>NC_090926.1:1135121956-1135855289 GCF_040938575.1 Ambystoma mexicanum
GTTGTCCGTCACTCAAGGAAGGTGACATTCAGCCCACTTACATCACTCCTATTATTCAGTGTCACCCAGTTTATAGGGTGAAGATTTTGGAAGTTTTCGTTTTTGTTAAGTTTTCAAATTACAGAAGCCAAATTCAAAACAATAGTAGGACAGCCGGCTGGTTCTAGGTCATTTGGTCCAATCTAAATGGTCGACAGGACAAATGGTTGACACCAAAAGATCGACAGGTCAAATGGTCGAATTCTTTTTTGTTTTTTCACTTTTTTTTTTTTTTGGGCGGGTCCCCTCCAACCCCCTTTTTTTTGCTAAAACCCCCTTTTTTTCCCTAAACGAAAACCTAAAAATATATATATATAAATAAAAAAAAAATTCGACCATTTGACCTGTCGACCAAATTGTGTCGACCATTTGTCTGTCGACCATTTGTCTGTCGACCCTTTGACTAGACACCCAGCCGGTTTACATACAGTGTTGGTGTATCTATTTAAGAGCAGACAGATCAAGTCAATTTAGCTTCTGATTTTACTCCAACTAAGCTCACCTACAAGCTAACACTCAGCTTGCTTTTGGGAGGAGGACAAAACAGGAAAAGATACATAGAATAAAGAGAAGGAACACAGAAAGGGGTAAGCGGGACCAGCAGCCCTGTCCCATATAGATTTCTGGTGGTGGTACAAAATAGAGGTAGCTGAGTATAAAGGTTCATGTGTCCTATGACATCTTATCATACTTTGGCAGATGGTTCTGCTGTTGGAAGGATAGGTTTGTAGGGTCATTTGTATACCATATTCTCGGGCGAAGACTCCACTGACGGACAAGTAGGTTATTTCCCTTTGCTGAGCTCTCTTCATTGCACATGAAGTGCTTCTGTACATTCACGGAAGGTATGCAGGGCCCAGATCCAGTTATATATATGATGCCCCGAGAAGAATGCTGAGATAGTGTAGTTGCACAATTAATACAAAGCTGATCCAAACTGTAATCCCATCCCAGAAGCATCTCGACTCGTCACCTGCCCCGAACATGTGCTTAATGTTAGTCAGCATTTTCATAAGTCACCAGAGCATAGTTATGTACTCGTCAGTATATTCGTCCTTTCACACTGTTGTAATTCTAAGTCTAACCTGCTGGACCATTTTGGTCATGTTTTGGACTTCTTCTAAGGCATTTATCTGCCGGTAGACACAATTTGTTATTTTGTCCCCTGTCACAATTGTGGTAACCATGGAAACTAACGGGAGTCAGTGAGTCTACCCCCTTGGCCGACAGCTCCCAGTAAAGAGTGTTATCCTCATCCCGTACTGCATGCTCTACTTGTGTCTCCTGGAACTACATTTCAAACTGGATTTCGCCAGCTTGTGTTACACCACGACCAGTCTCGCCTACGCAGGCTTTAATTCTCTGGCCGTACCATATACTATGTTGCTACTACCAAATGTTGGGGACCACCTAAGCCCATAGGATTCTATGTGGTTCCACCATCACCATGCAATCCTTTTCCATTTCTACCAACTCAGGTGTAGCCGCATTCACAGTCTTCTCCTAGCAGCTCGCTTGGTGTAGAATATACTTTCTCAGAATTGGTAACATGAAGCACCCTTTGTCAGTAGGGCTTGCAATGCTTCTCACTGACATTACTGGCTTCTGTCCTGCTCCCCATGGAATCCTTTTCAGCAGCACATCAATTCTCTTCCAGTAAGCGTGAGGGAATTTTAATAGGCAGATCCCTCAGCTTATATACATTCTAAGGCAGCACATTCGTTTTTATACAGCTCACCTTTCCCCACATGCACATATACACATTGTTCTACCAGTCCATGGTCTCTCCAATATCTTTAAGCAAACTCTCCAGGTTAGCAGGAATCAGGTTGGAGTGAACCTTCCAGAACATTATGCCCAGGGAACCTGTTCAGTTCCCACCTCATCCACCAGTTTGTCTAATGACCTCTGAAGCAAGCGCTTAAGAAGAGCAGGATCCACAAAATAAGTCATTCTTTGGGAATACCCAATTGCTGCGTGATATGCAGGGAGAGACAATTATAATAGGTGGAGACTTCAATTGTGTCCTTGATCATACTGTTGACCGCTCAGTGTCATGTAGGTATACAAATCACGGGATAAGCAAAAAATGCAATCTTTTCATTAAGAGATTTGATTTAGCAGTCTTAGAGGACTAAACATCCTTCCGAGAGAGAATACTCCTTTTATTCACCAATGCATGGTTCTGTAACCCGGATTGATCACATACTAATCTCAGTTAGGCTGATTGATAAGCTACTATGTACATACATCAGAGTGTTTTATTGTTTTTACTGAAGAACTCACTTATTTCGAGGGAGACACTTTCCTCTGCCAATTACTTCATAACCAGACTTTCCTGGGAGCATCTTTGAATTAGATATTGGTCATTTGGGGGTTCTCGAAATCTGTTGTCTTCTGGCTACTATGGAATCTGCTCCCTTCTCAGCTTAGCCCAATCTTCCACTTTCCCCAAGCTCCCTGTCTAGAGATACCTTGCGATAAAGGGGGTAGGTTATATTATGAGCACGGTTTTTGCCCTTTCATTGTTTTTATTTTTATTGCATTTATTTTTATTAGATTGTTATGCCTTACAATAACCACAATAGGCAATAGGAATAATGCACCATTGACGAACAAAATCGCTTAAAGAAATTGGAGAGCAGGAAAAAGGGATATGAAAAACCTGTTAGGAAGCATGGTAAGTAGGTAGGAAGGCTACGAAACAGAGAGTGTGATATGTGTGTATGAATGTATCCATCTAGTGATAGTTTTATCTTGTTTTAGGCAAGCACTACAGGAATCAGGATATACATATAGTTGTGATGTTAAAATCATATTTACAAGGTGCAGGATGACCTAGGGTTAAGGAATGATTTGCGAGATGAAAAGAAGGAGGCTAGAGACTGTCAGATGGATGTAGAAAATGCAGCTGTCGGAATACTGAGTATAATAGATCAGATTAACAACTGGTTTTAAGATTGAGAACTAGGAACTGAAGGGGATTTGTTGTAAAATGAGAATGTTAATATGGCAGAAGGAGTTTTGCAAAATTAGCAGAATTATTAAAATCTAAAATGAGACACCATGAGTTGTTAAAGTGATTAGGAGACTAGGCTTATCTGTGTATGTCATTGCATCTTACTGGGCACACATCTATGACCACTACCCTCATGCAAGTGTTTTTACTGTGGCTGGAAGTAGGAAATGTAACATTTTTGCAAAGAGGGTGGCAATTGGGATAGAAGTGAATTGGATTCAAGGATCACTAGGGTCGGAGGGAATGTAAGCTGGGTCTAACTGATGCTGGTGACTGTCTACCAAATAAATGCCCATACATGTCTCAAATATGCACAGTTGTACACTGTTTGTGAGATGATCCTAGGAATCTTATTGCAATGCCAGGAATCTGACAATTTACATAGTTTCCTTGTATGAAGCCTATCCAGTCTCCAGAAAGCCATGCATGTGATTAGTCCTCTTCCCATTTTTTTCCAAATTAACCTTCAAAACTGTCAACTCAAGCATTTAAAGTTTTCTGTTGACTAAGCATCAGTTTTAAGAATCACATGCCACCTGGCAGAAAGTTGGGATTAGTTACCCTAACCATAACCAACATTAAAAGACTGTCCTATGGCCGCAACTGTCTTGCTGGATATCACAAGATAATTTTCTGCATCCTGAAAAAAGACAGCAAACATCCTTTGAGCTCGATAGTGCATCTTTTCACCGCATCTCCTACCTGAATTAAAAACAGCTTCCTTCTATTTGATTTATGGAATCATCTGAAAATTCTGGACAAAAATATCATGCTTACATTTTAAAATGTCTACAGAGGCTATATATGATCAGTACACATAGCAAAGGTAAGGGGAATAAACTAATCTGAGAACATTGGATCAAAACAGGCACACACAGTCATATATTTCATAATTTATTTAAATTGTCATTAAAATGTATCTGGTTTATGTCTTTAAACCTTACATTTATACATTTGTACATATTGGTCAATTAATTTGAAAGAGTTAAAGTTATCAATTCATCTTTTCAGTATTTCAGACGAGATTTCTGTCCAGAATTGGATAACCATCGTTATCATTGTTCTGTTAATTCCAATGAGTAGGTTGGACCAGTGGTCGAAGTGAGCGGGAGCGGTCGGGAGCGGTGCTCCTGTACTTTTTTTAATTACCTTTTACAGCTCCTATACTTTTATTTGAAAAAGAAACCGTTCCGGAGCGGTTTCGTTTTAAAATAAAAGTTTAGGAAGAAGTTGAAACTTGCACTTTCACTGCACTGCACTGAACATTCTCTTAAACAGCAGGTGCAAGTGTTTGAGGGTGTGTATTGTGTGTGGGAGGGGACGAGGTGATGGGGTTTGTGGGGAGCGGAGCAGGCCAGCAGGGAACATAGTTCCACTACTTCTTTTCGTACACTTCGACCACTGGGTTGGACCACCCTTCCTCGCGATCTGATTCGGTTGTGTCATTCAAGTACATTTTGCTGATGAAAAGGCTTTTTTCTGCGAGTGCTGGACATCGAATCAAGATATGGTAGATGCTTTCAATGATTTCTGTGTGCTTTCAGAATCTACACGCCTGGTCAGGGTTGGAGCTCTGATTTATTTTTCCCAGGATTTCTTGAGTCGGAAGAAGATTAAGTCTGAGTCTCAAAAAGGTGTCGCAGATCCCTCGGTCCGGGAAAAGATTCAGATAGTGTGGCATTTGATTTAAGGCTCTAAGTTCGCCCTTGCAGTTGAGAGTTAGTTTGTATTGATTTTTAAGTTTCTGTGTGGTGATCCAGTCTAGTCTTGCAAGATAGATTTTTGCTCTTGGGGTCTATTGATCAGGGTTTCCATAGATATACCACTTTCAATTCTATTGGAATTGACAAAGTATTTCCATTTATTCAGTAGTGTGGCATTGATATTCTCTGCTTTAGTTTGCAGGATGTTCAAAGGTGGGATGTGTTCATTGTTATTGAGTTTCCTGTTTAAATCAAGTTGTTTCCATCTTATAATTGACTGAAGGGATTGGAGGCCAAGTTCAAATCTGATGCGTGGATTGCGGGAGTGCTAAATCCTTTTTCCAGAAAATACTCTCAAGTTTTTCCCATGTACTCGTGTGTATGTTAATCATGGTCTCACCACCATAGGTCAAAATAGCCGTCACTTTTTGTCTATAGAACAGGACTACAGGCTTGAGTGAGAATTTCCCAAATTTGTTATGTATGATCAGCCCTTGCCTTGCCAGTGTATACGCTTTGGATTAAAGATGTTCAATCCAGGGCTGTTCTACCTGTGATTGGTTAAACCAGATTCCCCAAGTACTTCATTGTTATCACTTGTTCCATTTTTTCTTTTTGAAGATAGAATGAAGAAGGGTTTTTCTTTGATCGTAGTTGTTGCGATAGTGCTTTCTCTTCAACTCAGACAAAACGTGAAATCCATAACAAGGACTTCATACATTATATCCACTTGAAAATATCTCTGAAGTTTTTAAAGCCCTCTAAAAGCAGTAACTTGGGGTCTGGGTTTTTTATATTTACATCTTTTAAACAAATACAAAATGAATAGGTTAGGTAAATTCGTGTATGGAAGTTTATGGAAAAGACAGGCTAGACTAAAATTAGAATAAAAAACAATGAGAAGTTCGGACGGCTAAAAAAGTAATCCAAAGGAGACCAAATGTGCTTGCTTAGTGACAACATCTCATCTGACACTAACAGAGACACTAAGAAACCAAGTTTGTAGGAACGCTAGACTGAAAACAGAAGAGAGAGTGCAGACTGTCCAGGGAGACTCTGAGACCAGATCTCACAGCATATAGGTTGCTTAAGCTTAACAATGATTGGAACTTGCAAAGATAACCATAGATTGTGGGATGGTAAAGATGTGAACGGACCCGCTGTTAGGAAGCAATGGACCATTCTCTTGTTTTAGTAAATCCATAGGATTATTACCAAACTATCGGATTGCTTTGTGCCAAAGTGATATGAATGGATTCTCCGGCCATACAATGACAGTCTTTGTGCTGTATCTCTGCTTAACAACTGGCATGAGTTTATCCTGGATCGCTGCTTACAAAAGTGGTGGCTCTTTTCTGTTGCCCTAGATCTCTTCTCACTACATGTCAGGCCTTCACCAGATGATGTTCACTCTTTCTGTCTGTCTTTGCAGGTGAGAGAGGAGTACATGAAATGTTTCAGAAGAATCCACAAGACCTCGGCTGAATCACAGTCTTCAGGGCACACCATGTCCACTGCAGCCATCCCCTTGAAACTTGTACAAGGTGATAGTTGACATCAATTATAGAAATGTCATTTACCTAAAAATTGAAGTCGAGACGTAGGTGATCAATTTATTTCACGGGGAGAAATAGGACATTGTTGTATTTGAGAATGGTCACAGAAGGGCAATCCCAAGTATTGGATAAAAAACCCCCAAGAAAGGTCCCTGCATTCATATTAACCCACCGTGTGTGATCATCCACATTTTAAATGCAGGTTTGAGTAAACTGGCTGGAGTGAAATCATTGTGTAGATTAGAAGTTTGTGGTCTATGTGAGAAGATATGATAATGAACCCTAAAGAGACATGAAAAAAAGAATGTTCTGTCTTAGGGAAAGGGACTTAGGATGGCGGGTCAAGACCCAGCAAATGTCCACATTTGGGAAATGAAAGCATGGGGATAAGGGAAGGGCGTGATGCTTTACACATCTTCATTTATTTGTCTTTCAAATGTTTTCAGATGTAAACAGCTGCACAAATGGGTCAACAGGAAATGGCTCTATCACTTCTGAAAATGTCCCAAACAAACACTCTGTCTTCTGGAACTGAAGCCACCTGACGGTTCATCAAATTCCTATTCCTGGCTCAGCATCAACCACGGATTACTGAAATGTTAGGGGACGGTGTTGCCCAAAGAAGCAAGCTATGAATGTGCCTCTGCAGGAATTGCCCAGAGAGATGAAATGCTGACTGCACTTTACTTCCCCCTTCCTTTTCTCAGGTGGCTTAGAAACCTTTATGTTGTATTCTATAATGACAAACTACTCACTCTGTGCCAGCTGCAACATATTCCCTTGCGAGGTGTATGTATTTTAGTATTCTGATTTGGCTAAGCTTAGACCTAAATAAACAACAACATAGACCTATAATTTCTTGAAAACATGATGTGAGCTGAAGAGTAAGGAATTATTTCAACCCACCTATGCAGTTTGGGATTGATCTTCAGCGAAAGAGGATAACAATAGGGGTTTTGTGACATTTATTTTATAATTGCCGGCACCTATGGGGTACAATAAGCTGCCAATAGAGATACCATGCCACGCTGCTGTGCCTCCTCATAAATGTAACCTAGCTTAAGCCAGACCAGACAAACCCTGATCGTGAAAAACTGAACAATTGGTTAGAAGTGTGAGAATATATTTAGGATGACAATTGTAGCGCTGGAAGCTTTTAAGGCGCTTTAGGGCCTAGAATAGCAGCCTTTTAGTGAGTGTGTGATTTAAATTACTTTTCAATGATGAATACATTTAGAAGCTTGATGGCTTATACACATATATGCAAGCGTGGCCATTTAGTTCTGCATATAATTCTATCGCTGTAAGTTTTGAACCAGCATGAAGAAAAGCAAATTAAATTGTCTTATTTGCAGAAATAGACCCGAGAAAAGACATGTGTCTTGGTGACGTAGGCAGACTTCGCAGCGCCAAACTACCATCTGCCTTTGACATTCCTAGGATATTGTCCTTGAAGCAATGCACAGGGTGACCAAACCAATTAGGCACTGTGCTTCCGTAATCATTAAACTTTTACAATAGCATCTGAAGCATTGTTATGAAAGCCTTTTTGCTGAAGGGGGGAGTCATGACAAATGTTTACCTTACATCATAGAACATGAGGCAAGTTAAAATGCCAGGTACCATATTTCAGGCATAAACTGACGCACTGACCATCTGGTGACATGTAAGTTAATTATTTGGAAATTACCATCTGAGCCCTATATAAACCCTATGAATGTTCATTGGAAGGAGGATGGCTACTTCAGGTGGGACACGCTACAGAGCTGTTTCCAACACAGCAACCTGTGCAGGGCGTGCTTTTCTTACATTTTGGAGTCTAGCACCTTATTTTGATGGGTTTACCTGAATTAGCAAACTGATAAACTCCTGGTCATGTATTGCTTTATTTACAATGATAGAATATGTTTCTAATTTCATTGTTATATTTATTTCAAAATGCTAGAAATGCTAGTTTTCCTCTGGTAGAGTTGAGAATGAATGTAATGCACTCGAGAAGGTGTTTTTTCTTGAATTTCATACATATTGTTTCTCTAATACAGGCTAGTATTATGAGCAGTGAAATTGAATAGGTTTCTTAGAACCTGATGAATGCTGAAGCTTTTTAGAGCATTTTAACTGTAAGCTTTTTAGCCTCCCATTTGAACGCGAATTGAGCAGTATCTACAGTTGGTTTTTTGAAGAGATAATTACTGTTTATAATTGTGGTTTGATGACAAAAAATGTGATCTGATATTCTGCCGATTTATTGATGAAAGAAGAGTTAGATATTTTGTATAAATAAAATGTATTCTTATTATACATTGGCAATCATTTTTGGACTCAAATGTTGAGACTTTATCCCCTTCTGTTTTTTCACTGTCCTCATTTGAAATGTGTACATATACAGTGTAATGTGCTTGTGGGTAGCAGTGTATCCATGAATTAGCATAAGAATGTTCAAAGGTTCTAAATGCAACGATGTGTATGCTTAAGGGTTCCAAAGAAACACAAGTGTTAGTCCTGAGAGGTGAATGACCAAACCTACTTCCACTCATGCATCTACCAGAGTAGCAGAGCACAATTTGGGTGTTGGAATTGAGCAGAAGAGACGTCTTCTGAATTCTAATCCAGCAATCAAATGCTACTGAGTCACAATGTTTTACCAGGGCCCTTAGGTCAAGCTTGGTGATTGAATTTACAATCTGCTACATCTGGCACCCAACGTGGGGCACGATAAGCCTCTTTGGCTTTCTTCACTCTCTGGTGCCCATACAAGTTATACATCCTGGGACTCAATTGATCATTCTTAACCCGTGTTTAACACACTGCATTTAAGAATGTTTCTGTCATTTAAGTGGAGAGCTAAATTATAGTTTTTTTTTATAGAGAGTCCTCTCAAACAAAAGACATTTTTGAGATAAACACAAGTGAGAAAAATGCTGTTCCATACCTTCGACTTGGAAAGGTCCAATCCATATAAATATCCAGTCACTGCAGATGTAGAGAGAGCAGCGTAAAGAGAATATGTGGGAAAACAGTGTCCCATAGTACAATGTATCATTCCTAGTGCAACTTAAAGCTGTACGCAGGGAACAAACCTGTTATTATACTCTGAACAATGATTGCT
Source organism: Ambystoma mexicanum (assembly GCF_040938575.1). NCBI lineage: Eukaryota > Metazoa > Chordata > Amphibia > Caudata > Ambystomatidae > Ambystoma > Ambystoma mexicanum. The sequence continues at coordinate 1,135,131,383 of NC_090926.1, forward strand.
TCAAACATGTGCACTTTAATGGGTACGCCTCCGGCCAGACCCAATGGACCAGAAGGCTAGTTAGAACTATTTTCTGACAGCTCATATGCATCCTTCTCACAAGATGTATATATACCTTTGCAATGCATGATTCAGGTACATTTCTGGCTTAATTTGTATGGGATACATAAGGGGAAACAAGACTTTATAGTCAAGGTACAACAGCCAAAAACATTACTGTCTTTGGGTACAAAGACACTCCACTCTTATATAGGGGTAACTTCAGTGAAAATCAAGGGCCTATTTAGATGCCTCATGTACCAACCTAACCAGTCAAACCTGACATATGTTGCACATTCACAACCAGCATTGTGGTTATCAAGAGAAAGACTGATTCTTGGTTCCCCAGTGGACTAAGGTCCCCTTCATCCATAGCACGCCATGGAGCGATTGTTCAAAGTCCCTGGTCATAGGAAACATCTTTGGCATTTCAACTTATACAGGAACTAAAAACAAAGATAGATGCAAATGATTATATACTTTTGAAATTCCAGTTCAATCGTTTGAGGAACTGGGTGCTTAAGCAAAGTACCACAACATGGAAATACAGAGTGAGACAATATTGTGCTCACAAACACAGGAGCTAACTTATGTCATCATAAACACTGAGTTGGAACTCCCTCCAGAGATCTCCTAAATGGTAAGCCTATGAAAAAACACACGCACAAAGCACAGTATCCAAGATAGTCAGTTTAATGATCAAAGAAGCAGTTAAGGAACAGGGGCCAAGCCCTTCAAATCCTTCAGATCCTGTGAAACCCTCAACCTCTAAAATAGAGAATATGAGAAACAGACCATTTTACCACAGGAGGTATCCAAAGAAAATGCTGTCCAAATCTTTTGATGGCTGGGTTCCCAAAAATACTTCTCACTATTCGGTACTAGTGAATGGCATTCCTGTTAAGCAGGCGGAACAAGATTCCTCTGATCTGGAGTAAAACATCCAGCAATAACACAGGAGTCCCCTATAGGCAGTAAAAATCTAAACCCAAGGATCTAGTATGAGAAATGCAATAGGTGCAGTTACAATATTAATGGGTGTGCTATTAAATTGTTCTCACTTGTGATCAAATGTAACTCTCCCCAAAGATGAAATGCACCTAACGTGCAAAACATTAAAGGTGTTCCTCTTTCAATTAATAGGAATTTTTACAATCATCTTTTCCTTGCATATGCACGGATAAAACTGTGTGCAAGCAGCAGTTTTAAAGCTGTCGGCAGACTCAGTCTTTCAACTTGCAGATAGTGGAAGCAGCACTTTCTTAAGTTCTGAGCACTATATTAATACAGAATAATGCAGTGCAGACAATGTATTGTTCAAACGTGCACAGCATAATTCACTGCTCCAGATACAAACTGAAACAAATGATGTGCATTCTGAAATGAGCACACTCTTTACAGCTGGCAAATATGCATTCGCAAGCAGATAAAATTAAAACGCGAGTACGTTTTAATTTACATTCTCATCCTGCTTTGAAAAACAAGGTCTCATTCTAGATAGTAAGTTATCTGAACAGAGTGATTTACCTTTACACTGTGAGCGGAGCCCTTCGCAATCTAATAGCTTGGTGTGAATATGTTTACGTCAACACAATACAGAAGAGTAACTATGGGAAGCCGTTCAGGTCAAAATTACACCTTTATAAATGTGACATATTGAAATGAATACAACATGCATTGAAATGAGAAAGGCATGCATTGAGATGACTATAACATATATTGAGATGACTATAACATTTATTGAAATGAGTATGACATGTATTGAAATGAGTATGACAAATTGAAATTCAACGAATATGACATGAATTGAAATGAATAGGACACCCATTGAAATGAATATGACACACATTGAAGTGAGGACGGCATGCAATCAGATGCATATGACACCTTGAAATGAATATGACACCCATTGAAATGAATAGGACACCCATTGAAATGAATATGACCCACATTGAAGTGAATATAACATGCACTGTGACAAATAAGACATGCTTTTAAATGAATATGACATGTATTGAGATGACCATAACATGTATGGAAATGAGTATGACACGTATTGAAATGAGTATCACATGCATTGAAATTCAATGGACACCCATTGAAATGAATATGACACACATTGAAGTGAGTATGACATGCAATGGAATGAATATGACACCCATTGCAATGAATATGACACCCATTGAAGTGATTACGACATGCGCTGGAATGCATATGACACCCATTGAAATTAATAGGACACACATTGAAGTGAATAGACATACATCGGAATGGAGAAATGCATTGAAATGACTATGACATGTATTGAGATGACTATACATGTATTGAAATGAGTATGACATGTATTGAAATGAGTATGACATGCATTGAAATTCAATGCATAATACATGCGTCGAAATGAATAGAACACCCATTGAAATGAATATGACACACATTGAAGTGAGTATGACATGCAATGGAATGATTGTGACAACCATTGAAATGAATATGACACACATTGAAGTGATTATGACATGCAATGGAATGCATATGACAAGCATTGAAATGAATATGACACACATTGAAGTGATTACGACATGCAATTGAATGCATATGACACCCATTGAAATGAAAATGACACACATTGAAATGAATATGAAACACATTGAAGTGAATATAACATGCATTGGAATTAATTAAACATGCATTGAAATGAATATGGCACATATTGGGATGACTATAACATGTAATGAAATGAGTATGACATGTATTGAAATGAGTATGACATGCCTTGAAATTCAACGAATAAGACATGCATTGAAATGAATATGACATACATTGTAGTGAGTACGACATGCAATGGAATGAATATGACACAAATTGAAATGAATATGACACACATTGAAGTGATTACGACATGCAATGGAATGCATATTACACCCATTGAAATGAATCTGACACCCATTGCAATGAATATGACACACATTGAAGTGATTATGACATGCAATGCAATTCATATGACAACCATTGAAATTTATTTGACACACACTGAAGTGAATATAAGCATGCATTGGAATGCATATGACACCCATTGAAATTAATTTGACACCCATTGAAATGAATATGACACACATTAAAGTGATTACGACATGCAATGGAATGCATATGACACCCATTGAAATGAAAATGACACACATTGAAATGAATATGAAACACATTGAAGTGAATCTAACATACATTGGAATGAATAAGAAATGACGTGAAATGAATAGGACATGCAATGGAAAAAATATGACACCCATTGAAATGAACATGACACACATTGAAGTGAGTATGACATGCAATGGAATGCATATGACACCAATTGAAATGAATAAACACACATTGAAATGAATATGATACACATTGAAGTGAATATAACATGCATTGGAATTAATTAAACATGCATTGAAATGAATGGGACATGCAATGGAATAAATATGACACCCATTGAAATGAATATGACACGTTGAAGTGAATAGGACATGCAATGGAATGCATATGACTCCCATTGAAATGAATATGACACACATTGGAGTGAATATGACACATTTTGAATTGAATACAACATGCCTTGGAATGACTGTGACACCCATTGAAATGAATATGACACACAATCAAATGAATATGACATTGACATGAATTAATAAGCCATGCATTGAAATGAATAGCACATGCATTGAAATAAATATGACACCCATTGAAGTAAATATGAAACACGTTGAATTGCATGTAACATGCATTGACATGAATACAACATGCCTTGGAAGGAACAAGACATGCATTGAAATGAATAGGACATGCATTTTAATTAATATGACACCCATTGAACTGAATATGACACATATTCAAATGACTATAACATGGACTGGAATGAATAAGCCATGCATTGAAATGAATAGAACATGCATTGAAATAAATATGACACCTACTGAAATGAATATGACACACGTTGAAGTGAGTGTAACATGCACTGAAATTAATATAGTATGCATTGTAATGAATAAGACACGCATTGAAATGAATATGACACCCATTGAAATGAATATCACACACAGTGAAGTGAATATTACATGCAATGGAATGAATAAGACATGTATGGAAATGAATAGGGCATGCATTGAAATGAATATGAAACCCATTGAAATTAATGTGACACCAATTGAAGTGAATAGGACATGCATTGAAATGGATGTAACATGCATCAAAATGAATAAAACATGGATTGAAATGAATACAACATGCAGCTAAATGTATAGGACATGCATTGAAATGAGTGGGTAATGGATTGGAATGAATATCAAACCCATTGAAAAGAATATGACGTGAATGTAAATTTCACATGCATTGAAAAATTAATATAGTATGACATGCATTGCAATGAACATACAATGGATTACAATGAATATAACATGCATTAAAACATGATATGAGATTAATATGTATTACCACATATCAATAACGGTTCATAGTGATAATACCGAATACCAAAATCTCGAAAACCAAAATCTCGAAAACAAAAGGCCGACCAAAAAAAATATCGAATTTTTTTATGACGTTTTTTTTTGGGTTCCCCCCCAAAACTCCCCTTTTTTTTATTTTAACCATTTTTTTTACTTACCTGACCCCAAAAACACATATAAATAAATTAATAAATAATTCGATATTTTTTTTTTTCGAGATTTTTGACATTCGGTATTATGTATTCGGCCTTTTGACTGACCACCATCAATAACACATGTCCTGAAATAATTATGGTTGATTTGGCATTCACTGAAACACAGGAAATACACTGAAATGAAATAAATGGCATGCACTGAACTCAAAATGAGAAACTGTGAGTCTGACAGATATTCCTGGATGATTATAGCTTACTAAAATTGATGCATTGAAAAGCATGTGATACTTTTCAACCAATCAAATTGCAGTTCAAAGGAAACAGGAAAAATAAACTCAAAACCTGCTCATTCATTGCATTTAGGGCCCTGATTTAGCATGGCTTTAAGAAGTGTTTACAGAGGTTATATTATGCTATTTTTGAATCTGTTTTTGCGTTGAAGCATCATTTGATGATTTTTTGGATCATCTAATTTCTTTAAAATCATGCTTCAATGGTTTAAAATGCGCTTTGTTGTCTGTTGATATTAACCTTTTGGAACATCTGCAAAGAAAACTAGAAAGTAATTTGGAAATATTTTTTGCTATTTTAACAGTCTGCAATCTTTCTGAAACATTGGGCTCCATAGGAACCTTTATTTTGGAAGAACTCTGTAAATGTACATATGTTTCTATTACAAATATTGAAAGCAAGATTACCATTTTATCAAACATTCCTGCAAGCACGTTTTGTATGCCCACAACAATTCAGGGTATAGGAAGACCAAGGTGAGTTACATTTGATATATTTTTCCTTCTAATAGTTGTGTGACAGAATACTGAGCAACATTTTTTTCTCTTTATTTAGTCCATGAACATCACAATCAATACATAGGCAAGTATTATCAAAAAACCAAAATACAAGTGCTCTATCCATTGCATAATAATCATTGATAAAACAAAAAAAGCATAACAATACCCTCCCTCAATATTCAATAAATAAGACACAACAAGACAACATATATCACAAACACTAAACATAAAACCCCACCATCCCCTCTCGCCCTCCCTAACCCCAATTAATATCTACCAGAAGGCTACAATTCCCTCACCTACACCTCCCCATACAGATTAAAGGTTCCCCATCTTTCCAAATATTCACTCTCTCAATTTAGTCTAATTGACTGAGATTTCTCAAAATGCAAAAGTAATAGCATGTCTGTCTGCCAATTCTCCAGTTATGTTTTTTTCTAGTTTTCCACACTTTCATAATTTGTTTAATATCCATCAATAAAGCTCTATCAATCCAGTATGAAGAGTCACAAGCATTTTCACATCTACACTCACTTGAAAGAAAAAGAGCTACCATAAATGTTTGTGGATGCATAATACTCTCCACCAAATCAATCCTGTCCAGTACATCTCTCCAAAAATCCACCACTCTCCTACACTCCCAAACCAAATGCAACAAGGTTCCTCTAATACCCTGACAGTCCCAACAAATTCTCTGGTGTCCAATATATCCGACCCAATACTCGTTGAAGTATATAGTGCAATTTCAGATTACCTTATCCTTTACTGCCACCCTCCAAACACTGAGTAACTCTTTTAAATTCTCATTCTGCAGGTTTATTGTTTCAAAAGTAATATTGAATACCTTTGGCAGATTGGATTTTCCTGGACATCAATAGCAGCTTCTTTAAATATAAGTCCATCTATGCTTTACAGGAGAAGAGTCGAACTGGGCTTGTCTACATCCTCCGAGTCTAGATGTACAGATATCAATGATGTAGACCTTGATCACAACATTATAAACAATTTTAGTTCAACACCTAATTCTGGTGAAAGCTATATATGTGGAAGTCTAAGGAGCAGGGGACTAAGAATTCAAAGATGGAGAGTGAGAAATAGACCTCCTTGACCCTATTGGTAGAGCCATCAGACAGAGAACAGCTATTCGACGACAGGTGTACCATGTCAGGGGCCCAAATCATTTATGGTAAGAAAATCTTTCTCAAATGTAAGGAAAGTGTACATTTTCTTAAACATTACTTTCATTTGTATATTTTTGGCATGCATTATATGTCATATGTAGCGACTCCAAAAGATGTGCATGGAATGGGGGTCTATGGTGCTGGTCAGCTAGCCCCGGGGTCTGCAACCTTTTGCTCTATAGATGATTTGGACTACAATATCCATGTTACATTGCTATTGACTGTGGTGGCTAGGGATGATAGGAGTCATACTCCAAAACATTTGAAGATCCAAAGGTTGCAGACCCCCGACTTAGCCACTCTCTCCCAGTAATGAGAGTGCCAGGCACCACCAGTAGCTTGGCACATTGGCACACCAGCTTCACAAACTTATGGTCAGTGCACGTCGAATTGTTCTTCACGCAGATCATGGGGCTTGCTGCAGTAAAGGTCCTTCATGCTCAGATTTTCAAAAAAGAATCATGAGTGCTTTGATCAGAAATGCTGAACATATGTTCCAGGATGTGTTAAAATACATTACGTACAGAATCAGAGGTGCATATACCATTTATGATTTAGGTTAGAGATGCTGTAACGCTCACCTGACTCCCACGGAGGCGCTGGCCTGGTTCGCGCTGCTGTGACCTCTTCTAAGGTGATGCGCAGGGTTCGGAAGACGGACTGGACCGGGCCCCAAAATCTGGCTTGTCTGGCTCGCAGAAGTATCCCTCTGTAGGCGAAAATAGGGGATTAACTGCGGGGTAATGCAATCCGCCTCCCACTTTCCCCTCTCACCCTCCTCGAAACCCTTCTGTGATTCCCCGTAGCGTCTCACCTAAGGGTCTGGAAGGATGAGCTCTCCATCCTGCTTCTGGTGCAGGGGTGCGTTGGTATCCAGTTACTTCACTGGATTTTCAGATTGGTGAGAACCAAACTTGCTTGGCTTCCAAGTAAGTTTTTTGATAAGAGGTTCTCCTTGTGTCCATGCATTAATGTACTAATGCTAGTGTCTTTTTCCCCATAGGTCCCCATAGGGGCCGGGGTACGGAATGCTGGGGAACAGGCACCGACCCGAGATGAGAGGTGAAATCCTTGTAGAAATCAGGTAAGTCTTTAATGAGCGTTTTTTGGTAATGTCTTTTCATTCCCTCATTAACGCTGATGTCCTTTTTTTCCCCTTAGAGGCCGGGGTCCGGAAATGCCAGGATGCGGCGCGGACCCGAAATGAAGAGGGAATGAATCAACAGGTAAGTCTTAACATGGAGATTTAGCTTTCCTTACTCCCTTCTCTCTCTCACCTTTTGTTCTTGCCTTTTTCTCCCTAGGCGCTGGGGCGTGACTGTGAATCCGGATGATCGCTGCTGAACATGGAAGCGCCCTGTAAAGGTGAGTGGAAAGCGGCGCTGCAGCGATCGATGCGATGAGCTTTTAAATAAAAGTCTTCTTTTTCAGGATTGTCGGCGAGATGTCTCCGGGATGCGGATTTAGCAGGTAAGGACTTTTCCTTCTTCTGTTCTCTTCTTCTCTTCCTTTGCAGGTGATTCAGGATGCTGGCAGGCGTGGCAGAAGTCAGGATGCAGGAGCAGACACGGTGAGCATCCAGCTGCTAGATGCAGAACAACGCAAAGCACGTGTGGCTGTTCGGGGTGGGGTTTGAATAGCCTTGGAAGAAGTTCCAGGTATGTATCCTTCCTCCAATCAGGTATGTATCCTTCCCCGACCCCGCCCAGATGGTAAATTAGTCCCACAGGTAAAGTAGTTCCTTTCAGGCCTCAAGGAGGCCGCGATCCTGCAGCATGGTCTGCATCAGGTAAGTGCACCCAAGCACTCCCATAATGAGCCTGGCGCCTATGGCGCCAGGACTGATGTCTTTTATGAGCCTGGCGCCATAGGCGCCAGGACACTGTCCAAAGGCCCCCTATATGGGGTTGCTGGGTCTTTCCTTGGGGACTGGATGTCCGCTTTCGGGGACGCAGGGCTTGAACAGGCTCCCCGGGAGCGGGCATCATGACAGAACTCCCCCCCAAGGCCCCTCCCAAGGTTGTTCCCTCCGGGGGTTTTGGTTTGTCTGGGAAGAGTCGGTGGAATTTCCTGACTAATCGAGGTGCATGCACATGGTCGCTGGGTTCCCACGACCTCTGCTGAGGTTCGTACCCCTTCCAATCAATTAGGTAGAACAGTTTTGACCTAACCATTTTTGAGTCTAAAATGTTCTTCACTTCGAATTCGGGTTCCCCATCTATTAGAATGGGTTCTGGAGGTTTGAGTAGTCGGGTTCCGGGTACCACTGGTTTCAGAAGTGACACATGAAAAACAGGGTGAATTCGCATATTATCTGGTAAATCAAGTTTAACAGCCACTGGGTTAATTATTGACGTAATAGAATAAGGTCCCAGATATTTTGGGTTAAAAGTTCGAGGCCCTTTGAGTGGTAAATATCTGGTAGCTAACCACACTTGATCCCCAATCTGATACTGAGGTGCTTCACTCCGATGTAGATCAGCATTCTCCTTGTATTTTCTCTTGGCTTGTTGTAAATGCGTAGTTGCCTCTTTGAAGGCGTGGGTAGTTGTAGAATGCAGATGTTCTACTGCAGGCATTCCGAGGTTCTGAGGTGAGTCAAGGTTTGAGGTTCCAGGGTGATGCCCAAACAAAGTATAAAAAGGACTGTGGCCAGTTCCAGAGTGTACCGAATTATGCGTATTCGGCTATCCAAAGAATGTCTTTCCAGTTGCTTTCAGATTGCTGTAACATACACCGTAAGTACTGCTCAAGGGTCTGATTTGTCCTCTCGGTCTGACCATCGGTCTGAGGGTGGTGACTGGTCGATAATCTTACATCGATCTGCGCCATTTGACAACATTTGCGCCAGAAGTGGGAAATGAATTGGCTTCCCCGGTCAGAGATTAGTATAGATGGGAATCCATGTAGCCGAACAATATTTTCGAGGAATTCTTTGGCTAGGACAGAAGCTGAAGGCAAACCTTTCAAAGGAATAAAGTGGGCCATTTTGGAAAACAAATCCACAATTACCAGAATAGTATTGTACCCCGAACAAGGAGGCAGGTCCGTAATAAAATCCATTGATAGGGTGTGCCAGGGTGCTGGCAGTATGTCTAGAGGTTGAAGGAGACCGGCTGGTCTTTTCTTTTGACTTTTATTTTGGGTGCAAACACCACAGGACATCACAAAAGATTTAACATCTTTTCGCCAAGAGGGCCACCAAAATTGTCGTTTCACCTTTTCCTCTGTCTTGGCAATACCGGGGTGTCCCTCTATTAATGTATCATGATAACTGGAAATAACTAGTTCGTGTAATTCCTTATGTGGCAGGAATAAGCGTCCTCGGAAATAAGGTAAACCATTAGCTATGGTAAAGTCTGATCCCTTTTGTAGCCAATCCTGTAAGGTTGTAGGGTCCAGGAGTTGTTTCACTCTGGCTTGAATGTCTTCTAGCGTCTGTAACGAAGTCATGCCTAGAATCCTCTGTTCGGGAATTATTGGTACTGTTTCTGAGTTTGTATCAGATTCTCCCATTCCAATTCGGGATAAGGCGTCTGCTTTGCCATTCTTGCAGCCAGGTCGATAGGTAATCACAAAATCAAATTCAGCGAAAAACAAAGCCCATCGGAGCTGCCGTGATGACTGAGCCTTGGCGGTTTTCAAATACTGTAAATTCCGGTGATCAGTGATCACTGTGATGGTATGTCGAGCGCCAAGCAGATAATGCCGCCAGGCTTTAAAAGCGGACTTGATGGCTAACAGTTCTTTGTCAGTGATTGCATAATTAACCTCGGGTGCCGAGAATTTTCTGGACCAAAATGTTACGGGAAGCAGTTGGTTGGTTTGGGGATCTCTTTGGGACAGGACAGCTCCCATGGCTAGGCTGGATGCGTCAGTCTTGACGACACAAGGGAGATCTGGACGCGGGTGTTTTTTAATATAGGTGCGGAGGTAAACTTAGCTTTTAAATCCTGAAAGGCCTGCTCGGCTTCTTCAGACCATTCAAAACGTTTATTTTTCCTCAAGAGTGCAGTAATGGGTTGTACCACGCGTGAAAATTCCGGGATAAACCTGCGATAGAAATTGGCAAAGCCGAGAATACTTTGAACCCCTTTTACAGAGCTAGGTGATGGCCATTTGAGGAGTGCATCCACTTTTCTTGAGTCCATTTGGACTCCTTTGGGTGTCAGGATGAAACCTAGAAACTCGACTTCTGTGGTATGGAAAACACATTTCTCCAATTTAGCAAATAGTTTGTGTTGGCGCAGTTTTTCAAGTACTGCCCTGACATGTTTTCTGTGATCAGATTCCGAAGAGGAATACACCAGAATGTCATCGATATATACGACAACACAAACATGGATGAGTTCCCGAAGGAAATCATTCATGAAGTAATGGAAGGCAGCTGGCGCGTTACACAATCCGAAAGGCATCACCTGGTACTCGAATAATCCGTATTTAGTACGGAAGGCAGTTTTCCATTCGTCGCCTTCTTTGACTCGTACCAGATGATAAGCCCCCCGGAGATCTAACTTGGTGTATATGCAAGCGCCCTTCACCTGGTCAAGGAGTTGAGGGATCAGAGGCAGAGGATAACGGTTTTTAACCGTTATCTGGTTCAATGCGCGGTAATCGATACAAGTTCTAAGGTCGCCTTCTTTGTTGGGCATGAAGAACAAAGCCGAGGATGCCGGGGACTTTGACGAGCGAATAAAACCATTAGCTAGGTATTGATCCAAATATTGTCTCAAATGCAGGTTCTCAGGTTCGGTAAGGGCATAAATCCTGCTACAAGGGGGTTGTGCACCGGGCACCAGATCGATTTGGCAATCGTACGATCTGTGAGGAGGTAACATGTTGGCCTGTTCCTTTTGGAAGACGTCCTGAAAGTCTTGGTATTCCGGAGATAGTTGCATGGAGGCAGAGGTTACAGATGCTAGATTAATCTTCAGGTTTTCTGGTGTTAGGAAAGATATCGTAATTGTAGGTAATTTTCCTTCCATGTGGCAACCCCTAAACTTTTTGCTGTTGTTTTTCACCTTGTTCTTGACTTTGCCAGAGAAGTGCAGCCTTCTGCCGCACTCCTCTGGGCTTTTGCTCCTTTCTTATGGGGAAAATGACATGCCCTTAAGACAGTCAGTACCGGGGAACGCTGTTTCCCGTAGTTTCTTTTATCATGTTGCGGCTTTCGTGCAACATGACACAAGAGGGCACTGTAAGCTAAGTTACAGTTCTCTTGGGTCTCTAGCCTTCTACAGGCCCTAGATACTCGTTTAGGATTGTATTTGATCGGTGCAAGTGATTCAGGGACGGGAATGGTGGCAGCGATCGTTTCTTTATATTTTGAGCTCCTTTTGGCGTTCTAAGCACGTTTTCGGCGCTTAACCCAAAATGGTGGCCTGGCTCCCAAAATGGCCAGACCACGAGGCTCCTTTGTCCTGTCTGCTGACCGTCTTGCTCCCTTCACCTTCCCCAGGTCGAGCCGACCCGGGGCCTTCCTTATTTGGGCATGTACTTTCCCGCGAAACACAGATGCTTTCGCGGGCTTCTACATGTCTTTTGTGTGCCTCCAGGGTGTGGGCTGGGATGTCTGGTCCCAATACACATCCTGGGTGCCAGAGAGTCTAGGGTGGTGTGAATGCCTGGGACCACCGGGGTCCGTGATTGGTCCACGAATGGTGTGTGTGTTGATGAGCGGATCTCCCATTGGGTCCCCTCCGTTTTGGCGCGAAGGGAACCGTGGATAAGAGGGGGCTGGAAACACCACTACCATGTCGATCTCCTGAGTTCTCACGAACAAAGCAATACAGGAGCCAAGTATCCTGCAACCAAGAGGCTGGACCGAGGAATCGCTGGTGACCCGCTGAAGGACTCCTCCTCTGCACTGCTGTCGCCTTGTGAAACCCTTTTCACCTTTGATCGAACCAGAAGGCCTGTACTGGTACTTCGACCCTTTGGAATAGCGGGAACAGCTATTCTCGGCATCTTCACCATCTCCTGCCAGTAAGCCTTCGGAAGCGTCTCTGGGCCATCCAGTTGACTGACCAGCTTACACGTGAGTCTTGCTCTGTAACCGCCGCCAGGTTGTGTAGTATTTCGAGTCCTTGTCACTCTCACACGCTTAGTACACTTGGCGTTCCCAAGTCTGAAGTGAGTAGTGTACATTTGGCTCAGATACACACGGCCGCTCCGTTGCCCTGCTGTGGTGACAAAACTGTGCAGGTTTCTTCGATTGGGACATCTTTTTACTCAACACGACGACGAGGCGTTCCCTGCTATTCTGAACCTGCCAGCTGCTGAAACTGACGCGGAGAAGCCTGGGTCTGCTTGCATCGGGGACCGGTGAGTAGTTTAGCTAGGATCTGGTCGCCCTCCTGCAGGAGCCCATTGCTTTTCCCCGCTGTGTAAAACAACACCCTTTTGCCGTACTCGCGCTCTGCTTCTGCCCACTGTGGAGGCTGCGCTTGAGTCGCGGAACTTGTTCTCCTTCATTTGTGCACTGAACTGAACTGCCTGATTTCCTTAGAAGAGACTTTCCTTTTGCCCGTTGGCACCAGCGTGTGCAGGTACTTTTGAGCACAAGGCTCCACTCTTCGCAGGGCTCGGACTTCCATCTAGTTAGGTGCCTCTGAAGGCGAACTGAGTCTAAAGCATTGTATCGCACTGCCTGTTTTCCTTCCCTTGCAGGTGGACTACATATTTCGTGCATATAACGCTTGAGACTTGTTGTATTTGTATATATATTGTGTTGATATGGTATGTGCTGGTTTAATATTGTGATACTGTGATTTTCTCGCTACGGTCATTGTTTTAAAGGCCTTAAAATAAATGTGTATATATTTTTGATATAACAACTGTTTGGAGTAGTTTGTAAGTGATCTTGCTTTGTGTGCTCATTGCGGGCTTTCAGTCACCCTCACCCCTCTTGAGACCTAGTCTTGACAGCCGCGATTGCTACCTTGATTGGTCTTGCTCATCCAGCGGTTACCCTGTTCCAAGTAATTAGGTTGGCCTTCTGAACTTCTGCGCCACCAGGACAGAGTTCAGAAATCCGTCTTAACAAATTGGTGTACAGCGGTGGGATACGACTGAAGGTATCCAGTGTTGCGCACGAACTAAGGCATTTCAGGTTATTCCAACCAGGACACGTAGTGAATTGTTGTAGTATAACTTTAAAAAGGCTATAGTCCTATCTAACAGTATGGAAACAAATACCTTGTTAACTTTAAATGCTTCCAAATCAGAAACATTGAAGAAGATGTGTGCAGAGAGAGGGGATTCCTCTCAAGGCACTAAATTGGAAATGATCCAAAGAATCGTGGCGTGGCAAGAAGCTCAGCTTGACGCTATAACTTCTGAGGACAGTTGCGAAGGTGGTGGGGCTGCTCTCACTGGTAGAACCGACGGTTCTGCCGCTGCACTGATCCATCGCGACCACGAGGACAGGGAGGACGAGATGTCTAATGTTTCCTCTGCCAGTGCTGATGGGGAGGCTATGCTTGAATTCAAGAAGCAAGAGCTGCGGTTTAGGCAGCAGGAGCTTGAATTCAGCATAGCCAAACTAAAAAATCGAACAGGCAGAAAAACAAAAAGACAGGGATCACCAGTTGGAACTGGCCAAGCTTTAGTTTGCAAATGGGCCTAAGGGTCCTGGACATGGGTCTGGGGCTTCCTCTCATCCACGGTTTCCGGAAGATCTGCTCATTGTGTATGAAGAAAGGAATGACATTATGGACTGGCTGAATGCGTTTGAGTATGCATGCGAAGTTCAACAAGTTGACAATGCTGATAAGATTTCCTGGTTACTCAGCAGACTGCCCCATTCTGGCTGTAGTGCCATTATGGAAATGTCGAAGGCTGAGCGAGCTGATTTCGCAATGTTAAAGCAAACTCTCATTTTAAAGTTTGGGAAGACTCCGGCCCAATATTTGAAACGTTTCAGAGAGTATAAGAAAAAGGAAGGTGGTACTTGGGTATCTTATGTCACTGAATCCTTGAAAAACTTAACTGGCTGGGTCGAAGGTTATAAGGTTTCTACCTTCGAAGGCATGATAAATCTTGTCATGCTGGAACATATTTTTGCATCTTCTTCCCCGGAGCTTAAGCAGCATTTGGCCGATTCGAAGGAGATAGATCCTAAGAAGCTGGCCATTGCAGCAGACTTATGGGTGTCACATCGAGTGTCCCAGAAGGACAAAACTCATCCTGGTAAGCAGGAGGAAGGGAAAAAGTCCAAAGATATGGAGGGTGGAGAATCTGCTAAATCTTCTTTCCATAAGGGCCACAAAAAGAAAAATAAGGGTAGGACACAAGAAAACTCACAGGGTAGTGGAGGTCAGCCTCCGAAACAAAACTCTGGTTACAATAAGCCTCCCTATGTAAACAGACCCAATGGATCTTGTTTTGCTTGTGGAGCAACTGACCACGTGAAGGGGGATCCCCGTTGTAAGGTTAGACCTTTGGGGGTCCACTCCGCTAATCTGGCCTTCTCCTCCTACGAGGAAGAAGAGATTACAGGAGCATCCTTCTCCTCAGACTCATTTCCCAGCGGGATAGAGGCTGAGGTAGTTTTAGTGTCCCTGGGTTCCTGGGAGCCTAAAGTCGCAGAGGCTTATGCTAGGATTCCGGATAATACCAAGCACTACTTTAAAGACAGTGTGCTGATCAATGGAGTAGATACTCCAGCTCTTAGGGATAGTGGGTGCAGTCGCACTGTAGTGGATTCTACCTTGGTAGACTCAGAGGAAGTTGCCAGAGTACTCTGATGCCCACTAAGTTGGCTGACGGCCCCCTCCGTATGTTTCCAGTAATACCTGTAAATCTTACTTTAAATGGTACAGCAGTCAGGATTCCAGAGAGCATTCAGAGAAACGTCCCGGGAAAGGTCTTGTTAGGAAATGATCTCCGAGCTTTAGGGCCCGTAGGAGACACTGCCGAAAGACCCTACACACGGTCTCAAGCACGGGCAGCATTGGCCAAGTCCAATACGCCGCCCCAGCCGAAGGGGAAACCCAAGGCGGAAGGAGTCGACAAGTCAAGACGAGGGAAAGAGAATATTCCCCCGAGCTCGCCTACCACTGCGGTGGAGGAAGTTGGTCAATCGCCCGGGCCTGACGAGGAGGTGGCGATGCCTGAAGTATTCGACCCCAACGATCATCCTGAACTAAAAGACTTGTTAGTTGAAGGAGGTCCTGATAGGGACGAATTCAGTAAAGGCCAACGTGAGTGCCCATCTCTGGAAGGACTAAGGAGACAGGCCTGCTCCCAGCTTGAGGGTGAACCTCCTGGGACGCATAGGATTTATTGGGAAGGTGGACTCCTGTATAGTGAGCCCACAGAGTCTACAGAAGGAGACCATAGGAGGTTGGTGGTTCCCCTTGCTGTTAGGCCCTTCCTCCTGCAGTTGGCGCATGAAGTTCCCCTTGCTGGTCACCTTGGTATGAAGAGGACCAAGCAAAGGTTATCCATGCACTTCTACTGGCCCAAGATGGGGGTGCAAGTAGAAAGTCACTGCAGGAGTTGTGCCTCCTGCCAGTTGTCTGGTAAGGTTGGCGCGACAATCCAAGCTCCGTTGGTACCGCTCCCAGTTGTGGGGGTATCATTTGAAAGGGTAGGGATCGACATCGTTGGTCCCCTTGACCCGCAAACATCCTCGGGCAATAGGTTTATCCTGGTGCTGGTCGACCATGCAACCAGGTATCCTGAGGCCATCCCATTGACAACTGTAACTGCCAAGTTAGTTGCAGAAGCTTTACTCGGCATATTTACTAGGGTTGGCTTCCCTAAAGAAGTTGTGTCGGATCATGGCAGCAACTTTATGTCGAAGTATAGGCAGGCTATGTGGAAAGAATGTGGGGTCACCTACAGGTTCTCTTCTGCATACCACCCCCAGACCAATGGTCTGGGGGGGCGTTTCAACAGGACGTTAAAGAGCATGATTGGGGCTCTGGAGGAGCCTCAGAGAAGAAAATGGGATCTTCTTGTTTCATGCTTACTGTTTGCCTACCGAGAGGTACCACAGGAGGGTGTTGGCCTCAGCCCCTTCGAACTTCTGTTCGGTCATCCCGTACGGGGACCCTTAGCCATCGTCAAGGAGGGATGGGAGATGCTCACTCCCCCTGTTACTACCAACGTAGTTGATTATGTGCTAGGGCTCAGAAAACGGATGGTACTTCTTATGGGCTTGGCTAGTGATAAATTGAAGGCAGGGCAAGCGCTGGTGAAACATTGGTACGACCAGAAAGCTCCCCTCATCAACTTTACACTTGGTCAGCAAGTCCTGATCATGAATCTCATAAGGCCTCGAGCTTTACAGGACAAATGGTCAGGCCCTTACCCAGTGGTGGAGCCCCTGGGTGAGGTTAACTATTCAGTGGACCTTGGAAGGCCTGGACAGGCTCCAAAAGTGTTTCACGTGAATAGGCTGAAGGCTTTCGTCCCAAGCGTCGAAATCGCAGCACTGCTACTGGCTTCAGATGTTGAGGAAGAGGAGTCTGAACCTCTCCCCGACCTATTCCCAAGCAGTCCTTCAGATAGCTCTTTTGAGGGGGTCCGAGTGGCCCCTCACCAAAATGGACAAGGCTCAGTGGTTTACCTTGGACATGAAGTAGGTGGAGGGAGGAGACAGCCTCTACCCAGTAAGGTACAAGCAGTACAAGACTGGCCTACCCCCACTACGCAAACCCAAGTGAGAGCCTTCTTAGGACTCACGGGGTATTACCGCAATTTTGTAGCAGACTATGGCACCATAGCTGCTCCTCTGACTGCCCTCACAACTCCGAAGAAACCCAAGAAGGTAACTTGGACCGACGAGTGTGAGAAGGCCTTCAATGGCTTAAAAGACTCCTTGTGCCAGGCCCCTGTCCTCAGGGCCCCTGATTATCAAAGACCTTTTATCGTGCAGACGGACGCCTCTGACACTGGGATAGGAGCTGTACTATTACAAGTAGATGAGAAGGGTAAGGAACACCCTATCGGTTTTATTAGTCGCCAGCTTAAGGACAGAGAGCTCAGATGGTCCACGGTAGAGAAATAATGTTTCTCTGTTGTGTGGGCCCTAAGGAAGCTGAGGCCCTACCTCTATGGGACCCACTTCACTGTGCAAACTGACCATAAGCCGTTAAAGTGGCTAATGAACATGAAGGGGGAGAATCCAAAGTTGCTTAGGTGGTCCATAAGTCTACAAGGCTTCGACTTCACTATTGAGCATAGGCCAGGTGTCCAACATAGCAATGCTGATGGGTTGTCCAGAATGTTTAACCGACCTGAACAAGAGACTCATCCAGGGGTGGATTAGTTCCCCCTGTCCATAGTCTGGGAGGGGCGAGTGTTAGGAAAGATTTCGTAATTGTAGGTAATTTTCCTTCCATGTGGCAACCCCTAAACTTTTTGCTGTTGTTTTTCACCTTGTTCTTGACTTTGCCAGAGAAGTGCAGCCTTCTGCCGCACTCCTCTGGGCTTTTGCTCCTTTCTTATGGGGAAACTGACATGCCCTTAAGACAGTCAGTACCGGGGAACGCTGTTTCCCATAGTTTCTTTTATCATGTTGCGGCTTTTGTGCAACATGACACAAGAGGGCACTGTAAGCTAAGTTACAGCTCTCTTGGGTCTCTAGCCTTCTACAGGCCCTAGATACTCGTTTAGGATTGTATTTGATCGGTGCAAGTGATTCAGGGACGGGAATGGTGGCAGCGATCGTTTCTTTATATTTTGAGCTCCTTTTGGCGTTCTAAGCACGTTTTCGGCGCTTAACCCAAAATGGTGGCCTGGCTCCCAAAATGGCCAGACCACGAGGCTCCTTTGTCCTGTCCACTGACCGTCTTGCTCCCTTCACCTTCCCCAGGTCGAGCCGACCCGGGGCCTTCCTTATTTGGGCATGTACTTTCCCGCGAAACACGGATGCTTTCGCGGGCTTCTACATGTCTTTTGTGTGCCTTCAGGGTGTGGGCTGGGATGTCTGGTCCCAATACACATCCTGGGTGCCAGAGAGTCTAGGGTGGTGTGAATGCCTGGGACCACCGTGGTCCGTGATTGGTCCACGAATGGTGTGTGTGTTGATGAGCGGATCTCCCATTGGGTCCCCTCCGTTTTGGCACGAAGGGAACCGTGGCTAAGAGGGGGCTGGAAACACCACTACCATGTCGATCTCCTGAGTTCTCACGAACGACGAAATACAGGAGCCAAGTATCCTGCAACCAAGAGGCTGGACCGAGGAATCGCTGGTGACCCGCTGAAGGACTCCTCCTCTGCACTGCTGTCGTCTTGTGAAACCCTTTTCACCTTTGATCGAACCAGAAGGCCTGTACTTGTACTTCGACCCTTTGGAATAGCGGGAACAGCTATTCTCGGCATCTTCACCATCTCCTGCCAGTAAGCCTTCGGAAGCGTCTCTGGGCCATCCAGTTGACTGACCAGCTTACACGGGAGTCTTGCTCTGTAACTGCCGCCAGGTTGTGTAGTATTTCGAGTCCTTGTCACTCTCACACGCTTAGTACACTTGGCGTTCCCAAGTCTGAAGTGAGTAGTGTACATTTGGCTCAGATACACACAGCCGCTCCGTTGCCCTGCTGTGGTGACAAAACTGTGCAGGTTTCTTCGATAGGGACGTCTTTTTACTCAACACGACGACGAGGCGTTCCCTGCTCTTCTGAACCTGCCAGCTGCTGAAACTGACGCGGAGAAGCCTGGGTCTGCTTGCATCGGGGACCGGTGAGTAGTTTAGCTAGGATCTGGTCGCCCTCCTGCAGGAGCCCATTGCTTTTCCCCGCTGTGTAAAACAGCACCCTTTTGCCGTACTCGCGCTCTGCTTCTGCCCACTGTGGAGGCTGCGCTTGAGTCGCGGAACTTGTTCTCCTTCATTTGTGCACTGAACTGAACTGCCTGATTTCCTTAGAAGAGACTTTCCTTTTGCCCGTTGGCACCAGCGTGTGCAGGTACTTTTGAGCAAAAGGCTCCACTCTTCGCAGGGCTCGGACTTCCATCTAGTTAGGTGCCTCTGAAGGCGAACTGAGTCTAAAGCATTGTATCGCACTGCCTGTTTTCCTTCCCTTGCAGGTGGACTACATATTTCGTGCATATAACGCTTGAGACTTGTTGTATTTGTATATATATTGTGTTGATATGGTATGTGTTGGTTTAATATTGTGATACTGTGATTTTCTCGCTACGGTCATGGTTTTAAAGGCCTTAAAATAAATGTGTATATATTTTTGATATAACAACTGTTTGGAGTAGTTTGTAAGTGATCTTGCTTTGTGTGCTCATTGCGGGCTTTCAGTCACCCTCACCCCTCTTGAGACCTAGTCTTGACCGCCGCGATCGCTACCTTGATTGGTCTGGCTCGTCCAGAGGTTACCCTGTTCCAAGTAATTAGGTTGGCCTTCTGAACTTCTGCGCCACCAGGACAGAGTTCAGAAATCCGTCTTAACATCTGGGTAGCAGGTTTGTGCACAATCCGGGAAGGTTATTCTCTTAGCTCGCCAATCAATTCGAGGATTATGTGTCTCTAACCAAGGGATTCGAAGAATAACATGAAACTGTGGAGCCTTGATTACATCAAACACAACACCTTCCCGATGGCCGTCGGGACCAATAAGAGTCACCTCAGTAGTGGAATGTGTTACCGGTCCAGAGGCAATTTCAGTTCCATCGACTGTGGTGATGACATCTTTGCTGGTTGTAGGACGGAGAGGGAGGTTAATCGTAGAGACCAATTCACGATCCACATAGTTTCCAATAGCCCCACTATCGATGTATGCCTTTATTGCATGAAACAGCTTAGGCTGTTCTGGATCTACGAGAACCATTGGCACAATGAAATGCGAGGTCTGAGAGTTCGTTTTCAAGCTCGGCAAGCGGACCCCTACGCTTGTCGGGCGGAGTCGTTTCCCGAAACGGAGTCTTCATGGTTTTTATCAGAGGCTCCTACCGCCTTTCGGAGCGGTTTTGCCGGACATCCTCGTAGAAAATGTCCAGAATTCCCACAATAAAGACATAATTTTAACTGCCGCCTCCTTTCACGTTCCTTTTGAGTTAAGGGTCCTTTAACCCCTCCAATTTGCATAGGCTCAGAGACATCAACTCCCTTGGGATTAGCATGGGTCTTGACCAACACCCGGGTCTCAAACCTGGACCGATCTGCTTTTCTGTTTTGAAGTCTGTGATCCAATTGGACCACTAAGTCTATATACTCTGTGCAGTCTTGGGGCGGATTTACAACTTGGGCCAAGACATCTTTAAGTTCTCCGCATAGGCCTCGATAAAACAACGTGACTCTTTTATCCTCTGGCCATCCCGTTTCCACAATTAGTCTATTAAAGGTTGCAATATAGGATAGGAGGTCCTGATTGCCCTGTTGCAGGGATAGAAGTTCATCATCCATAGCCTGCCCCTGAGAGTGTCGAGCAAATAACCTTTCCATGCTTGCTTGAAACCCTTGAAAATCACGAAGAATCGGGTCATCTTGAGTAACCAGTGGAACTGACCAATCGGCAGCGCAGCCGCTGAGATATGACAATACAAAGGCTACATTGGTCTGATCATTTGGGAAGGCCCCAGGTCTGCATAGGAAGTGCAAACGACACTGATTCATGAATACAGCGCATCGTTTGGGGTCCCCAGCAAAGCGTTCGGGTGGGGCCAGCGGCATGTTTCCGGGTAGATTAATCTGCACAGGGTTACTGGAAACCACAGGAGCGGGGTTAACTCCGGAACCAGGTAGGGGAGTTTGCCCAGCTTGACCTTGCAAAAGCTGTCTGGCCAGGTCATCAGTTCTTTCCTTTGATATTATTAATTCCCTCCTGAGGGCATTAGTCTCTTGACGAGCGGCATGTACTTCGGCCCGTAATTCCCCCAGTAATTGGGCCAACTGATCAGTCTCAGAACTTTCCATAGCGCCTGGGTGGGAATTTGTAGGAAGGCTTCACGTTCTGTAACGCTCACCTGACTCCCACGGAGGCGCTGGCCTGGTTCGCGCTGCTGTGACCTCTTCTAAGGTGATGGGCAGGGTTCGGAAGACGGACTGGACCGGCCCCAAAATCTGGCTTGTCTGGCTCGCAGAAGTATCGTTCTGTAGGCGGAAATAGGGGATTAACTGTCTGTGGGGTAATGCAATCGGCCTCCCACTTTCCCCTCTCACCCTCCTCGAAACCCTTCTGTGATTCCCCGTATCGTCTCACCTTAGGGTCTGGAAGGACGAGCTCTCCATCCTGCTTCTGGTGCAGGGGCGCGTTGGTATCCAGTTACTTCACTGGATTTTCAGATTGGTGAGAACCAAACTTGCTTGGCTTCCAGGTAAGTTTTTTGATAAGAGGTTCCCCTTGTGTCCATGCATTAATGTACTAATGCTAGTGTCTTTTTCCCCATAGGGGCCAGGGTACGGAATGCCGGGGAACAGTCACCGACCCGAGATGAGAGGTGAAATCCTTGTAGAAATCAGGTAAGTCTTTAATGAGCGTTTTTTGGTAATGTCTTTTCATTCGCTCATTAACGCTGATGTCCTTTTTTCCCCTTAGGGGCCGGGGTCCGGAAATGCCAGGATGCGGCGCGGACCCGAAATTAAGAGGGAATGAATCAACAGTTAAGTCTTAACATGGAGATTTAGCTTTCCTTACTCCCTTCTCTCTCTCACCTTTTGTTCTTGCCTTTTTCTCCCAAGGCGCTGGGGCGTGACTGCGAATCCAGATGATCGCTGCTGAACATGGAAGCGCCCTGTAAAGGTGAGTGGAATGCGGTGCTGCAGCGATCGACGCAATGAGATTTTAAATAAAAGTCTTCTTTTTCAGGATTGTTGGCGAGATGTCTCCGGGATGCGGATTTAGCAGGTAAGGACTTTTCCTTCTTCTGTTCTCTTCTTCTCTTCCTTTGCAGGTGATCCAGGATGCTGGCAGGCGGGCGGGGTTTAAATAGCCTTGGAAGAAGTTCCAGGTATGTATCCTTCCTCCAATCAGGTATGTATCCTTCCCCGACCACGCCCGGATGGTAAATTAGTCCCACAGGTAAAGTAGTTCCTTTCAGGCCTCAAGGAGGCCGGGATCCTGCAGCATGGTCTGCATCAGGTAAGTGCACCCAAGCACTCCCATAATGAGCCTGGCGACTGTGGCACCAGGACTGATGTCTTTTAAGAGCCTGGCGCCATAGGCGCCAGGACACTGTCCAAAGGGCCCCTATATGGGGTTGCTGGGTCTTTCCTTGGGGGCTGGATGTCCGTTTTCGGGGACGCAGGGCTTGAACCGGCTCCCCGGGAGCGGGCATCATGACAGATGCGTATCAACATACAATACCAGTGCAGATCCATATGTGTTTGATTGATGTATGCATCAGTGGGGTCCGTAGGTTGATTTGGAGGACCCATTCCACAGGAGTGATGAATAGGGTGGTTCTGAGTTCAAGGTTATTCAGTCTGACATGTTTTGCACCTTTTGGAGTCTAGCTAGTGACTTTTTGTGAAGGCCAGACTAGAGAGCATCTGCAAAGACAAGCTTCACCCTGACATCGGTTATAAGCTACAGCTACTTTCTGATTTTCATGTAGCAAAAACATTCTTGTGAACATTTTCAATTGTAACAATCCTTCTTTAGTGACATGAGCGATTTGCATGTCGATATATACGTTGATGTCAGGCTCAGGGCTAGACTTTAACTGAGTTTGTGTATTCAATAGGATCATCAAAATAGAGTTGGATATGGGTAAAGTAAGGGATTTCAGAAAGTATTGTCAGCAAAGTACAAATCATGTCTATCTTGGCCTCGCACCAAGTAGAGCCAAGTACTGTTTGCTGGAATCGGGTGCTTGCTGATCTTTGTGTGGATTGCTGTGTCTTGCCATACTTCCACTGAGCTTTTCGCACAGGAGGACGTCTTTCTACGTGACACCTGAGTTGCCTGACCTGCCTCTCACAAAGAGGGAGGGTACTTCCTGTAGGGAGACCCCGCCCCTTCTGCCTCTGTGGCGCCCAGTCTCCCTCCTCAAATACCCACGTCCAGGCACACCTGTGCCGCGCACCAAGTACAGCCGAGCACTGTTTGCTGGAATCAGGTGCTTGCTGACCTTTGTGTGGATTGCTTTGTCTTGCCATATTTCCACTGAGCTTTTTGCACAGGAGGACGTCTTTCTAAGTGACACCTGAGATGTCTGACCTGCCTCTCAAAAAGAAGGAGGTGACTGTGTGAATTGTGTTTTTTTTTTCTTTTTTTTTTCTCTCCATTTTGGACTCTTTTGGACTCTTTTGCAGTGGCGTTTGCCCTGCCTTTGTTAACGTTAAGTGGGGTGCCTTTAACACTTTCGTTCTTTTTACTCCAGGGTACTTCCAGTAGGGAGGCCCCGCCCCTTCTGCCTCTGTGACGCCCAGTCTCCCTCCTCAAATACCCACATCCAGGCGCACCCGCCAAGTACTGTTTGCTGTTTGGGGTGCGCGGGGCGGGCTGCCGGACCCCTTGCTTGCATTCTGCTGGCCCCCCTTCATAGAGGGTCCTGGGTTTGCCTGGCCTTTTCATGACGGCCTCAAGCTAGTACACTATTGTATCTAGCTATCGGCGGCTGAAAGTGTTTGTGAGTCTTTTCTTTCTTTTCACTTTGCCTCTGCAGTTGACCTTAATAGTGCTTTACGCCTAATAGCTGTTGTAATTTTGATTTCACAGGTACGCGCAGTTTACCTTGTCTCTTCTTGCTTTATGGTTTCACCTTGCACCATGTCTAAATCAATAATGTCAAAATCAGGCATGCCAAAAATCGGTGCTGGTCCTTATGACATCTCACCCTTGGAATCCTGCAAGGTCTTTTTCGCAAAGAGACTTAAAGAGAACCAGGAGAAAAAAAACGATCAATCTCCCTAAATGTTCACATTCGCTCCTTCTGTCAAACTGAAGGCACAAAAAATCAAAAAGCATCCTCTATTACCTTAAATACCATTCCAAAGTTAAGAGCACTATACACTGTGACAGTTGATCCATCATTCAAGGAAACCTTAGCTCGGGGGGAAGTTCAGGATTTGAATGTGACTTCTGTGAATGTGTCCAACAAGGAAATTGCTGTTGCCTCTATTGCCTTAGCATGTAAATCAGGTGAGATATGTGTTACTCAGATCCCGGATGTACAGGCCAAGGTATCAGTTGAACCATCACCACAAAATCCTCCCTTATGTTCGGTTCAGGCCCAGCAATTGTTGAGAAAAGAATATGAGAAACTTATATTAGTTGGCGAAATTGACGCAGAGGCTACTGCATTGTTCAATTCCTCATGCCCCCATGATCCTTTCACTCCTGACGTGCAATATATCTGCTCTAATATTGGTGACCTGATTCAGCTCCATGATGGATCTCATAGATCGAGTCTTCCTACTAATGCATCTAATTTAGTTCTATTAGACGACCCGGAGGATAATGATAAACAAGAACTGTACAAATCACCAGTAATGTTTGATAAATCATCTAGTGTGTCCAACCTGCCTCTTTCTTTTGTAGCGCCCACCCCCAGACATTCTCAATTTCATGAACCAATAGGAAATCCTCCATATTTCATTCAAGATTCCCGAGACCATATACATGGATAATAGATTCTCTTTTCCTGAAGCACCAGCCCTCATTAATACTTTAACGGCCATGGACACAGCTTTACTTTCTTTGGCTAAGCTATATGAAACGCTAGATGAGAAAATCAAGAATCAAACTGACCGCATGCTGCCATCTCAAGAACATATCATCCGTGAGATAGGTTTGAAGATGCAATTTGTTTCCAAGTGTTCATCCAACCATAACAGTCAGAGTACTCAAACTAACTTTGAGAGCATAGTCTCTCCCACTTACGCTGTTTCTAATAAGCCTGCTTCATCTGTTTCTAATCCTGATATTGTTGCTATTGATGATTCCCAAAAAGTTCCACAGTTAACTGTGGTTGATGGCCCAACAACAACCATCAACATCCATGAGCAAAAAATGGCAACCACTTTGACTCCAATGTTCCTTAGCTCCAAAAGCGTTTCTTCAAATATTATAAACTGTAATCGCACCTCTAAACCAGTGCAAATCCTTAGCAAGTTGCCTCTCAGTGCTAAACACAAAAAGGCCTGTAGACTGCTTACAGCAGCGAAAAAAAAAGACGTTTGCACCTCAAACAAGATATTGAGCGTCAACCGAAGGAGTCCTTAGTGTATAAACCATTGGATGACCTCTTGGCAGTTTCTGCCTCGACATCATTTTTGAAAGTCCCAAACTCCATTCTTAATCCAAATCCGACAACCACTGTTTTCTCCACACAAATGATGAATACACCTCAAGTAAAGGTATTTTCGGGGGAATCTCTGCCATCTGATATTACAGATGCCATCAAAAGACAAGGAGTTAACTTACCTTCTGACAGTCATCAGTCACAAGATGTATCAGTCTTAAACGCGGAGTATACTTTGCAAGAGCTTCGCA
The DNA here is from genome assembly GCF_040938575.1 of Ambystoma mexicanum. Lineage (NCBI taxonomy): Eukaryota > Metazoa > Chordata > Amphibia > Caudata > Ambystomatidae > Ambystoma > Ambystoma mexicanum. The sequence continues at coordinate 1,135,157,424 of NC_090926.1, forward strand.
ATGAGATACAAGCCTCTTTTGCAAATTACAACACGGAAAATGAAAATATTAAACAGCTTATGTTGCAATCACACCAAGGTCTGACCAATAATGCCAGTCATATGCTACAAAGTTCATATCCCAATGTTAAACCCCTATTGAAAGGACCGGGTTTGCCAAGTCGAGATCAGGAATCTTTGGCAAACATGAGTTCTCACAAAACAGTAGAAGGGAGATCAACACTAGTGCTCAATGATGTGCCTAGACCCTCCCTCCTGTTGGCAAGAACCAAGTACAATTTAACAATCATCACCGCTTATTGATCAAATGTCGTGGTCATCCTTTTGCCAAGTTCGACCTGAACCGTGCAAGCATCTTAAACATTTGTGCGGAAATAACAGCCTTAGAGGATCTCACCTCAGCCGACATTGACCTTGTTGAATTTACAAACCTCCCCGACCTTTCTGAAGCACGCCTATATATTCGGTCGGGTGTGATTCTGAACACTCTATGACTAGCCCGGACGGCTTTCTATAATTTAGGCTTCATCTTGAGTCAAGAGGCACTCATGAAAGCAAATGAAGATTAACACCACTTTGCCTCAATCTAGAATTTATGGTGATAAAACTGTTGTTCAAATAAACTCTGACCCAAATTCCTATGAGGCGTGGATGAATCAAAATTGTGATGGAACATCGTAACAATCCCAGAGGAATGATCTTGTTAGCCTTGTCTCCTGGAATACTAGGGGTTTTAAACATCTGATTAATAATAGCAACTTAGATCTGACATCATTGTTCTCCAGGAGACTTGGTTATGCACTCCTTTGGGACCAATATGGGACCAATATGAAATTTACCTGGTCCCTGCCATTGCTGCCCTTACTGGTAGACCAATGGTAGGTCTCATGACAGCCTTTCATAAGGACCGGGATTTTGCAGTTATCTGGCACAGATCTCCTTCGCCCTGCTGCCAAATTATGAAATTCAGACAAAGTTTAATTGATTGTGCCATTGTTAATATTTATTGGGGCAAGAAACATTTAACTTCGGATGAATTCTTTGATCACCTCAACAACATCTTGGAACAACTTTAATTTGACAAATCCATATTAGAAATCCTTGTAATGGGTGATTAGTTGACTCCACATCAACATCAACCCACAGAATAGATGAGCATCGCTGGCTGATGTTAATCAATAACAGAAATTTTGTAAGGCTGAATGGTTCAGTCCCGGGTGATGTTCCTCATGGGGCTACATGGCATAATGATGGCTGTCACTCTACACTGGATTACATTTATGTTAACACTGAGCTCCTCTCTAACATCATCTCTCTTAACCTAAGATCTACAATAATGAGTGATTATAGTCAATTAAGCTTGACTTGTAATTGGCCTGTTTTGCAGTAAGTAATTTGTTCACAAACGGACGAGCTTCGGAAGCGGCCTCTCGGAGGAGACGTGTAGTGCGTCTTGCGATTCACGTGAGGCACGGCTTGAGGCAGGGTCCTTTACTCTGTTAACTCGCCTCGGAAGTGGATGCAGGTTGGGCGAGCGAGCCGAGCCGAGCTGTGTGGCTCCGTGGCTCCGTGGCAAGATTGACAGAGTGTACTCGTGCGCAGTGACTCTGTGCTATCTCTCCTTTTGGCCCCCCTTTCCATCTAAGTGCTACGGCGCGGCGAGGTGCGGTCGAGGACGGCCGCCGTGAGCCGGAGGAAGAAGAGGCGGTCCCTCGATATCGGACTCGCTACTGGTAATGCTCACGAGCGGCTCAGTACCTGAGGGAGGCGGTCAGGTCGGTCTTCGGTCCTGTAAGTAAAGCCTCGCTGCCGCGCAACACAACATTGCTGTTGCTATTGGCGAATATACCGCGATATAGTGACTGTGCACCGTGAGCGGTGAAGGTGTGCAGTGATTGCTGGCGAACCCGGCCATCAATCACTGGAGGCGCCTTGAACCGATTTCTGGTGCACTTCCATCAAGCTCTTAGGGGGAATTTCCGGGTGTACCCAAGAGTTGGTGGTGCTAAAGTGTGAATCGGATACCTCTTTGATCGCGGCTTGCTACCTCTTTCTGATTTTAGTAGTGGGGGTGGCCTGCCTGATTGTAATAAAAGCGAGCACATCGGGTGCACCAGTCACCACTGTCATCTATACCGTCTGTGACCTTCTCCCTTTAAATTTGCTGGATTGGGGAGACTTTAATGGCAACCTAAGCCATTGATTCCAAAGGAGTCGAGGGGGATTTTCCCATTAATTACGTAATTGGATTAATTTAGCCTGTGGACTCCAGAATAGTGCGGATGGCTCCCTCTAAAAAATCTGCCATATCCAAATACAATCTAAGGAAGAAACATCCGGAACCAGCTATGATGCCCATAATGGAAGAATCCAAAAATAAGAGGAACAAAAGCAAGAAGGCAATTCCCATAGACCAAGGAAAGATTACAGGCTTTTTTCCCTTAAATTTACCAGTCGATGTCAATTCTACAGCCCTCGAGACACCTTTGGAACCAGTGATCAACACTTCTAATCTTGGTAGTTCGATTAATTTTGAAGATATCGACAATAACTCCCTATTGGACTTATGCTTAAACATACAGAAGGGCATGACTCCTCAGACAGTAGTCCCCTCGGAGATCACTGACCTTCCTGTGACAGAGAGTCAGACCAAAGTCAGTGATAAAATATTCCATCAAGCTGGGACACTGGAGAGACTATCTACATCACCTAACCTGGCCATAGATACATCCATGGACAGGGAAACAGAGAAGGCCAGCAGGAATTACTCTGACTTGCCAGAAATTGCCGAATTACAAGCTTCTGTGGCATCCCTGCAGTTTGCACTAAAAATATTATTGCAGATGTCGGGACGCATATTGGCAAACACAAATACATTGATGAGTGTCAACGAGCAGAGACGGAATCTGGTTGAAGAGGCAGATGGTAACTTATCCGAAGCCATCTTAATAGCAAATGAATTGCACGAATGCCAACTCCCTGATCCCAATATTGCTATAACAGCAAATACACCATCTACTCGCAAGCAACATAGAGTGGCTAAGCAAGCAAATGGTGGGATTAGATCAAGTAGCCACGGGTCTCCCACATCAGTGACGGATAAGCCTACCCTTCGCTCTAAAAAAGCAAAAAAAAGAGCCGCCCGCGCGAAGAAACGAAGGACTATAGGAAATGGCTGCTTAACGAGTTGGCTGATTGCAGAGAACGCAGAAGTCCCTGACCAGGCAATGGAACTCGAAAATTCAATAACTGAAACCATACCTGATGACGATGTTATCACAGAGAAGGCGCTTAAAATAGCGAGTGAACATGGTAGTCCCCACAATTCAGCTCTTATCGATACAGATACTATAAAAGAGAATGATGTAGTATGGGGAAATCGCACTTGCATTATCAAAAATTTATACCAAACTGATAAAAGCGCCTGGCTCTCACGTTCTGAATTTTTGAGAGTATTGCAATCAGAAGACTTTCAATTTCTTGAGCCCTTGACAGGATCATATCCTAAGGTTTCAGCTCTTCATTGTAAATTCATATCTACTGCCCAATTATTAAGGACATATAAAAAAGAATTGAAAACAGTAGACATTGAGGTTGATGCTGAACTGAAATACAATGAGCCCTGTGGTCCAAAGACTGAAAATGTTACAGACAGTCTAGCAAATGCCTGTCCCAATCTGCAAATTGGAAAAAAGATGGACAAGACCGAGATCCAATCTGTACTGAAATGGTTGACGGAGGCTCTATCTAAAGTTGAATATGACCACTGAAAATTAACGCTGGCATCATGGAATTGCAGGGGTTTTTCCCATCTCTTAAATGAAGCGGGTTCAATTGCCCAATTATCTCGCTATAACTGTATTTGTCTACAAGAAACATTTGCAATGAACCCCTTATTTTTGGACGGGTATAAGGGATACCAGGTTTATGCTAAACGAGGTGTAAGAGGACGGCCCTTTGGGGGGCTATGGATTGGTGTTGCTAATTGGCTAGGGTCAACGAGGATTGATGGGAGGCAAGATGATCAAATGGTGGCCGTCAAGATAGCATATAAAGACAGGAAGCCTATTGCAAAGTATTTGGTTGTGTGTTTATACAATCCACCGGGGGCAGCATGTCGAGAGTCCCTACAGGAAGCGTTACACAAGCTATTAGCCAGCTGGTCAACCATTGAAGGGAATGTAGATATCTGTGTAGTTGGAGACTTTAACACCCATATGTTGGGGGGAGAATGGAAAACTACCAACCCAAAGCTGTATGAAAAATGTGTTAAGAATCATAATAAAAATGAAGGGTGAAGGTCTAGATTGGGAGCACTTTTTCTTTAATTGGGACTTTGCGATGGTAAATGGCCGTACTAAAAGTGATCATCCTGGCAGACATACATGGAGTAATGGCTCCGTGAGCAGTACCCTGGATTATATTTTTGTTTCATCTAGTATGATGCACCATGTGGACGATATGATAGTAATTCCAAACAATTGGAGTGACTATGCTATTATGGCATGTTTTTTTGACTTCCATGTAGCACATACTCAGTTGAGTTATATCGGTGACCTAAAAGTTAATCATGCTGGGACATGTATTCGATGGTCAGATAAGAATGTGTTACGTGCTGACGAAGCCATACATAAAAACTGCTATCCCAATCTGGAAGAACTTAAGATGATGTCCATTGATGGAGTCGAGAATTGGATCCACCTGTTCTCTGACAAGTATGCTACTATTCCGGTTAGAACTATGATAAGTGAACAGGAAAAATTGCCCACTTACGATAGATTCATCTGTGATGCTAAAAGAACTCTTAGGGCTCAATTAAGAAGAGCTAAGCTCTCTAGCTCAACCTGGAACAACTATAATATTATATCTAAGAAATTGAAGAATAAATACAGGGCCATTATTAAGGCAAAAAAAAAGCTTCGACAGAAATAAATCCTGGCAAAGGTTAGTGCAGACTATCTGCGCTCGTATAACTCGAAGCATATGGGCACTTCTTAATGAAGCCAGAGGGAACAAAACTCGGCAAATAGTTAATCCCATTTCCAGTGATGAATGGACCAGGTTCCTGGAAATTCGCAATCTTGTGCGCAGAAACGTGGAGACAATCCCACTGGGCAATATACCAACTGAGCCCACGATAGATATCTCCTTTGATTCCATACTTACTACAATTAAATTGCTGAAATCTTCCAGGGCACCTGGACCAAACGGGCTGGCTAATGTCGTAATTAAGAGTAACCCGGATTTTTGGGCCACTTTAATGAATATACTGTTTTCGAAGATTCTGAGGGAAGGGAAAGTCCCTTGCTCTTGGCAATCGGCCATTTTAATACCTATATATAAAAAAGGCAACCGTATGGACCCCAACAATTATAGATTACTTTCTATGCTGGATAGCACTAGTAAAATATTCGCCTCTCTCTTACTGAAAAAACTTCAGCTTTGGGTTGAGCGGGCTAATATCCTATGTAAATTCCAATGTGGCTTTAGGAAAGATTATTCTACTTCCCATAATCTTTTAGTTATGGACTATATGCGTACCAGAGCCCTACAAAGTGGACAACCTCCCCTATATGCACTATATATAGATTTTAAAGCAGCATTTGATTCCATTCCCGGAGAAAAACTCTGGCTGAAACTACAAAAACTCGGTTGCCCAGATGAGCTATTATACTACCTTAGACTTCTACATCAGAACACCAAGGTGAAACTAAAATTAGATCACAGAGGCCATATGTCGAATGAAGTTGAACAGAATAGAGGGGTTAAACAGGGATGTGTGACTGCCCCATTAGTATTTAATCTATACGTACACGACATCCCTGCGACTATTGCCCTGGTTAAGAACTGCCCACCTAGTATTGGCAAAACCCCCTGCTCTGTGCTTGCATATGCTGATGATTTGTTGATCTTTGATCACACAATCAGTGGCCTAAGTAGATCAGCCACAGCCCTCTGGGATTACTCTGAACAAAATGGGCTTACTATCAATGTTGAGAAAACAAACGTGATGAGATACACAAGTAAGAGATCCGCTCGTGTCTCGCTCCGCATCGATAGTGTCGTAATCTCCTATGTGCCGGAATATAAATATCTGGGGATAGAATTTGAACCCAGAGGTGACTATTATATATGTAAACGCAACCGAAAAATAAGAGCAGCACAAATTACGGCTCTATTTAAAAATGTTACAACTAAACAGGGCGGTTTTACCTTATGGGGTACTCGGCATCTATATATACAAGTATTAGCGCCCATGATGATCTATGGCCTGGAATCCCTGACTAAGATGGACTTAAATTGGCTACAAATCATCGAGGGAAAGTTTTGGAGAAAGATATTGGGACTTCCGGCATGTATCCCTATGTCTCTGCTAAGACTAGAGCTGGGACTAATATCATTAAAAGCACAGATACTAAGGAAGAGAGCCGGGATTTACCTAAAAATGATGAATGATACGGGCAATGCCCTATTAACGGCATTTGCCCTGAGTAATAATGAAGATCATACCATTAGTGAATTTAAAAAACAAATGGAACAATTGCTCAGTGAAATCTGTTGGAAACAACATGAAGGGATTTACACGGAGGCTATGCAGGCTTGCATGGGGAGACGGGTAGAGCTCTGGGACTGGCTTTAGAACTACGAACATCTTCGTAAATTAAAAAGGTATTCATTTGTGCAAAACAGGTTATTTACGTTTAAGAAACCACAGAAATATCTGACGATCTGTCCGTATCATAGGCTCAGAAGGTTTATATTATTACTGAGAATAGAATACCTCCCCACAATGACGACCAAGGGTGTAATAGATAAGATCCCCAGAGAACAACGCTATTGCCGTCTCTGTAAGAACCAGGAAATCCTCGAGACAGCCAAGCATGTCCTCACTGAATGCCAGGTTATGAACGATGACATAAAATTTTACCTGGGAAAGTATGTGCACAATTGGGAAACCATAGGGAGCATGTTGTTTTGGAACTAATGTGTTAACACTAATAGTATATGTTTGCTAACCGCATTATACTCTATTTTGCTAAGAGTGGAAGACAAACTGGACATATCTATATGAGGAAAGTTAGTCTTCGGCTAGACTCGGGTTTCATAGGGAAATAGAGTCTGTTTTAAGGAGGCCAGACCCTTCTATTTAATATGTTATGTTTACCGGATTTGAAAGCACATTACGTGTATCTTAAATTGTTAATAACATAAGAGACAAGGAATGAACTATACTCGAGTATAATCGTACTGTATTGATCTATTTGTAGATTCTTAAAACATTTTTTATTGTTTTGGATAATGTTTAATCTTTTTATTGCATTATACTGTATATTTTAGTTTGAATGTTATTAAAATGTATATGTGTAAAGTTTATTATTTAAACTAAAACACATTAAAGATATTATTATTATTATTATTATGTTTTGCAATCCAGGATCTTTAACTCAAATTTAGAGAATCTCCAAGTCAACAATGCGTGGAATCGTATAAAATGGACTAAAACTAAATTGCTTCTTTTTAAGCAAAATTTGAGTGATGCTTATGGTGATCCTACTGTATATGTCAGCCCTTGTTATATTCTTGCCATGCAAATATTTTCATCCAAAAATTCAATTGCCCCAGGCGTCAATCCAAAACACTCTCATACCTTTGACATCGAGGTAAAACATAAAAAGAGAGATTTAAGAAAACATGTGTAAATGCTATTAAAAGCTCCCAAAGAACTCTTAGTAACAAACTTGGAACAGATAAAACAACTAAATAAAATGTATAAAAGTTGGCTCTGCAGTCGTCGTGCTTTTCAATATCAACGCGATGGTGAAGCCATGTTAAAACAGATTGTCCTGAAATCATCGGAGGGCATTTGGGTGCTCTTGAACACTGCATGTCACCAACATCAGGCAACAGTTCAGATCAACTCTATGCCAGCAGTTCAGTGGGAATCCTACTTTAGTAATATCTATTGTACTCCTTTCCCAGACATTTGTCTGGAGTGGGATAAAGTTGATCTCGATCACACAGTACAGTTTGACCGAGAAGATATCTTACACTATATATCTAAACTGAGCACTTCTCGAGCTTGAGGACCAGATGGCCTCCATAATTCATCAATTAAACAGAATAAAGATGAGTGGCCTGACATCCTGCACCTTATCTTTAAGGAGATCATGAGATTGGGTAATTTTCCCACCTCATGGCAAACATCTGTGATCCTCCCCATTTTCAAAAAGGGTGCTCGATCAAAACCAACCTCATATAGACCGATTGCCCTGTTAGATTGTCCAGGCAAAATTTTTGCCCGAATGATCCTGAAAGAATTCAATAATTGGCTAGACGGATTGAATTATCGGGACACCTGTCAAACGGGCTTCATTCCAGGGTTCGCCACGGCAATTAATCTAACGATTTTGAATGCTATCATCATGCAGGGGAAAAGGAACAAACAACCAATATATGTTGCCTTTGTTGATTTCAGGTCAGCCTTTGACCTTGTTCCAAGGGAATTACTTTTCAAAAAGCTACTGGATCTAAAATGTCCCTGGTTCATATTAAAGTGGATTGTAGCATTTCACTCAAACACATCCATTCAAATCAGATTGAATAATCTTGGTCTTTTGTCGGCACCTATAAGAACTACTCGGGGCCTGAAACAGGGTTGCCTCCTGGCATCTGCTCTATTTAATTTTTTCATTTGGGATGTTGGGCTTGGTTTTCACATTGTGATTACAGATCCTGTGAAGCTAAAAGGTTCCAGTATCAATTGGCTTCTCTATGCTGACGATATGGTTCTGATATCTCAAACACCTGTCGGTCTGCGTAACATGTTGAATGCTCTGGATGCCTATGCTAGCAAAAATTGTATCAGTATCAATCTTAAAAAGACTCAAGTTATACAATTTGGGGCAAAAATAAAAAGACAAAAAAGCTATCAGTGTAAATTACAAAATGTTGCTCTGCAGATTGTACATACTTACATCTATCTGGGTATTTGTATCAATGATCACTCTTCCGATAGACCATATGATGAGCACTTACAGTTAAAACAGAAAACGGCTCTATCTCAAATGAGTCTTATATGCAAGAAATACTGTAAATTCTCTATCGGTCCCTTGGTTACATATTTTAAACAAAAATACATTCCTACCATACTTTATGGTTCTCAAACAAAACAATTTCAGACCTATTCATATTGGTCGAAATTTGAAAGCCTTTATTGGAAGAAGTCACTCCTACTACCCATGTCTGAATCTATGTGTGTTATTAGACATGAATTGGGTCTTATATCTGTATATGCAATCTATAAGTGGAAAATTTGTCAACTCTTTAGAAAATGCATAATGAAGGAAAACAACAATGGTTTGCTTTTGATGCTGTCTAATTACTTGTTGACATCTAAGGATTTTTTTGCAAAAAGTTGGCGTACTTTTGCTTGCAAAATTTTGTCAAGTGTAAATATAACCCAGGAGTTGCTAATAACAAATCCAGATAAAGCCAAAATTAAATTTGGAGGTTTGATTGGATTAAAACGAGAATGGCATGTTTGGAATTACAAAAATTCAATCGTAATCCATTCGCTCTCAAAGCTTATGGCCAGGTTGAAAAATATCTAACCCAATCTCCAAACCCTTCCCACCGCTCTGATTTCTTGAGATTCAGACTGAATATCTGGCCCACAAAAGAAATACTGGTAAAATGGGGAAGAATTGTGGAGAATAACCTTGAATGTCGGTTTTGTAAGAAAATGGGCTAAATTTTGAAACATCTATTGGTGTAGTGTGAAGCCTTGTTATCTCTGCAAATGTTTTATTTTAAGCATTTGTTTGACACCAATTATGCATTGTATTTAGATGAATTATGGTCAAGAATGTTTACGGGAAACTCTAAATGCTTAAGATATGCTGTTGTAAATTATTTAAATCAATTGAAGATCAAACTTAGTGGTAATCGTGAGGTTTATGGCTTGGATAATAAGGCTGCTCAACTTTGGTCGAACATGAGTTAATATACTTTTGTTATTAATGTAAATACAATGAATGTAATCAAATTGTTTTCTCTGTTTTATATGTTATATTATTATTTTATCAATATGTTTTATTTATGTTTGTGTATACATATGTTGAAAGATCGGATTAATTTCTTGACCAAAACAACATTAAATAAAAAAAATTTTAAAAAAATATCTTGGTCCCAGATATGTTCAGGTAACCATCCCCATTAATTTCTCAATGCCCCTTTCCGTTCAACACAGTGGAAATGCGTTGCGTCTTAAACCTATTGGTCATTTAGCAGCCCCATTAATTGGACTATCTATATATTAAATTATGTTTATGGGTGAGAAAGGGGATGATCCCTCATGGACACCCCAGGAGACTTTGCCAGATTTTTTAAGAAAATTCTTCAATTTCATATATTGCTCTGTGGGAGATGGGTAACCCAAAATGAATAAAGATGAATAAATAAAAGAAATACAATTCTGGCGCACACCATCAGCAACATCATATTAGTGAGCCCTTGTGATATTTCTTCCCTTGTAGCAAACATTGTGAACCCAATTGAAGTTCAATAAACACCCTTGAACTGTGATAACTTGTGCCTGTCTTACTGTTTGATACCATGCCTTCCTTACATCTTCAATAGAAATGACAGATGGCAAGCTAAATTCTCTAAAGAGGTAGGCCAGCAGCAGCTTCCAAATGAGAACAAGATGGTAAGTATTAAACTAAAAGGAATGCTCGACCAAGTCTCTCTAAAAACCACGATATACCAAAAACTCTGCAACCCATAGCTGGAAGAAAAACAGAAAGTAATACAGACTGGTTAGCCTGTATGTGTACTGACCGAGATACATCAATAATTGGCAAAAGGTTAAAGAAATGGAAGAAGCAGAAACATAGTGATGTTCACAATGTTATGGAATGGAAATCTAATCAATTCATAGAGCCCGGGTGAGTCTGCATTGCAAGGGTACCTGTGATGCCTGGCAATAGACCCTAGTCTACATTTCACAGTTCTTGTTTGGTGGCTCAATAGCTTTAAACAAGTCTTCTTAGCGCTTTCCACAAGACAGGCTTGAGTTCTGGTTCAATGGCTTCTAGTTGGTGGTATGGTACTCTTTTTCCATTGCAAGTGTCTTCGAACTGAAAATTCAGTTGCTTAACTGTTCGAGCCCTTGTGATTATAGCTTCATGTCAGGGAGGACAGTCTCAATTGGAGGTTTGTCATTAAAATGTATAGGTTCAGTGTGAGCTGGGTTAGGGGTTGGCTTCATCAAGGCAATGACGGCTTTGGCTCGATCTGCCAATTAAACTTGCACAATGGGTCCCTTGCAGGTGTCTCTCTGTTCACTGATGGTTCACTGGTAACTTGAAAAGTAAAAAACTGTCTCAAAGTCTTTTTTGGGTCAGCTGAGCAACAGCAGGTGCAAGATGTAATGATTTCAGTGTGTGATGGGATGTTTTTTTCCCCACAAGCTGGAGTTAATTGAGGCCTCTCGAGGCACAGGCTTTTCTTGTGCTTACCTAGGTGTCCTGGTTTTGGCCTACAACAGCAGGCAAGCTATTCCTAAAAGTGCCCCTTTGTTGCCTGGGATTGCAGGGGGGAGCGTTTTACTCCTTTTCTGATTTTCCTGACTTCACTTCTATGGGAAGAGACTCTGAGTACATAAACACTACAGGCAGTACTCATGTCAATAGGCCTCTCTCACTCCATTAATGACTGAAAACTAGTGGGGTATTGATGATTCGAAGACCCCTGATAGGTACCAATGGAAACATCCTCTTCTTGCAGGGTCCTCCACCTTTTGCAGCAACTACCAAGGTGGTAAGCCACTCAGTAATACTAATAATAATTTATTTGTTTTTAGCTCCAATAATGAACTTTTGCAAAACATTTTATTAGGCAATTTACTCATAGAAATCAAGTCAATTCTAAAATAGTGCCTGCCACTTTGGTCACATTATTCTACAATCGAACATCAATATAAAACAAAACACTACTTTTCGTCAACCAATTTAAAAATGATGTCATTGTGCATGTTGATTTCTGTGCTACTAGTAATAATACCATACAAAACATTTTCATGAGCTCTGACAGTGTGCTATATACAGTAGTTACTACGATTAAACTAAATTAAATTCACATTCACACATTCCTCAGTTATAACCCAGTTGGACTTTATCTCACACCAGAGACGGTATAATGCAATCTGTACTTAAAACGTATTGTGGGATGTATTAACCCACTCATCCGAGCCCTGTAACAGTACTGTGCATTGCTGGCAGCAGAAACATCAGAATGGCCACTGGAAAGCATGCTGCTTGCCAGAGATCACCAGAAAATGCGCAGTGAAAATCGGAAAAATAGGCGGCCACCCACTTTTGACTATATTAGTGAGCACAGGATGTCACCGCCTAAAACCACCATTGGGCTACCCACACAGTAGCCTGAAACCACTTGGAAATAGCAATACTGATTGCCAAAAGCAACCCAGAGCTGTTTGGGAATTCATTTTCTGGATTGTCAAAAATTGCTAAAATCATGGCTCACAAAACCACCAAAAGGATACAACTTCTTGTTGGGTGATCCACATTATTCGACTGCAAGAATCCACACCAGTACAATGTCAGCAAGAATCATATGCTATCAAGCTAAATCCGCTTTTAAAAGATAGACAGCTGTCAAAAATGGGTGCAATACCGTTACTCACGTCTACCAGAAAGCTGGCGTTTTAAAAACATTTGTGTAAAATGGAACAACTGAACCCAAACTATGCCAAAGCAGAGAATTCCATCAAAATGCCATATACAGTGATACACAGTGATTTCATGTTGAAAAAGACTTCATTTAAAGATATGTTGCTTATTTTCAGTTTATAATGTTATTGTTTTTTTCACAAGGAAGTATGTACAATTGATCAGGAAGTAACTTGATGCAGTCAAAACTTCAAAAGGCTTGCTGTCCCTGGGAATCCTTCACACCTGGGGCCTTCCCAGCAACAGGAGAGGATGTTGCATGGACATGTTGATTAAAAGGGAGGAGATTTCCCCTGCTGGCAGGAAAAAGAGACAATAGATTCCTTGACTGAATAGAATATGCTGATTTGGGTGTAACTGGTCAAACAACTGCTCTGGGAGAGACAGGCCATGTGACATCCGACTCACCAAGCTTCTGGGGGCGGACCAGACTGGGAGGTGGATTTAACATTGCACCAAATATATGTTAAAGGAAAATGGTTCTAAAATATTATACCAAGCTGACCAAAATGTCAAACTTTGAGACGGTTAATATGAAAAATTCACTCACAGTTCAAGACTAAGCTGGACGCCGTACGATGTTCTGAGACCAAACCCCGGGATTTATTAATATTGTAGATATGGTGTTTATGCTAGAAATATGAAAACTTAATATGCTCAGAGAGGATGTGTATGTCTGTGTAAAATTTGGTACAGAACCAATATTGGGAAATTCACCAAAAACGAAAATAAGTCGTCATTTCTGAATCCAAGCTCGTAGGAACATGGGGCTTGAACAGAGACCTGCCTTAATTCATCTGTGAGGTGTACATGTATTCTCAACAACTTGTGTATCTGGGAAATATGTTTTTCATGAAAAATTGATTTTCTAAGTAAAAGTAAAGGAGAGTTTCTTCACTAGATTGTAAAACACAGCATCACTCTGACTCATTCTGACACGCTAATCCTTTCTCCAGTCAGGTCACAGGGAATTCTCTAACCTATCAAATCCTTAGGGGGTTGGGCATGTAGAATCAGCCTTCCCACCCACTTTGAAAACACATTAAAGGAGACTGCTTAGGACAGGCGAGGACAGACTCACTTTTCCACTTCAACGGATTCCTGCGAAGCTCTCTGTTGGACCAGATCCAGATAATACCCAGACAGAGACTCCAGATAGATCCAGAGACCAGACTCTAGAACCTAGCTCCAGAATCCAGAACTTTGAAACAAAGGCCTAATTCACAAGCTGAATCCTTCTCAGCAGGCCTCAGAACTTTAGCAACCTGATTCTCACATTCAACAGCCAGGCTGAGCTGTTCTATTCTAGCCAAGAACCCTGTGCCAGGACCGAGGACCAGACCCAGAAAGCAGCGCTGTATCCAGAGCCTGTCAGACCCCGACCAGAGGCCGTGCTGTGAGCAGAACCAGTGCCTCAGACCGTCTGGTGGTGAGTGAAGTCCAAACCTGACTAGATCGGTGACGAGGCCCATTTCCATTCCATTCCGAAACTAGGAGTGAGTATCTAGTCTAGAACTGTACAGAACAAAACTCTTAGTTTAAAGTAATCTTATCCCATCCATTTCAACCTGTCCACTTACTCACCACTGCGTCTGGGCATGGCAGCTACAGGTTTCTACATCACTATGGCAATGTTATACAAGCCGACATCCCAAGTCAAGATGGCGTCGACGTCCCATACAATGTAACATGATAACGCATTTGCGTCAAGATGGCGCTGCCCATACGGATCCACAAAATGCTACAAAATTTGGGAGTGATTGGGTAAGCTGCGCGTCGCAATCTGCCTACTTCGCGGTTGCACAGTGCTAGTTTCCTGGTCCTATCCTTTTCTTGCTTTTGCTTCACTTCCTGTATTTCTCTCTGTTTACTTGGTTTCCAGTCCTCATGTTATGCTCATTCCCCTTGTCTAAGGCTCTCTCTCTACACTATGTAAGGAACTCATGGTGGTAACAGTAAAGACAGACACAAGTGATCACAAGTCAAGGGTGTTTATTTAAACGATATGCAGGTTGGAAAAATGCCTAATTTAACATAAATCTCATATGGGAGCAAGCTTCAACCATCAAATGAAAAATAAGGCAGTCCTTACAACTAATGTAGAAAGAGTGTGGGATGTGTTTTCAGTAAAGAAAGAAGTGTTCTCAAATTATAAGTCAGGATGGCTTTAGCCAGGGGTATCCCTTCCCCACGTTTTGAGCACGGGATAAGGTGTCAGTCCTGTGCACATCACACGCTCAAGGTTTCCCAGAACGATATGATAGCTCCTTTGCAAGTATCAGGCTCTTCCTTGGGCAAGTCTCTTTTCTATAAAAGGTCTCTTGCCTCCAGGGACCTTATGGGTTCCAAAATAACAAAACAAGTTTCTTTCAAATGTTCGGTGGGTGATGCCTTTGCCCCTGGGTCCCCCTCAAACCCACAACGAGATTCTAACAGTATCAGGATCCTTGAGGTTTACCTATCTTTAAATTCTGAGTGTCTGATACAACAAAACAAAAAGTCCTTTCGCGATTAGACTCAGTGTGGAACTCTGTCATCCCTGAGTCCCTCTCTTCTGGGCTTAGACCCGTCTTGGATGTCAGCCTCCCTCCACCGGATTCACTCTGGATTGTATTTCAGGATAGCTCTGTAAACAATCTTCTCTGTTACATTCACAAGTTTTAACATGCTTTTAACCAGTTCATGGTGAGCCTCCGATTATTGGGTTCACCCTTGTCAGCACTACTGTTCATTGAGGCATCAGACTCTGCCCCTTTTATACACAATTTTCACCATGCAGGATTCATTTCCTTTAGCTTTCAATTGCCAGCCGGTCAAAGACGTTTGACTGTACAGCGGATGTTTCTCAACCTCTGTAGGACCACTTTGACATTCTTCTTGCGGCTCTCGCACAGCCTTCTGGTTCTTTGTAGTTTCAATGCAAAACTAAGGTAGATCAGCCAGAGTCTTTCACACGAGCACTCACGTGGCACTGTAACACAGCTGGTCTTGAAGATTTTATTTGCGTCCTGAAGTTTCACCACTGGGTCTCCCTCCGTCGGGCTCGGAACCTTCTTGAAGTTCCTCAAGGTTCTCCCTCAGCCGCAGTCGGACCCCTTTTTAGGTTCACAAAGATATCCCTCTTCCGGGTTGGACCCTGCTCGCAAAAGTCACAATTTTAACAAAAAAGGTTTTGGGACATCTAGTCCCAGAATGCACTGTACTAATTTTGCTCTCACTGCATTGCTCCCTGAAATGGCACCTCTTGTCATTGGGAGCTTCAGGAGCCAAAGGGGAGTGTTTGGAGGAGGTCAGGGCCTCTTCCTGCCCCTCAGAGACCTGGGTTCACCTGCCTGGCCCAGGGGAGGAGTTTAATGTTGGTACTGCCAGGCAACCCCAGCTGCCCCTAGTCTTGCCTTCTGGAGGGACAGTTTCCTCCTCCACACTGCAATTTCCTTTCTGGTAGCAGGGCCAGTGTCTGGGCGGTTTTCTCCTTCTCCTTCTCCTCCTTCTCCTTCTCCTTCTCCCGGGGTCTCTCCAGCTCACTAGGGCTCTCTCCTGCTCTGCGGTAACTTCCAGACTCACTCACAATGCTGTTCCTTGCTGCAGCTTTTATACTCCCAGCTAGAGTTAATTGGAGTCAGGTGTGAATAGTTTTCCCTCCCTGCCTGACTCTGCCAAACCTCGTCATCGAGACAACATGGAGACTGCTCATAGGAATCCATTGCCCATTGATTCCTGTGGGTTATCCTCATGACTCCCATCTGCCTTTTTCTCGTCACAGTCCTTGTGAATTTCAATAGGGGAATGGGATTATGGGTGTTGTAGTGTTGTGGAGAGGTAAAATTCGCATTGGGTCTTAGAGGTAATTTGTAGTTCCCCTGTTGTTTTCTCCGTCTTTCCCATAAGGGAAAGTGCCGGGAGGGGGGTTTGGGATTTTGGTGACAACATCCCATAAAGACTGCTGGGATATCGGTAGGGGTGCATTGGAAAAATTGGAATACTGCATCTCGCCCAAGGGTGCTCCTCTCGCAGCCTCCAAGGACCCCCTGCCGAGGAGATACTCCCCCGCTCGTTCACCCGCAGGTTTGGGATCCAAGAGCAATGGCCCTCCCCTGGTTAGCTGAACAAAGGATCCCCGGGAATAACCAGGGAGAAACGCCTCAGGTTTCTCACAGCTCCCAGTCTCCTACTCTCCGCATCGCACATTCGTTATCTGGATCACCTGCCAAGGGATTTTGAGAGGACTCCTGATTACCTGTCCATCACCTCAAATTGGCTCTGCAGGATGTTTTATCCTCCCCAACTGGGGAGTTTTCCTGCAGAATTCCTCCTGATGCTTCCAGGGAGCCTCCTACCTCTGTTTATACAGAACACTTATCGGACAGCGGTGTGGCTGCCCAGGAAGACATGGCTTACCTCTTCGATCCCAAACCTCACAAGTCCACAAAGGTAAGGCCTGTCACTAACAAGCTAATCCTTTTACAAACTTCTTAGATGGAAAAGTACCAGAGAGACCCCAAAGAGTATAAGGAATTTGTGGATGCATGCATTGCATTTAGACAAGCCTTGTTTCCCACTGACAGGTCCAAGATTCTCCCCTTTAGCAGCTGCTGACCCCATACAAGTCTCCAGCGGCGTCCTGAAGGGATCATGTTTATCTCCCACCATGTATAACATCTTTACTAAGCCCTTGTTTGACAAGATGGACGGACTGGGTGTCACCTATACCAACTACGCAGATGACACCCAGATCCTCATTCCCCTTTCAGGCAACTTCTTGGAAGACTCGGCCTTAGTAAACAAGATATACCTCGTCATTCAGGCATGGATGGCATCCGATGGCCTATGCCTGAACAACGAAAAAACTGAGCTGCTGATCCTAGGTTCAGAGAGGGCCATTAAAAAACTCAACCTTAGCTATGCCTCATTCGACATTGACAATAATGTCATCAAAGTGATGCCTGCAGTTAAACATCTCGGCTTCTATCTTGACTCTGCACTCACCTTCAAGAAGCAAGTCAACTCACTAGCATCATCAACAGCATATACCTGCAAATTGATCCGAGCTTGCAGACCATTTCTCTCTAAAACCAGCCGCATTACCTTAGCCAATGCACTTATATTATCTAGACTTGATTACTGCAACGCATTATACACGGGATCTAATAAGTACATTACTGACTAAATGCAAATACTCCAAAATAATGCCCTTAGAGCAGCTCTAAATATTCCGAACAGAGATGTCATCTCTGCAATTAGAAGAGATGTCCATTGGCTCAAGTTTAAGGACAGGATCCTCCTTAAAACAATCTCCCTCACGTCCAAATGCCTAAATAACATAGCACCACCCTACCTTGTAGAAAGAATAAATAGGAGAACTTCTGACCGACCTATGAGATCTGCCAACGCCCACACCTTAGAGGTTCCCAGATATAAATGGACCACAGCTGGCAGTTCTAGCTTCCCGGTTGTAGCCGTTCTATCCTGGAACGAACTCCCTTTAGATCTCCGAACAGTTTTAGGCAGAAAGTTCTCACCTGGTTACGGATTAATGATGACTAATGATGCCTAATCCTGCCGACCTTTCCACATCCAAATTGATACCCTGCTGTACCCACACCTTGACTGCATATATAACATCTGATAAGCCTGACCACTTCCACTGTATATGCTCTATTGGTCCACCTGACTGGATTTTATGGTATATCCATTTGGGACCACTGGCATCACCGTAAACCATGTTGCATTAAATATGTTTATCATTGTATGTAAATATGTTTATCACTGTTTTTATGTACTTACCTACCCTGTAACTAAGCTTTTAAGTAACCTTGTAATGTTTGCGCCCAGCTACCTGAGGGTTTTGGTTGCGCTCTATCAAATAAACAAACAAATAAGATTGGATTTATGATCTCCCATTTGACGGGTAGCGCACTTTTATGGGCTACCCCCCTGCTAGTGGCTAACAACCCCCTGCTGGATGATTATCTGCATTTGCGGGGATGTTTGACAAGCCAGAACTATCTTATACCAAACAGGATGCATTTCTGGATCTAACGCAGGGCTCCTGTGATCTGTTTACTTAGGTGACAAAATGTAAACATATAGCACAACAAACAGCATGGCCAGAGGAGGCCTGATTCACTTTGTTTCGTCAAAGATTATCTGATGAATTAAAGGATGAGATAGCCCGAGCCGCCAGACCTTCTTCTTTCGATGAACTGGGGGAAACTGGTAATCCAGATGGTCTATAGGCTGCAGGAAAGAAAGGTGGAAAGAAGGAAGAACCGATACAGCAGTAATCGACCATTACCTCCTCTTTTTCCCTACTTAATAAGCCCCGCCCACCTGGTGCCTTCCTGGTTGTCGCTCTTTTTCCATACTTAAGCAGCCCATCAGCCTCTTTTCCTTTGCAGATGGGGGGCAGGTGCAAGTGGATCTAGGTCTCCTGGCCTAAGCCCCGCCCACCTTCTTAGCCCTGCCTCTTCCTTTCTGTTCTTAACTCTTAGATCAAGGGCGTCTCTCGCCCGGGCGTCCAAAGTGAAGGGCAGATGAAGAAAAGGGCAATTCCTGTTTGGACCTGTTCGGACCCAGGACTCGAACCCTTGCCCAGACAGCAGTTAAGCATGCACCAACATGTGTTTTCTCTCTCTGTCCTCACAGGCCATCCCCACCATCATCAGGCAATGCTAACTTCTCTGATGCTGGAGTGAGGACAGGTGCTCCGTGGCACAGTAAATTGTGCATTTCTAAAAGTTTTATTCTCGTGCCGCAGCACGTGTGCGGTTCGCTCACAGCGGTGCCTCCCTGACTGTGGGGTCCTCACAACTCCCTATCGCGTGTGCCTCGCACCAACCGTCTCCGGCCTCCTGCGCCCCCTTTGCTCTTCCTCATTGACTGCCCTATTTAGCATTGTATTGCTTTGTGTTCTGCTGCATTCTTCCTTCTTCTAGGTTTACATTTGACGACTGCTTTGTTCTTTTGTATATTGTTCTGTGTTCTGCTGTGCTTCACCCTCCTCTAGGTTCTCTTTTTAATGACTGCTCTGTTCCTGATGCCCTGGTAACCTGATTTGCTTACCGGACTGCCTTTTTTTCGGCCTGCTCTTCCATCTGAGCTCTTGTCTACTTAGTCAAACTATAGCCTTGTCCCTTTCTGTCTTGTCTGCTTGCAACCCACCTTGTGTCCTCCCCTAGTGTGTTCCCTAGCCCCCACCCTTCTTCATCTCTCCTCTTCCCCCACCTACTCTATGGTGCTCTCTGTTTCTTCTATCTTTTCAAACGGCTTCTCTATCGACTATCCTGCTCTGCTCACTAAGTCTGGTAGGAAGCATCCTCCGGACAGAACCTCCTCTTTGTCGTTCCCTCGCCAGACCTATGGACTCTTCATAGGGTCTCTGTGCTCTCTCCTTTCTTTCTTCTCACATTAATGGTGGTATCCAGTGGGAGGCCCTCCTGGCCCCTTTCCACTGCTCTAAGGTCACCATTAATGTTTACCTGAATGGCACTGTCTTGGTCCAAGGCCCTCAGGCCAACCTTCTCCTCTTTGATAGACGCTTCCTGCGCCTCATCAATTTCCCTTTTTTCTCCTGCTGTCCCATCTCCCACTTCTTCTGCTTTCTTGCCTCCCCCCTCTGCCTCGTCCTTGGCTAACTTTTTTTTTTTAAATGTGTTTATTGGTTTAATAACATGAGGTAAACAAGAAAACAAACCAATATCATTAGCGATTGGTCAAGCATATCAAGGCAATACCCAACCCCCCCGCCCAGACCACGGTTAGTTCACTGTTCCTCTCTAGTCCGTGCCCGGGCAACTCTCTCTGCTCCGCTCTGTATTATCCGCCTCAGGGTGGAGCAAGGGCACCGTCAGGGCCACCCAACGGTGTAGTTCCTCACTGGAATCTAGTCTTTGCACATGGATAGCCGTTTCCCACACAGCGGTTTCAGCTATAATCCACTTCGTAAGGTCTCTGCACCATAGGGGCATATGTGGACCTCTGGGGCTTTTCCACCCCATGGCAATACGTCTTTTGGCTGTTATGTATTTAAGATTTGTGAGCTTGGTTGGGGGTTTGTTCTTCCTGTTTCGCCTATATCTGCCCAGGATACAGGCCGTAGGCTCGTCCACCTCTACTTCGATGTCTGCGCTGGCCACTCTGTCCTTCACTTGTGACCAGAACTCCCTGATCACTGGGCAGCCCCAGAACATGTGAGTCATTCCTGCCCTTGGTTCACCGCATTTGGGGCATAATTGGGTTCCAGCACCTGTGAATCTTGATATGGCTTCAGGTGTGAGGTACGCTCTATTGGTGATGTACAGCTGGATAAGCTGCAAGCGGCGTTCCTGGAAACTTTCTTATGGTAGTGGGTTATGTCACCCCAATCTTTGTCTTCAAACACAAGGCTCAGTTCAGTGTCCCACTTACTCCTGCATTTAAGGTCTCCCCAGGTCGTACCCACAACAGAGCCTCGTAGATTCGTGAGGTTTCATGGCCCCCCTCAGCGGAGTTCAGTATCGTTTCGATGCATTCATTTTCCTCAGTCAGGACGGCAGCGACCGGCCATCTCTTGTACAAGGCCTGTATGGGTTTATAGTGATAATGTCGAAAAAAAATATTGACGTACAAAAATGGCGAAAAAAAATGGCGAAAAAAAGAATGTCGAAAACCTATACATATCATTAAAAGAGTCAATATTTCGAAAAAAAAATGTTGAAAAAAAGGACTAATTAGTGTACTTAATAACACGAAATAAATAAAAATAAGGAGTATTGTTTAGTGGGGGGGTCCCCCCAACCCTCCTCACTGACCCCCCTCACCCAACATCCTGAACCACACCAGCACTAAACCTCCCCAACAACCACGATCACCCACTCATCTGACATACTCGAAAAAATTTGGTTACGAAATGGTTAATACAATAGGTGACAACCTTGAGTAAAGAACCTTGTTTTTTCACCAGGAAACTAGTAACGGCTGTGGAAAACCGTCATTACCTGACAGAACATCTCCTGAGAAAGTGCTGCAGGCAATCGATTGAGGTTCATTCAGATACAAACCAGGTAAGACAAACGAACATGAGGGTAAACATCATTAAATCATATAACACACAATAGAGTAAAAAGACATATAGATAAATCATAATTTTCTCGGTTACTTTAGGTTGGCAAATGGAGAACAAAGTGGAATTCATAACCACGCAAAAGGGAGGAAGGCAGTTAATTTTGAATGGCTACGTATTCTACAAAGAAAGCCAAAGAAAAGACCGAATTTACTGGCGCTGCACAGAACATACAAAATCTAAATGCAACGCAAGAGCAATAACAGTGGGATCAGAAGTACAAGGCAAACATGAACACAACCATATGCCTGATCAAACTAATATAATCATCAGAAAAACCTTGACAGAACTAAAAAGAAAAGCCATTGAAGATCAAGGGGAAAGTAGTGGATCTGTGCTTAGAGATGTTTGTGGCAATTTACCAACCCATATAACAGCACAGTTGCCAGCAGAGAAACTAATGCAACGCACAATAAACCGCACAAAACAAGTGAAAGAAAATCTGCCACCGGCACCGATGTTATTTAAGGATGTAGTAATCCCGGATGTTTTCAAGGTAACTGGCAAAGGCGAAAATTTTTACCATGCCACAATTGAGATGAACAGTGAGAAAATATTAATATTCTCTACAGCAGCGAACTTTGAACATCTAGCTCGTAGTAAAAAATGGCAAAGTGACGCGACATTTAAGATATGCCCACAACCATTTTACCAATTTTACACAGTGCATGGAACTATAATGATAAAATAATACCACTAATATATGTTTTAATGCCGAAAAAACTGAAGAAGCATACAAAATCGTGTACAGTAAAATTAAAAAAACGGCACCAGAATCAAATCCAGAAACAATAATCATGGACTATGAATCAGCTCAGATTAGAGGATTTTCGACAGTGTACAGAGACTAGGGTTCAGGGATGTTTTTTTCATTTTACGCAGAGTGTTTGGCGAAAAATACAGAAATTAGGATTGGGTACAAAATATACAGAGGACAGTTGCTATCAGTTTAACATTAAAAAACTTTTTGCTTTAGCGTTTGTACAAGAAAATTATGTTATTGATTTTTACGAACATTTGATAGACAGTGATTACTATAAAAATCATGAAGAGGACAATACAAATTTACTGGACTACTTTGAAAACACGTGGATTGGGCAGTTAACTCGAAGTGGAAATAGATGCAGACCAAAATACCAAATACAATTATGGAACAAAACTCAAACGATCATTAGATCAGGTAAAGGGATGTTCGCACCTTAGTGGGGAGCCAGATGGAAACCACCATTGTGAGGGGGGCATTCCTCCCAATGAGTATACTATGAACCCAGCTGAGTCCCATCTCCCACTGGAAGATCGACCAGGGGAGACTTGGGATAATCTAGACAATGTGGGTCTTGAGGAAATAATCGAAGGACAGATTCCTGAAAGTAACCTAGAGGTGAGAGAGGCGATACTGGGGTCTCCTAGTGAAGAGACCCGCTCTTCGGACGAACTAGGTGAAAACCCGATACAAAGATCTAATCAAACAGGCATTGAACTTGAGGTAAGTATGGAAGGCTCACAAGAGTTTGGGGAAAAGCCATGTATAAGTACCTCCCCTAAACTACCGAGAGAAACAGCAAATATCCTGGAGGTGGAGAGGGAAACATCTAATTACATGAGCAAGGATCCTCAAGTGTTAGAGGACCTTGGAGGTCACTGGGAAGACCATGAAATGGCCCAATGGGAAAAAGCCATCGTCGATCCTACAACTGTCAAGGAGGGGAAAATATCACTACTGAACCAAAGGGGGTCAAATTTAGAAACTTTTGACATTTTTCAACCCTATAGAGAAGATAACTATGCTCCTTTAACTAAGGTCAAAAGCATTCAGAAAACACAAGAGGGAAACCAGGTAGTCCACCAAGACCCAAAACGAAAAAAAGTCACCGAGAGTGGTTGTACATACGGGCACTTTGAAAAGTTATCATTTGAAGTGCCCGTTTGCAATGAGAACTACCCTCCACAAAATTGCCTAGTTAAGCAAGGTCCAATGGAAACGGAAGGGATGACCCCCCCAGGTTCTCCAGAGACTAGCAGAAACTTGATGCAATCACCTATAAAATTGACTAACTTAAGCCTGGCAAATAAAATCAAGCATGATATCATGATACTGACGGGGAAAATCGAAAGGGAAAAAAGGAGAAGCTTTTCCCTAATAAATGAGAGGATGGCTGCTTTGGACAGGGATCAAACCAAAGGGGGACCCTGTATGATGGATGACGCGAAGACTACTTTGAACTCCCAGTCACCCATCAATCAACTGCTAGAGACCAACTTCGAGAAAATCAAATCCATTTCAGATAAGAGACATCAAGACCCTAAGGGACAACAAATGGCCAACAATCACAATAGGGCATCGGAAATGACACAGACCTCGATAATGGATGAGATAATGACACCGCCAGCTTTCCTTCAAAAAGATCAAATAATACAACTTATCAGTGAGGCCTGTGCAATCGAGAGAGCTAAGGATAGTGAACATATTCAAAAAGTGGTGATGACCTCATTGAATATTTCGCTGGCTCCCTTTCTGAAACTATATGAAGTCATTAAAGATTCAGTCCAAGAGGTAACCACGACGATCCTGCAAATTAAGGAAACAAATCGGCAAACGGGCCTCTCTCTACAGAATTTAAACTCAAGAGTAGATAAAGAAGCAGAACAAACTCAGACTTGGCAAAATCGTCTGGGTGACTTGGCCAGAAGGGACGCTAGTGATAAATCACTCCTTATGGAAGCAGTATTAGAAGACTGTAAATGGATGAGATCCCAGCACAAACAAAGTAAATTGGACCAGCAAGTTGTAGAACAGCCAAACCGAGGTAACGGGCCAATGAAATTGAAACAAGGAAAAGCTACTAAGCCCATCGAACCAGAACAGCGATGTGGAGATGTAATTCTCATCTCCCCGAGCAGTAAGGAGGGCCAAAAACAAGACAAGCCACCCATAAAAGAGCAATTGAACTTTGCTATCTTTGCAGGTACGGATAATAAATCCAAGGAACACCAACCTGAAACCTTGCCTGCAAATAATTTCAAAGAAAAGGGGAAAAAAACCAAAAACGAAATACTTAAACGAAAGGTGAATGGATCAAGAGCTTTCCTGAGGAATCTAAGAACACCACCAAGAAGGGAAAACCCACAGTGTACCAAGAAGCCAAGAAGAGAACTCGTGATGGGTGTCTTGGATTGCATAGAAGCCGAGGGGGAAATTGCGTCGAAAACATCTGTGGGATCAGTAGATGAAAAAATGGAGGACTTGGAACAATCAGCCGTTCTGAGCGATTTAATCGAACTTCTCTCAAATAGCAGTGATGAAGAGGGGTGGGGAAACATCACGCCGTCAGAATGGAAAACAATTGACAACTGGGATAGGGACGAGTTGAACTGCCACTTGAAGGACAAGCGGACTGAGAAAAAGGATCGATCTAGTAAACCTAGGGAAGAAACAGAAAAAAGTATGATTTCGCCTTGGTATGATCATGACATGGAAATAGAATATTCGAGGTTTAAAACACTAGAAGAAAAAAGGAGAGAGTTGGCTCATAAGGGAAAAACCGTCCACTTTGAACCAAGGAAGCATAATCTAAAACAAAGAAGTCACAGTAGAGAAAAAGATCGTATGGGCAGTAAGACCAGTAGAAAGTCATTAACTGATAAGCAAACACCCTCCACCAAAGACCACCTTGTGAAACTGGGAACTACATCGAAGGGGCCGAGGAAGGCTCTTTTGAATAGATGCCACGTGATGTCTCTATGCAAACAAACTCCAGCGCTCAGAGCGATTTCAGCTGACGATATAAGAATTGTGGAATTCCCAAAAGAAGGAAGGATGGATCAAGTAATATTACATCTCGTCTCAAAGGAAGTAAAACAAAAATTCCTAAAGGCAGAAGATTGCCTTAAACTAAAGGGCTATCGACTGGAGGACGTAGATTGCAGTAGTCAACTGAAGAACCCAAAAGAAACAACAAGGGGCAAAGGGAGACCCAGGGAAGTGGAGAGGGAGGACGGCAATAATAAAAAATATATGGTGAAGGTCTATAATAATAAAGGACGTGATATGGAGGAATTGGGGAAAAGGTCCAGAAAACTAAGTGACAAAGTGAAGTTGGTGGAAATAAAGAGTGATACTAAATCTCAGGAAGTAAATGCCACCTTGAGGAAGTTCTCAGATGAGAATTTGAAAAACCTGAGATTTACGGTGGACAACTCGGATAACCCAAAGAAGGGTAATTCTACGTTGAACAAAAAAGACCTGAAAGCGAATGAGCGGCCTGAACCAAAGAACACGAGCACCACTAAGAAGAAGCAATAGAGTGAGGAGGCCCGGCAAAGATCGGTCTCTTGTGCCTCATGGAATACCCGAGGCTTTCAACACTTATTTTCTAAGGAAAGTGATTTCCTGGCTGCCTACGATCTAATTTCGATCCAGGAGTCGTGGCTGCGAGAAGCACCTATATGTGAAGGCTATGAAGTCTACTTTAATCCGGCTAAGAAAGGCCCTAGAGGTAGACCTTATGCAGGCCTCATGGTATTAAAGAAATTGGACTCGTCACTACAAGTTTTGGAACATGTGATCCCAAATCCCTACGTGCAGATATTAACAATCAACCTAAAAGATGACACTAAGGAGAATTTTGAGAACATGAGAAATAAACAACAAAAGAAAAAAATGGCGACGATGACTCTAATCAATACCTATTGGAGTGAAAACATGCCGAACCAGGAAAATTATCTAAAAACCATCATGAATGCAATAGATAAATCTATGATGGAAGACAAAGAACGGCTAATTTTACTGAACGGGGATCTGAATATCAAACTCCTTGACAAGAATGGTAAAATAAGAGATATAGAAAATCTACGAGGTAAAGAAAGTCTCTGGACAAAGGAAATGTCCACTCGTGATATGAGGATGTTAAATAGTCAGACGCAAGGTGATCTAATGGGTGCGAATACATGGCATAGCGGTAAAACAGGGGCCTGTTTAGATTACTGCTTTGTCGGAAACAACACGCTACCCTGGATCAAAACATTTACAATAATCAAACAAGCAAATAGCGATCACAGCCTCTTGAGAACTGAACTAGCATGGAATACTACATTACCTCCATCGATGAAAAAATGGAAGGAAACAGAAGTATCCTGGGGAAGAAACCGACTGAGACTTAGAAATCAAGTTATACCGAAGCTGGTAAAAGACTTTAAAGAAGCAGGTAATAAAGGCGATGAAACAGTAGAATATAAATGTCTCCTGGAAGCTTTTGTGGTTAAGTATGATCCAGCAAAAGTGAATAAAACTGAAAGAAAACATGCGTACGATGATTCTGTGGTCACTAAAAGGAAGCAATTTAGAGCAGAACTTAAACGTATTAAAAAAGAAAATTCCCCGGTGAAAGAGACTCTCCTGCGGAAATGCCGGCAAACCTATAAAAACTGGCTGCGCTCGACCCGCTTCTTAAGAACTCAAAGAGACGCGGAAAAAATGCTGGCGGCACTATCTACCAACAACTCACGAAGCACCTGGGATTTAATTAATAATAGAGATCTAAATCAGTCGGCAATTGGTGTAAATCAAGTCTCAGAGGAAGACTGGTATCGGCACTATAATGAATTGTTTAAGGGGAAAACCATGGGTACACCAGCAGAAAAAAGTAATACGAGTTCAGCATGGGATTTTGAGTTCGACAAAGAAGATATACGGATGCTTATTAAAAAGCTCAGCAGCTCCAGGGCAACCGGTCCGGATGGCATTTCCAACAAAAAACTAAAAGAGAACTGCGAAGAGTGGACTGATTTGATTTATGCCCTTTTCAAAAGAATAGCAAAAAAAAAGCAAATTCCAACATCATGGACGGAGGCATATATAGTTCCCACTTTCAAAAAAGGGGATCGATCTAACCCCAAAAATTATAGGCCAATAGCCTTGTTAGACTCTATTGGGAAACTCTTTGCGGCCATCCTATTAATGAACCTAAAAAAATGGGCCACAAGAATCAACATCCTAGATGAAAGACAATCCGCCTTTATAAGCGGGGTGGGGACATCTCTAAACCTGTTCTTGTTAAACCTTTTGAAAGCTAAGGCTTTGAAAGACAATGTAACAACTTATCTGGCTTTCATTGATCTTCAACAGGCATTTGACAGTATCAATAGAGAGCGACTATGGTCGAAATTGAGAAACTGGGGATGCCCGAACTCCCTGTTGGCAGCAATTCAAGCGCTATATACCAATACCTCAATTCAGGTCCAAATTACTACTAATGGAGGGCTATCTAGAAAAATCTATACCACTCGGGGAATCAAACAAGGATGTGCTCTGGCTCCCTTTCTATTTGTTCTCTATATGGCGGATATGAAGACATCCCAAGAAAGGATCCGTGCGTTCCCTCCAAAAGTGAACGGTATGGATGTCCCGTGGATGTTATACGCAGATGATGCGGTATTTGCAGATCAGACCCCTATTGGTCTGCAACGGAGAATTGAAGCTTTTAACAAATATCTGAAAGAAAATGACATGCAAATCAATGTAAAGAAATCAATGATATTGTGCATGAAATCAAGTCGTGGGAAAAAACCTGCAGGGAAACGACAGATATGGATGCTGGATCAAGAGAAACTTGAAGAAGTGGATACTTCCATCTACCTGGGTATTAGGATAAATAAAAATTGCAATGAACAAGCACAATACACCCTTATTCGAGAGAAACTCGCAGCGTTAACTAATCAAGGAATCCTACTGCACTATAAATATGGAAAATTTTCGATGCAGCCAATTATCACATTTTATAAGCAAAAGGTGGTTGCAATGTTAACATATGGAGCAGAGGCACTCTTGTGTTTGGGATGGGAAAGCTGGAATCTGTGCGAGGCCTACTTTTGGCGAAGGATTCTACATCTTCCGAATTCATTGCCCTTAGTCCTGATAAGATCGGAACTCAGACTACAATCTATGGTTTCAATTACGGTGTGGAAATCTCTTTCATTATTCCGGAAGTGTATTTTGGACAATCCGGCACAGCCATTTAATGTATTAGCAAGACCTGGGCTGCCCAATGAAGATATAATTTTCCAGGAATGGAAGAAGAGATGTGAGGATACCTTAGAACATCTAGGTATCTCACTGGAAATCCTAAAGTGCAATCCTGACAAGGCCAAAAGAATCCTGCGGGAAAAAGACTGGGAGGAAACCCAGGTCACTAAATTAGCAGGAAACTGGGCTCACAACATCGTCTGGGAACGCAAAGCATTAAATATTCTCCCACCATATCTTCAGAAATTTCCATCTAAACATTACAGAGATCTGCTATTACGATGTAGATTAAATATCTGGCATTCCCGAGAGGTTAAGCTGAGAAGAAAGCTCATTGGAAAAGCATCAGCAATCTGCAGGTTCTGTAAAATGAAGGACCAACTTGAATCAGTGCGACACGTGATGCTAACATGCCCGGTTCTGATACCAAAGCGATTAGCGTTTTTGGGCAACTATATAAACAACATCACGAGGGAAACAGAAGAAGAATACTGGGAACGCCTTTTAACAGCAGATAAGGTGGGTCGTACAATTGACGCACTAAAGTTTGTCGAATCCCTAAATCTGGACCAGGAAGAAATGGAATTGGAGGAGAAAATAAGAGCCCAAAAGACTACTGGATGCATCTGTTATGATAAAGGGCTTCCATTGGAAGGATAACTAAACCGATTGGAACTCAAATAAAACTTTAGAAGAGGAATTTTTGAACTTTGAACTTTGAACTCTTGTTTCTTGGACTCCTATTTGAGGCTATTTGAGGCCTGTTAAAGGTTTACCACAATTAACCAATAAAACAATAAAAAAAAAAAAAAAAAAAAAATTATGGAATTGTTACCAGGCAACTTTGGACAATACACCAAGAACAAATAACACACTAGAAGGCTGGCATAGCCGCTTAAATAAGAATTTCAGCATACACAATCCAAATCTATGGCATTTTCTGGAAAATTTAAAAATAGAAGAGCAACACCAGGAGTTTCGGTTGTCACAAACACTGCCATTGGCAAACCAAGGACCAAAACGTAGGAAATATAGAGATTACGAAAGTAAACTAATACAAATAGTACAAGATTTCAACGTGGAAAACAAAGAAAACTACTTAAATACTGTGGCATGCAACTTAAAATGTTAATAAAACTTACGATTCAAAGTACTCTGGATTCCATTGTGGGATAGGTACAGTAAATCCAGCCAATCCAACTGGGAAATCCATTAATCCGAAAAAAAACAAAACCGGTAAGAAACAAATCCATTACTCCGGGAAGAAGAACTCCAAAAAACCAATTGTCAAACTGCAATCCATGAGAATATTCAACTAAAAAAAGGCATGAAAAAACCATAATCCAGGAAAGAAAAAAGTATTAATCCAGACGAAAACACAGAAGAAAAAAAAAATCCACAATCCACGGTGCATAAAGGAGGAAAAAAAAATCCAAATCCACACGACCCAGTAAATCCAGTGATCGAAACAGGATGCATCCAAGTTAAAAGCAGAAAAAATCCCAAAAATCCTAGAGCGGAGTAACAGCCAGTCCACCGCGGGAGAACTGTTCGCAGAATGAACTTTAAAAATGGCGGTTACGTTTACGTAGCAGGACGTAACGAACGTAAGAAACAAAAACAAAGTATTAGTACCTAACTAAATATATGTTTAAAGCAATATCACCATCTAGTGGACGTTTAATATATTAAAGATTTCAAAGTTGAATTAAACCATATATATATATATTTAACATAAGTTTTTAAATTACATATTGTTACATCTAAATTATATATTGTTACATTTCGAAAAAATTTCGAAAAAATAAAGAAAATATTTCTAAAAAATGTTTTCGACATTTTGACTGTCTAAATTATTGTATTCTAAATTATGACTTACCACTGCCCGTACGACCACCCTGTGCAACAGGAACTGTCCTGCCGGAAGTTAGGATTTCCTGTTCTTGAATCAAGTCCCCAAGAGTGGCCACCCTGAGGGGCTCCCATTGTGTGCGTGTTTCAAGTTGCCCCCAAGAGTGATTAACCATAAGTGCAGTAATGGAGATCTGTGGGGAGAACGGGTTGTCCGACCCAACCAGCTTGCAGTCCCTTTTCCAAAGCCGGATCCCGAGCTTGGCGAGGTAAGGGCAGTGTTTCGTAGCTCCCTCCCCAGCCCACAGTTTGTCTCTCAGTAACAACCGGGGGAGGGCCGGTTGGAGGAGGCGAGTGTCCGTTGAGCTCTCATCGACCATCCATTGCGTGACATGTCTCAGCTGGCTGGCAAGTAAGTACAGCTCAAAGTTGGGGATCTTAAGTCAGCCCCTTTCGTATGGTCTTTGGAGAGTCTCCAACGCCACCCTATGCCTACCTCCCTGCCAGAGGAAGCCCCTACAGAGTTTATTGAAATTTTTGAAGAATAAGGGGGGATGTTGAAGGGGACGTTAGTGAAGTTCTGTAGTAGGCGGGGAAGGGTGACCATTTTAAGGAGACCAGTCCTCCTGGCCATCGAAAGCGGGAGCCGACCCCAGAATTCCATGGATTTCGTGAGAGAGTCTTTGGCCCTTACGGTATTAAGGATGTGTTCTGTGCCGGGGTTGCGGTGTATGGTTATCCCCAAGTATTTGAAAGATGTTGCCTGCCATTCGAGATCTAGAGGGGGGAGGGATCTGTATTTATCAGTGTAAAGTGCTGCAAGGGGGTAAAGGCAAGATTTGCTCCTATTAAGGGTTTCCAAGATGTAGGGCAGGAGGTGCTCAGGGTCTTGAAGGTACAAAAGGGTGTCGTCAGCGTACATAGAGATGAGGTGGGTCAGTCCGTCTATCTTAATGCCTCCATCCCCATATTCCTGTCTCAGGTAGGCCGCTACTGGTTCCGCGGCAAGAATGTATAACATGGGGGACAGAGGGCACCCCTGGCGGGTGCTCCTGTGTAGGGACCATTTAGCGGAATAGGTTTTGTTGGTGCGTATTCTCGCGGTGGGGTTAGCATAAACTAGCTGGGTCCACTTTAGGAATACAGGGCCTATTCCCATTTTGGCCATGGTGGCATACAACCAGTCCCACCTCACGGAATCAAAAGCTTTGGTGGCATAAATGACATGATGTAACCTGCGCAGGTTCTCAGTGATGGAGCGCCCCGGGACGTATCCAGTTTGGTCTTGATGGATCAACAGAGGGATTACTCTGCGCAGTCTATTCGCAAGCAGGGCATTAAGGATCTTGCAGTCTACGTTAAGCATAGAGAGGGGCCTGTATGAACCACAATCTGCCCCGTCCCTCCCTGGTTTAAGTAATGGTATAATCACGGCCTCACTCATGGAGTCCGGGAGGGTACCACGCTCGAAGGCCTCATTAAAGACCTGGGCCAATATTGGGGCGAGTGTTTCCTCATAGGTCTTGTAAAATTCCCCCGGGAGACCATCCGAACCCGGGGTTTTCCCAGCTGGTAGCGATCTAATTACCAACTTGACCTCGTCGGGGGTGACTGGCTCGTCAAGGGTCTCAGCCAATTGCAAGTCTAATTTAGGTAGGTCAATGACGTCAAGGGCGTCTTCGATCCTGGTGTCGGAGGGGGGCGGGGATCGGAGTACAGGCTATGGTAGAAGTCGGTAAAAACCGAATTGATTTCTTGTTGGGTATGCACGGCGGTGCCGTCAGGTGTGAGTATGTAGCAGGTGGGTGGCCTGGGGGTCTCCCTTTTATAGAGCCAAGCTAAGAGTTTCCCTGGCTTGTCTCCCAGAGCATGAATTCTCTCTGTGTGCTTGGCGTAACTCAGTTTACCGAGGGATTCCCAATGAGTTAGGCAGGTTTGTCTAAGTTCGGCCATTTTTTGTAATTGGTCAGGGAATGGGTCAGCCCTGCCTTCGAGCCTACTCAGGTCCCTCTCTGCGCGCTCAAGCAAGGATGTAATGGATCTCTGAGCTCCCCCAACTGCTGCGATCATCTCGCCCCTCATGACCACCTTGTATGCTTCCCAAGTTGTGCTCAAGTATCTAACGCTATGCAAGTTATTTTGCCAATATTCCTCAGTACTATCTTTTATGCGTTCCTTGAATGCAGTGTCAAGTAGGGCCTCGGCCCTCAGCCTCCATGTGGGTACAGGGGGTTTACGCGGGAACACCTCCCAGGTTACCAATAGGGGAGAGTGATCAGACAGCACCCTAGGCAGGTAGCGCGCATCAACAAATATGGACTGTTGTGTTAGGCTGAGAAAAATGTAGTCCAGCCTGATGTGTACGCCGTGAGGTGGGGAGTAGAAGGAATACTCACGTTGCTCCGGGTGCTGGACCCTCCATAGGTCACTGAGTTACAACTGTTGGATTAGTTTGGAAAGTATTTTGGCCGGAGGGGAGGGGCGATCGTGTTTATTATCTGATCTGTCCAGTAGAGGGTCAAGGGTACAGTTGTGGTCATCCCCCCATATCATAATTCTGTCCACATCCGGCTGAGTCGCGTATAAAGGGAATGGAAGAAGGCAGTCGCGTCATGGTTGGGTGCGTAAGTGCTGACCAGGCATACCTCTTTGCCCTCGATGGAGCCGCACACACCACCATCCTACCTTCGTTGTCTGTTTTAGTGCTAGTGAGTTTAAAAAGAACAGTGGGGGCAATCCAAATCAGAACCTCTCTGGCGTAGGAGGAGTAAGCCGAACCTATTAGGGTACCACGCCAAGTTTTGGCCAGGGCTTCCAGTTTCTTGGCAGTTAAGTGAGTCTCTTGCAGCATGGCGATTCCGACCTTGCATCTTTTCAGGTAGGTTTGGACACGCCATTGTTTAACAAAGCTGTTCAGGCCTCTGATGTTCCAAGTAACGACCCTTATTGTGTCAGCCATAGGCGTAGTCTGGTTTATTGTATGTAACAGGTGGAGCTCGAGGTCTTGATGGTGCTGCGTTGCATGTGAATTGTTCCCGTGGTCTCGGTATATCCCAGTGTACGTCCCCAACTTGTGCAAAAACTCCCCTATTGACACCCCCCCTTAACTGTGAAATCCCCAAACATAGAACTGACCCAGCGAGGTTACCCTCGTTATGACTGTCCCGTTTCTGCTCCGTCGGACCATGCATTGGTCTCCAGGTGCCCTACGGGCGGGTATATATACCCAAAAGAAAGAAACATTCAGGGGGTGAAGTGAACTTGGACTCCGGGTCTCCGCAAGGAGGATCCATTCAGCTGTGTAGAGGTTCAAACAAAAGTATAGTTCCCACCAGGATGACAGGAGGAACATTATCTTGGTCTCCGCTTCCTTTCCTCCATATCAGGGATCTGTAAACCGTCCATCCAGTCCCTGGCCTGAGCCGGAGCGTCGAACAGGTGCGCCTTATTGTTATGCAGCACTTTAAGCCTAGAAGGATACAGGAGCATATAACGCAGCCCGGCAGCTTTCAATCTGGCCTTCGTGTGTATGAACTGCGCTCTGTTCATTTGGACCTGAAAGGTGTAATCGGGGTATATGGTGATTTTAGCAGAGTTCCGTTGGATTTGGCCACCTGCTCGGGAAAAGGCCAGAATAACTTCTCGATCCCTGTAGTTGAGAACTTTCGCTATCACTGGCCTGGGTGGGGCCCCCGGCGGTGGTTTCTTAGCCAGGGATCTGTGGGCCCTCTCGATGGTGAAGCCCTGGGAGAGTTTGCCAGCTCCCAACTCGTGTAGCAAGAGGTTCTCTGTGTAGTTAGTGGGGTCAGAGCCTTCAGAACCCTCTGGCAGCCCGAGGAGACGTATATTGTTCCGACGAGCCCTACATTCCGCCTCCTCGGCTCTGTCCTCCAAATTTTTGACCCTTTGCTGAAGCTCATCGACGTCTCGAAGGAGGTGAGTTTTGGATTCAGTGTTTTCCCGGACTTGTGTTTCAAGTGCCTCGGTTCTGCCGGCCAGGGAACGGACATCTTGACGCAGGAGGCCCAGGTCTGTGGCAACTGCGTCAATTTTGTTTTCCATCGTTGCCTGGAAAAGCTTGATGGCTTCAAGTATCTCGGTGTTACTAGGCTCTGTAGCCGCAACTGCCGTGGGGTTAGATTGAGCGTCCGAGGCCGCCTTGCCCGTGCCCTCGGAATTTGGGGATTTGCAGGCTGTGAAGGTGTCCATCGTGGTCTGGCGCTGCTTGGGCCTACCGTTTCTGCCAGACATATCGTCAACGCAGGGCCTCACCGCACCGAGAGTGCAGCTGCGGAGGGGAGACTCTTGTTACCGCCGCAGGACCGACAGGGCAATGATATGAAGCTGCGGGGCGTCAGGCCAATTTCGGGAAGCAAAGGGTAACTCAGTTTCAGCGGGCACGCTGTGTGCCAGACAGCCCCACCCAGTTGTCGGCTGTGGAGTGGTGGGGGAGCATGGGGACTCCCCTAAGAGTGGGCCTCACGGTCCGCCGGAGTGTCAGTCTGCAGGCAGGGGCTAGGTGTTTTCACCCACACCTCCCCCCAATGAAGGTTCATGCAGGCGGGGGAAAATAGACAGCCAGGGTCTCAGTGCCTCGGGGAGCAAACCAAAGTTCTTGCGTTGCCACCAGTGGCGAAGTCAGGCGCAGGGGGGTAGAGTAATGCGCGGCCACGGGCCCCACGCACCCAGCCGCCAATGTGGATATCCGGGCAGGTCTTCTGCCGTGCCCGCCTACCTCCGCGGCACCGGTCGGCTGCCGCTTAAGCCGAGGGCCTTCACGACTATTCAGTGCACACCTCAGCCCAGTCGCGCGCCACAGGCAGGGCGCAGTCTGGCAGGGGTGTCAGGGTCAGTCCTCTCAATCGCAGCTGTTCAGCCCCCTCCTCCAGGCCCGGCACAGGTCGGCAGCCCAGGATCCTCTTCCCCCACTGGCGGGCAGGGTCGTCGGTGGTGATAGTGCGCACCGGTCTTTCGAGGGATCAGGGCCCGGGAGCCGCAATTTTGGATCTGCTCACCGACACTTTTCACATGCCAGGTAGAGGTGTTAGCCGTCTCTTCTCTGCCTGGGAGACGGTAGGAAAGTTGCTGAAGAGGTTCTGCGGCGAATGGTGCAACTTGTTGGGTTCCGGAGCACTTTAAAGTCACTTAAATAGCTTATCATGGCACATCAGCACGGAGCTCTCAGGAGACACAGCCGCTCTACATGGAGGTTAGCCACGCCCCCCCGTCCTTGGCTAACTTGCGCTCTCCTCCTTCCTCTTCTGCCCCCCTTCGGGCTACTTCTACACCTCCGCAGGGCATATCTCTGATTTGTACACCTCCCCCCAGAAGTCTTTCAAGGTTGGCAACCATTTCCATATTGTCACTCTCAACTCTCGCTCAGCTGTCAAACACTCCTCTGACATCTGCGGCTTCCTAGAAGAACTTGATCTCAATGTCCTCTGTCTCACTGAGACATGGTTCATGGCCAGCTCTGTCACAAGCTTTGACACTCTCCTCCCTGATGGCTACAAGATTTGTCTCTGCGCCCAGATCCAACCATTCCGTAGGGGCTGTAGCCTTGATCTTCTCAGAGTGGATTCCTGCCTCTGTCATTCCTATGCAGGCCTCCTCCTCTTTCGAATGCGTTGTCTGCAGGCTCTCTCTCTCTCCTGGCCACTCTCTTACTGTGGCTCCCATCTATCGGCCACCTGGTCAGATCACCTCCTTCCTCTCTGAGTGGGCGGACCTCTCATCCTCCGTCCTGGCCTCGACCACTCAACTCCTCTTTCTTGGAGACTTTAACATCCACCTGGATGCTTCCTGTCCCTCCTCTGGACTCTTTCGCAACCTCTGCGACTCTCTCTCCCTTTCTATTCTCCCCTCTGGCCCGGATCACTCTGCAGGGCACACTCTGTATGTTCTGATCTCCTCAGACCTCCCCCTCACCACACCTCTCTCCTGGAGTGATCACTTTCTCCTTTCCTCCTATCTCTCCCTCTCTACCCCTCAGGTCAAACCAACTCCAACACTGCCACCTACCTTCTTGATCATCCGAGCCATGAAGCGTGTGTGAGTTGAGGCTTTCGCCGGCACTTTCTCTCCCCCTCCTCCTCCGCTGGCTGACTCACATCCTGACACAGCCCTTTCCACGCTACACTCTTATATCTCTGAAACTCTTGATATTCTTGCCCCTGTCATGGGGATCTGCTTGAAGCCCAAAGCCAAGTACCAAACTCCTTGTCACCCTTAAACGCAAGTGCAGGGTGGCTGAGAGGAAATGGCTAGCTTCCTGGCCATCCCCTGACAAACTGGCCTGCTGCCTGCTCCAAAGGCAATACAGGCTCTCTATCCGCACTAAAAAGAGAGCCCCCATCCAAGCCCGCGTCTCTGCGGCATCTAACAACTCGGCCAAACTCTTTAAAATCTGCAAGGAGCTGGCCAATCCTGTTGCAGTCTCTACCTCTCCTGTCCCTTCTCAGGCCCTCTGCACGGCCCTGGAATCTCATTTCATCTCTAAAACCCAGGACATCCTGTGGACCCTCTCGTCCTCTCTCCTTTACCTCCAGTCCCCCTGTGGCTACCTCTCCTCCCTATTTCTCTTCCTTTCCTCTGTTCTCCCCTGTCAAAGTTTCTAGACAAGTCTGATCTATGAAAGTCTCATCAAAACAGGTTCTTCCCTGTTCTTCCAAAACCATCAAGGACCACACTGCCACCCTTGCTCCTGCTCTAGCTCACTTCTGCAACCACTCCTTCATCACTGGAGCCTTCCCTTCCCCCCTGAAGCACTATCTTGTGCACCCTCTTCTCAAGAAATCCTCAGCCGACCCCTCCTGCCCAGCTATTGCCCGATCTCCATCACTCCTTTCCTGGGCAAACTCCTGGAAAAGCTGGCCATCTCCCAGCTTAATCTTCACACTGAATCTGTTGGTTGTCTCCATGACCATCAGTCTGGCTTCTGAGCAGCCAGAAGCACGTAAACTGCTCTCCTGAAAATCTGTGAATATCTGCTCTTTAACCTTGATTCTAATCTCCCCTCTGTCCTCATCTTACTTGATCTCTCTTCTGCCTTTGACAGAGTCAACCATGCCACCCTGCTCAACCGTCTCTGTGATAACCTGAATGTCACCGATCAGGCCCTGGCCTGGCTGACCTTGTTCCTCTCTGATCGACCCTCCCAGGTCCAACTTGGGTCCTTCCTTTCCTCTATCTCACTCTCTGCCTGTGGTGTTCCAGGGGTCTAACCTCTATCTCTGGTTGTTCAACCAATACCTGGCACCTCTCACCCACCGCATTGCCGCTCCCTGCTCAAACTTTCAGTGCTATGCGGATGACACACAGCTAGTTTTCAGGCTCCCCTCTGCCACCTCTTCTCTTTCTCTCATCTCTGAATGTCTGTCTGCTATCCAGGAGTGGTGTGCCCCCAACAATCTCTGCTTTAATGCCATCAAGGAGGAGATTCTCCTCTTTGGCACACCTGCACCCTCCTTTCCTCTCACTCTCTGGCTGGCCTCCCTTGGCCCTCTTCCTGCTCCCACCTGTGAGGCTAAGATCATCTCTGACGTCTCTAAGAAGCAAACTTCCAACTGCACCTCCTCAGAGGTATTCTTCCTTTCCTCTCCTTCCTGAAATCTCTGCATTGGCTCCCAGTGACTGCAAGGATTAAGTTCAAGACCCTCTGCATTGTCCACAAGGCCTTCTGGGGCCTGGGTCCTCAATACCTCCAACTCTCTCTTCGTACATACCTTCCTACTCAAGCTCTTCGCTCCTCCACCTCCAACTCCCTCAGGGTCTGTCGCTTCTCCAAGCAACCAGTTGGTGGTAGATCTCTTTCTTCAGCTGGGGTCTCCCTCTGGAACAGCATCCCTGCCTCTCTGAAACTTGAGGAGAACCATCTCCGGTTCCGGAAGCACCTCAAGACCTTCCTCTTTGCTTCTACCTTCTACCTTCTCTCTTCCTCTCCCCTGCTGTTTTTCTGTCTGATACTGCCCTTGTCACCTGGCTACCCTCTGATTTCGGGCCCAGGTCTCTGCCCGCCGAGTTGCACACCCGCACTGCCTCCTGGCAACCCTTGCACTTAAGTCTGTATCTATAACCCTACAGTCCCCCTACCTGCGCTTTTGGACCCCTTCTGTCTGCACTTACTCTGGCACCTACCAGCTGCTGGTCGCACTTTTTGGTATTGTTCTGATCCCATGTACAGTACTGTCCCCTCGCTTTTCCCACTTTTTCCCTCCCGCCTCTCCTACACTTGCGCAATCTCAAGATCACTGTCTCTGTCCCCCCTCTGTTCCCCCTTCCTTGCCTTGTCGCGCCTTGAAACACTTGTGTATAGGCACGTTACAAATGCCATTTCATATCATATCCACCTACTGCTACTGTAGAGGAACCTAAAGCAGGTGAACCTATGCACATAGGGTCAGCTATGGGACAGCTCTCAGAGGAAGACAGACAATGCTGTAGAAGAAACAGACAATGCATGTACTGTGAAGCAGCTGACCATTTGTTGAGGGCTTGTCCCATAGCCTCCCCCATGAAAGGCAGGAAACGCCAGCTCCCGCATGTAGAAAGGACACTCGTCCAGGAGAATACTGTTAATCCCAACATCTATGGTACCCTTAGTACCACTATGGGAAACACCACTTCACTTCTCAGGATAAAGATACAACTGGTCTTACCCCATGGAGGAGTAATTGAGATGGTAGGCATGGTAGATTTCCAGAGCCGCAGGAGTATTTATGGACCGCACCTGGGCACAGAACATGGGACTACCAATAGAAAAGAAACACCAAGCTTTGCCAGTCGAGGGGGTTGATGGCCTGACCTATAATTGAACAGACAGCAGAGGTAACCATGTCCATACACCGACATCAGGAACGCATTTCCTTTGATCTTATTTCTGCAGCAGATTTTCAGGTCATACTAGGCATTCCGTAGTTGGAATGTCACAACCCCTATATTAACTTGAGGGCAAGAACATTGGTTTTGGGATCTGAGATGTGTGTGACTACTTGTATGGGTGAACCAAAGAGCCTAGAAGTGGCACCAGCATGTAGTTCTTCAGGAACTTGAGAAATCATTGCCACTGCACAGAGCGGATGATTGCCGGATACAACAGTATCACTCAGCTGCATGTACAGATCATCGCAGTCTGAAAGAATCACATTGCATGCTTATCTGGATGAGAATTTAAAAAACAGATTGAAAACAGAATCCAAATCATCAGGTGGTGCATTTTTATTTTTTATCTCGAAAAAAGACCTAACTGAGCTCCGACCGCGTATCCATTATCGGGGCCTGAATCGAGTGACCATCCCGAATAAATACCCTCTTCCACTCAAACCCAGATATGCTGAAAGCAGTTCAATCTGCCCAGATATTCACCACGTTTGATTTACGGTGAACATACCATATGGTGAGAATCAAAGCTGGTGATGAGTAGAAGACCGCTTTTAGAACTCTCTTTGGTCACTTTCAATACAAGGAAAGCTGACACCAAGGAACTGGACACAGTGAGTGTTACGCTGCCCACAGCAGAATAACGCCCTTTGATTTGGCAAATGGACCCGCTGTATTACAGCGCTTCATGGACCATTCATTTGCAGACCATACATTTGCAGACCTCCTTTTGCACAGTGTGGTGGTTTACCTACATAATATCTTGGTCTTTTCCAGAACAAGAGAAGAATATACGGAACACGTAAAGCAAGTACTTATGAGGTTACAGAAACATCGACTGCATTTTTGGTGATGACTCAGTTCCCTATCTGGGATACATAATATTGAATCATGGGATTGCCATGGACCCCAGGAAATGTAAAGCTATTTTACAGATGAAACCTCCCCACAATGTCAAAGAGATACAAAGGTTTCTGGGTATGGCAAACTTCTGCCATAAATTCATCAGGAATTTCTCCAAAACGGTACTTCCCTTGACACATCTGTTAAAAAAGAACATCCCCTTCCGATGGACATCGGAGTCACAAACAGCCTTTGATAACCTTGAAACAGCTTTTACCACTGCTCCCCTGCTTCGTCAGCCTTCATATGACCGAGAGTTCATACTAGAAACCGATGCATCCAATTTTGCAGTAGGAGCTGTGTTAAAACAAAGTCAACAAAAGGATGAACATCCATTGGCCTATTTCTCCAAAACACTTACTCCAGCAGAACGGTACTACTCAGTACTAGAGAAAGAACTGCTGGCAATTAAATTGGCCTGCCAAGAATGGGGACATCTTAATTGGAGCTAGTAAAGCCATAGAAATCAGAACGGATCATCAGAATTTACACTTAGTCCAGAACTATGATTGCCAAAACAGCAGACAAGCCAGATGGGCTCATTTTTTAATACATTACCAGTTTTGCATAACTTCTATACCGGGTTCCAAAAATCTCATAGCTGACCTTCTTTCTCGCAGTGGTTTCACTCATGACAAAGAACCTCCTGTTTATGGTAAGATGTTACCACAAGCTGTCTTCTTATGTACAGTAGAAACCTGGTTATAACAACTACAAAACAAAACACACGGTCACTGACACACCGTCCAAGGGTGCGATAGCACCTAAGGCTTCGGTAGAGTTGTCAACCGCGACGGCGCCGGCAGGTGCGTCGAGACCTAGCATTCAGCTGCCAAAAATACGCGAGAGTCTTGCGGCTATTATTACTGCAGCAGGAGAACACAGGGGCACGCCCTCTCATCGAGGGGAGTATTCTGAAGCCCCAGACCGCTCTCAAAGGCTTTATCAGGACCCCCCCCCTTCTGACCAGCCTTCTCCACCTCCAGACTCTTCTGCATCTTCCCTGTGGACTAGAGGCAGAGATTTGAGAATTATATGGACAAGATGGCCCAATTTATAGATTTCTCGGATAAATATATTACTCCCAAGAGAACTAGCTGAGGATCCTGGCCCATTCCACCAAAATTGCAGAAGCTTCCCATTCCTACACAAGTCCACCAAGAGGATTACTCAGAACAGGAGGATACATACAAGGACAATCCTTTTGATCAGGACACAGCTGACCAGGACCCGGACTGGGATCAGGATCAGTCAGCAGATCAAGGACTGTTATGCTCACCTGGTATCCACGGGGATGCCACCCAGCCCTGGTTGGATGATTTGCACTCTCAAACCCTCTCCCGGTCCCTTGGTAAGGCCTCTGGTTAGATGGGTCTGCAATATAGGAGAGCTGGATTCAATACCAGATTGTGTTTATGTTTTCCCACCTCATTTGGCCTCAACTCCTTCCTCCCCCTTGGGCCTTCTCATCACCTTAATATTGTGAAAGGTGGATTCTCCGTCCTGCTCCTCATGGCAGGGGCACGTAGATGTGGGGGGTGAGCAGCGACCAAGTTACTTTTCTGGTGCAAGCCCCCCTGTGGGAATCCAGGCCTGATGCGACTCCGTAGGTTTGCTACTTTACAGTCTTTATATGCAGTTCTTATGTTCCTCTTTGTTCGAATAATAATGTCTTGCTTCTTTCCTTTTAGGTATGGAAAGGTATTTTGGTGTCATGCAGTTTGAAGATGAGCATGGGCCGGTAGACGAAAGCGCGGTGTGCGCGATGCGGTCCGGTGAGTAATGCGAGATGTGCAGCGCTGTTTTGCCTTTTATATTGCTAACCTGTGTCTTTTCTCTCCTTGCAGGTTGCGATGTTCCTCGCCGAGCGCTGTAATGTTCCAGCAGTGATACTGACCAGGAGATGACTACCCAGGTAAGAATTGTGTGGATTTCTTCATTCAGGAGGAAACATCAGTAAACGCTTACTAATGCTGTCTTTCTTTCTCCTCTTTCCAGGTTATGGTATTCCAGGATGCATGCGGTGCCGGATGATGGAGTTCGTACCTTCATGTGAGTGGAACTGAAGTCAGTGATGGATTGAAGACAGGATACTGTTCCAGGTAAGTTTCGTAGTGTTCTTTCACTCTCTGCAGGTCCTTGGTTTCAGGTAAGCTGGCATCAAGGAACTGGACACAGTGAGTGTTACGCTGCCCACAGCAGAATAACGCAAAGCATGTTCTGCTGTCTGGGTGTGGTTTAAATAGTCGCAGGTAAAGTAGTCCAGGTAAAATAGTCCCAGGCCTGCCACACCCAAAGTAGTCCAGGTAGGGTAATCTCAGGCCTGCCACACCCAAAAGACCAGACCGCATAGCTCAGTTCCTTGTGTTGGCTTAACCCCCCCCCCAAGTTAAATAGTCCCAAGTAAATAGTCCCATTATAATGTTGGTCTTCATGATGGTTATGAGCCTGGCGACAAAGAGAGTCTTGGATGAGGTTTTAAGGCCTTTGACCTGGCCCTAACTGGAAGGCTGATTTGCCAGTGAGGGCCAGAGGCAAGGATCATGACAGGACCTTGGCTTTGACCCACACGTACACCTGACCCGTACATTATTTGTCTAGATCCACCTTCACCTCAACAAAGGCAGTGATCACCTGTGGATGACCAAATATTATTTAATGCCATTCTAAAGAGCTGCAGATCATTTGAGATCGTTACACATGAGGCACCCCCAACTCTGACTTTGTTGACAATATTCTCAAGGAGAAGCCTCACACTAGTCAGGCTATTCCATTACTCAATTCAATAAAGGCCTAGCTCCTTCTTTGTCACTGTCCCTCACAAGGGCAGTCAACCCTCAGGTTGGGAAATTGTTCCACCCCTCTCCATCTGACCCTATGTATATACGAGGTCATGCCACACTGGACTCCCTGGTTATTAGAACCACTAGAAAGAAGGCAGGGGTTCCACTGTCCACAGCGGAAGCTCCCCCGGATAAAGATTGCAAAAGACTTTATGCACTATGGCAGTGGTCTTCAAACTTTGTTGGCCTGAGCCCCCCCCCCCTGAGCAAAGTTTTGGCAGACTGGACCCCCCAAAATGCCAAATGGACAGTATGTATTGCGCGCAGTCACCTGCTCTCATCACAGTCGCTGGGCTCCCTCATCCCACTCCTACCCAGTCCCTGGGCTCTCCCCACCCCATCACACACCCTCGGCTCTCCCCACACTGTTCCCATCACTATCCCATAGTTCCCGCCCATCCTGCTCCCACCACAGTCCCTGGGCACCCCCATCCCGTAT
This sequence comes from Ambystoma mexicanum, assembly GCF_040938575.1. Classification (NCBI taxonomy): domain Eukaryota; kingdom Metazoa; phylum Chordata; class Amphibia; order Caudata; family Ambystomatidae; genus Ambystoma; species Ambystoma mexicanum. The sequence goes on from NC_090926.1 coordinate 1,135,201,209, forward strand.
CAACACAGTCCGAGGGCTGGTGGCAGCTGGTGAATTCTTTAAGTGGAGGGTCATAACCATTTCCTCCAAAAATGTCATAGCGACCGAGTGCAGTGAGAGAGCCCAAACCAATCAAAGAGAGTTCGGGGGGGGGTTCCCAACGTGATTTTTTTTAAATAATGGGTTAAAATTTTGCATTGTAGAGCATACTTAAAAAGAAATGATTTCGCAATTTGGCACAATTTCTGCCTGAATTTGAAAGTTTATTGAGGGCCTCTGTCCGATACAATAATATCAGGTAAACCATGACGGGAGAAGATTTCTGACAGAAAGATCCAAGACATCTGGGAAGCAGAAGGCTCCAGGCAGAGAAGAGAAGTGGGCCATCTTATTAAAATAGTCTATGGTGACCATGATGGCTGTGTGGCCATCAGAAGGGGGAAGATCTACAACAAAATCAGTAGAGATCACTTGCCAAGGTTTGATGGGAATGGGCATTCCTGTACGTAGGCCAAGGGGAAACGATGAGAATTCTTGGATTGGAGACAAACAGAACAAGCCGATACATAATCCAGAACATCCTTGGTAAAGGAGGGCCACCAAAAGTGTCTCTGTATGAGATCCAGAGTGTTATTCACTCCTTGATGACCGGCAGCTTGGGAGTCGTGACGCATATGTTGAACTTCTTTTTGGAGATCTTCAGTGTGTATCAGTTCTCTTTGGGCATGGAAATAAAACACTTGATTCCTGGTGAGTTTGTGAGTCAACGATAGCTTTTGGCAAAGGCCCTGGTGCACCAGTGTGGCACAAGTGTGGCTTGTTTGACCCTCTGTAGAAAGTCTGTAACCACATGAATGAAAATGGCTTCAGGGAATATTAGATCGGTGTGAAATCTGGCTGAGGGGTGGTCCTTGTGAAACAAAGTGTCTGCTCTAAGATTCTGTCATCCAGGAACAAAGGTGAAATGGATCCTATAAGGGGAAAAGAAATGAGCCCAGTGGTCTGTGCGTATTGAAGTACCCGAAGGTTTTGGTGGTCCGTCTGGACCTCAATAGGATGTTGGGATCCCAGTAGTAGACGCCTCCATTCCTCAAATGATCATTTTTTCCTTCTCAAGGACGGAGTAATTGATTTATGAGGGATTGAAGGGCTTGGAGAGGTAGGCTATGAGGGATTCTGTACCGTCATCTATTTCTTGAAGTAAGACTGCACCAAGAGCGTAATGAGAAGCATTGGTTTCTAGGATAAATCGTCTTTGTTGATCAAGAGTGACCAGGATAGGGGCAGCGGTGAACAGATCTTTCAATGTTTTGAATGACATCTGGACATGAGAATCCCAGATAAAGGCAACCCCCTTTATCAACAATTTCGTGAGAGGGAGTACGCTTTCAGAGAAGCGGGGAATAAACTTCTGGTAGAAGTTAGCAAATCCAATAAACCTTTGGATTTCCTTCATGTTGGATGGAGGGGGCCAATCTACTACTGCAGACTCATTTTTAGGGTCCATAGATATCCATTGGGAAGACAAAACAAATCACAAATATGTGACCTGAGAACAATGAAATTCACATTTTTCAGCCTTACAGTATAGTTGATTGGCTTGAAGGCGTTCTAAAACCTGCTGGTCGTGGTGAGCGTGTTTGGTCTTATTAGGCGAATATATCAAAAGGTCATCTAAGTAAACCATGACGAAGTAAAGTAGTACATCAGCAAACAAGTGGTCCATAAAACAATGAAATATCACTGGCGTGTTAGAGAGACCGAAGGGCATCACATGATATTCGAACTGTCCGAAGGGTGTTGTAAATGCAATCTTCCATTTGTCTCCTGGGGCTATTCGGATGAGATGGTACGCCCCTCTAAGGTCCAACTTGATGTAAATTGTTGCACCCGAAACAGCTTCAAGAATATCTGGTATCAGTGGCATTGGGTTTTTGTCAGGTATGGTTATCTTGTTTAACCCCCTGTAATCAATACAGGGGTGTAATTCTTCAGAATTCTTTTTGGGCTAAAGAATAATGATGCCCCTGCCGGTGAGGTGGATTCGGCTATCAGTCCATTCTGTAGATTCGTCTGAAGGTATTATTTGAGCACTGCTTTTCTTTCTGGTATGTTAGCTACATGACTGACAGTGGTAATCGTTCCGGCTGGTTGTTTGGAAGGAGTAGTGTGAACCCCGACTGATTTGCTGGAAAGATAATATGCCAACCAATACTTGGAACCCAAAAATAAGGTTCCTGACGATCAGTTGATGTATGGGTAGTGCTACTGTAGCCAGGGCAGTCCTAATATAACAGGAACATGGGCATCCTTGATTAAATCAAAGCACAGGTTTTCTTGAGAAAACCATACATGTAAGGCAATGTTTGTTCTTTGATAGGACCCGAAAACAAAGGGCTTCCATCCATCCCCTGTATAGGAATGGAGACAGTCTTTGGAATTCTCCCTATACCCTTGTCCCTAGCACAATGATCGTCAATGAAGTTACCAGCCGCCCCACAATCCACCAGAACGGAAACATCCCAGATTTCCTTGTCTTAAAAAAATAAGTGCAACAGGATGATCACCATGGAATTTTCTGAGTTTCTAGCATTTTGAAAGAGTACCAGAGAGTCTGGGGAACCTTCCTGATCCACCCGAACCGTGGTTCCCCTTACGACTGGGCGAGAGAGTTTCCCGGCTTCCTGATCTCCCAACTCTGAGGAGGGGCCACGGGACATTCTCTGACTAGATGGGTAGAGGAACCGCAGTACATGTACAATCTGCGGGTATGTCTGCAGTCTCTTTTTTCGGAGGATAGAGGACCCCTGGCTGTCCCTAGTTACATGGGTTCTTCTGTAGACTCTGATGTTGGTGGGATGTATGGGGTGTCCGTGCGAGGTCTGGATGACCGGCTCTACTTCCGTTCCTTCTGATGTTCCTAGAGGCGAAATTCCATTTGTAGTGTTAAAGTAATCATTTCTGCCAGATTGGCTGACCTGGAGACTCAGGAAATCTCGTCTTTCAAGTCTTTGTTCAACCCTCTATGAAACAATGTCAATAGCGCTCTGTCAGGCCATTCGGTATCTGAAGACAGTTGTTTGAATTTTGTGATATATGCCATCAGATCTTGGTTGGCTTGACGGAGGTCTAGGAGTCTCTCTTGTGATGCAATGTCGGCTGAACATGGCTTTAAGACCATTGGCAAATGCAGGATACAAGTCTAAAATTGCATTGCCCGTGGTCACTAACGTAGCCGCCCAAGCCAGGGCTGCTCCTATGAGATGTGACACAAGAAACCCCACTTTGTCCTTCTCGGTTGGGAAATATTAAGCCTTGAACGTAAACTGCACTGTGCAGCTGTCCAGAAATTCTTTCAGCTTGTGTGGACTACCGTCATATTTACCATGGGCAAGGAAGATGGCGGCAACTCTAGCTTAGCCTGTGCTACCAGTTGGCGAAGATGGGCATTTTCCTGCCTGAGGCCTGGTACCTCATGAGACAGGGATTGCATAGCAGCCATTAGCTGCTGCATCTGCTGTTCCATGGATTCTGCAGAACTGGTGTCGCTAACTATTATGGACTTTGTACAAAAATATGCAGGAAGCCACTAACCTGAGCAGAAGTCAATCCCTGGACGTCAGGAAAACCCCCCTGAGAACCTTGCCGCTCTCCGCCTGATTGGAACAGGAAACGGAGGAAAGCAAAATCCCCAGGGAAATGCTCTGGGCATAAAATCCTGTGCAGGACTTGGGAGCGATGAAAACACCGGGTCCTGGATCTTCGGAGGATACAACTGGACCTCTTCTATAACGATGGTCTGGAGTTTGTCTATCAATGACAAGAGACTGGGTAAGTATAGAACCAGAGGAAGGAGTGATAGAGACAGAATAAATGTAGAGATCAAAACCTAAAATGGCTGCACAGGTGTTCTTTTAACAGCCGTAGATGAGGCACTAGCGAGTCGGAATGTTTCCCCAGAATGTGGCGTGACTCCTATGAAGGCAAGAAGGAAACGATAAGTACTGAATTGCCTGTTTCCTGTTAATGTCTCCCCTTGCCCCTAAAACCTACTTGGTCCCGTATGTATGTCGACCCATCGGTTTTCTGTATTGAGATCGGACGTCTCTGAAGGGGAACATGTCATTACCTGAAATCGAACTGAAGAGATGGATAAGTTAGCTTGACCGTCCTCTATAGAATCAGGACGGTTAAAAGATAAGTGAGACTCCCTACCGAGAATCGATGTCTCCTGAGTCGAGGAGGTAGCGAGGACCAAGAGCAGAGACTGAAGGGAAAATGCTATGGGCAATAACAGGTGGACGGAGAGTACCTGTTCCTGGAGCGGAAGTGACTACGGAGGGATTCATTCTGTAAGAGAAAGGGATAGAATAGCAGAAAGGAATACTAGAAATTTGACATCGATCCCCCTAGTTTGCATACTTACAGAGCGTCGGACGTCGGACAAGAGAGTGGCGACGCACAGGAGCACCGGCTTCGGCTGCTTTTAAACCATCACATGACTGCCAGGAGACACAGCATTCTTGCACGCTGGAGCTGGCAGACTTGCAATACCAAACCGGCGCTTCCCGACCGCCATCTTGGACGAACCAAAATAACGAGATGTAAGAGCTCCAGCATAGCGAACTGGACTGCCATTGTGGGCGGGACAAAGACTGATATGCAAATGGGTATTCCTCCTTTGTGAAAAGTACAGTGAGCTAAAAGCGATTGCTGTGGACTATCACAGTGGGAAAAAAAACACATAACAGGTTATCATGCCATGTTCTTTTTGGAGAGTGGCGCCTGCTACCTTTTTTGAAAAATATTTGCAAGGAACTTGGGGTTGGTCACCCTGAGGTACCTGGGGGAACCCATACGTGGAATCTCTCTGCTCACTGTGCTCAGAGAGGCACAGCCCAACCACACTGATGAGGCCCAAAGAGGCTGAAACACGTGTATGGGGTTGCTGTTGGTACTCTTGTTCAGAAGGGAATTGCCATTGCATTTCGGTGCTGGACTGCCCATGTGGGCTGACAAAGACTGATATGCAAATGGACATTTCCCATCTGCGAAAGGTACAGTGATCAAAAAGCGATGGCTCCGAACTCTCAAAGTGGGAAAAAACACAGAACATGTTATCATGCTATGTTCTTTCTGGAGAGGGGCGCCTGCTACCTTTCTTGAAAAATATAACCAGTGATATATCAATGCCATTACTGTCCTTGTGAATAAAGCCACCTTTGTGTGTAAGAAGCATATCAAAAGAGTATCCACTAACTTGTTTGATTCTGAAACGTATTTTAAAGTATATTTGATTGTTACATATCTTGCCCCTTTTTAAAGAACACTTATTTAAAAATGTATGTTAAATAAATAAATAAATAAATAAACAAACCCATAACTATTTGCAACCCGTTCCCGATGTCGGCTCAAAATGCAACCAAAATCCTCCAATTTCAGAAATCTCTCAAAATATGGCCTTTTCACTAGCACCTACTCAAGGACTAATTCCAATCAATGCACATACTGATGCACAGACCTCAACTCAGAACTGCCCTACTGTTAAAAGATGCCAGCCCAAATGTGGGCTACCCACACTTCACTTCTCTCGAGTACACAATTTAAACTGTAAAATAAAATAAATTAAATTAAAAAACATGGCATCCAGCTTGTGTCTGGTTGAATGAGTAGGGCCCATGGCATAATGTTCTAAGGGAAGGATCTCTATTGAATATTCTATGGGAGCTCATTCTAGAGGGACTGAGAATTATGGGTGCAATAATGACAATGAAGGAGCTAATTCAGAGAGAGGTTCCACTTAGTAGGCATAAATAGAAGCTGGGAGCTAATAATGAAAGGTAGAAATGCAAAGAAAGTCTTAGTAATACATAATTGAGGCTTGCTGTCAAGGGAGAAGTTGTGGACGTTTTAGTGGTTTTTGGCCATAGAGAATCCCTTGAGGAAAGTGCCAATAAGGTCATTGTGGGGGTCTTCTCAGTTATGAGGGTATTGGCAGGTGGATAGATAGAAAATAGGGTGTCTGGAGAAAAGTGCAGTGGTAGAGAGTTGCTGCAGGCACTTGAGAGTGATGGAATGGAGGCAGGAATGCAGCGAGTGGGGGTATGGTTAGTGCCAGGATTTGGGGTGCAAGGAGTTTTGTCCATGGAGTGATGCATTACAAATTTGAGATTTGATGGATTGGTTGTGGTGGGGTTAGGGCTGAAAGGAGGATTGGATGAGGAGCTGATTAGGGTACCTATAGGCGAAAGATGTGCAGTAAGGAAGCAATAAAGTATTTCTAGCATGGAAGTGGTAGGTAGATCATGAGGGATGGATGTCAGCCCGAGGTAATCATGGATAGCAACTGCTAGCCAATGACGAAGTCCTTTGTATTTGTATTTTATAAAATGTATAAAGCACTTCCACCAAAGCGCTCCACAAAGAAGGTGGCACACAATTCAACTAGTATAAAATATGAAAAACATGCGCGGAGTATGAAGGAGAGCAGAAGATCAGAAGTAAAGGACAGAATTAAGCAAGAAGAGTTTAAGTCAAGTAAAGAAGAGATGAAATTATGGGGAAGATCTAACATCAAAGGGAAGAGAATTCCAGAGTGTAGGTGCCAGCAAAGAAAAGGAGTAGAAATGGGACTGTGAATAGGGGGGATTAGGAGGGGATAGTAAGAACTGATTGGTGGAGCGGAGAGGAAGGCGGCACATAGAGTGATAGTAGTGAGGAAAGAAAAGGAGGAGCGAGGCCATGGTTGCTTTTGTAGACAATGTTAAGAAAGTGAAACAGTATGTGACTGTCAAAGTTAATCCACGAGAGAGACTGAAGAGAGTATGAAACCGAGGAGAGAGCAGAGAGTGTGAATAGCAGAGTTGAAAATAGAACCAAAGGAGCAAGATGATAGGTAGAAAGACCAATACGAAGAGAAAAGCAGTAGTGGAGCCAAGAAAATATAAGAGTAGAAATTAGGAGCTTTGTCGCATGAAAGGTCAGGAAACACCAAGCCTTTTGGATATTGTAGAGCAGAAAGCGAGTATAGTTAGCAATAGTGGAGAACTGCGGAACAAAGAAAAGATTGGGATCAAAAAGAACCCCCATGTTACGAGCAGGTAGACCTAAAGAAAGAGAAAAGGGGGAAAGGAGATACAGGAATGGAGTAGGGGAGGGGGATAGAGCAAGAGGGGAAAAAGAATTTCAGTTTTGGTAGCATCAAGGTAGAGGAAGTGATCATTCATCCAAGACTGGACAGCAAAAAGTTAGGCTGAGATAGGTGAGTGCAGGGAGTCCGAAAAACGTGGAAAAGGAAAAAAGGAAACAAACATTTGGGGATCATCCATGTAGAAATGGGATGAAAACCAAAACGAGGAGCTGAGAAACATTACAGGGTGGTCTAGAGAGAAAAGAGAAGAGGGCCAAGGACTGAGCCTTGTGGAACACCATGGAGAAGAGGATAGGTAGGAAAAGTTTTACCAGATCTCCAGACCGAAAAGGAGCGGCCGCTAAGGTAAGAGGAAAACCAGCACAGGACAGAACCGGAACATCCAAAAGAAGCAAGAGTAGAAAGAAGAGTAGGATGGTTCACAGTGTTGCACGCAGCAGATTGATCAAAGGGAATCAGAATAGAGGAAATCTTGCAGGTGCACGGGGAGAGAACAGAGTTGGAAACACTTAGTAAGGCTTTTTCCAGAGAATGTTGAGGGAGCAAAAACCCAATTCGTAAGGAGACAGTAGAGAGTTAGAGTCAAGATAGGAGGGGACTTGGGTATAGACCAGCCATTCAATCTTTGGAATGGAAGGAAAGAAATAGAACAATGGTTAGAAGGGGCACTAGGGTTGGGAGAAGGTTTCTTTATAATAGGGATAATTGCGGCCTTCTTGAATAAAGAATGAAAGGTAGAGGGGGAGACAGGAGAGTTGATAAGGGAGGTCAGGACAGGCAGGAGCAAAGGGTAGAGTTTAGGAATAAGAGCAAAGGCAAGAGGAACTGAAGGGGAAGTAGTGGGATGAGCATGAGCGAGGAACTGAGCAGTATCAGAGTTGGAAGAAGAGAAAAGGAGGAGAAGGAACAATCAGTTTGAACAGTGGGAAAGGAAATTATCAGAGTAGTATGTCCTTTATGCCAGTAGTAGCGGGGGACCATAATAGGAGTGCAAGGAAGAGAGATGAGAGAGGCTAGATAGGGAAGGATTAATGCAAAGAGGAGTGCTTCGAGAGGAGGTGAGGGGAAAGCCTTTACCTCTCTGTTGTTTGTATAATGTCTTTTGGCTTATGGCAATGGTGGTTCCAGGTTTCCCCCAACTGACATCTCAATGTGGTACAACTGAATTGTACCATATTTGCCTTTGCTGTTCAATTGTATTTGGTGGGTATTCAAAAATGCTTTCCAAATGTTCATTAACAAATGTGCACGTTCCTGGGCCCCCTACTAGTTTAGGATGACTCACCAGTTTCCTGTGCAGCTGCTGTGAAGAGGTTCAGTTGTGCAAGCTTTCCCTTCTTGGCAGTCTCTTTTGGTTCCCTTGTCAGTGTTTCAGCCCTTCACCGATGGAACCACTGCTGCTCTGCAGGACCGCGTCTCCACTGGTCCTGCTCTGCACAGCTCACCTTGACTTCACCGGAAGCCCCCACTCCTATCTGATCCTGAATGCCTCCAGTTCGTCACTGGCAGACGCTTCCCGCTCTTCCCACAGCTCTTCTGCATGAGTTTGTATCTGCTTCTGGACTCTCTTCCTGCTTGTGTGCTCTGTAGCCTTTCTCCTTTCTCCTTCTCCAGTCTGTCAGCTACATGTGATTCCCAAGTTTAAATGTCCCGCGCAGCTGACTTGGATCTTGACAACTAGACTGCACGTTGTACTTGGTGCAACATAACTTCCACATTGATTCCTCGTTCCTCTTCCCCTTTTCCTCATCTCAATACTTAATGCTTTTTGGGAGTCCAAGGAAGATTCAGATGATTTTACATTACATTGTTGGACAGTTTTATTTAAAATACAATCACCATAAATATTAGATGTTACATGATAACATGCCATCAAAGACTCTGGAATTAGGGTTTCTTCCTCACAGAAAAGGGAAGAATACTGCATCTCTCCTGTCTGAGTGATCACTTTCTCACAGTATTCATCTCCTGCCCCATGATCTTCCCTCCTGACACCACCCCAGGGTCAGGATCAGGTAGCGAGATAGCAGCTGCCTTCGCTGGCCGTGTGGGAGGAGACCACCACCGGGAATCAGTGATGACTCTGCAGGATTCATCACATTGATTTCCAAAGAAACTTATATTCTCAAACATAGTCAATATGGAGCAGTCTGAATCTCTCAGACTGAATTGTAGCCAGAGCAATCTTTTTAATTCAACATGATGGTGGAGTAATCTTTACTATTCATGTAGGGGAATTAGCAAAATGCTCTTGATAGTAGGACAAAGGTATCTCCTGTTGCCCTTGTCCTAGTTTCTACTTTGCATTCTAGCACTTGTGCATTTATAATTTAGACAACACAATGACATCTACGAAAGTGCAAACAAAGAAATAAGAACTGGATGAGCTAGTCACACCTGTTATGGGACAATTTAAGACAATTTAAGATGTGTGATATTTTTCCTGTTGTCTTAATTTAGTAAGTGTGTCTACTTAGAAAAAAATATATTTATAAGAGAGTACAATAGCATATATAATAATACTTCAAAGACTTAAAGAACATGAAAAGCAATGCTTGTAGCAACAGTTAAGCTTCCCACACCAGTAGGTAAGAGAGATCAGTGAGTTCAGTGCTTGCCTTAGCAATATGTGCAGAGTTTGTAGTCATATGATAAAACCTCTGCCCTTCATCATTCCAAGGTCGATAAACTAAATACAAATCATTCCATTGGGTACTTATGGCACCTAATATTACACTACTCCATTATGTAGAACTATATAAAATGTGTTCTGTTCAGTAAGACAGGTCTATGACATATGTCAATTTAGTGGCATAATTGGTTCTGGAACTCTATGAGCACAGGCCTCCTCAGCCTTAGGATAAGGCAATCTCAAAGTGAGGGTAAGGCTGTGCCTGTGCAAAGTAAGCACACTTGGCATATGATGGCAGTACCTGGATGTGGGAGGCTGTTCCTTGCCATTTGAGGCTATAACTAGTATACAGTGTGAGCCTATCATTGGCATAAAACAGCAGTACCGATGCATATTAGGCTGAAATACAAAGGAAGTGCCCCTCAACTGTGATGGTTCTGCCTGGTCTCGTCGGCATATCATGATTGCCTCCTAGATATATAAAGGCAGTACCTTAGTTAATATATGATTGGTAACAAAAATAACTTCGTCTACTTTAGAAACAATTTATTTTATTGGTTTACAATTAATGAAGGTTTTCTACACTAGTGGTGGCACTGCCTATGGTATCATCAAGGTCAAAGGTCATGCGGCAGGACCTTCTGTAATGCAATTGAGGTCAAAGGTCACGCAATGTTACCTGTTTGGTGACGCTACCTTCGCTACCAATGATATTTTGGTGAAATGACGTCCCTTTTGCTGGCTGAAACCGAATGGAAGGAGGTTGCATATATCAAAGGGTCACCTATTAAGCAGCACACCAAAGATTTGACAAGGTTGATTCTGGTCCTGAGTTCTGTGGAAGATTGGATAAGGAAGTAATACATGGAGTGAAAATGGTGGAAGCAGCGAGTAGGAGAGGAAAGCTTTGCTGGCGGAAAGTGGGGATTCATCTTGACCCCATTGGAGGAGCAGTCCTTTCCAAAGCTCTCAGAGGGAGACTTGGGCAAGTTCTGCTTCCTACCCATCCCCAGGGCACATTAGGGGTAACTTTGCTGACAAAAAAGCCCTAACACTCTGCAAAACTCTATGTAGAGCAGAGACTGAAAAAGATTTACCATGTCCTGGACCCCCTGCAGTGGTTCTGACAGCATACAGAGAAGCCAGAGCAGCTAGGTCTCCTCTTTTCATTGCTCAAACCTATGTGAATACAATTTGAAACACAATCAATGTTTTCAAACCAACAGGACCTGCGGTGCTTGCTTTGGCACTTGCCTTTGAACTTTGAACTGCTGATGTATCCTATGAACAGGTTCGATGCATCATCACCACAGCAGAGTCAGTCACCGGTGCAGCTTGACCACAAGTGCAACGTGCAGATTCCTATGAATAGTTGTGTCTTCAAACAAGCATTGAATCACCAACATTTTGCATTGAACCTCTACTCAAACCACTGGGGTTTCATGTCACTCATCGACTGAACCAGTGGTTCTCATCTTTTTCAAACCACGCTCCATCGTCAAACCGCTCCTGTTGATCCATTGACCTGCTCCTGTTGATCCATCAACCTGAATTGCTCAATGCTGCCTTTAAACCGCATGAAACACTTGCTTCGAAGTCGACTCAATGCTGACTCACCTCCTAGGAAGAGTACACATTGATGCTTTCCAACCCTGTAAGAACCTTCTACAAACCAAGAGTGATCCCAGTCATTAAGTTGAAATAGGCACAGTTATGAGGTATACCTTCTCATCTTTGACAGAGTTAATAGATACAAATTGTGGCACAAACTGTCGAATAGGGGTGTTCCACCTCCCTTAAGAAAGTTGGTCACTCTATTTCATGACAACACTTGTTTTAGGATTAGGATTTCGAAAGACGGCTCCTTATCTTGGCCAATAAAAACTTCGGTGGGACTAGGACAGGGCTGTCTTTCAGCGCACCTCCTTTTTAACAATTATTTCTTGGATTAAGAGGATTTATGGGATTCTATAAACTCCTTTCCTATTAGACTCAGCTCAATGAAAATAAATGGATGGCTTTTGCCGATGATTTACTATTCTATGACTTGACTCCAGTGGGACTGGAACGAAATAATCTTATAATTAATTGCAGCAAGTCTAGAATAGTTATATTTTCTCCGAAACGGAAGCCGAAGCTTATCGTTTGGGGAGCTGGTAATGCACGTTTAGAACTTACACTTTTAGGTATCTTGGTTTTAACCTTACTTTTAGGGAGCCTCATGGTGCTACAGAAGGTGTAGAGACTAAGATTATCAATGTGCAGTTTTATTTCTGAAGTTTTATTTGGCTAAAATAGTGCTGTGCTTCATATATTTCTAGAATATTCTCTATATGATTTGAGCTCTTTCTTGAATTCTGTCTCGTTCAATTTGGAAGCTGGGTCCAGGTCTTCCCCTTTCTATGCCTAACTGCATTATCTGCCATGAGTTTGGGCTGGTATCTTTGGTGGCACGAGTCATATGGTCTAAAATGCGTCTGTTTAATAAGCTGCTGATCACCCCTCTAACTCTCTTTTTGAGTCTCCTCAACTTATGCTGAAAGAAAAACTATCAATTTGTAAAAAGTTGCTTTGGGGCAAACATCAAATCCATATTAAAAACCATGGTTTTGGATTGAAATCAATCTTACGAAGAATCTGGAATTGGTAAAGAGGAAGCTTTTTGACCAAGACTGGTGTGTGACCATTGATGGCTTTGGTACGTATTCTCTGTATAAGGAATATGGTTGTTTTCCAAAGAAAAGAAGGATTTTACCTAAATATATTTCCCTTTTTCCCTGCTTTAAAGCACAATCAACTAATTTAAAATTTAAATTTAATATACTTCCCACCTTGGAATGTATGGGTTCCAGTTTATCCTTAGAGGAAAAGCAGAAAATGTGTTGACTGTGCAAAACCGGTGAGCATAAGGAAACAATCAAGCATTTGATACTGTCCTGTGAAGCTACTAGACACGTCAAGTATCAACAGTGTAGTTATGTTGGAGATCTTTGTTCCTCAGAAAGTGACAATATTCTTGCTCAGACTTAATCTGGGGCAATATTATTTATATTGGAAGATTTTAGATGGGTGTAAAATGTTAGATATATAAATGTGAATATGTTTTAGTTTTAATAAGACTAAAAATTGTTTTTATGTTTGACTGATTTTGGAGATATATATTTGCTTGTTTTAAGTATAGTGGAAATGTATTAATGAAAACCAAATCACTAATAAATAAAATATGCAAAAGACACGGAAAGATGTGCCCCACCACCTGGCCTGATGACATTATTCCACCTAAAATTATCTGAGAGAATATTAAAATCTTTGCCCCATTCCTTATCTCGGTTTGTGAATTCCTCCATCACACATAATATGGTTCCAGACTTCATAAAGGCGGTCATGTTTACTCCTCTTCTAAAGAAACTGGGTTTAAATCCCAGGGAGGCTGCTAATCGTAGACTAATTACTAATGCTCAGTGTCTTCTAAAAATAGTTGATAAAATTGCCATGATGCAGTTCCAGGAATTATTCTCTATTTTCCATACAAGCCAATCTGGTTTTCGTTCGAATCATAGCACCAACAGTGCCTTGTTAGATTTGCAGAACCACATGTTAGATATCATGGATATGGGTAAGACCTAGCTTTTGGTGTTGTTAGATCTATCTGCAGCGTTCAAACTTTTTGATCACAAGCGCCTCCTAACAACGACAAGTATAAGAGGGGACTGTTCAGAAAACGATGTACACTTAATTCTATCCTTTTTAAACAGTAGGAGATCTGCAGTGTATTGGTGGGATGCTGTTTCCGACTCAGCTCAGAGTCACTGTGGAGTTCCCCAGGGTGCATGCTTGTCTACATTAAACCGATCTGTGACTTGCTCAAAGAAATGGGAGTGCCGTTCACGAACTACGCTGATGACACACAGTTATTGGTAGTACTGTTTGGTAATTACAACACAGATTCAGATATTCTGATCCTTATCTCTAAGACAGTTAAACATTGGATGTCCATGCACTGGATGTGCTTAAACAGTTCTAAAACATAACTTATTATATTCAGATCAATCCGGCCTAGGGCTAAATTTGATTCAAGGTTTTCCAGTTTTATTATTGAGGATGGTAATATCTCAGTCCTTAGTAAAGTAAAGACACTTGGTATCTACTAAGAATCATTTCATGGTGCGGAGGCTCATGCTAATAACATTGTTAAAAGGTCACAATATCATCTGAGACTTCTTAGACAGCTTAAGCCTTTCATCTCAGATAAACACTAGGACAGAAACATTGGCCTGAGCAACTATTCTGTCCAGGATTGATTATTGTAACGCACTTCTGGTGGGCGCTGGTAATAGCTGCATTCAGAAACTTCAAAATGGGCAGAACGAGGCAGTTCGCATTGTGAAAAACATCTCTCGTAGATCTCATATTTCAGAATTTAGAAAAGAAGTGCACTGGCTGCATGTGGCTGCCAGGATGCAGTTCAAGATGATTACCTTGACACATGAATGTTTATATGGTAAGGCTCCTCTCTATCTCAGGGAAAGGCTGGTTAAATATTAGTCAAGTAGAGCTTTGCGCTCTAGTACTACCAATCGTCTATCGTATCCTGGAGCGTGATGTGCGAACGGAAATAGTATATCCTTTACAGTCCAGCCATCTTATGCCTGGAATTCTCTGCCTATAGGCTTACGTCAGAAAGGAAGCGTACTCTCCATTTGGAAACTCTTGAAAACTTGCCTATTTGAATAGTTCATGAAATCCTGCTTGAGGGTTATCTTCTTATTTCTGTCCTGGCTTTGATGTTGTGTCTTGTGTGTTTATGTGCGCCCTGATGCCTGCGGCTTATGGCACATAGCAAACAACTAAATAAATAAAAAATAAACACATGCGTTTGGCATGTAGCTTTCTGAAAAGGGGGGGTGCTGTTTAGTAGACCACCCGTTCTGAGGCAGTATTTCCTGCATTGTTGTATTATTGAACATAACTCAATAAAGCTAGGGCTTTCACTAAATGTTTAAAAATTGGTAAGGCAGGCGCTCTGTTGCCAGTCAAGTTTAGCTTCTCCTCCAAACGCATGTTTTCATGACTCCATCAATTTTCAGGGAGGCTGTGTTACTTCGCTTTTTCAGGCGTGTCTTCATTTCCTTTTCAGGTGTGGCAGGTTAATTGACTCTAGCGATTCTGGTACTTGTATTTTTCGCACTTTATTTTTCTTGCAGGTGAAGCACAAATCTTCCCCTTGATGGGGAGAGGGGGAAAGCCATGGTTGTGGCTCTCCATTGTAAGGCATGCTAGCCCTACTGCTGCTCCTCCAATTAAGTGGGAAAAATACAAGTACCAGAATCCTTAGAGTCAATTAACCTAAAAAACCTGAAAAGGAAATGAAGACACTCCTGAAACAGCAAAGAAACACAGCCTCCCTGAAGATTGATGGAGTCATGAAAATGTGCGTTTGGAGGAGAAGCTTAACTTGACTGGTAACAGAGCACCTGCCTTACCAATATTTAAACATTGTTCCAGGAGCCCGGGTTCAAAATGCAGCAGCAGCAGGGCCATCATGCCTTACGATGGAGAGCCACAACCATGGCTTTCCCCCTACCCCATCAAGGGGAAGATTTGTGCTATGGAGGGAGTTGTTTACAATCACCTGCAAGAAAAATTAAGTGCGCAAAAATACAAGTACCAGAATCCTTAGAGTCAATTAGCTTGCCACACCTGAAAAGGAAATGAAGACACGCCTGAAACAGCAAAGAAACACAGCCTCCCTGAAGATTGATGGAGTCATGAAAACGTGCGTTTGGAGGAGAAGCTTAACTTGACTTGTTAACAGAGTGCCTGCCTTACCAATATTTAAACATTGTTCCAGGAGCCCGGGCTCAAAAGGCAGCAGCAGCAGGGCCATCATGCCTTACATTGGAGAGCCACAACCATAGCTTTCCCCCTCCCCCCATCAAGGGGAAGATTTGTGCTATGGAGGGAGCTGTTTCCAGCCACCTGCAAGAAAAATTAAGTGTGAAAAATACAAGTACCAGAATCCTTACAGTCAATTAGCCTGCCACACCTGAAAAGGAAATTAAGACACGCCTGAAACAGCAAAGAAACACAGCTTCCCTGAAGACTGATGGAGTCATGAAAACGTGCATTTGGAGGAGAAGCTTAACTTGACTGCTAACAGAGCGCCTGCCTTACCAATATTTAAACATTGTTCCAGGAGCCCGGGCTCAAAAGGCAGCAGCAGCAGGGCCATCATGCCTTACATTGGAGAGCCACAACCATAGCTTTCCCCCTCCCCCCATCAAGGGGAAGATTTGTGCTATGGAGGGAGCTGTTTCCAGCCACCTGCAAGAAAAATTAAGTGTGAAAAATACAAGTACCAGAATCCTTACAGTCAATTAGCCTGCCACACCTGAAAAGGAAATTAAGACACGCCTGAAACAGCAAAGAAACACAGCTTCCCTGAAGACTGATGGAGTCATGAAAACGTGCATTTGGAGGAGAAGCTTAACTTGACTGCTAACAGAGCGCCTGCCTTACCAATATTTAAACATTGTTCCAGGAGCCCGGGCTCAAAAGGCAGCAGCAGCAGGGCCATCATGCCTTACATTGGAGAGCCACAACCATAGCTTTCCCCCTCCCCCCATCAAGGGGAAGATTTGTGCTATGGAGGGAGTTGTTTCCAGCCACCTGCAAGAAAAATTAAGTGCGAAAAATACAAGTACCAGAATCCTTAGATTCAATTAACCTGCTACACCTGAAAAGGAAATGAAGACACACCTGAAACAGCAAAGAAACACAGCCTCCCTGAAGATTGATGAAGTCATGAAAATGTGCGTTTGGATGAGAAGCTTAACTTGACTGCTAACAGTGCGCCTGCCTTACCAATATTTAAACACGGCTTTCACCAAATGGCAATTTCTTATTTATTTTTATATTTATATTTATAATTATAATGCGCCGGTAGCCGGCAGGCATCAGGGTGCAGAGACATTCTGTTGGAGTGCTCTATGCTATGTTTAATAGCTTTATGACCCTGTTATGTCTGTGACTCAGGGGTGTACCTGGATTTCAAGTAGGGTGTGAATATTGTTACTGGCCAGAGGACAGGCAGTGAGGTGTCAAGTCCAGACCAGAGTCTGTGTAATAAGAAAAGTAAATTCGTTATTAAGTGTAATATTTCTGTTTTAAGCTGTTTTCTGAGTCACTTGTACTAACCCCATCACCCATTTCTGTTGAAAAATAGTCCACCAAGAATGGACTTGGAACTGTCTTTTGGTGCTATTGAGTTTTTTTAATATTTCTTTTATAATAAAAACATGTTTTGTGTACTTTAAACCATTGAGCACAGTAATGTTTATGCAGGTAGAGCTTTTCTGAATGGAGTGTGACTGAGTGAGAATGATGATGATAGATGGCTGGTCAGAGTCACGAAAAACATATGTGTCTCCCACAGGTGTTCTTTTTTCCTAGATTTATATCCCGGTAGAGGGAGGCACCGGTCCGGCCACCACCTTTTTAGAGGGTGGATTGCAAAGGCACAAACTGCCTCAAATGCACCCAAAAGTGTGTAAAGATGACTCAGGCGCTCATCACCTCGTTCAAGGCATTATATCCGTCCCAGTGAAACTTTGGAAAAACCTTTAAGAGCACGACACTAGGAAGGTTGGGGTGAAATTAAAGTGAAATCGGATGTTCAAGACACTGACAAAGTGGGGCTGGGAGTGAAATGAAGGGGATACTCTATTAAATTACAGTGTTATAAGTGCTCACTGCGAAATGAGCACAGGGCACAGCCTGCATGTTGCTTCTGCTGCTGATCCTGTTTAGCCTTCACATACCCCAACATGTAATGACCTTGCTCTTACCACTTTCTACTCTTTGCTATGAATGACTGGGTGATGGATGCCCATGGGAGGAGAGACCAGGGGAGGAGATCACTGGGTCAGTTTGTAAGTTTTCACAAATTCCAGAGGTTCTCCTGGAGCCAATTTGGCCTCCCAGTGTAATGCTATGCACCCGGGAGTGCGCTAGTGAAATTAGCTGTGAATACAGAGCAGATTAGCACCACTTTCAGATGGGAGGAAGGAAGGAGCTAACTATACTTAGGAAAACAGGCAGAATTAAAAGGCTCAAACCAAGCAGAGGTTAGTGTGGAAAAGGGCAGGGATATACTGAAGTACAAAGCATATTACACAGCCTGCTGTAAGGTTACATGTCTTTATATCGAAATATTTTATAAACAATGATTATATATCAAAACCTTTTTTGGGGGGGTTCCCCTAAACACCTGTTTCACATGCATAGAAAACCCACCCCACCCTTTCCCCACAAGATTTAACCCTTTAACTCACCCCTAAGTGCATTCGCCATAAAGTTTTTCGTTATAAAAGATTCAATCAATAATCCTTCTGCATAAAGTATTCGATATAAAGACTGCATACCCTGCCATAGCAGTTATGTTTAAGTTGCTCAACCCAAAGGAAGAGCACTTTTTGGGCAGCTTACAACTTTGCCCACCCCCGGATGAATCCTCACCAAACTTTACAAAAAAAGTATATGGCCCCTTCGATTGATTCTTCGATGTTTGGTGAGGTTTCGTCCAGGAAAGGCAAGGTTATAGGGGGGACCTAACATTTGTGATTTTCCTCATAGATGCAATAGAAAAAAGTGTTTGCTCATGCCTAGAGCCCAAATGAGCCAGGAGTGGCAGATTGGTTCTAAAAGCGTGCTTTTGTAAATTTTGTGTAAATTAGTCCAGTCGTCTTTTTTTAAAAACGGCCAAAAATAGGTCCACAAAAATGAGTGGTATCTGTGCCTGGTCTGCGGACTCACTTCCCGATTTGGTCCGTGGACATCCCTCTGGACCAATCAGGGCCCGGTGTGATGTCCGTGGACATCGGACGTGCCCGCTGTTTGGATGGTGAAAAACATGAGCTGCGTCAGATATTTTGAAATGGTCGCCATGTTGGATTCACGGACAGCCGTCGTTGTCTGTGGACATCGCTGTAAAAACATATTAAAAAACACAACATTGCACTTATCAAACTAATGAAACAATCTCTGGGGAGCTGAGGGTGATGAGGATGGGATGTTATATGCCCAAAAATGCCAAGAAACAGGTGTCCGCAAACAGTCCGGATGTTTGGGGGCATCCATGCCTAGTTCTGAATTACATCGTTGATGAAAAGCAGTTTTTGGATGGCTTATAACTTTAGCGCCACTCAATGAAATTGAAAGGAATTTTGCAATATCATTCTAGACCGGTCCCTGAATGCTACTGCAAAGTTTGGTGCTGTTCTATTAGAGGGGGGTCTCGAAATATTTGAAAGGCTTATACATTTGGTGCCATTTGATGAAACTGCACAAAAGACCCAGATTTGAATGTCTTTGCAAAGTTTGGTGGGATTTTGTCAAGAGGGGGCAAAATTAGAGGGGGGTCACGACATGTTTAGATGGCTTATAACTTTGTTGCCGTTTGACAAATGTGCACAAATGTTTTCCAAAAGTGTATAGACCCAACCTTGAACGTTTGTGCAAAGTCTGAATGGATTTCTTCAAGTGGGGGCTCCATTTTATGACTTTTTTTTTTTTGAGGATAATGCGGAATATGAACGAATGTAATATGAGGTAGATATCTCTAGAGAAAACATATAGTAAGAGGTTGGTAACATTTAAATATTTTTCTGTACCTTCCCCCTTTATTCCCATCTTGGTCTCTGCTAGACGTAGATGCCAAAAGAAATTAAACTGTGGGTGGAACAACATATATCCAATTAAGATAAGAAACTGTCTGGCTATTGGTGAAGAACAATTTCTTGAAATCATGAATGGCATGGGCTACAATTGAGCCGGTGTTCACTCATGCCTATATTGAATGTAAGTAAGGGTTGAATGATGTTCTTTGTTTTTCTGTGTTTTTGTTACGCTCACCTGGCTCCCACAGGGGCGTCGGTCGGACCCGGACTGCTGCGGCCTCCACCCACGTGATGCGTAGTGCAGCGATGACTGACTGGATCTGCCCTCCTAATCTTGTCTGCTTGACCCGTAGAAATATTCTCCTACAAGTGGAGAGATGGATTTAGCCACTTGTGGATTCAAGTTATAGCTCCCCCACTATCCTCCCCACTAATCACCTCTGTGCCCTCTCAGCAATCTGACCTTATATTCTTGAAGGATGGGCCCTCCATCCTGCAAAGCACGCAGGGGCGCGTTGATGACCTGTTACTTCACTGGCCTGAAGAAATTGGAAGAGTTGTAGACGAATCCTGACTCCAAAAGGTCCTGGCAAAGAGCCGTAAGTATATAGTTCGTAAGAGTTCAAAATGTCTGGAATTCACTCCTGCCCAATTCCTCTTTTATCTTGCAACTTTGACCCAATAAGAAGGTTGACTGCTGAAAGCGCTCCGGTAAAAGTCTGCGTTACCCAACACTGTCCGGTAAATAATGCCAAGGGTTAAACTTGCTGCTTTCTCCTTTTCTTATAGGTGCAGCATAAAAAGTTGTGGCGTGCTGATGAATAATACCTCCGGCGGTAAAATCAGGTAAGCATATGGTGGCTAAAGAGATTATCTCTGTCTATTCTCTCTGCTCACCTTGTTGTTTCGTGTCCCCCTTAGGTGCCGGGATTTGGCGATGTAAAGATGGAGACAGCGCCGGATCGAAGAAATGCTGCGTGGAACGGTGAGTATGACGCGGCGCTGCTGCTGCAATGCAACGCTTTTAAAACAAAGTCTTTCCTCTGGTTTGAAGATGCGATGAATCTGGAATCAGGTAAGAAATCAGGTAATACTCTTGTTCTAACCTTTGCTTCTTTTCTTCTTTTTAGGTGCTCCAGGTTCGAGGCGGGCGTGGCAGAAGGCTGGATGCTGCTGCTGGCACGGTGAACGTTACGCTGCTGGATGCAGATTAACGCTTAGCGTGTGCTACTCTTCGGGTATGGTTTAAATAGCCTCCAAAGTAGTCCCAGGTAGTTATTCCTCCCCGACCACACCCGAGTAACAAAATAGTCCCTAAGGTAAAGTAGTCCCTTCTAGGCCTCACATGGGTTTGGATCTTCTTGCAGCACGGTCTGCATCAGGTACGTGTGCACCTATGAGCCTGGCACCATAGGCGCCAGGACTGAACCCAGACAGCCCCTAACAGGGGTTGCTGGGTTTTCTCAAGGCAACATGATGCCTGCTCCCGGGGCTGATGGACGTGGTCTGGATGCCCGGGAGTATGCATCATGACAGTTTTTACAAAGATATGTATGTAAGAATAGTGTTACGGTGAAATACTTAGTGTGTCATTTTTGGACAAGGTTC
This sequence comes from Ambystoma mexicanum, assembly GCF_040938575.1. Lineage (NCBI taxonomy): Eukaryota > Metazoa > Chordata > Amphibia > Caudata > Ambystomatidae > Ambystoma > Ambystoma mexicanum. The sequence goes on from NC_090926.1 coordinate 1,135,222,255, forward strand.
TCCTTCTTCCGAATGTGGATTTCTAGTGTATAAAATAAGATATGAGTACTCTCCCCAACATTGTTTGAATTAATGAATTAATAATAAAAATGAGTGTGTTTCCATGTGAGAAGTATTAGAAACTTAAGGGGGATGTATAGACGTTTTGAAACCACTACCAAAAGATAACATGTTGTTTTTAAATGTTTTCTCTTGTTAGATATGTGCATATTTGTATATGGGGTATACAAAAGTATTAACACTATACTTAAGAAATGTATTTGTCCTGAAGAAGGCCATTAAATCAAGGGTTAAACAAGCACTAGAGATAGTGCCCAATATTACTCAAGGGCCGAAACATGTCAACTATTTTTATAAGACTAGAGAACAACTGAAGTCTAACATCTAACAGCTACAACTCGACGTAGTTCATTGTATTGACGACAAAGAACCCCATCACAGATAAAGCTGTGTTTTAATTGTGTTGTGAAAATCGCAAAAAAATATGTTCTGTTTTTATGTCTATATAAATATATATTTGTGATATTGAATAAAAATGTGTTTTTTGATAAGTAAACAGTGGAAAGTGGTTCATCAGCAATGTTAATCTTGTTTTTTGATATGTCATGTGACAATTGATATGTAGTTTGATGTTGAAGGAGAAAACAATGTCTTCTATTGTGCAGTAGAGAATATCATCCAACCCTATATCTATAGGCGGAGAGTGGTGTAATCTGTTTCTCATTTTGTTATATTTAGATTATTATTGCTCTCCCGTATTTGAGAAACTGATCCCCCAATAACAAAAAACAAGGGAGATTACCTTAGTTGAGGTAATTATTTATGTACGTACATTTTTACACTTTTCAAAAAATAAAACATGGACGGATTTGCAGCATACTCGTGCAAGGAGCATTGGGAAGGACCTGAAAGCATGGTTTTGCAAATGTGTCCGTGTTTTATTTTCTGAAAAGTGTCATAATGTAGGTAAAAAAATAGTGTTATACCTTTGAGCCAGGAAATCTGGCTACTGGCCATCACCACCACGAGGGACTAGCAATGGGGTTAAAGTGGGCATGACCACCAGGGACCGGCTATGTGGTAAAACATTTCGAAATCGGGATAGGTTTGAATGTGAAAATAAAATTGTGTGCATGGCTACAGCCCGAAGTGCTGGACAGCATTGTAGAAAACATTTGCGAGGAGCATCAACAAGGACCTCAAAGCAAAATCTATCCTGTGTTTTATTTTTTCTAAAGTGTCAAAATGTAAGAACAAAAAAGTGTAATATAACTTTGGTGCCTGGGCAAAGGCCTGGCCGTGATGTGTACTCTTTTTTGCTTATTGGGGTGTGTGGAATGGCCGAAGCCCTAGGTTTGAATGGGAAAAAATATTCGGCTTGCGGCTACAGCCTGAAGTTCTGCACTGGATTACAACATACCTGCTCGAGGAGCATCAGCAAGGACCTGAAAGCATGCTTTTGCAAATCTGTCTTCTGTTTTATTTTTCCAACGTGTCCAAATGTAAGTACAAAAAATAGTGATATAACTTTGGTGCATGGACAGTGAGCCTGGACATAAGCCAGGACGAATGCCTACTCTGATTTACTTATTGGGGCATGCAGCATGACTGGAGCCCTAGGTTTAAATGGGAAAACAAATTCTGCTTGCGGCTGTAGCCCGAAGTGCTGGCCGGGATTGCAGCAAACCTGCCCCAGGAGCCTCAGAAAGGACCTTAATCATTCTTTTGGAAATATGTCCTGTGTTTTACTTTTTTGAAAGTGTCAAAAAGTAAGTACAAAAAATAGTGATATAACTTTGCTGCCTGGGCAGTGGGCCTGGCCCTCGGCAAGGACAAATGTCTACTCTGATTTGCATATTGGGGAATGTGACATGTCCGAAGCCCATGCACCATGGATTGTGGAAACTGGCCAAGGCTGCAAGCCATGAGCACTGCCCATTGGTCACATCATGTGGGTAAAGTGGACACTGAACTAGGATGCAAGGTAGGTGCAGTGGATAACGGGTGTAGTTTGGTGGGGCTGGGTCATGGTCGAGCCTCATGCCCTAGGCAATTCAACCATGGCTTACATCCCCAGCATGTGCTGCTGATGACCACATACATCAGTATGCGTTGCAAAAAATATATTTGATAAAGGAGGTTTACAGTTCATTCGTATATGTTAAAAGAGGAGTTATTTATAACTTATATACAGTGATGTAACATCATGAAACATTTTCACTCATAAAAACCTATGAATTTCACAGACAAAATGTGTTAAATGGACGTTATGGTTAAGTTGCACTAATAAAAAAGCTATGAAATTCAATGAAAAAACATTGTTAAAGGGACTTTATGGTTAAGTTGCACTAGTAAAGACCTATGAAAGTCAGTGAAAAAACTTTGTTGAAGGAACGTTATGTTACAAGCAAAACCGAAACCCCTCCGAAATTTGCTAGTTATGGTAAGCTAAGTAACCATAACTCACACCACCACCGTGCACTGCTAACTTTCACACCCGGGACATCAAAGATGACATCACAAATGTCATTGATGACATCACTGATGACATCAGATATGAAATACATTTTGATGAAAGGTCCCTAGAAGGGGTTGTCTTTATAATGTTGGTAACAAGATGTCATGGGTGATCGGGAGACCAATCATAAACTACTTAATGAATTAAAGAATGTACTCATCTAAACAAAACATAATATTTGAGTGTTGTTGTTAATACAGGAGCCTAATCATACATACACATAGGCAATCGCTGCAGCATGCATCATAGAAGTACAATAATATTTATCTGGTAATTTTGGATAGAGAAAATAATGAATGCAACCATATCAGAGTTATGAGTAATGTTAAACCTGGAATAAATAGCTAATAATTCAAGATGTACTACATACTTGTCTTAGTACAAACAATACATATGAAGGCCCACAATGCATACAAATCAGAGGCACAAATAGGGAAACTAAAGTAAGAAAGAAAGAAAAACATCACCAGAACAGGTCAATAACATTACAGTTCATCATCATGTACACAAACGAATTGTGTGTTTGAGACCTGCTTATTGCTTATTGCCCTATATATGTGCACCATGAGCCGAGACCAAACCTTAAGGAAAGTACTTTAAGAACATACAAGAAGGTTAACATCTAGATATATAGCACCTTTTCAATGTTCCTATTCTGACCATCAGTGAAAATAAAGTCTGGCTTAGATATGTCAGTGAACAAAAACAAGTGGCCCAGATATGTGATGTCATCAATGGTATTTGTGATACCATCTTTGATGTCCTGGGTGTTAGTCTTAGCAGTGCACGGTGGTGGCGTTAGCTTACCAAAACTGGCAAATTTCTGGGGTTTTCCGGTTTTACTTGTAACAACGTTTTTTCACTGATATTCCGAGGGTTTTTATTAGTGCAACCTAACCATAATGTCCCTTTAACAAAGTTTTTTCTGTGTATATATGTACACAGAAAAAACTATAGTTCAGTTTGGTTGTACCATGTTAGCCAAGGGTTGAATGGAATGTTGATCCAAAAGAAAAAAAATATTATACCTTAATTAGACTAAAACAGCTATTTAATTTCCTAATTTGCGAGCTTTTGTGGAATTCCTCCACTTCTTCAGGCAGGGATAGAATTAAGCCTTTGAAAAGCATGACAGCATTACAGCTTGCATCGCCCCTCCTGGGAATGCCCTGTTATCTGTGCCTGTCTGAGTACCTGATTTGAAGTTCTGTTCAGATAGTCATGTCTTAGGTATTGAGCCCCACCACACCTTGCAATCTTCAAGCTCTAAAATGGTAAACTGCATTAACTGGGGCAAGGGTCAGTGGAACTGAAGAGCAGAAAAAGAAAAAACAGCCCACCCAGTTAGAGTGCTCTCAGAAAGGCAGGAGGGGCTGGGCTAGTGTCAGTCATTGTAGGCGCAGTCCAGTTGAAGCTCGGTATGTCAGGCCAGTACCTTCACAAGATCAGTGGTAGCACAATCATCAACATATCAGGTTTGTGCCTCTAGAAGGCTGAAAGGGGGAATACACAACCAGTTATGTGTTGGCCTTGTGACTTGTGGAGCTAGAGACAGGGGCCCTGACAAGTCTCTGGGAAGCTTTCAGCTGGGCATTTTGAGGGCAGACGGGGCTGGGTTGGTGTGCAGTGTCAGTTGAATGCCTGTAAACGGCTTTGGAATAAACGATGGAAAGTGGCATGTCTGAATGCTGTGATTCATGTATCTCAATGGGTGGAAAACGTGAGAGTCAATTAGTTGGGACAGTGACTCATGAAACCGTGATGTCTGTTCACGTTCCCTGCTAGTATATTGAAACCCTTAGGTTTCAAGGTGTTAAAACCTATAATCATTTTGGATTCGAGGTTTCTGAGTCTAAGTTGTCTATTGCCTTGTCTCGGATGTTCTGGAATGTGTGCCAATCCAACACATTTCATACATTTGACAACTCTATTATATTTTTCCAAAAAGTGAGCCATCATTGGTTAATTAATATCTGCATTTTATTTTTGCACGACAATGCTGTATAATCCTCAATTGTAATGGTCCTTTTGTCGATCGTATATATTTGAGTCCACAAGTACATTCAATCATGTAAACAACCAACTTCAACAAATAAGTAATCTTATGTTTAAAAACCCAACATTGTACACCTGAAATCTCTATCTTTGAACATATGCAAACAAAATCACACATTTTACACTTATTACATTAAAAAAAAGCCCAAGTTAGCGTTTTTCTTGGACAGCCAATTATTCATCATTGGCATAGTTTGAATAGAGTTTTTAAAGAGGGTGCTATAATGTTGCCCCCAAAAGACGACAAGGTGATTCTTTAGGCTAACAAAGTACATCATTTGCAAGTTTTCTTAATCTTCCGGGTACTTCAACCGGCATTGGTAGAAAGAGTCTTTTGGAACTGCAGGCCAGCTCAAGGATTGACTTAGGGATATCTTATCAGTTCGTGTCTGCTTCTGATTGTGCTTCTGGAAGCACCTCAAGACCTTCATCTTTGCTTCTGCTTTCTCTCCCCTGCTGAATTCCTGACTGAAACTGCACTGGTCACCTGGCTACCTTCTGATCTAGGCCCAAGTCCCCTCCCCTGCCAGTTGCACACCTGCACTGCCTCCTGGGCAACCCCTGCACTTGAGGGCTGTCTCTGTATCCCTACAGTCCCCTACCAGCTCCTGACACTTGATGTCTGCACTTACCCCTACACTTGCCACTTGCTTGCCGCACATGTTACCTATTGTTCTTATTTAATTTATTTTACTGTTGATCCTATGTATTGCACTGCCCCTTCCCCCTAGGCCCCTGCACTTTTCCCTCCCTCCTCCCCTGCACTTGCAATGTCACCTGGCCTAGTAAGATCGTTGTCTTTGTCGTCCCTCTGTCCCCTCTCCCTTGCCTCGTAGCGCCTTGAAACACTTGTGTGTAGGCGCGTTATAAATGCCATATCATATCATTGGTTTCCTTGGGAGGAGCCTTATACTTCAGAAGTTCCCTCATGCATTCCAATTACAAAGATGTACTTGTGACACTGAAAACAACATGCAAGCAGGAAAAAGAGAGAGAGAGAGAGAGAGAGAGAGAGAGAGAGAGAGAGAGAGAGAGAGAGAGAGAGAGAGTTATTGTTCAAAGTGGTTACCGGAGCAGCCAAACACCCTGGAACTGTGACATTTGGCAATCGAGTTTTAACACCAGGGGTCATTTTACAGAAACTGGTCATTGATGTAAGTAATATTAGCATGTGGGCAAAATGTGCCCCAGCAATAGTGCATAGAACATATTATGGTCATGCATTGTTGCAACAGGGTAAAGGACAGGGACCAGGGCAAACTTTAGCCGGAAATGGTGTCATTTTTCCTAGTGATCATGGCGGGCACACCAGTGCACAGTTTCTCTGACACCACCTCGGAACTTGCCCGATGACACTTTAAATACACAGACTAGCGATGGAAAAGCACACTGATAGTTCTGCTGTGGTCTTAACAGATATTGAGTACGTTTTTATGGCTGATGATTTGTAAGCATTACATAGTCATTTTTCAGATATTGGCATCATTTTCCCAGCCTCAGACTCTCGCTCCATTCGGCAGCTTTTGCGAATGGAAGATAGGTCAATCAATTAGTAGGTTATCAGGTTTTGCCACCTTTTCAATGTTTACATTTGAATGGCTGAGTCCTTGCAACATTGTCGGAAATTGCCAGAGACACTTGAAGGACACATTGACATCCAAGGCCTAGTTATTCAGACCATTGGTAAGGTTATGCCCCGTTGGCGTATCAGGGGCAGGCTCCATTATGCAAAGTTAGCAGAGCAAGGGGACAAATGATACAGCAATGCCATCCATACTCCCCCATCCTGAGTGAGCAAAGCAGTTGCCGGTACAGTTAGGCGCAGTTAACAAATACTTGCCAGGATCTTTTGACAATCATCAACTTTATTTCGGGGAGAATTCGTAAAAGCAACTTGGGCTTTACTAAAATACTTGAAAGTTGTAGTGTATGTAAGAGAAAATGGGAAATGATAATACCCCTTGAGTGTTGGAAGTATTTATTGTTTTTAACGGATTGAGTACCACTTGTTCGATAATTGTATTTTTTAAATTTGCGAATCTGATATTTTGCTTCGATGGGAGTTCACCCCGAAGTAAAGTTGATGATTGTCAAAAGATCCTGGCAAGTCTTTGCTAACTGGGCCTAACTGAACCTGCAACTGTTTACTCCATTTCTGTTGCTTAATATGTTAATTTGTGTCATTATGACCTCAGAAAGTGGAGTCTTGCAAAGGTTGGTTGTTAGTCCATTTCCAAAATCATGTTAAATCAGCTCTCCTAATATAATAGTACCTTTTATTATACATTTTGAATCTTGATTTTGATTTTGCACATTTGCTATTTTGCACACAGTACTGGAGGCAAGTCTGACATTTGAATTTGCACAGTTGCTGTGATGTTGATTTAAGGAATACTTGACTTAGACATTTTAATAATAAGCAATCAAGAATATTTACGGAAATTGTTGCTCTAATTTTATGTAAGAGCATCAAGCTTTTAAATTAAGTTTGTTAAGGTTTGTATAAACCAAATGCAAATAAACAATAAATAAAAAATAAAACAAATGTTGTGCTTTTTATGTGGAGACCATCCCAACTAAGGTTGAATTCTATTTTCATGGGCATTCATCCCTAAATACGTGTCTAGTGGCTTCACTAATTCTACACTTTACAGATAGTTATGGTATTTTCTTAAAAGTGGCCTTTTAACCGGCTCGATCTCCGTTTTAGTTTGAGGTAAAGATTGGCTATCCGATAGTGAAATGCATAATTTAGCCAAATCTGCTTCGATTTATGTTTACCAGAATCGCCCTTTCTCTTTTTGTGATCTCATATGTCAATTTCGGTGTTAAACTGCACCCAAGTATTTAGGTATCATACTATTGGGTTTACTCGTATTTCATCTTTTATGCGAGGAATACCCAATTCTTTGTATATTAAAGATGTCTTGCACTCTAGAAAGGCCAGAAATCTCTTCTGGTTGTACTGGGTCATCTCCCTGGAGTACAATCCCCAAATACCAGAGCTATGAAGTGCCACAGTCTTAACCTTTGCCAAATACACTTGTAGCATATACTCGATGGGCTGCACCATCTAACAGGAAGTACATTTGAAGAAGCCCCCAGTTTTTGCAGAAGCCTTGTTGATTGTTTCACTATTTGCATTGGGAGAGATAATGCAGAGTGCCCACGCCTGGCTAAATAAATCATACTGCTTGACCATGGGAAGCAACTCGTTTTTAATGTAAAATGGACTTTTATTTTCCTTCCCAAACTAAATTCCATAATTGATGATTTAGAAACATTCCTATTTAAGATCGAATTGCACATTTGTTTAGTATAACCATCTAATACAATCTGTGAATCTTGTGGAGTTCTAGCGAATAAGATGCTGCCGTCTGCATAAGCGAACAGCAACATCTTTGTGTTCTGGATTAGAGGTATATAAATATATATATATTAAAGTTACAAAACTACTCATACAAATTATTTATACAAAGATTGAAAAGAAGAGGGGCGAGCACACACCCCTGGTGAACACCCTCCTATTGAGTGGCACTGGATTAGTCACTTGCCCATCATTATCATGTCCATAACCATAACCCATTTAATCTAATCCAGAGCGTGCCTCTATTTATTGAGTCAAATGCTGTTGACAAATCTTTAAAAGCTACATATAGTGACTCACTTTGAACATGGAGTGATTTTGCAGAAATGCATTACATAGTCAATCCTTGCTCTTGGGTGGCCTCCGATTTGCTAAAGCCCAGTTACACCTATGATGCAATTGTATTCTCTTCCACCATAGAATAGCTAAAATAACTCTGCAGAAGAGTTCACATGAAGTGTCAAGAAGAGCTCTACGTATGTCCAGTTGGCCCAGTAAGCCAAATACTGTAAACAGATTGTACAGTTTCCAATATGGGCTCAGTAAGACCAGAGTCCATTGTGGCCAGTTAGCATAAAAGTACCAGTGTCCATTATACTCAGCTAAAATAGCATTCTTTTATTCTCAGCACAGTAGCGCCAGATTCAATGCTACCAAGGGCCCGATTCTACTTGCACACAAATGTCGCCCCCCCCCCGCAATTCAAAGCACCACCCGGCAAAACTGCGTACGATCCCCCGTAACACAAGTCAGCATCCCGCTAATCTGCGTTCCATTACGCATAACTCAAGGCTGCACCCGACTGATATGCATACGAATCTCCATTATTCAAGGCAGCACCCCACTTACCTGCATACGATCACCCCTAGCTCCAAGTGGCACCTCAACTACGTGCCAACACCCCTAAATTGCTATATAAACGTTACCTTGGTGCCTTGGTTCCTACACGCTTAGTACTTTGTGCCTCCTATAATGTGGTGGTAAAATCACAAGGTTTGGGTGTGACTTTTCCCGGCGTTAAGTTGCGCGTTGAAATCCATTAATTTGGTTGGGTTTGCGCTTGATTGTGTGTGTGATTTGTTTGCGTGGCACGTCCCTCAACATGACCACGTTATTCTTTGTTTTTCCTCATTTTCCGGGGAGAATGGGGAATATGCCGGTTCCGCTCCCTGTTTATTTCTTTGCATAGGCTGGTCCTACACTTTGCATGGAACGCTCGACTTCACACAAAGATGTGAAGGACGTGCAAAGTCCCGGAAAGACATGCAAAGTCCGATCCATGAATCAGTAAAAGGAGTTGTGCGGGCTGCAATGTGTGCAAAGTCACTTTTCAGCACGCAGAAAATTCTGTGAATCAGGCCCTAAATTACAGTTATAATGTTAGACTCCATTGTCTGTTGCACACCTCATATATCTAACTAGTCCTGACCCAGCGAGCCTGTTTGACGTTGTCCAGGGCTATATTTCTGAGCTTCTCTTGGGCTCTGAGGAGAATTTCTTGTTCCTCTGCGGAACCTGACTCGAGGAAGGCCTCTTCCGCTGCCATTGCAAGGTCCTCAGCCTCCTTTACTACTTGTGCATACACCCTCTTTTGTGCAGAGACCAGAGAGATCATTTCCCCCCTAAGGACCACTTTATTGCCCTCCAACAACATCACTGAGGTGACCAACGATCCTTCGTTTGTGGCGAAGTAGTCAGTGGTTTTGGCATGTATATCTTCTAAGAATTTCGGGAAGCCGAGATAATAAGTATTCAGGTGCCAGGGTGGTCTGGAATGTGATTTCTCAGTTGAGAGTTTCATAAGGAGAATGATCTGATATACCCCTAGTCAGGAACGTGATGGTGGCAATGTTATGTGTTACCTTGGGCAATGAAGAAGTAGTCCAGTCTGGACATGGATTTATGCGCCCCAGAGAGAAATGAGAAGCCATGTTCCTGGCCATGTAGTACCCTCCACAAGTCGACCAGCCCAAGTGCCGGCGAGAATGTGAGCAGCTTTGTCGTTGTGTGTGGGTTTCTACCTCAAAGGTGAGTCTGTGACTCTGAGTGGGTCCATCACATAAAGATGGGCATTTCTTGACTACTCACAAATCAATGACAACCAATTTATAACCTACTGATTATGCACATGTGAAATGGGCCAATAACTAGTACATCATTTTCGTTTTGTGGGCTGTGGGTCAGCACGCTTGCACCAAACATAGCAGCATACCATTGAATATTCCTATACCCAACTGCAGCAAAACGAAGCTCAACCTCACATTCTCCATTAGAATACCTACCACCATAGAGTGATCTTGTTGGTGTGGTCAAGAAGGGTCCCCATCATTACCAGGGGCTTATGTTGCACACCGCCTATTGATTTCTGAGGGTGCGGTGAACTGAGCGCGATGCTGCAATTTTATCAATCATGGATGGGATATGCTACTTTTAGTGTTACTGTTTGTCTAGAATTGATACAAGATAAAATGTTAAAACCACCAAATCTAACATAAACATCATTCACACATGGGGTGCTTTGAAGTACATGGAAACTAAGAGACGGGAAGGGTTTTAATGTACATGCAAGAAAGAGGACTGGGTATAGAAAACAGGTATTGAACATACATGCACATTGATATAAATACATGGTGAATTCATGAATCTCGATATAGTGGACTTTTTACAAATGAATCAAAACACGGTAGTTGTTGAGAAACTGATTCAGAGGCCAGGGGACAGGTAAATAATGAACTTCACACCCTTTGTGGTCAGCTCAGTTGCAGGAACTGGCCATGAGTTTTATGGTCTGATAAATATCGCAGACGGCAGAGGTAACATCCTGATGCATAGGAGCGCGACAGAAGGGGTTTCACTGTTTGTTTTGGCTACCAGTAAAACACAGGGTGAGTCAATGCCAAAGGCAAATGTAATGGGAAACCTGGAGTTCAACTGTATTTTCAGATGTACTATTTGCGATAAAGTAGCGGTTATTTAGATGAGAATTTTCCAATGAAACCAGTGGGAATGAGATAGTATCACTAACGCTAACTCAAAGAGAAATTATTTACCCAGCCTTCTTCATATCGCTTGAAATATTTAAACAAACCATGTGCAATTGAAAATTAAGGTTAAAAGGGCTGCGGCCAGCTATTACTAGTTAGGAATTATGTTTGAATACAAATGTTTGATGATGATATGACCCAGCACAAGCGAATCCTAAGAAGAGGTGTGTTCTACACATGAGCTGAAGATGGTAGTCAAGATAAAGGCTACCAATGAAAACGTAGGAATTGGTGAAAGATGGGACTTCTTTGAAGATGGTTTTGTCCAATCACATGTGGGGGTGGATTGCAATAAAGTATCTAGGAGTGTTATAAATGTTCAGAAAAGTATATAAGATGTTAATTTATGTGTTTTGTAGAGACTTGGGTTAGTTTGGTCCTAAAACACCAACAAACTGCTCCCCAGATAATTGTACAATAAACTTGCTTTATGTACAAAATGTGCACTCGATTTCAAGTGGTAGACCCGCTTAGCTTGAGGTAATTACGGCACCCTCTAATACACATATCTGTCCAGTGGTGCCACCTCTGAGGACTACTCAGTGCTGGGTTTTCACACATTGACGGCGCCACATAAATTCATTGAATTTATTTGGCGCCGTCAATGTGTGAAAACCCAGCAATAAGTAATCTAAAAACCTTGGAGGGGAGGTAGTGGTTCCTCCGTCTCTACTTTCAAATTGACGCAACACTAGCAATTTGCTTTTTTCTCAAACGGCTCAAGACCGAAGAAGTTGACCCCCAAAGCTACCTCAATCACCACTTTAAACCTCTGAGGACTAGGCTGAACGATCCTGAGGTGCCTGAGGATCGGACAGTGCAGGTATGGTTCTGGAGTGTGCTGGCTGGAGGTCAGGGTCCATGGAGGATGGCCCCAAAGGGCTTGCAGGCCAGGCCAGGTGGTGCAAGTTTGTGGTGTTAAAGTGGCAGTAGCCAGTGGGGAAAGGTACAAGGAGAGCCGGCAAGGCAGCAGTTGGCAAGAGATGAGGGCCCAAGAAGGGCGGTCCTTAGAATGCTTGCGATCCGGGTGGTGCAAGCACCAGCAAGGAGGCATTTGGCAAGTGGCGGGGACCCAGCAGGACGGTCTCCAGAAAGCGTGCATGCCAGGTGGGGCCAGTACTAGCGGGGCAGAGGCTGGCAGTTGTCCGCATGGACCGGATGGTCTCTGTGCAGCTCACATGGTGGGTGGCATGGGCTCGGCAGGTCCGTCCAAGGCTATGCAGCTGTGGTGGCGGATTATTCTGCATCAGTGTCTTTGATGAAGTGGAGACGTTGGTGCCAGTAGACCTGGTCGTGTCACAGCTCGATGCGTTCCAGCAACTGTCAGCATGTCGTGCTTTGTGTGTCTGTGATGTTAGCGTACAGCACGATCCTGGAAGGTGCCATGGTGGTGATGGTGAGAATTCCATTTCAGACAGGAGCCTGAGTCCTGGTGTCAGGTTTGTCGAAGATCATGGCAAGGAGGAGAAGCGGCAGAGTTTATGGATGGTAATGGGTCCTGGTAGGGGATTTGCATGCCACGGGATGCCGGAGTCCCAACTTTCTGGGGCATGCTTGATGTTGTGGCCTTTGGGTACGATTTTGCAGCAATTTGATCACAACCTTTGGGCCTCGTTGGTGGATCCCCAAGAGATTAAGCCCAAGAGATGGCTAAATTGTCAACTGTGTAGCTGTGTGGGGTGAGACCGGTGTTTATATTCTGCTGTGTTCTTTACATTGTGGCTCTTCAGGACATGAGGGTATGGGGTGTGCTGTGGGATGTCTTAACCCACTTTTGCTCTGCCATGCGGCATCACTGTGTTCTGATGGTGTCAAAAATAGTAAAATGGCCGCAAAAGCCTTGTGCGCGACAACATCTCTGAAATTCGCGCTTTGCAAAGCACAAAAGGATGGCTGCCCAATCTGCCATGCATGTTGTCAGTGGTGGAACAGAGATCTCACTCCTGAAATATGTCACGGGGCTCCACAACAATTGAAAATTGAGTCCAGAAGGAAAAGGCAGTCCTTTGCTAGCTGGAACCCCAAAATCTTGGTTTAAATCCTTTTTCTCTGTTGCTGAAACTGTAGAATGTCTGTACAAAACACCTCAAACATCCAAAATTGTTGCTGAGTGCTACAATTCACTTAGTGTAAGAAACCACTGTGAACTTACAATGTCCTGAAAAGCTGACAGCATCAGGGGATTTCCACAGCAAAAGTGGCCTGGCTGTGGATGTCAGAATCTCTGTGCAGCAGTGGACTGCAGGGTTGACAGCTGTCAGGAAGCGTGCCTGAAAAAACTTTATACATGTATATAAACTGAAATCAAATGTCTGCAATCTAAGAGGCCTGTTACTGGGAGTAACGATGTTGTAATTGTTTGATGCCATGGTTTAAAATCTTGAATAAATATTTAGCTGCTATTTTGAAATCACATGTTTGATTTAGCTAAGGAAAAATGCAACAGAATTCACTTTTAAATTTAAGCCTGGCTAAAGCCAACCAAACTGGAATAACAAGTTCCTTACAGAGGCCTCTTTCCTCACCAGCAGGAAATCACACGTAAGTTATAATTATAGGGTTTGGAAAGAGCCTGGGCAACAGAGGCATGAGGAGCAAAGAACAGCTGCTACTAAGGAAATGCGAAGTGCGAAGACAGGCCTCTGCCAGGAGAAAACAAAGGGGAATGGCTCATGGGTCCCAGGGAGAGACCAAAGGGGTGGAGCTAAACAACCATTTATTGCTAGGCAAGGACAAAGGACACATTTTAAAAAGACTGATATCTTACTATGTAAAATTGTGAAAATTATGAAAATAACAGCATTGTTAATCTAATTACTGGATGCACGGGCGAAAAGGCGCCAGAACTCTGACATGTTCTGGAAAGAAATGGCAGAAAATGTGATTTTACACAAAATGTATTGCTGCTAGAAGTATGAAACTTTATATGCTTATGCCCATGGTAAACACGCACACTTGTAGAAATTTGCTCATAAATTGGACATCGTGTTCTGGATGAAAAGGGCAAAATTCTGTGAAAAGCAGAGCCAAGATCCCACAGCTACAGGGTTTAGAGGGATAGCTGCTATATAAAAAATGTAATCTGGATATGTGATTCTTATAGAGGTTACACATGTGTAAATATGTATGGTGCAAAAAGTAGATTTTGTGTTCAAGAGGCTAGGGGTGGACTCTAAGCCTCATAAACCCACACCATAAAGGTGACACACTGTTTTTCTCCTCCTATCAAGGCAGAGAGGAGATTCTGACCAATCCAGGTCCAAGGGGAGAGTTTAGGCTAAACCAGCACACACACACCCTTTATCATAGCATAAATAGAGACAGCAGAGGGCAGAAAAAGACAGACAGATTAACCCACTATCCGAATGCTGGCGGAGAACCCTGTTGCAGAACTTTCCATCTTTCTTGCTCCAGACTCCAGAAACTTGGCAAAGCAGAAACCCATTGCATAGCTGAACCATTTTCAGGTAGTCCTCTAATCCCATAACCAGAACCCCACAGACCTAAGGGGAGCATCAAAATACAGCCAGGCTGCACTGTACTGCTTGCCTGATGAAAATAATGTTCATCATAACCAAGAAGGGCATATCCAATCCTGTGCCGTGCTGTGACCAGAGCGTCTTGACACTGCCCAATCCGATGTGCTCAGCAGTCTGTTTTAAAACCAGATACGGTTCCCTGACCAGAATCCCTGACCAGAATCCTGATGGTTCCGTTTAAAAACATATCTAGTGAGTATCTATAGATAGAACTGTGTCACTAGCATATGTACTGTCCATAGTCAATCCCTATCTTAAATCCAACCTATCTTGTCTTCAGAACCTACATTGTTAGGAGTATTTTTTAATTGTCTAAACTCTCTATCCTACCCCTCCTACCTTCCTCCTGTACTAGTATTGCTAAAACTATCTTTGCACTGATATTTTTCATCTGAAGAAGGCGAGCTCCTCTGCAAGCAGTCACCCTGATCAAGTGGCTGTGTCCTGTATGGTATTTGGTTATTCATAGTCATCCTCTAGTGTTAGAAATCCCATTTGTCATTTTAAAAGCCAATTCCCGTTTTCCATTCTCGTGCCTATCTCAAAAAACGACCTCCACTAAAATGTCCATAACGTTCTCCGTTTTTGTGCTAGAAACTTCTGCTTGTAGCTAACACCCACAGCTTTAAATTGCATCTAAAACCGCATCCCAAATCCATACTGTTATCCCGTTATCGCGATTATCACGCAGTGAAAAGTTTGCTGTGAATTTCGTTTTGGGGAAATTCTTACACGTGTAAAACAGCTTATGATTGCTCCCGATCTTAATCATTGCTAGTGTATGTGTGCAACTATCCAAAGCGGCTCCCATAAGAAGTATAACAATTTCAGAAATTTAGACCATATTTAGTGTTTATACCCAGTCCATTCTGAGATACCTTTAAAACCATTCTGACAGCTTGCCAATCAATTCTGTTCTTCTCTTGTGTTTGCTGGGGGAAAGTGGGATTGTTATTTTGTGTGATTCTGCCATTCCTGAATGCCTGCTCTCTCCTCCTATCTCTTTACATTGCCTATTGGGGGGTTGAGCGGTGCAGGGGGAACCTTTAACCACAGTGCTATCTGATCTGCACACACCCACAAAAGTATTATTTCTGTGCTGAATTGTTTTGCTCATTATTACTGCTTGTGTATTAAAGAGATTATTCTGTGTTACATCACCCCATTGGTGATTATTGTATACCCATTAAAACATAGTGTGATTAAATTGTGAATACATAAATAAATATTTTTACTTTGCAAACCAGCCTGATTCCTGGTTCAGTGGGACCGGGGTGGGAGGTTCCAGGAGAGGGGCGTGATATGAGTGGTACATCGTTCAGAATAAAAGAACTTTTAGACAAAAATAAATAAGGATTTCTGCTGTGCAATACATGCTAGGCATTGACTCGGGTGTGTGCCGGATTGAAATCACTTACAGTGTGTGCACACAGTATTTTAATTTTATTTGTATGGGACCCTTGGACTAGTGGCTGTGGAATGCATTGTGTTATTGTCGTTCCTTTTTAGGGGGAAACTTGGAGTTGTGGGTGAGAGGGATTTATTATTTCTGGTGGAATGTTGAACATGCCGGTGCGGGGCATATTATACAATTTCTGGGGGTCATATTTTGTGATGTATTTCGTTTTTGTTGGTATTTGTTGTTATATTGCAGAATGCCAGGCAGGTTCTATGTGGGTGTGCAGACTATTGGGTTATAGTCAGGGTGTGTTGACTGTGTTGTTGTGGTCTTGGTTGTTGGTGGTGTTGTAGTCTTGGTTGTTTGTGGTGTTACAATATTGCGGCTTAACTGTGCTTACAGTAACAGTGTTGGGTTCCACTGTGGGTTACAGTGTTTTGGGGGGCCTAACTATTGGTTAGGGTTGTGGCCCAGGTGTCGTGCCCAGTGGATCCAGAGTGCCCGAGTGGGTTCTGGAATGTGGGATTCACTGTTGATTACAGTGTTTTGGTCAGGGCATTGTGAGGTGCAAGATGTGGTGTTTTAAACAGTTGTTTATGGTTGCGGTGTTAGGCAGAATCCTGTGCAGTGCCCTTAGGGACCACTACACACAATTACGACTACAGGTGGCAATACAAGTTTTACCTTTGGTACAAGCCTGTACTACTATCTTAAAGTGGTAGCAGTAGCGGAGCAGCCAGGCTTATCTCAAGAGTATATGAGCAGTAGAAGAGATTACACAAAGGGACCACAATTACTGTGACTCAAGCAAACACTGACTCAAGGTTTCAGGTAGAAAAATATAAGTACATTTATTTTAAAACCATTCGTTATCAACCCAACACTTCTATTAAATTTAAAACCACACGTTAAATACACTACAACTGACCAATTCACTTTGTACGGTATGAATCAAGGTAAGTACCCTGTGTTTGAGAGAAGCGGTATTATGGAACAATACACGTTACCGTGAATACTTTTTGACAGTTCGGTCTACTAAATAAACGCGTATCCGCGGTAAGAAATGCTACCGGGGCAAAAACACACTTAGCACCTGAGATACCCAGAGAGAGTTGGGGGCAAAAATCATAGGCAATATGTTAGTTAGGCAAACAGAATCGGAGAACACTCATTGACAGAAATGCAAGAGTCAAGAGGC
Organism: Ambystoma mexicanum; assembly: GCF_040938575.1. NCBI lineage: Eukaryota > Metazoa > Chordata > Amphibia > Caudata > Ambystomatidae > Ambystoma > Ambystoma mexicanum. The sequence continues at coordinate 1,135,239,375 of NC_090926.1, forward strand.
CGAAGCCAGTGTCAAGTGGAACCGGATTCCTGTGTTGTGGATCGCACGTCGGATAGTTCACGATTCAAAGTTGCCAAGAGGACTTTAGATATTGTCAAATGTTCGGAAGCAAAAGTTATAAGAAGGAGGGAAAAATAAGGGCAAATCTTATAAGCGAGGAATAGGGATTTCACCCAAAATTCTTCCAGCAGGAGACAGTACCTTTTCAAAGAAGAAGCTGGTGCCACGGCAGTTGTTCCTGGTAGTTTCCTGTAGACCCACGATTCCTGGCTTCGGCATGAAGAAGGACGATGAAGGGGGTCTACACCACACAGGGATGAGGCCGGCAGCAGCGACGATGAATAAAAGGTGCGCTCCTTAAAAACAGGAGAGGCTCTTCGCGTGGCTATCCGGACCACTACAGCAGTGTGCAGCGATTTCGACCATGAAGGGGACCTCTGGCTGAAGAAGATGAGCGGGTTATCCCCGCCATGCTCAAGGAAAGAAGACTCCGGCCTGGATCTCCTCTTAGTCGTTGAAGGGTAGATAGCTCAGGGCTGCAGCAGGGCTTCACCGGGACGGGATAGTTGCAGCAGTCAACCTTTCCTCCGCTTCTCTTCGGTTCCTTGTAGTTCCAGTGGCGACTCTCTGACTTCCAGCCCAAGAGACCTGCCTTTTATGAGAAAATCCCCTATTCACACAGCCTGGCTGTCAATCACCCAGCAGGGGGGTTGTCCAGCCCGGACAACCACCTCAGCCAATCATGAAAAAGTGCAACTTGGGTTTCCTAGCATACCCTGTGCAGGGGGTGACTACACCCCTCCCTCACATTCAGCCCACGTAGACACCCAGGAGCCTTGAGGAGGCCTTCTTGGCAGAAGCCTGCCAAAAGACAGTGAACAAAGAAGGCAAACCTGGTTTGCCATGCAAAGTAAAACACAAGAAGGAGTTTAACAAAAAGAAATGGCGAATAAACTGCACCGGAGCCAAAAGAAAAAGCATTTGGTCAAGCGGGTTTAAGTTCGAGGCTAACACAATATCCTACAATATTACCACAGTTATATAAGATAACCGCAGTAGAAAATTAGGCTAGATACCACTGCCACCAGCCATGTCTAAATGTTAAAAGAGCGAAACAATGCTCTAGGAGGTACAGATAAAAAGGGCTAAGGAGTAACCCTTTCCAGCACTCCATGTAAGATGGGGTGTACTGAATCTGTGGTTAATATGACTAAGTAAAGTTAATGGTAACTTTACCCTTTTCTGGGGGACAATAGTCAGCCTCAGAAATGGAGTCGGTGGGAAGTCTAAACGACAACCCTGTGTCACTGCATGGAAAGTGCTGTGTGACACACAAAAGAAGGGGGCTACTGAAGTGGTGTACTCCAGAGTCCACAATCACAAAAACAGGTAAAAACACATAGCAAAACACAAGTAAGAGTGGGGGAAAAACTCACACTCTTACCAAGTGGAAAGAAATAACTCCAGAGATCCAGCAAAGCTGCTGAGGAACTCACTAGGTAAGGGAAATTAGCCATGAAATGAGAATTCTCCCTAACATGTGGTTATGGTTGTGGTTTTCTTAACTGTTGTTTACCTTTGTGAGTTATGGTGTTTTCAACCTTTATTATGGTGGTGGTTCCGGTGTTTCCAACTGTTCCTACAGTTGTGGTTGGTCTGGTCTGGGCCATGTGAGGTACATAGTATTTTCAATCTGTGTGTTGCAGTGTTGTGAGGTCTGTGGTGTGGTACTTCCAAACTGTGCATTAAGGTTATGTTAATAGTGTTATGGTACATTGGAAGATGGTCCAACAGGAGCCGTGTTTGTCTGGGAGTTATTTTGCTTGAAGGTAAGCAAGCTAGTGCTTGGGTGTGGCAGGCATGAGGTTTGGGGGGTGGCAGCCCCAAGCAAAAGGAGGTTTGATTCTCTACTGATGGTAAGTTTGTTGGGTAGTTGGTTTGCTCAGAGGTAAGCAAGCTAGTGCTCAGGCATGGCAGGCCTGAGGTTTGGGGGTGGCAGCCCCAAGCAAAAGGAGGAATGGTTTACTTTTGACGATGGTGAACTTATTGTGTTTTGTTTGTAGAAGGGTGTAGAGTTAGGTGAGTTTGTGTTTGGGTTTTTCATCTAGTGGTGTGTCTGTGAGTGCTGGACTGGACGCTGAACACAGGCACGTGAAGTGCTATATTTTGTGCTTCCCTTTTGTTTGTCTATTTTGATATATCTTGTTGGTCATCGGGGGGCAGCTGCAGTATTCATGGTTTGCTTTGTTTTGATATGGGCTGGTATAGATGATGGGTTGGTTAGCGGGATGATGTCTAGGTGTCAAGGCCAGCGATTTTTTTATGTTATTTCAATGTGGTGGGGTGTGGGTATTGTCCTTTATGGTCACCGCATTAAGGCCTCTGTAATCCAGACAAGGTCTTAATTCTGTGATATTTCTCTTGGGAATAAAAAAGAGAGATGCTGTCATGACCCCTGGCAAGGCTAATAGATAAGGCCTGGACTGCAAGGGTTGCTGGCTGGCGTAGGCTGCAGTTTACAAACATTGGCAGCCAAACAACAGTGTCAGCCTCCACCAAGATGGCCCCCAGAGCAGGATGCCTAGCTGAAACCAAGAGGGCCCCTAGCAATCCATGCCTTGAAAATCCTTGGTGGTCCAGTGGTACTGGGTGCAGCCCAGGGCTATATAAACCTCACCCTGGGCCGCACCCAGAGCTTAGTGTTTCCTCTGGCTGCAGTTAGCAGGTGGCGTAACGCTTGCCTTCCTGCTGAGGTCCACGTGCAGTCCATCCAGTCTTCTGCTTACCTGATTGGAATCCTGCGGTCCCCTTCATACTTACCGCCGCTGCGCCTGGACTTTCCTGGATGTTCCAGGGCTTCCCGTTCCCAACGCGGCACCTGAAAAGAGAAAGGAAATTGCAGGTTGAATCGGAGCACAACGCTTTGACTCCGCTGCACCCCCACCAGGTCAGCTCGTCTCTTAACTGCAATCCAGCACTCCAGACTTCTATTCATGCGCTCCACGTTGCGTGGGCACCTGCTGTGACGTTGTGACCCGGAGTACTACGTTGCAGCAACTCAGGGATCTGAAAGGCAAGGAAATAAACACATTGAAACGCATATTTACAATACGAATGATACACGGTTTACAACGCACGTAGGACAAATACAGCGCACTTGATTACTAATAAGGCAGAAGAATCATTAAGACTTGCAAAGCAAGATCGCAAAGACACAGAGACATACTGCAAAGTACAGAAGAGACATTAAGACAGCAAGACACTTAGCTACAGGCACCACGTGCGCCAGAGCTGGTCTGGGCCACCAAACCCAGTAAAGAAACTGAAGTAGCAAAGCCTGATTAATGTCCTTATCGCTGATTTATCACTAATGTGAGAAGGAGTCTTGCACTGCCAGTCAGCATGCCATGGGGAGGCAACACGGGAGGTGGTGAGGGAAGAGTAGGCACACAGTTATTTACCCCATTTCATTCTCCATTCTTAGGTTCATCCAGTGAGTCCACATCCATCTCAGCATCCTAAGAACCCTACCAAATCACTCAACCATACTGTCTGCTGGGCAACAAGTCCCTCAGCGCAACAGAGGGGAGAGAGTGATTTGGACAAGCGGCACAGAGTTAAGTACCACACATCAGTAATCCGGACCAAGCACTCCTGCAGGGTACCATAGGTACGCATTACAGAACGCTAAGCCCACGTGCACCGCCCGGTCCGAGTGTCATGGCGTCGGGACTCGACTAGTTAGCAGCATTGCTAGGTGTGTTACGGGCAGAGGTACACGCTGCCCACTCAGAAACTAATGCCATGAGGAAGGAGTTAGTTGTAAACCAGGAGAGAACTGAAGAATTAGCAAAACGCCTGACCAGAACCCAAGCAGGTCAAGCTCCTCTACCAGGTATGCCCGATGGAGCTGCAGCAACACCACCCCAGATACAAGTTACTACCTCTGTCACTGTTCCTTTAGCCTCCCCAGAACGGTTCTTGGGGGATCCACAAAAATATGCTGTCTTCATGAATCAGTGCCGGCTTCACTTTCTGTGTCGACCAGGGGCATTCCCTACTGGCCAAACCATGGTCGGCTTTGTTCTTTCATATCTAGTGGGAAACACTGCTAGTTGGTCAGCACCACTGGTTAACCGGGATGACCCTATTTTGTATAATTTTGCGGGTTTTCAACAGGAACTGGATAAGCTGTTTGCCCGTAGAAAACAGTGCCAAGCATTAGATGGGGAATTACTTCCCCTTGACAGGGATCCCAAGACCTGTTGGTATACATCACCACTTTCAATTGCTTGGTAGCTGAAACCAATTGGCCCGAAGAAAAGAGAAGAACTCTGTTTGACCGGGGTCTCTGTAGCAAATTGAAAGATGTCCTGGCACAGGTAGTAAATCCACCCGAACGCTGTGCACAGTGCATAGATCTAGTGGTGCAGCTTGATCATCGATTACAGGAGAGACGGTGTGACCGTTCTCGTATTGAGGGGCATCATTTGTATGTTCGTTCTCGGGAGGCGTCCTCTCGAACCACGGAGGAGAGTCCACTGGAACCTACGCAATTGGGAAGTGTAAGAGGACCTCTAACCAAAGAGGAGAGAGAGCGACACAGACGCAACAACTCTGTTTGTACTGTGGCAAGGCAGGGCATTTTCTAAAAGATTTTGCCAACTAAAACATTGGGGGCTCTTGAATTTGGCACAACTGAACCAAAGGAGTCATCGGAAAACTCTACGGGTCAACAAGAGTAGAGATCGGCTTCTCAGGAAAGGAGAAAACACCAACGGTCTCTCATTTTACAACACTGGTAATGCTACTTTGCCCCAAACAGCCTCAACAGATGCATGCCTTGGAAGCATATATTGACTGTGGAGCAGTAGGGAACTACACAGACATTTCTGTGGCCCTGCAGATAGGTGTTCCCATCCAGACAACATAGTTTCCGTAGAAGGAACACAGCTCTCCACTGGGCCTGTGAACCAATGTACCAGGAAGGTTGTACTGTTATGCCACAACGGCCATAGGGAACATATCATTTTTGACCTAATAAATGCACCCCAGTTCCAGCTCATATTGGGTATGCCCTGGTTGGAGTGTCATAATCCGGTCGTAAACTGGCGCACTCACACGTTGACCTTTCCCACCGAATGTGTACAGACTTGCTACCCATCCACTCCTATCAACGTACAGGTACTGGCAACCGGGGCACAAAACAGAAATCACAGGGTGGTGATTGGTATCATGGGACAATTGTCTCCGGAATATGAGACCTACCAGGATGTTTTTCAAAAGGAGCAAGGCAACACCCTGCCGCCTCACAGGCCCTATGACTGCCAAATCAACTTAATTCCAGGAGCCTAACCACTGTGCAGCTGCATATACGCGCTTACGGAACAGGAGAACAAACACTTGCGCAAATACTTGGATCGGTATCTGGCCAATGGGTTTATTCAACCATCTAAGTCGCCCACTTCCTCAGCGCTCTTCTTCCTCCCTACAGGCACCAGGCACCTTAGAACTTGTATTGATTATAGAGGGCTCAACAAGATCATCATCAAGAACCGGTATCTTCTGACGCTCATTCCAGTGTTACTGGACCAGGTGATGGGAGCTAAGATCTATAGGATGCTGGACCTCAGGGGATCATACCATCTGGTTCACCTGAAAGCAGGAGATGAGTGGAAGATGGCCTTCCGCACACAGTTTGTGCCGTTCGAATACACTGTCATGCCCTTTGGACTGTGAAATGCACCGGTGACATTCCAATTCTTTATGAATGATGTCTTAAGAGAGAGCTACTGGACGTATGTGCTATGGTATACATAGATGACATTCTGATTTACTCATCGACACTGGAAGAACACATACTCCATGTGAAAGCAGTCCTTGAAAAATTATGCCAACACCATCTGTATGCAAAGCTTGAGAAATGCGCCTTCCATGTGAAGGGTTTATCCTGACACCACAGGGAATCCAGATGGACAACCGCAAGGTGGAGGCGATACTCCAGTGGCCTTCACCTACACCGGTCGAAGCAGTCCAGAGCTTCCTGGGGTTCTCCAATTTTTATCTGCGTTTTATTGCAGACTTCTCAGACATAGTGCATCCTATTACTGCATTACTTTGTAAAAACAGAACATTCAATTGGACCACCGAGGCAGAATAGGCCTTCGTGCAACTAAAACATTGGTTCACCACAGCTCCGATCCTCAAGCATCCAGATCCTGAACTCCCATATTTGGTAAAGACCGATGCATCTAGTGTTGCTTTGGGGACGGTCCTGTCTCAACGAGACCCCGAGTCCCATCGGTTACATTCAGTAGCATTCTGGTCCAAGAAATTCTATCCAGCTGAATGACTTGCAATCAAGGCCGCCTCCAAGGAATGGCGACATCATCTCCTCTGAGCATGTCACACTGGCATGGTGCTCACGGATCACAGCAATCTGCAATTCTTACGGACAGCCAAGGTGCAATCCCCCGCCAACTATGATGGGCACAGTTTTTCACTGAATATGACTTCACAGTGAATTACCGCCCTGGTGTAAGAAATGGGAAAGTGGATGCACTATCCCGAATAGGCTGGGACACTGAAGGGGAAGATGTATGTGCCAGTACGGCGCCCGTTCCAATAATACTTGAAGAAAAGTTGTTGGGAGTCATTAGCGTCAGTTCACCTTCTTTAGCTAAGTGACAGGATGAAAACAAAAAGACCATGGTCCAAACCAAGTACAAGCATAGACTACGGAAGGAACTCAACAAACGGAAGATAATGGTCTCCCATTTTCCCAGAAACGCTTGTATCTACCGAGTCCCACAATGCATAACCAAGTCCTCCAGACTTACCATGACACGCTCAAAGCAGGCCATCCAGGAATCGCAAAACCTTGGCAAGGATCCGGCAGAACGTTTGGTGGCCTACGTAGTGGACAGATGTCATTCAATACGTAAAGACTTGTGATATCTGTGCTAGGAACAAGACGCCAAGAAGCAAGCCGCAGGGACTACTTAGCCCATTGTCTATTCCGTGGCACACAATCTCTTATGACTTTATTACAGACTTGCCGCCCTGCAATGGGTACAACATGATACTGGTTGTCATCGACCTTCTAACTAAAATGGCACACTTCATCGCCTTGAAAGGATTACCAAGCGCAGGGGTATTGGCACAGATATTCCTAGAAAATATAGTCAAGCTACATGCTTTTCCATCAGTGATCATATCTGATTGAGGAAGTCAATTTGTTTCCAAGTTCTGGAGAAACTGTTGCGCTAAAGCCCAGATTGAGGTCCGTTTATCTACCAGTCGCCACCCACAGACTGACGGCCAGACCGAAAGGACAAATCAAACCCTTGAACAATACCTACGATGCATGCTTACTCAAGTGGATTCAAGCTGGGCAGAACTCCTGTGGGCTGCACAGTATGCGTACAATAACACCACCCATAGCTCTATGGGGTTTTCGCCTTTTTATTTCCTACATGGGAGGGATCCATGCATCACCGCACTTGGCCCACCAGTATCCCTAGAAATGCCTGCTATTAGTACTTTGCACACAAGCATTAAGTAAACCCTGAAAAAGGCCACCCAGACCCTCCATGAATCAGAAACAGTTCACAAGTGCTTTGCAGACAAAAAGAGAACTGAGGAACCCAAATACTAAGTAGGGGATAAAGTATGACTTGCCACAAAACACATCCAACTGAAAGGGCCCAGGAAATGTCACCCACAGTATATTGGCCCATACACCATCGAGTCCATCATTAACCCTGTGGCAGTAAAACTGGACCTGCCTTCCACATTTTGCATACATCCAGTCTTTCACGTATCATTGCTGAAGCCTATGTATCCAGGTACTCGGAATTCTCTAAAGCAGCCCCCTCCAGTTCATGTTCACAGAGAATATGCCAAATATGAGGTCAAGGACATTCTAGACTCCAAATGGTACGAAGAAAGCTCTACTATCTTGTTGACTGGAAAGAGTATAGCGTGTTAGATCGAACCTGGGAACCAGCAGAAAACATACACGCCCCACGCATTCTGACTCGCTGCCACCGCAACCACCCGGGTGACCAGGGTTCGGTTATAGCTCTCCTTGGAGGGCTTTGAAGAGGAGTGCTGTCATGACTCCAAGCAAGGTGCAGGCACATAGAGTAGGTAAGGCCTGGACTGCAAGGGTTGCTGGCTGGCATAGGTTGCAGTTCACAAACATTGTCAGCCAAACAACAGTATCAGCCTCCACCAAGATGGCCCCCAGAGCAGGATGCCTAGCTGAAACTAAGATGGCCCCTGGCAATCCATGCTATGAGAATCCTTGGTGGTCTAGTGGTGCTGGGTGCAGCCCAGGGCTATATAAACCCTGCCCTGGGCCACGCCCAGTGCTTAGCTTTCCTCCAGCTGCAGTAAGCAGGCAGCTTAACGCTTACCTTCCTGCTGAAGTCCACGTGCACCGGCCCCAGTCCATCCAGTCTCCCGCTTACCTGATTGGAATCCTGCGGTCCCCTTCATACTTACTGCCGCTGCGCCTGGACTTTCCTGGATGTTCCAGGGCTTCCCATTCCCACTATGGCTCCTGAAAAGAGAAAGAACATTGCAGGTTAAATCAGAGCGCACCGCTTTGACTCCACTGCACCCCCACCAGGTCAGCTCACCTCTTAACTGCAATCCAGCGCTCCGGACTTCCATTCATGCGCTCCACATTGCGGGGGTACCTGCTGTGACATTGCGACCCGGCGTACTACGTTGCAGCAACTCAGCAATAGGACATCGCGACCCGGCGTACTATGTTGCAGTAACTCAGCGATCTAAAAGGCAAGGAAAGAAACACGTTTAAACGCGTGTTTGCAAGATGAATGATACACCGTTTACAACGTGCGTTGGACAAATACAACGCGCTTGATTACTAATAATGCAGAAGAGACATTAAGGCTTGCAAATCAAGATCGCAAAGACACAGGCATACTGCAAAGCGCAGAAGAGACATTAAGACATCAAGACACTTACCTACAGGCACCACGTGCGCCGCAGCTGGTTTGGGACACCAAACCCAGTGATAAAACTGGAGAAGCAAAGCCTAATTAACGTCCTTATCACAGAGGCATCACTAAGGTGAGCAGGAGTCTTGCACTGCCAGTCAGCACGCCCTGGGGAGGCAACACGGGAGTTGGTGGGGGAAGAGTAGGCACACAGTTATTTACCCATTTCATCGTCCATCCTCAAGTTTATCCAGAGAGTCTACATCCATCTCACCATCCTAAGAACCCTACCAAATCACTCTCAACCATACTGGGCCACAAGTCCTTCAGTGCAACAGAGGGGAGAGAGTGGTTTGGAAAAGCAGCACAGAGATAAGTACCACACATCGACGATCCGGAGCAGGCACTCCTGCAGGGCACCGGAGGTAAGCGTTACAGATGCACCTGCAGGAGACAAAGATTCTCTAATGAGGCCATTCACCAGGTTCTGTTGTAGATAGACTTTGAGGGCTTCTTTCTCCAGCAGTGTTAGTCAGAACATCCGATTGAATGGTACATCGGTGTGTGGAAGCAGGTGTATCACACAGTCCTCAGGTCTGTGCGGTGGTAAGGATTATTCCAGAGTTTTGTGGAACACTTTCTGGAATTCCTGATAGTGTTTAGGAACTGTGGTAAACATGGTCTGGGTTTCATCATTGGGTAGCGCAGCAGCTATAGACACCAGAGATACTGGTCGAGTGTCTTGGACGCAATGTTGCATGCTATGATTGTATCCCAGGAAAACAGTATGGGCATTCCAGTCGATGTAGGGATTATGCATTATAAGCCAAGAAATCCCCCAAATCAAAGGGAAATGGGCTGTCTGTTTGGTGTTATGGATAATGAGACCACTAATCAGTTTCTGCCCATCCACGACTTCCACAGGTACAGGAATGATCTTGGTAGACACAAGTAATTTGTTTTGAGATGCCTCGGTGTTATCCATGAAAAGACTGACCACTCCTGAATGTAGTAGGGCCGGAACTTGGATGGACCGGTCTTCCAGTAATTGAAGAGACACTGTGAGGTCTATCAAGTGCTTGTGATCCATGTTAGCTGTTTGGATAGTCACAAATTCAAACTTGTTAGTACTCATTGATTGCTCCTGGATCTGAGTCCCATCTAAGACCAGCAGGTGTAGTTTTCCTATCTTTCTAGAGGGGCCAAGGGGCAATTGTCGAGAAGAAGGAAGGAGGAACCGCAATACATTGCACAAATAGAACGTGTGCACAACGCCTGGTCCTTTCTTCAGAACTGAAGGGGCTCCTAGCGCCACCTATCTGCATAAGTTGGAGGAATCTCGGACTGGTCCAGATGAGGTCTGTGGAGATGGAAGAGATCTAGGATTTGTTGTTCTGGCCTTTCTTCTCTATACCTTATGCTCCTGTACCCGGAAGTCAATTTGTATAACCAAGTGGATTAGGGCCCAGAGGGTTGGAGGTCTTGGTATTCTGGATACTTCATCCTTTAACTCGTCTGATAATCCTCGATGATGTAGGGTCATAAAGCCTCATTCGACCAAGTTGCTTGAGTAGCCAAGTGCCTACATTTTGTGGTAAAGGTCATAATGTCCATGTTTCCTTGGTGAAAATCTAGGAGGTCTTCCTGTACAGTATAAACCAAATCAGGACGATTGACCAAGCATCCAACATGTTGAGTACGGGGTCATTGTTTAAAACCAGAGTGGAAGCCCAGGCTAAGGCACTTTCCCACCTTAGCCCGGTCGGTTTGGAAGGAAGCATGACAGAAGGAAAACTGCACTGTACATGCGTCCAAGAATTCCTTTAGATGTTTTGGGTCCCCATAGATTTTGTCCACTGCTGGTGTACAGACAGCGATTGGAGGAAGAGCATTCCGTATATGAAGTGCTTCCTTAAGTACCAGGCTTTCATTTTTTAAGGATTGTACTTCCACAGAGGGTTCGGAACTGCGGCCACCAACTGCTGGAGCTGTAGCTGGGACATTTTATCTTCAGAGAGTGGGTGTTGCAAGCTTTTAGGCTTTCACATACCTGAATCTGTGTCTACAGTTCTTCTGTGGTGTAGATAAAGCCTCTCCTCAACGAATGCCAGGGCTGTCTGGAATAACACAGACCGGCCTGGCAAAAGGAAGGAAAACACCCAAGGAAAAACTGCAGTGGAAGTGAACAAACCTTGGTATGGATGGTGTCCTTGTAAGGCTAATTGCTGGTTGGAAGGCAGAATGCTGACTGATGACCCAAACGCAGGTTCGGAAGAAGTGCCCACGGATTACTGGATAATGGAGGCAGCAGGGCTGGTCCAGAAGTAACTGGAGCAGAGTGGTAGTGGAATATGAGGCTTGGAATCACAGATAGCACAAGCAGAAGTTAGGCTAATAAGCAAGGAGGGAATAGAATATCACAGATGCAAGCGAAGACAGAGTTACCGGCAACAGAACCGCCAAGCGGTGTGTTCGTCTGTTTTTTTGTGTGCAAGTGGGTGGAGGCTTCCCCTAGAAGCGTAGCATTACATCAGTGACGCAGTGCCATGTTGTGATTGATGGAACCACTTAGGTCTCGTGGTTGACATTTTGAGCGGCACGCCATGATTTGGTTGCTGATATGGAGCCATTCGTTGGCGAACCGCACGCCATCTATCCAACAAGGACCATGGATGGATATGGGTGCTAACATTAACCTAATCATATCAGACGTAGGGGTAAACATGCGGATGCAGTGTTTGTCTCACCATTTGTTCTTGGGCAGAAAATGTATTGGGTCAGGTACGCCAATGATATTCTCCTATTGGATCGGATTATCTGTTACCTATGATCTTGCTAAAATTAACCATTAAAATAATGTGTGTGTGATTTATGCTTGTCTGTTCTTAAACACTGTGTGTGAATTCCTGTCCCCAAACCTCCCGTGCTCTGTTGAGTGACTAATTCTATTCACAGCATTTTAGTATTATTAAGCAAAGTTTGTGTACGCGGGGAGACCAGAGTCTCTCTTTCATTCCCGCATCTCTTGCGGTCACGTGTCTGGCTCATCACAGAATTTAGCTGCTGTTGCTGAGCAGGTCTGTTGATTATCTGTTACCTATGATCTTGCTAAAATTAACCTTTAAAATAATGTGTGTGTGATTTATGCTTATCTGTTCTTAAACACTCTGTGTGAATTCCTGTCCCCAAACCTCCCGTGCTCTGTTGGGTGACTAATTCTATTCACAGCATTTTAGTATTATTAAGCGTAGTTTGTGTACGCGGGTGTTAGGCCCGGACTGGGCCTTTGAAAGGAGGACAGACACACTGATGGAGAGTATACGTCTTTCTTTATTCGCATACATACATGAACTGAACTGTTACAATCGTTCGTCCTGCTCTCCCCGATACTAGTGCAAATCCAGCTCCCTCGCACCGTCTCAGGCATTCCACGCACTTGGCACTCGGACACAAATAACCCACAAAGCCAGAAGTGGGGTTGTAAAAGTGCTGTAATGTTAACACACACACCAGGCTCTGGAGGGCTGCATCGACTCTGCCCCCTCCCAGGCCTGGCTCATACTTATGTACAATGCAAAGCTACATATTAATCTCCTCCCATTAGCCGTACGTATTCATAACAATAGTTCATTTCGCCGAAGAAAAGGCAATCCAGTACATTTCGTAACTTCAGATTGTCTTTGCAAGTCAGGCTCTTATCAACCTTGGGACTTGAGCCAGCAGCATCCGAACTGTGTACATTCTCGAAGGGAGGGCTGTTCATGCCCGTCTCTGCGAGGCCTGCGGCATTCCACAGCTAGCTGGGCTGGTTGTGCTCTGGTGGTTCTCTGCGACATCTGCTTTCATGGCTGTTAGATGTTTAGGCCAGTCCTTATGTCAAATCATTAGGCCAGTGTTCCTGCTTCAGATGTGATGTATCTCCCTTCCCCCATTCTGACGTACTTCCTCACGTGATGTCTCCCACGTGGCAGGGTTGCAATCTCTTAAGGAGACACGAGCCTTGCAATGGCGTAGCCCCGTAACATCACCCCCGGACGAAATGTCCTTGCATCGAGTTCAGCACTCTTCGACTAAGCGTGCTGGTTTCTTTATGGCACGTTGGGTCCGGGTGCTGGTTCCTTCTTGAGGATCGTCTTCAGGCCTCTCTGTCCTCTTGATTCCTGGCCGGGGGGAGAACCTTGGAGGCGTCCACAATGTGTCTCGCCCATCTACTGTCATCGTCTCAGGGTCTGGGGTTTGGAGTCCCTCAGAGTCTGTGGTTGTTGCCAGCTTGAACTTTGAGCAGTTCCTTGTGATTTCTCTTTCTTTGTTTTCGGCGGTCACCATTGTTCCTCTCACGGCCGTGACCTGTAATGTCTGCGGTGAGAATCGAGGGTCACTCTTCTTCACCGTTGGCTGTTGGACAAAGACCTCATCTCCTACTTGAAAGTCTTTCTGATGTGCTCGCCGCCTTTCATCGGTTTGGGCGCGGGCTCGTTCTTTTCTCTGTGTGTCTCTTTCTATGAGTTGTGTGTCAGTGTCCGGTCTGTTCAACGGGTGTTGAATAATCCTTGTGCGAACTTGGTACTTTACCATAAGTTCAGCCGGGGGCTTGTTTGTCGCTTCATGCGGTGTGTTCCTGTAGTCCCGCAGCGTTCTGCATAGAGCTTGGTGGAGATCTACATTTTCTAGCTTGGCTCTTTGTACTGTTTTCTTGATAGATGACATGAACCGCTACGCCATGCCATTCTCCTGGGGCCAGAGTGGCGTTATTTTCTGGTGTTTGAACCCCAGGTGCTTTGCCAGTTTTGAGAAGTCATGACCACAGAAAGGGGGTCCATTGTCGGATTTGATCACATCTGGTATGCCCCATTCGCTCACTACTTCATCAAAGATTGCCGCTACTTGTGCAAAGGCTGTGGATGGTGACCTTTTGACAATGGGGAAACGTGAGTGTTCATCAATGAACAGGAGTAGGTATTCCCCTGACTCTAGGGGCCCGTAGAAATCTACCGCCACCCTTTCCCAAGGGGGTTCCGGGATTTGCGTCACCTGTAAAGGTGCGGGTGCTTCCTCTCTGGCTATGCATTGGCATGCCATGCAGTTTCTTACCCATCGATCAACTAAGGCATCGAGAAAAGGAAACCATACGTGGCGCCGTAGTTGGCGCTTGGTGTTGTCTGCGCCTCTGTGGCCTTCATGTGCCGTCTTGATTATTTCAGATCTCAGGGCCGTTGGGATTATTATTCTGCACCCTCTGAGAAGTATGGTGCTGTCTTGCACTGCTAGCTCTGAGTGAACTCTTGCGATCCTTTCCAATTCGTCTCGGTTTGCTCCTGGGTGTGTTGACAGTGCTCTCTTGTAGTCTTTCCACTTGTTGTGTTCTGTGAGTTCAATCGCCAAGGCCATGGATGGGTCCTCTGCTGTTGCGAGTGCCACTGTTTCCAGTGACATTGCCGGAGGTAGTGCGTTGGTGGTGACATAGTTTATGTATTCTATGTCGCCTTGCCTTGGCGTTGACGTTCCGGAGGGGTGTCTCGACAGATAGTCGGCTGGATTATGCTCGCCCCCCGGTCGATGAATGATGTGATATTCATATTCTTGCAGCCGGATGCCCCATCGTTCTATTCTGGGGGGCATTTTCGTCCGCGGGTTCCCAAACAGCGAAAGGAGGGCCTGGTGGTCCGTGATGAGGGTGAATCTTTTCCCGATGATAAAGTTGTGAAAGTGTTCACATGCCCAGACTGCTGCTAGACTCTCTTTTTCCGCTTGGGAGTATGCGGCCTCGGGGGACGCAAGTGCTCTGGTGGCATATGCCACTACATGCCTCGGGTGAGCGTCAGTGCCGTTGGTCTGGGCGAGTATGGCACCTAGTCCCACCGGACTCGCGTCGACCACGATTTCAGTGTGCCATTCTGGGTTGAAGTAGGCAAGTTTTCGCGCTTCAGCTAGGGACTGTTTAATGGAGTCAAACGCCTCCTGGCATTTGGCGGTCCAGGCGAAGAGCATGTCTTTCTGGAGCAATTTCCGAAGAGGTTCCGTGATGGTGGCATAGTGGGGGATGTATCGGGCGCAATACCCAGCCATGCCTAGGAACGAGCGGACGTCGGCAATCTGTCTCGGGGCTTGCAGATTGAAGATAGTGGCCACTTTGTCGGGATCTGGTGTCATCCCGTCGGCCGAGAAGATGTGTCCGAAAAATTTTAGCTTGCTTTTGCTGAATCTGCATTTATCCACGTTCAACGTGAGGCCTGCGTCCTGGATGGCTTTGCATGTGGCGCGAAGAGCGGCGTCATGTTCTTCACGGGTGCGCCCGAATACTAGTATGTCATCACTGTAATTCAGTGTGCCTTTAATTGGACGTATGATTTTCCTGATGGCTTCATGAAAAATTTCCGCAGCTGACGAGATGCCAAAGTTTAGGCGTTTGTACCTAAACAACCCGTCGTGTGTGGCAAACGTGATGATCCCTCTGGATTCCGGGTGGAGTACCATCTGTTAACGGTGGCTCCCGAGTCTACAAGGAAACAGAATTGCTGCCCCGCTATGTCAACAGGTATCTTGGGTGCTTCACGTGCTTCGCCTTCATCCATGATGAGATTCACGTATTCGTCGTGTGGATACTGGTTGTATTGGTCGAATTCCTGTTGGCCCCCTTGTGAGCCTCCCTCATATTGTGAAAATTGTTCCGGGGGCCCGTCATATTCCTCCCTGATGTGGGACACTTGCTCTTCACCCTCGTGCTCTTGACTGTCATCCATGGGGTATACCTCTTCGACTACTCTGACGTACCTCCGTGGATTCTGG
This sequence comes from Ambystoma mexicanum, assembly GCF_040938575.1. NCBI lineage: Eukaryota > Metazoa > Chordata > Amphibia > Caudata > Ambystomatidae > Ambystoma > Ambystoma mexicanum. The sequence goes on from NC_090926.1 coordinate 1,135,255,130, forward strand.
GCATACGGGCGTGGTTGATAGGCCTGGGTTAGGGGGTTCCTGACAGGCGTTTTGAATTGGGAGGCGATTGGGAACTTTTGTGTCGGGAATGGTCTGCCCTCTCTGCAGACTGATTGGAAATGTCCCTCTCTGCCGCAGTTGCCGCATCTCTGTGATATGGCGGGGCAGGTCCCTGCGTGAGGGAAAGACATTCCACAGCGGTAGCATTGGCGTTGTGTCCTCGGCGTCGTGGAATAGTTGGGGTTGACGCCCTTGTCTTGCGTGGCTGGCCTGTACCGCTGCAACGGTTTCAGCTCTCTCTTGTCTCGTCGAGGCTGTGTTCGAGATTTGGGACACTTGCTTCTCGACTCTCTCTAGAATCCTGGCCATCTGGCTCACTTCCTCTATGGTGATAGGTTTTTTGAGGAGTTGTTTCTTTAAGGTTTGAGACAAACCGCCTTCAATAATCCTCAACCGTATGGCTTCGTCGAGTGAGAAGGCTTCAAATTGACAGTTGGCCCCTTTTATTCGTAGGCGGGTTATGAACTTGTCAATGGTTTCATCGACTCTCTGTGTACAAAGGTTGAATATGTATCTTTCATAGTCTCTGTTTGGTTCAATAACTAATCTTCTGTTTATGGCCGCTATTAGTGTTGGAAAGTCAGCTTGTTCTGCGGGGGGAATGGTCTTGGTAAGGACTTTGATGTCATTGCCCGCCAGATTTAGGAACATGCTTCGTAGCCGAGGGGACATGTCTTCCCCTGCAGCATCAATGAAGGTGTTAAAGTCCTCTAGCCAATCAATCCATCTTGGACCCTTGTCTGCTTGTGGCATCATTGAAAATGGGGGAGGCATGCGCCACGCTGTCGTTGCCGTGTTCCTTGCAGGGGCATTTGGTGGTTGTTGGGCCTGAGGTGAGCTCATGCTGAGGGCTTATGCAGCGGTTGGCGTGTGTCTGAGTATGTGTGTTCTGACCCACCTTCGAATGGCTTCCAGGCTTCCGTTGCACCTGCTAATGGGTCGTCGTGTGATCGGCGTAGGGCGCTCTGAAAAACACTCCTGGGCGATCAGCGCCTGGCACGTGGGTTCTCTGTAGTCTGGAGCCTGGTGGTGGGGTCGCTGCGTCACGCGACGCGGGCGTGGGGTCACCCGCTCTTCAACTCTGCATATGATTCTCACTCCCAGGAATGCGGACTTGGGAAACGGGCAACGTCGCTGGTACCACGGGCGGAGGAGGCGGACTTGTCCGCAGCGCGGATGCGCTGTCTGCTCGGTGAGGCGGAGGACGGGCCTGGGATCAGGCTCGGCGCCGGGCCGGAGATGCCCGCGGCACGGATACGCTGTCTGCGCAGCGAGGAGGAGGCAGGCCTGGGATCAGGCTGGGCGCCGGGCGCAGAACTGCCCGCTGCGCGGATGCGCGGTCGGCGCGTTGAGGAGGAGTCGGGCCTGGGATCAGGCATGTGCGCCGGGCTGGAAGGTGCCCGCGGCGCGGATTGGAGCGGGATCGTTGCACGCAAAGAGGAGGACTCGGTGGTCTGGTAGGTCAACTCGTCGCCAGATGTTAGGCCTGGACTGGGCCTTTGAAAGGAGGACAGACACACCGATGGAGAGTATACGTCTTTCTTTATTCGCATACATACATGAACTGAACTCAAGCTCCCTTCCCCCATTCTGACGTACTTCCTCACGTGATGTCTCCCACGTGGCAGGGTTGCAATCTCTTAAGGAGACACGAGCCCTGCAATGGCGTAGCCCCGTAACAGCGGGGAGACCAGAGTCTCTCTTTCATTCCCGCATCTCTTGCGGTCACGTGTCTGGCTCATCACAGAATTTAGCTGCTGTTGCTGAGCAGGTCTGTTGATTAGCTGTTACCTATGATCTCGCTGAAATTAACTTTTAAAATAATGTGTGTGTGATTTATGCTTGTCTGGTTTTAAATGCTCTGTGTGTATTCCTTCTCCCCAAACCACCAGTGCTCTGTTGGGTGACTAATTCTATTCACTGCATGTTAGTATTATTAAGCGTAGTTTGTGTACGCGGAGAGACCCGAGTCTCTCTTCATTTCCGCATCTCTTGCGGTCAAGTGGACTTTTCCTATTAGTATTTATGTGCAATCCCCCTCAGCAGCGAAGTGGACGGGCGCAGCGGGCACGCCTCATGCACACTAAAGGCAAGCCCGTCAGTGCCCGTCGGTGCCCGTCAGTGCCCGTCAGTGCCCGTCCGGCACCCGGCTGGGTGGCAGGGACAGAAGTCCTGGTGCTCTATTTACGAACCAGCTGTGGCTCTTAGAAAACGGGATTCAATAATCGCGCTAGCCCCCTGGATTTATACTTAAATCCGTTGATATCGTACATGCAGAGGTGGCTAATTCAGATTGTTTGAACTGCCTATTGTGTAATGGAAGATCTTTGTCCGCGCATGCGGCTGATTGTTTTGACCTACTTTTTGATTCTAAGCCTGGCTGTTTGCTGGTTAGCAAAACTTGTCTCTCTCCTTCGTCTGGGCGAGCCGTAGTTGCTATGCGCCCGGCTGGTTATGATATTCTGAGGGCAGATCGGGAAGCTAGCCATCCTGGTGGCGGCACTGCCTTTATATATACGTCTTCATTTGTCTCTACTGTATTACCTCTGCCACATCTTTGTAGGCTGGAGGCACTTTTAGTGCGGATGACTTTGTCTACTTCTAAGACTATTCATTTTCTCACAGTTTACCACCCCGCCCTGGCTCTGATGCTAATTTGGTTGACTCTTTTACTGACCTTGTGGCATCTCTCCAGCTACAATAAGGGGATTTGATTATTGCAGTTGATTTCAATTGCAAGTGTAATGACCCCTCAGACAAATTTGCTGGTAAGTTTATTACTGCAATGGAGGATCTCCTTCTGATGCAGTTTGTTACTGCACTGAACTATATTTTGGGCAACCAGCTTGATTTAGTCTTTGGAAAGCATGACTCCTTGACAGTTTCTCCCCGATATGTATCACCTGGTGGGATCACTTTGTCATTCCTTTCAAATTGATTGGTACTGTTCATCCTCCTGTTTCTGATAAGCCCAGAGCCAAGAGGCGCAAATGGCACGCGGTTGATATTTCTACGATAACCGCACATATTAATAACATTTGCAGTGCCTTACCTCATGTGGATTTTGATACTTTATCCCAAGTTTTTACCACTATGGCTGATTTACTTGCCCCTCTGCTGGAGATTCAAGTTCGTAGGCAGCCTTCTCAACCTTGGTTTAGTGAAGATATAAAAGCTCTTTGCCCTAAACGTGGGCAAGCAGAACACACATTGTGTTCCTCCTACTCTACTATTGATCGGACTGCTTTCTGTGCTATTACTTCTATATACCGTCTGGCCATTAAGCAAGCAAAACAAAAGTATTTCACTTTTCAAATTTATAATGCGATCACACAGCCTAAAGAGCTTTTTAATGTGGTCAGCTAGAGAACCTGCTGATGCTCCTCCTGCATCTCAGGAACGCTGTGATTCTTTGGCTAAATGTTTTATTTACAAGATTGATAGACTTAGGGATCTTATCTTGACTGATTGCAATTGCTCAGTCGGTGGGCCATTTTCCCATGCTGTTGGCCCTTCGGGCACCATGACCTTTACCGCTGCTTTGTGGGACTCTTTTCCGTCCTTTACGGACACTGATGTTATTGCTGTGGTCACTAACATGAAATCTGCTTCCACTGCAGATGCTCTTCCTTTGTCTGTAGTGAAGGATGTTCTCCCCCAGATTCTGCCTCACCTGACATCTGCAGTGAATCGTTCCTGCTCGACGGGGATTATTCATCCTGTGCTTAAAGTGCGACTGTGATCCCTCTCTTGAAGAACCCGGCTCTCGACACTTTAGTTCTTGCTAATTTCCGCCCCATTTCTCTTCTGCCTTTCAGTATGAAGTTACTTGAATCTTTGGTGTCCCCACTGTTGGTGAGTTTCTGTGAGTCTACATCTTTGCTTGATGACTTCCAGTCGGGCCTCAGACCTGGCCAGGGCACCGAGACCGTCTTGGTGCTTGACGATCTTACGCTTATTGCTGATCAGGGTGGAGTAGCGGCTCTGATCTTGTTAGATCTGTCTGCCGCTTTTGCTACAATTGATCACTCCACCCTGATCCGTCGTTTAGCTGCTGCAGGCATGGCAGGCCCGGTCCTTACCTGGTTTGATTCTTTTCTGTCTGATCGTTCACAGCATCTTTCTTTAGTTCACAGTTCTTTCTGCATTCTCGGATCTGCTGTGTGGTGTCCCTCAAGACTCTGCCTTGTCCCCCACTCTTTTTAATGTCTACATTCAGCCTCTGATCGCCCTCATCCACACTCACGGCTTTAGATGCTACTCGTACGCTGATGACACACAGATCTTGGTTAGGCTGGATCTTCGTTTTCCAGCCCATGCCACTCAGCTGTGAGACTGCCTAACAGGCGTGGGTTGCTGGATGACCGAGAATGGGCTTAAATTAGATGGAGGCAAGACTGAGGTCTTGGTTGTGGGTTCTTCATCTGCTTCTTCTTCTTGGACCCCTGCTTTTTGGCCTTCTTCTTTTGGTCCCTTCCCCGCTGCTCTCTCAGTGGTCGAGAACTTTGGTGTCAAACTCTCCGCCTCTCTGTCCATGGTCCCTCGGGTTGGTGCGGTCTGTCAAGCGAGCCTTTTTCAATTGAAAATTCTTAGGAAGGTCATCCGATTTATTCCTGCCCATCTGCGAGGTCCAGTGGTCTCTGCTTTAGTCCTCAGCAAGATTCACTATTGCAACTCTCTTTTTCTGGCTCAGCCAGATTATTTGATACAGCGCCTGCAGGTTCGCCACTGGCACCCTTAATCGAGAGCATATTTCTCCTGTTTTGAGATCCTTCCATTGGCTACCGGTGGCCAGAGTGTTCATTTTAAGTCTTTATGCCTGGTGCATAGGGCGTTCTATGGTGTCGGCCCAGAGTACCTGCAGCAAAAATTCCATCCGTGCACTACAATCCGGGGGCTGTGTTCTTTTGCCTGTCCATATGGTCCTTCGTGCTAGAACTGGTGGCCGCTCTTTCTCGGTCCAAGCTGCCGCTCTTTGGAATGCTCTTCCTGCAACCTTGCGTATGGTATCTGCCCATCTGCAATTCAGAAAGGCTCTTAAAATTTCATTGTTCTTGGTACTCTCTATTTCTATCTCCTAATTCTTGGTTTCAGCTTTAGTGCCAGGTTGCCTTTTGGTGTTGGTTGCGCTACACCCTCAGGGGTGTGAAAAACTATAACATAACATCACTCAAGGGATGGCATTCAGCATCTTCTCAACGCTGCAACACTTTCACGCACGTTGTAGAAATTTGTCTCATGGCTGGAAGCTAAATGCAAACAAGACTGAAGAGGTCAGAAATATGAAATATCTAGGTTTAAACATCTATTGGTGAAGAGGGAAACATCCTTAATAGAACAGCTGATAGCAAAGTCAAAGCATATTCAATGCCAAATGAAGCCTTTACATCACCGATTTGGCAAATATTCTTTAAAGCCCCAGTTTTATGAACCAAAAGTGGTTCCAACAATCTGCTATGGGTTGGAGACCTGTTGTGAGCTGGTCAAGTATAATTGTGACTATGTGGAGGAGTTTCTCTGGAAAACCACTTTGGGGCTCCTGAAATCAGCCCAAATGGCTATTATTCTAAGGGAACTAGGTCTGAACTGAATACATTCTAAAATAGGCTGGAAAAAAACACCGTTGTGTCTAAAGGTTTATAATCCTCCTACAAACTCCATCTTTGAGCACATGGACAGCACATGAATGGCCCTCTGTGAAAGTAAACTGATCCAGTTGTGTGATACATACTTGAAGTTGGCATCTAGTGCACTGGAAGAGGCGGCCTTTAATAACATGCTGGTTAGGAAAAAGATTTGCCAACACGACCAGATCACTGCTTGTTAAAAATCAAAACCTACAGGAATTACAGTGATTTGAGTAGGGTTGACCAGAAATAGGGAAGATGTGCCCCCTACCTGCTACTGTATCCAACTTGTGCCTTTGCGAGAACCCTGCTACGTTTCCGACTAAATCTGCTGCAGACAAGAGATAACAAATGTTGTTGGAAGATTGAGGGGGTAGAGGATGCTATCTGTAGTCATTGTTCAAACTCTGTGGAACATTTTTAAAATCTGGTTTGTGACTGCCCAGGTTTGACCTATCTTAGAAATGTCATCTTTGCCAAGTTTATAGAAGGTCTTAGATTTCTGCACTCAGAATCTTTATGGGAACGTTTACATTCGGACAACCGGTCAAAATCATTATGGATTGCTTTGTATTCTTTTATTCGAAAATTGGATTTGTAAATGGATTTGATATGTTATTTTATTGTAATTGCTATTAATTTTATGTATTGAATTGTGTTCATGTCTTATCATTTAGCCTACTAGACACTAAATAAATAAGAAGATTTAAAAAAAAATGCAGACCACTGACACACATTTCACCTACCTTACTATTTTTGCTGTCAGGCTGAACCAACTCAAAGCTCACTATAACGTTCCCAAGGGCTGTGCTCAGTGGCCTGCTATGACTTTTGCTCATCAGTGCAGAACACGTAATTTGTCAGGCATTTGTCAAGTAATCGGGGAGGGTGTGAAATCCCTGGTAATTTCTTCCAGCTATCTACCACACTGTCCCCAACAGGCATCAAACTCTTCTAACACAGTGCAAATAGCCACAGGCCAAACTGAAATTCCCTCTGCACTCACCGCAACCACTCACCTGGTGCTAAGGCAACTCCTTAACTTCAGTTGTGGAATGATGCTGAAGACTAGCAGGGGAGTCTTCATAATAAAATAATGGGCAGGAAAGATGAGGTGGAAAGTGAACTTCTCACAGTCTCTCATGAAGCTGTGTACACCATCTGTTGGACTATAGGGTTTGTGGTTGCTACATGAATGTATGGAGTAGCATGCTGAGAGTTACTTACAAGTTATTTGGTGAGGGGGTGGGTAGGATGATCATCCCAATAACACGTTAAACCTGAATTTGCAGTATACCTATCCCCTTGCAGATCAATGTACTCTGCCTGAGCCCCTTGGAAAACATTTTACAGCAGCTAATCCCAAAGCCGGCCTCAGTGGGTGTGTCTGGGAAGTCCATAAAAGGTGGGGATAACTAGAAGTTAGGACCAACTACACTGGAGAGGACCACGGTCGGCTAGGACATAGAGCTTGCATCTGTCTCTACCAACATCTAAACTGAAGCACACAAACATGTGTGTCCCAGACATCATCAATGGCGCAGATGACTACTGGAGGAGGGTACCGGAATATGAAACTCCAGAGATTGAGGAAGCAAACCGAAACTATTGACCAAGGCAAGCCAGGGTGTACCTATTATATTTCATTTAATCTCAAGGGATAACAAGCCTGGGCCATGCAGACACATGGATCAGTCTTAGTACTAGCCAAACAAGAAAATCCTCTATATCTCAAGGATTGTCACTTTTATGAATCCAATTTGGTGTGGCTTTAATCATGTTTCTATCATTCACCATACTGAAATCATCTCCGGTTCAGGAAGCACCTCAAGACCTTCCTCTTTGATTCCACCATCTCTCTTCCTCTCCTCCGCTGATCTCCGGTCTGATACACGCACTGGTCACCTGGCAACCTTCTGAATTCGGGCCCAGGTCACTGCCTGCCCAGCTGCAAACCTGCACTGCCTCTTGGCACCCCCTGCACTTGTGGCCTGTATCTGTAACCCTACAGTCCCCTCTCCTGCACTTATTAGACACTTGTCTGAACTTGCCACCCATTAGCTGCACTACTTGTTGTTTCCTGATTCCTTGTCCTGCACTTGTCCATCCTCCCTTCCCTCCCGGTCACTTCTCCCCTCCCCGCTCACCTACAATTGTGCAGTCTGAATGTCACTAGCCCTAGTAAGAACATTGCTTTTGTCCTCCCTCTGTTTCCTCTGCCTTGTCTCGTCGTGCCTTGACACACTTGTGTATAGGCACGTTATAAATGCCATATCATATCATATCATCTCATTATAGCTTATTCATTGACTGACGTTAATGCATCCTCTGCCTGCAGTAGTCCTGTGCTCCAGCAGCTGTCAAATGGGCACACCTGACCTGTGTGTATGGATATTGCAACGCATACCACAAGGCATTCTTGAGATTCGATGTGGAGAAGAACTGTGCAAGGCGGAAATTATGGTGCTAACTGGCTTGCCTGTAGAAGTCATTTTGGGTACGTACTTCGCCCCGCATGACCGCTGGTTCTAACTGGCTCAGATGAAAGAGAAAACTGGGCTACAGAATGACTTAGTTTGTTGGGCAAACCACCTAAATGATGGAGTGGCCCTAAGACCTCCTATCAAGAATAAATAAGACCTCTTCCACAGGTCAGCCGCCTCAAAATATTCAAACAGAGAGGAGTCTGTGGAAATGGGGGTCAATATTTATTTATTTATGTTAAATAGCGCTAGATAAAGAGGCCTGTAGGCATGATAGCGCTGACAAAACAAAACCACAGAAACAGACACCTATATATCAGCCAGTAACAATGTCAGGATTACAAAATATAGGAAAATCAATGAGACAAAGCTGTTCTCAGTTCACAATAACAAAACCAAATCAAGAACAAGTCTCCCATTGGACAACCCATTGGGACAGTGTTTTAGTATGCTAAAGAAATTAGGCAGATTATTACCGCCAAAACCTACCAAGACACAGTTCCTATTACTCCGATAACACCAATTGGCAATTTCTATCCTATGCAGCATCCTCAAGTCTGAAGATCTTTTGAGGCCTGGTCCTGTTTTTGAACGTAACCAGGCCAGCACTTTATTATTAAGGGTTTCTCTTGATTCAAACTGTCAGTTTTTCAACATCCGTGATCACAAAGTTTCTTATGTCCATGACAAAGGCAGTTAGAGTCTTATCGGGGATCGCAGGCATACACTCTTGGTAGGGATAGGGCAGACAGGGTGCAAAGATGCTTCAATAGGCCTGGCAGATACCACTAGCAACGCTGGTCTTCAAGCTTAAAGTCAGGGCACACCTCCACTGTGTTAACAGATTTATCTTTCAAAAGAGAAAGATCTGTCTGGCAGGATCTATCCTCAATAACAATGGCAACCACAGCCTGGAACTCCTTTGATGTGTCCACGGTGGCCTCAGTACCGACCGATATCAAGAGTGGACAATCCGTTTGGCAGGTCGTATCAGTCTTGTCCGGCCGGACGTGTAGCACACAACTATCTAAGGAGTCAACCCAGGCACAAAACTCGGTGAAATCAGTACTTAAATTAAGATCTTGGATAATGTTTTGTTTAACATGATGGCACTGCTCAGGACTAAGTTGCTCAGCTTGTGTGTCATCTGTCTCTACTTGGCCTGGAAGGTATGGTGCAAGGCATTCCAAAGTAGCCAAATCATCTTTATTTGTTAAAGATTTCAAAGACATGGTAGCAGAAGTGTCCGTCGTTTCCAAGACCATACAGGCTCAGGTAGACTCATACTCTGGCCAAGATCACCAACGTTGTTAATAGAAACAGTTCTCAATTCCTCGAGATGCTGCCTCCTTCTGGCACTCAATGCCAAGACTTCGGACAACCTAGCCCCCCATTCTCTCTTGGGCCTAGGAGGGGAAGGTAGATGGCTGTGCTCCAGAGAGGCATGGTTAGATATTTTCAGGGAGACCCTTGGCTTGTACTTGGATCATTATGTTTCTCTTGGACAGAGGTATTGGAGACTTTGACTGCAGGCTTACATATCATATTGTTAGGATGGGCTCTAGTGACAGGCATGGTCACATTAAAACGTAAAATAACTTAAGATTCAATCCCCCAACCACAGAAACACCCTGCTCTGGAAGTAAAAATAATGATACAAACTCAAAAGTTACAATTTTAAATAATATCCCAGAAATATGGAGTGGGAGATGTAGCATAAACGCTGCACAGAGCGGCACCAAAAGCATCCAATTAAAGCATTGGTCAGGAGAAGAGGCAATCCTCCTCTAATACCGCTGGGAAAAAGATGCTGCAAAGAATGCAGACCACAACTGTCCACAGGGGAAATGCAATCTCTGTATGTTAAATTAGTGGGGCATCGGCTTATGAAAAGGTACGCACTGACATACCAAGTGTCAGCCTACCATGCCGTTGTCCCCTCAGAGCTTACCCGCACCCCTCTCCACCACCAGCTGTATCAGGCGTGCCGAGTCACAGCGGGCTTGAAGTACAGTACGTGACTCTCACTGGGCGCCCAAGAAGTCCATTCAACACCCGATAGGCATCAAGGAAGGCCAGCTCAGAATACCCAAAACAAGCTGACGGACTAAAGTGAGCCGTCGCCCTTCACTTTCCGCTCACAGCTCTGGCCGCCAGCCCTCCGCCATGGCAGGAAAGAAATCTAGAGGAAGGGACACGTCACCGTCAAGCCGCACCATGCACAGACGCACAGCCGCTTCCGACCGCTTCCGATGATTGTGGTGCCCGCTACCCCCAACTGATTTGGAGTTATTTAATGGAGACCTGTGCCTGGTCCTGTGGACTGAGAAGGTGGTAACACGAGGGGATTGGTGCCTCCCCGATCCAGTGAATGTTTGGCCTGAGGGCCTTATGGGGAGGATCCCAATGTTAATCCACCTTGGGCCCCATCAAATGGACGAGGGCAATCACAGTGCTGCACTACAGGCCATTTTGAGAGTCTTTACTTCATCCACCCCACTGTATCAGTAGTGCAGGTGTGCCCTGTGAGAAACCTGACGGTGTCTCACCCGCTAGTCCCCGGGGATCTGTCATCTAGGTGGCCAGGACACAGCCATAGTTTTTGGATCCAGTTCCTGGGGGTGGACCAGTGAGGGAGGATCACCTGGATGGGGTGTATTCAGGGAGTGGAAGTGGGACACCAGATGGTGAGGTGCGGTATCCCCTTCCCTGTAACACCTTTTCCCCATCCTATCAGGTAGGATACCTAGGAACTCAAACCCCTACCCACTTTCCCAACACAAACACTTTCTCACGGACAGCTCACGAAAACAGACTAACACCAGAGCCGTATACCTGACATGTCTCAATACAATGGTCAGGTAACATCAGGCAATTACTGATCATTACACACACCTGACTTCCATCACACTGATAAAAGGCAGAGCATGAAAGCACTATCTGAGCAAGGCAAAACACACGAGGAAACAGCATTTTAATAGGAGGAGGAAGACGGCGAGACCAGAGAGAGTTGGAAGGAGAGAAGTGCCCTTGACCCTTTCAGCCTGTTACGTTTGTGAACCTTGGAGAGTAAGAAACTTAAGACCCGAAACTGGAACTGAACAGACCTGCAGTGTTTATCAGAGGTACCCAGGGCTCTCCTGCATCAATAACCAAGATGGGGCGTTGTGTTTGACGCCGTAGTACTGTCCCTGGTTCCTACAACAAAGCAGCGCCAGCAATAACAGCACAGCCGGTGAGTCGGAGAGACTGATACCAAACCAGCCTGTGTTCGAACCGTGGTTGCAAGCAGCAACATTGTATGAGGTAATCTAAAGAAACCAGTGTGTGAAATATATGTGGCGAACGACAATAAATAGTTGGAAATGGAGGAGTGATTGAACTTTGTGAGGCCAAGCTAGATACCGTAGACAGTGGTCCAGCGTCATGTGGGTTCACATTCAAAGGTCTCTGTTTGGTATCCAACTGATTTGCATCTGTAAAAAGGGACATGTTGAAATTGAAGTGGTCCTGCTACGGGTCAAGCTAAATCCTGTGTACATTCGAAAGTCTTTGATAAGTTGAATGCATGCTACAATTGATCCGAGCCCAGCTGGGAGAGACTAATTGTGATGGCGAACGGATCTGAGCCCGACTGAGGGGGATCCGGGGGTGAACCGTGAGTTACTGGAGAAAGAATATTCTCTGAACATTTTAAGAGGGGGATCTGAGCCTGGACGAGGGGGATCCACGATACTGACTGTGATATAAAAAGGGATCTGAGCCCGGCTAAGGAGGATCCAGAGTGAGACGCCCGAATTGAACACTTGATAGAGGAAAGCAACTTTGTGTTTGTTTTGTTCGTATGCATCATGCATCGGGCACTCTGAGTCAAGAGACTGTTGGAAGGTAAAGAGACTTGCATTACAAAATGCCCTGATACGGGCATTATTATTATTTGATGGTCGTAGCTTGCTCCCATCTGTAGATTTAGGTTTAGCTAGGCGTTTATCACACCCTTTTTAAAGTTCAATAAACACCCTTGAACTGTGATCACTTGTGTCTGACTTACTATTGCCACCATGCTTTCCTTACAGTCCTGAGAGATTTGTTCCAGCCCAAACCCCCTGTGAGGCCCATCTAGATTACATTGAAGCACCCCTTCCCCAAATGAATGAGAGAATTAAGTGCCCCCTGAGCAGATGCTAAATTACAACATGAAAAAAAACCTTTTCTCTTTAAGGGGACTGGTTTCTGTGCAGTCAGCATTGGCAGCAAGTGTTTGGATACAGTTGCACTGTTATGCTGACCATCAAAGGATTCATTTTTTATTTGTGTTCTAGTTTCATAAAGTATACCTTATACAATTATAATTTAAAGTACACATAAAAGATACACAATTAAAGAAAGCTAAATTGTATAGAAATACATATCAGTTCATCAAACATCCACAATAACCTTACAAACCACATATGAGAAAAGACGGTATTAAAAAGTGACATGTTAAAATGGTAATTAATAGAAAAGTAAGAATAATAAAACATAGCATTTCATCACAAATCATCTGAAAGTAGCAAAGCCGTGCATGAATGCAAAGTGCATTTATAGTTGTCAACAAGTGTTCAATCCATGCTGTAGGGTATCCATTTTTTGAAAAACATCTAGGAACTTGATTGTAAGTCTCACTCATTATCTGTGTAAATATCCAAAGAGGACAAAAAGACAAATAAGTACGAAAAGAGGAGACACGCCAATTAATACACAATAATCCTGAAGCACCAAACTCTACAAGTGCCTTATTTTCAAGAATGGGTAAGATTTCGTTGACACATGTTAGCACTGCCAATACCAGTGATATGCAGGTGTCAGACCACATCCCTGGCCATTATTGCGCAAGATCATATATCTTCAGATCTTCTGTGAAAGCCTTGCAGTATTTATTGCAATATATAAATGTTCTGGGCATTCACTCAGCAGGTGTTTTAATATTTTGATTGTATTATTATCCTGGAAAATGCGACAGATATGTTCCGATCTTGGTATCTGCTTTCTGGTAGTATGTTTATTCTAAGCCTAAGGGTGGTGTATCTCCAATTGGGGTAAGGACATTTTTTAACATAGGTGGCGCTACACCTCACCATCAAGATCATAGAATAGGGATTTTTTTTTATTATTTATTAATTCAGCTGAAATATTCAACCTTTCAACATTATACAAAAATATTTAAGATACATTTTAACAATCATATTTTATACAGTTTACATTAAAATATCAAAGGAATACACAATTTTTGTCACAAAAAAAAGACAAATCCTACATTTTTATAAGAGTTGCCTACTAAAACAGCCATATAATGAAATATAATTTTGCCCGGTAAACCTATTAAATCAGTACAGTGAACATTTTTTCAATCAATTGTTCCATTTTTACTTCTTCTTGATTAATTTTGATTACTCTAGCTCTTCACTTTCCAGTTTTAGTTCCTGTAGATAATTTCTAGTTGCATAACCCAGAGATTTGGATCTAATGTTGAAAATGTTCACCCAAAGCATCTGCTGGTCAGTGCTATCATAGTTTTCAAAATATTTCTTAAAATATTTAATTCTCAATGACATTAGAGTCTGACAATCTACCATTATATGTTTGACTGTTCCCTCCATGTTTTGACAAAATCAACACATTTTGTTTATTTGTTCTAGTGGATACCATCTTGCCATAACATCTCTAGTATGACATAAATTAATTCGAAGGCGCATTAATCATGTACGATGAAGAGGACTGGGTAATTTTCTGAGATATGGTTCCATTTCTCCATAACGTTTAGTAGCAAAAGGATTGCTTTGTAACTCTTTGTACTTGAGGCATTGCTCTCTATTTTTAATCCAGTCTCTTTGCCACAATTTAACCTTGGCTCTTACAGGATTGTCAAGCAATAGTTCCTGTGTTATATCTGCATCGTGCATGGATTCTCGTACCTTCGATTTCCACATATAGATAAATGAATCTTAGGAATTTTTAACATAATTAGATAGGATAGACTGTCATGATGCCTACCCCAGGCATCCGGATCAAGCCCATCAGCCCCGGGAGCAGGCATTTAGACATTTAGTAAAACCTCAGCAGCTCCGGCTAGGGGCTATCTGGGTTCAGTCCTGGTGCCTTAGGCGCCAGGCTCATAGTAGAAATCAGTCCTGGCGCCTAAGGCGCCAGGCTCATAGTCATTACTTACCTCAGGCTGACCATGCTGCAAATGACTCCAATCCGACATAAAGCCTGAAAGGAACTATTTTTCTACAGGGACTATTTTTTACTCGGGTGTGGTTCTAGGGACTTCTTACCTGGGACTACTTTTGAGGCTATTTAAACCACGCCCGACCAGCAACACACGTTTTGCGTTATTCTGCATCCAGCAGCGTAACGCTCACCGTGCCTGCAGCCTGCATCCAGTCTTCTGCCGCGCCCGCCTTGAATCCGGAGCTCCTAAAACAAAGAGGAAAGAAAGGGACAAGGTTAGAATACAAACTTATTTCTATTCCACACCTGATTCTGGATCCATCTCGTCTCCGGATCTGTAAAGAACATCATTTCTGCACGCGCCGCACCTCCAGCTGCAGCGCCGCGCCATACTCACCAGTCTTCACAGCATCCTTCGGGTCGGCGCTGCCTCCATCATTTCTTCGCCGAACTTCGGCACCTAGGAGACAAAAAAAGACCACAAGGTGAGCCGAGGGAACCAATAAATATAATTCTTACCAACAACACGTTTTCCACGTGCAACATTTACCGGACAGCGCCGGGTAATACAGACTCTTACCTGAGCACCACCAGCTGCCACAAGAGCATCTTTTCACGAGCCAGCTGCAAGACAAGAAAGGAAGGGGGGAACAAGAGTGAACATCGGACATATTGAACTCTATGAACTTAATACTTACTGGTCCTCACCAGGAACCTCAGAGTCAATACTCTCCGGAACTCTCCCAAGCCTTCAAACCAGTGAAGTAATTGGAATCGATGCGCCCCTGCAAATCCACGCAGGATGGAGAGCTCATCTTTCAAGAATATAAGGTGAGATTGCTGTGAGATTTCGGAGGTGATTAGTTGGGGAGGACTGTGGGGGTGCCATCACTTGAATCAACAATTGTCTACATCCATCTCTCCACTTGCAGGAGAATATTTCTACGGGTTAAGCAGACAAGATTAGGAGGGCAGATCCAGTCAGTCATCGCTGCACTACGCATCACGTGGGTGGAGACCGCAGCTGTCCGGGTCTGACCGACGCCCCTGTGGGAGCCAGGTGAGCGTAACAGAACGTGAAGCCTATCTACAAATCCCCACCCGGGCATTATGGAAACCTCAGAAACCGACCAACTAGCCCTGTTGTTAGGGGAACTTAGGGCAGAAGTGCACTCCGCGCGCCAAGAGATTAATGCCCTCAGGAGAGAACTGATTGTGTCAAAGGAGCGCACTGATGATCTTGCTAGACAATTACTTCAAAACCAAGCTGGGCAAACACCATTACCTGGATTTGGGGGGAATCCAACTCCTGTTTCATCGAGCAATCCTGTGCAAGTGGTTCTACCAGGGAGTATTCCTTTAGCTCCACCCAAACGTTTTGCTGGGGGCCCAAAAAAGTTTGCCGTGTTTATGAACCAATGCCGCTTGCACTTTTTATGCAGACCTAGAGCTTTTCAGAATGACCAAACCAATGAACAAAGTAGCCTTTGTACTATCATATCTTAGTGGCAGCACAGCGGATTGGTCAATTCCATTAGTTAACCAGGATGACCCTCTTCTTCGGGATTTTCAAGGTTTTCAATTGAGCATGGAAAGACTATTTGCCAGACATTCACAGGGACAGGCCCTGGATAACGAACTTTTATCATTACGACAAGGTAACCAGGATCTACTAACCTATATCGCCACTTTCAATAGGTTAGTGGTGGAAACCGGATGGCCAGAGGTAAAACGAATTACATTATTTCATCGTGGACTTCGGGGTGAACTCAAAGACGTTTTGGCCCAAGTTGTGAACCCACCTCAGGATTGTGCAGAATATATAGACTTAGTGGTCCAGTTAGACCACCGACTTCAGAATAGAAAGGCTGATCGAGCTAAGTTTGAGAATCGGGTATTGGTTAAACCCAATGTTACCCTCAAAGGAACAGATGTATCAGAACCGATGCAGATCGGCGGGGTCAAGGGACCGTTACTCAAAAGGAAAGAGAAAGAAGACGGCAGATGCAATTGTGTCTGTACTGTGGGGCCTCAGGACATTTTCTACGGGATTGCCCTATAAAAACATATAAAAGAGTAGTCGAAGTTGCTGATAAAAATCAAACAGAGCCTGATTCGGGAAACGACCACGCCCGACAAGCGTAGAGGTCCGCTTGCCGAGCTTGAAGAAGGATACTCAGACCTCGCACTTCATCATACCAATGGTCCTTATAGATCCAAGGCAGCCATCACGTATGCACGCAGTGAGGGCATACATTGATTGCGGGGCCATAGGAAACTATGTGGACCACGAGTTGGCTTCTAGGATGAATCTATCTCTCTGCAAAAAGACCACTTCGGATGTCATCACCACAGTCGATGGAACTGAAATTGCCTCTGGGCCTGTAACTCATTCCACCGCAGAGATGACACTATTGGGTCAGGATGGGCATCGAGAGACTATTGTGTTTGATTTAATCAAAGCCCCGCAGTTCCAAATAATACTGGGGATACCTTGGTTGGAAACACATAATCCTTGTATTGATTGGCGAGAGAAGAGAATACCCTTCCCGGATTGTGCACATACTTGTTACCCAAAAAAACCCTTGAACCAAGGCCTGGCCACAGTCGCTACTCTAGTCGTGCAGTTACCTCAGGAATATCAAGACTTCCAGGATGTTTTCCAAAAGGAACAGGCAAACACCCTACCACCTTACCGATCATATGATTGTCAAATCGATCTCATACCCGGTGCACAACCTCCATGTAGTAGGATCTACGCCCTTACGGAACCCGAAAACCTTCACCTACGACAATACTTGGACCAATACCTTGCTAATGGCTTCATTCGTCCATCCAAGTCCCCTGCATCTTCAGCTTTGTTCTTCATGCCTAAAAAGGAAGGTGACCTCAGAACGTGCATAGACTACCGCGCATTAAATCAGATCACGGTTAAGAACCGATACCCATTGCCTCTGATCCCCGAATTACTAGACCAAGTAAAGGACGCTTGCATCTACACTAAATTAGATCTCCGAGGGGCATATCATCTGGTACGTGTAAAGAAAGGCAACGAATGGAAGACTGCTTTTCGCACTAAGTACGGGTTATTCGAATACCAGGTGATGCCCTTCGGGTTGTGCAATGCACCAGCAGCCTTCCAGTATTTTATGAACGATGTCCTTCGTGAACTCATTGACGTCTGTGTTGTTGTATACATAGACGATATTCTAGTGTACTCCTCTTCAGAATCAGACCATGTGAAGCACGTTTGTGGAGTCCTTGAGAAACTATGCCAGCACAAGTTATATGCAAAATTGGAAAAATGCGTTTTTCATGCTACGGAAGTTGAATTCCTTGGATTTTTCCTGACTTGAAAAGGAGTCCGAATGGACTCTCGAAAGGTGGATGCAATCCTCAAGTGGCCATCACCCAGTTCAGTTAAAGGGGTACAAAGCATGCTTGAATTTGCTAATTTCTACCGCAGATTAATTCCGGATTTCTCACATGTTGTACACCCTATCACAGCACTTTTGCGAAAAAACAAACGCTTCTTGTAGACCGAAGAAGCTGAAAAGGACTTCCAAGAGCTGAAAGCGAAATTCACATCTGCACCTGTCATAAAGCATCCACGCCCCGAACTTCCATACATAGTTGAAACTGATGCATCCAGTTTAGCCATGAGAGCTGTCCTGTCCAAGAAGGATCCAGAAACCGGTGAACTTCACCCAGTAGCATTTTGGTCCAGAAAGTTCTCGGCACCCGAGTTAAACTATGCGGTTACCGATAAAGAATTATTAGCCATCAAATCCGCCTTCAAGGCTTGGCGGCATTATCTTCTCGGTGCCAGGCATACCATTACGGTAATCACTGATCACCGGAACTTGCAGTATTTTAAAACAGCCAAGGCCCAATCGTCGCGTCAACTTCGATGGGCATTGTTCTTTGCCGAGTTCGATTTCGTGATCACTTAACGACCAGGTTGTAAAAATGGCAAGGCAGGGGCCTTATTCCGAATAGGGATGGGAGAAGCATATGCGAACCCGGAACCGGTGCCTATAATTTCAGAACAAAGAATTCTTGGCATAACCACTCTACAGACACTAGAGGATATTCAAGTAAAGATCCAACAACTCTTCGATCCAACAGCCCTGCAGGACTGGGTGAAGAAAGGCTCGGACTACTCAGTCATCAATGACCTACCTTATTATCAAGGGCGACTATTTCTACCACACAAGGAACTACAAGAACTAGTCATCTCCAATTATCATGATACCCTGATGGAAGGACACTCAAGTATCGCAAAAACTGAAGCTAAAATTAAGAGACGATTCTGGTGGCCCACCTGGCGAAAAGACGTAAAGTCATTTGTAATGTCTTGTGGCATTTGCGCCCAAAACAAAAGTCAGAAGAAAAAAACAGCTCTCCCTAACAAATATGATGATATTTGCTGTTGGAGTGCTATGTTGTGTTGTGCCTACAAAACCCCTAATGGCTTGTGTGCATGGCTGGGGCCCTTGGACATAACAGGGTGGCTACTGGTTGGAAGTAGGGTATAGCATGTTGCCTTGGGCCCTTGGACATAACAGGGTGGCCATAGGTTGGAAGTAGGTTATAGAATGTTGCTTTGATTGGGGTCATTACCATACCAATCTGTACCTGTGGACAGGAAAGATAAGTGCTCACATGTTTTCATGAATGGCTCCATTGGTTTGCAGTGGGTGTGACGAAGGAGTAGGCTGTTGGCAACGAAATGCTGCAATGTATGGGAGTATTGTGATATTCGATTGCACACATATGTACAAAGAGTAGCATAGGTGTTCGGCACAAGACCTGAAACGCAATCTAGGCATATATGGGAGGACTGTGATAATGGTGTGTGAATTGCACACATACGTAGAACGAGTGCATTGAGTCCAGGTAAAGTGCATTGGGATGGGGAGTGAATTGGAGGTAATATGAAGGTATTTGCAGTTGATGTATGATGGTGTGTTGTGCCTATAAAGGTGTACTGGATTGTGTGCATGGCTAGGATGATTGCATGTAACAGTTTGGCCACTGGTTGGAAGTAGGTTGGAGAATGTAGCATTGTGTGACTTCGTTAGTGTACCCAGACATACTGGTAGTCAGGAAAGGTACGTGGCCACATGGTAGCAAGCATGTCTATATTGCATTTTAGTGGGTGTGTTGAAGAAGTAGGCTATTGGGTGTATGGGCGAAGGCCTTAGGCCTCTGCCTATGTACCCAAGAGCGTAGGGCTTAGGCACCGCCTGGTTTTAGGGAGGGCAGTCAGACATTAGCACATGGAAGGAATTTGTATGCAGGTACTCACATATACTGTATTGGTGAGTACTTGTAGAGGTGGGTATCATTTTTTGGTGAGTGCAGGCAGACTCCATTGGGGCTGGGGAGTGCATTGGAGACAATATGAGGATATTTGCAGTGGAAGTGCTATGTTGTATTGTGCCTGCAAAACCCATACTGGCTTGTGTGCATGGCTGGGGTCCTTGGACATAACAGGGTAGGCAATGGTTGGAAGTAGGTAACAGAAATTTGCTTTGATTGGGTTCATTACTGAATCGATATGTACGTGTGGACAGAAAAGGTAAGTGGTGACATGTTTCCATGCATGGGTCTATTGCTTTGCAGTGGGAGTGGCGAAGAAGTAGCCCGTTGCTAACAAACCGGCAACGCAATGCTGCTATGTATGGGAGTACTTTGATATTTGTATGTGGATTGCAGACATATGTACAAAGAGTACTTTCACTTTGCCTTAGGTAATTTGCATAACTTATTATAAACATACCTTGTGCCATACAGTACACTTTTACATATGTAAATGTCGTAAGGTTCCCATCTTTGCAGAATCACTGTGGAGGACATGGTCCAGTTCGTAAAGGAGCATGGGTTACATAAGACACCATTTGCGTTAGGAGTGGTGTGGACGTGAACAGAGCTTCACTTCAGGGAGTGTAGTAAGTACGTGGGACATGAAAGGATTGTTTCACTGCGTAACGTTTGCGACATGGCCCATGTACTAACATATAAAGAGTTGTGGGGTAGATGCGCAGGCGACAACCATCAGAGGCTATTGGGGATGGGGTGTGTATTGCAGATGATATAGGGATTTCTGTAATCGGTGTACCATGTTGTGTTGGGAGTGGCAAGCGCCTACTGCCGTGTATGAATGGCTGCGGGTGTTTCAAGTAACAATGTGGACATTGTTTGGAAGTAGGTTTCAGAATGTTGCCTTCTTTGGATCTGTTCTTATACTGATGTGTAACTGCAGCGTACACGGTTGGAAATATGGGTGCTCACTGTGACAGCATGATTGTGGAGTACATTTTGCAGTTGGCACACCAGTAGAAGTGGCGTGAAGTGACTGCACTTGAATATGTTGAACGTCATTGGCCTTTTTCCATTCACATACAGAGATGCCACAATCAATGTACAGTATGGTATACCACTCGTAATACCCTGTACTTTGAGAGCGAAGGAAGGTAGTGCAAAATGACACAAGTTAAAAGCATTACACATGTAAAGTATGGATAATGTACAGTCCAACACACATACATTTGCAGCCGATAACATTATGAACGCCGTTAAATCCAGCTATATACAGGATGGCAGGCCATCAGACTGTTACCTTTGTTTGGCGTACTTGTTCAGATGGGCAACGGAAGCGGGTGGAGCTGTTAGTGTGTGCAATTTTAATTTGTGCATTGCTTCCGTTAGCTATGTCTGTGTGCCGCATACACCATCGCAGCAGTTACTGGGGTCCGCGACTTCACTTGTGGACAGTCGTTCCTCACGGTATGCCGTCCAGGTATTTATTTTATGTGCATGCCAAGCGTAGCGAACACTGTCATGTGAGCATGTAGCTTTGGAAAGGAACAACATAAATAAAAGCAAAAGCGGACATGCGCACACAGAGTATAAAGTTCCAGAACATTCCATACTTTACTAACAATACAGTGGGCCTCATTACGACCCAAGCGGAGGACCATGGTGCCATTAGCACCATGGTCCATGCCGGTGTCCGCCATGGCGGAATGGGGAATTACCACCCCATTCTGAGGTTGGTGGGGCGGTAATTACCCATGCCGCCATGGCCCTTCCCCATTCCCATTTTTGCCCCATAGGGCTCAATGGGAATGGGGAAGGCGCTAATTACGGTACTGCAAATTGCGGTACCGTAATTAGCACCAAGGTCCCTTTGCGGGTCCCTACTTTAACGGCTGGAAAAACCAGCCGTTAAGGTCGGGTCCCGCAAAGGGACCTCGTAATTAGGTGCTAAGTGTTTAACGGCACCGCAGCCTTTTACGGCGCCGTTAAACACTTAGCGCCTGGGTCGTAATGAAGCCCAGTGAGTAGTTGGAAGTGCTTTATTTTGCCACAGTATATAGTTGGTGCATTCGCCGCTCTTTCATTTCGCAAACAAAATGCAGTGAGCAATGCCGTCTGTGCAATTCTGTTTAGCAAAGTGGGAAAAGGAGTACATAGTGGTGCCTGGTGGCCCGTGTGGAAGAATATATTTCCTTTGAAAGGTAGCGAAGGTAGCTTCTGGTGCTCTGGGTTGGCTTACAGATTAAAGGTTTGCAGGTTGGTTCGTATAACAGTTGGCCCAGATAATAACGATGGAGAAGAAATTACTTATGGTAATCTTCCAATGGTTGGTCCACCAGCCATCTATTGGAATGTGGAAGGTATGGCAAGTGCAGTAAGGTGCTAGATATCTGAGTAGAAAGAGGAATAAGAGTAGATCTTAGTAGCGGGTATTAGTTGCAGCGTACAGGACAAAACTTTGCAGGAAGGATAATGTAGTAATAGCTGCATGCCTGATGGACCATGAACTGTGTGTTAGTGTGTAGCGTCATATGTCAACCCACTGCCTTGGTCTCTGGTTTGTAGGTAATACTGTGATTGTATGGCTGCACACAAAAAAATGTGTTTGAACCATTGGGACTAGATGCTGTTTTCATGTGTTTCCTTTTTACAAAAGTTGACAGTGGTAGCGAGTGTAGTTGGACCCACGGCACATTGTGTCTGTGTGTCCGCAAAGAAAGTAATACAATAAGGAACGTAATGGGGGTCACCTCGGATTGCTGGAGAATGGAGGAGCGGCTTTAGTAAGAAGTGAAAACGATTTTAGCAACCAATCGAAATTTGCAATTCCCATTTGAAACAAGGATGCTGCTTCTTACTACTTCTATACTTACTCCCAGCATCCCCTGATCCTGGGGTAAGAAAATGAAGTGTAATTCACCACAATTCGAACCAGCAAAAACATGAGGTTTTCGCCATTCCAAGATGGCCACCGCCGCATCTATGGCTTGCCTCTAACCCCTTCTGGAGTCCCTGTGTCCCTGATTGTTTGCTTGTTGCCTCATTGCCTATTGGGAGGCACCGGCAGGCGTAAGCTGGCTCCCCACGAAGGCAACCAACAAAGGCTCCTCCTGACTGAGCCTGACGGAGCTTGGACATGCTCGCGTGATCAATTCCCTACGTGTGGCAGTCCTCCACTAAATCAAGGTGAGACCCGTGATACACCTGCCGCTTTTGCCACTTGTAATTACAGCTCAGTGTGCCTGCCTCCAGGACTTCCTGCCTCCCCTCCTAGTACTGTCCGATCGCTACCTCATGCTTTAAGAAGCATACCCGTTCCCTACCTGCACACAACTGCATCCCCGGCTACAGGCTCCGCACCTCTAGCGCTCAATTGTTGAACGCTACATGCACGATTAGCTCTCGCACGCCCTGCCCGGATTTTGGCATCAGAACTGCTTTAACTCTACCTACAAATCTCTGTACACTGCGGGGCGTCATCCAGAAACGTGCCTAAACTTTTAAACCTGCCATAACGTCCTGTCCCGTGCTGTGACAATGTCCGTCCCTCTGTATAAACTTGCCCCTATCATGTATGTACTAGCGCCCTCTACCCATCTCCGACATCATCTAGATCGGCGGTAGCTTGTCCCATACTGACCGTATGTTGCCACAGTGCACTATAATGCTAAAGCGTTACCTCTACCCCAGATGCTCCTGTTGCATTTCTGTTGCATTTAGCCTGTCGTTGCGCCACAGGGCATTGTATTGCTAAAGTGTTGCCCAATTTAAATATATTTTGGTCCAGGAGTGTTAATCCAATCCGAGATGCTGCCGCAGGGCAATGTATTGCTAAAGTGTTGCCCAATTTAAATGTCTTTT
Source organism: Ambystoma mexicanum (assembly GCF_040938575.1). Taxonomy (NCBI): domain Eukaryota; kingdom Metazoa; phylum Chordata; class Amphibia; order Caudata; family Ambystomatidae; genus Ambystoma; species Ambystoma mexicanum. Next base: position 1,135,278,699 of record NC_090926.1, read on the forward strand.
GATCCAGGAGTGTGATCCAATCCTAGATGCTGCCGCAGGGCATTGTATTGCTAAAGTGTTGCCCAATTTAAATGTATTTTGGTCCAGGATTGTGATGATTTGCTCCCCCGACCTGCCTGCCCCTCCCCTCCCCTCCTGCTTTAAATGGAGGTGGAGGGTGCAGTGAGGCGAAGCCGGGAGAAGAAGGCCGCAGAAAATGGCCAGCGCTCCTCTTTGCAGCTCTGCTGCGAGCGCATCTGCAAGCTGGGGCCCTACCAGCTGATCTCCTTTCTTTCGGATCAGCTGCTACAGAATCGTTGCTTCCCACTAGCCACGCGGCTCCTAAGATGGCCGCCGCCATCCCCATGATGACCGGAGCGTCCCTGCAGCCCGTGAACATCACCGCTGCAGGCCCGGATCCTGATTTGCTCCCCCGACCTGCCTGCCCCTCCCCTCCTGCTTTAAATGGAGGTGGAGGGTGACGTGAGGTGAAGCCGGGAGAAGAAGGCCGCAGAAAAAGGCCAGCGCTCCTCTTTGCAGCTCCGCTGCGAGCGCATCTGCAAGCTGAGGCCCTAACAGCTGATCTCCTTTCTTTCGGATCAGCTGCTACAGAATCATTGCTTCCCATGAGCCACGCGGCTCCTAAAATGGCTGCCGCCATCCCCATGACAACCGGAGCGTCCCTGCAGCCCGTGAACATCACCGCTGCAGGCCCGAATCCTGATTTGCTCCGCCGACCTGCCTGCTCCTCCCCTCCTGCTTTAAATGGAGGTGGAGGGTGCCGTGAGGCAAAGCCGGGAGAAGAAGGCCGCAGAACAAGGCCAGCGCTCCTCTTTACAGCTCTTCGCTGCTCGCAGCCTGCCGTCTGCCGTGGAACTCTGCATGAACTACAAGGTAAGGAGTCCCGCACACCTGAGCAGCACAACACACTCGCCACTAGACTACAACTGCTACGCGCCCGTACTCTCACAAGCGCTCTGCTTACAACACCCATCCCCACGACCGTACGCAATACACGCCTGCAATCCAGAACACTAAAATCAGCCACTAACCTAAAAATTCCAGCCTCAGCAGTCTATAAACCCCATAAACTACGCCACACAATTGACCTAAGCCCACACAGTATGCAAGGCTCTGACCACTATGCAACTGCAACAAAGGCTAAGACTCCCGAAATTGTGCCCCCCACAGATTTGAATGTGAATACTGCAATGTGCGATTCTTCTACCACACCCATGCTGTCCACTGATGCAAATGCTACTCTGCCTATGTCTACGACCTAGAAAATGTGACCCCCCACAGGTCTGAATGTGAATACTGCAATGTGCAATTCTTCTACCACACCCATGCTGTCCACTGATGCAAATGCTACTCTGCCTATGTCTATGACCCTAGAAAATGTGACCCCCACAGGTCTGAATGTGAATACTGCAATGTGCAATTCTTCTACCACACCCATGCTGTCCACTGATGCAAATGCAACTCCGCCTATGACTAGTACCTCAGAAAATATGCCCCCCATAGGTTTGATTATGCCATCCACTGCCATCAATGTCACCCCTGAACCCCACCTCAAATGTGCCCTCATCAACGCCTGATCCATCAATGCTCACGCCCTAAACATCCATGACCTCATCATCACCCTAGATCTAGATCTGCTAATGGTCACTGAGACCTGGCTACACGAAGCCTCAGGCCCGCTCTATCCCTCGCACTCCCACCAGGCTATGCCACCACTAGACAAGATCGCCTGATCACAGGGGGCGGTGTCTCTCTCATAGCCAAAGATTCGATCACCATCAGAAAGGTTGACAAAACCATCAACACTAACAGTGACTACCTTCAATTGAAACTCACTATCTCACACCACTGCACCATCACCCTACCCCTCATCTATCGGTTCCAGGCCTCCCTCACCCACCTCATGGCTGACAACCTAAAAAAGTCATCCAAAGCCATTCTGCTTGGGGACATCAACCCTGGCCTGAATGACAGCAAAGACCCTGCTGCCAAAACACTTGACACAGCCTTAGCCACTCTTGGATTCACCAACACCATCACAGACCCCATGCACGCCCTAGGCAGATCACTAGACTGGATCGCCCACCACAATTGCCCCCTCACAGTCCCAGGCAATACCCGTACCCCATGGTCCGACCACCACACCATCACCTTTAACATCCCCACCACCACAATCCCATCCTGCCCCACCCAACCCTTACCACCAGCCCTCACAAGAAGTGCCCGCCAACTTACCAAAGAAAGACTCCTACCCTTCCTACAGGGACCTGCCTTCAGACACCCCTTCCCCGATAACCCAGAAACCCTGGCCAAAAACTATGATACTGCTATCACGGCTGCAACTCAATGCTATCGCCCCACTTAAACCACGCAAAACCAAACCCACTAGCCACACCAATGCGTGGTTCACCCCAGACCTTCCCAAACTGCGCACAGACAAACGAGCAGCACTAGCTCAATGGCAAACATCTCAAGATGTTAAAGACAAAGTTATCTTCAAATCCCTCGCAAATGAATATTAGAAAGCCATCATCAAAGCCAAAGCCAAATCATTTGAAGATAGAATAGCTGAGGCCAAATCGAACACCAAGGAAATGTTCGCCATATTCAGAGAACTTGAGACCCCTACACCCACCCCCCAAAACTTCACCAAAGATAAAGCATGGTGTGATGACATCCAAACAGCCATGCGTAACAAGATTAACTCTCTCCAAGCCAAAATTTTGAACACCAAACTAACGCTGCCCACCCCCCCTACTCCCTCCCCAACCCCCCCTCTCCTCACCCACAGAGATCCCCCCTACCTTCTCATTCAAAACATCCAGGAAAAAGACATGATCAACATCATGAAAAACATAAAACCCTCCAACTGCAAAGGGGACCCCTCCCCCGCCTCCATCATCAGACTGCACAGACACCCTGGCTCCCTTCCTAACAGCCTTCGTCAACGCCTCCTTCACCACAGGTAGAGTCCCTTCATGCCTCAAGGAAGCATGGGTCCGACCTCTCATAAAAAAAAAACACACTTGACCCCACCTCCCCCAATAACTACCGCCCGATCACCACAGTCCCATTCCTCCTCAAGATTCTAGACAAAGCAGCCTACTTGCAGGTCCAGCACTTCCTCAAAGAACACAACCTCCTAGGACTGAGACAATCTGGCTTTCGCCCTAGACACGGGACAGAGACCGCCCTACTCGACCTCAAAAACCAAATGGATGATGCAAGGGACCAAGGGAAACCTGTCCTGCTCCTTCTCCTCAATCTCTCTGCTGCTTTTGATCTCGTAGATCACGACATCCTCTGCCATCACCTCACCTCCACAGCCAATTTCTCCCAGGAAGCCACAACCTGGATCACCTCCTTCCTCCAAGGCAGGACCATGCAGGTCTTCTCTGACCTAGCCACTGCATCACTCACCATCATGCTATGTGTTGTGCCCCAAGGCTCCTGCCTCTTCCCCACCATCTACAACATCTTTACCCGCCCCCTCTTCCTCATCCATGACGCCATGGGCATCTTACACCAACTACGCCGACGACACTCAGATCCTTCTCACATTAACAGGCGACTATGACACTGACTGTGCGACTCTAAACAACATATACAACACAATCCAAATGTGGATGGCTATCAATTAACTCTGATAAAACTGAGCTCCTACTCGTAGGATCCCCGGACACCCTCAAGAAACTTGACGCCCAGTTTAGCCACTTTACTATTGACTCAATCAGAATTCCAGTACTAGACACGGTAAAAACACTAGGCGTCTATCTAGACTCCAACTTATCCATGACCAGGCAAGTAAACGCAATTGCCTCCTCTGCTGCTTACCATGCTAAACTCCTCAACGCAATCAGACCTTATCTGTCAAAAGACACATGCACCAACATAGCCAGAGCCATAACTGGCTCGCGCCTAGACTACTGCAATGTTCTTTTCCTAGGGACCTCCAACAAAAACCTCAAGAAGCTGCAAGTAATCCAGAACAGCGCCCTGCGTGCTGCACATGGCATTGCCAAGAGAGAGCACATCACTGCTGCCAGAAAAGCATCCCATTGGCTCCCCATAAAGGAAAGGATCATATTCAAAGCGCTAAGCATCACCCACAAATGCATCCACCTCTCAGTCCCAGTGTACCTATCCCAGAGAGTCCACCCAGTCTCCTCCATAAGACCCACTAGGACACCATATGCCAATATGCTTTCTGTACCTAGGGTAAAAAGAGCTATAGCAAGGGGCGTCAGCTTCCCTTACCTTGCTGCATTACACTGGAACACCCTTCCCACCTCTCTGCGAGCTGAACCTTCACTGACTGCTTTCCGCAAAGCCATGAAAACTTCCTTGTTCACCTAACCAACACCATGGCCCTCATTACAAGTCAGGCGTTGGACCATGGTGCTATTAGCACCATGGTCCATGCCGGATTCCGCCATGGTGGATGGCGGAATTACCGCCCCATTCCAAGGTGAGTGGGGCGGTAATTCCCCATTCACCATTTGCCCTTCCCCATTCCCATTTTTGTCCCATATGGCATAATGGGGATGGGGAAGGCGCTAATTACGGCACCGTAAATTAGGGTGCCGTAATTAGCACCAAGGTCGCTTAGCGCCTTGGACTTTAACGCCTTAAAAAAAAAGAAGGCGTTAAAGTGTGAATCAGGCGTTAAGGGTTAACGGCGCCTACGGCGCCTTTAAACCCTTAACGCCTGACTTGTAATGAGGGCCCATATGTTCAAGCTCTCATCACTAACATGTATGATGTATTATGCTGTATGATACCTCCTATCGCTGAACACAGGATCCTGCCTCACTGTAACCCAAGGCACAACCTGTACCCATTGTAACTAAGTGCCTCTACAAGTAACAGCGCCACAATGCCCCTGGGCTGCCTGCGTGCTATATAAATGTAATAAATAAATAAATAAATAAATAAATAAATCCAATCCTAGATGCTGCCGCAGGGCATTGTATTGCTAAGTGTTACCCAATTTCAATGTGTTTTGGTCCAGGAGTGCTAATCCAATCCTAGATGCTGCCACAGGGCATTGTATTCCTAAGTGTTACCCAATTTCAATGTTTTTGGTCCAGGAGTGCTGATCCAATCCTAGATGCTGCCGCAGGGCATTGTATTGCTAAGTGTTACCCAATTTCAATGTTTTTTGGTCCAGGAGTGCTGATCCAATCCTAGATGCTGCCGCAGGGCATTGTATTGCTAAGTGTTACCCAATTTCAATGTTTTTTGGTCCAGGAGTGCTGATCCAATCCTAGATGCTGCCGCAGGGCATTCTATTGCTAAAGAGTTACCAAATTTAAATGTTTTTTGGTCCAGGAGTGTTGCCCCAACTCTAGAGGTTACCCTCCACTCCTCAGTTTAGGAGTGCCACTTTATATCCAGCTGCTACTCTATCATATCCTAGCCTTGAATGTTACTCTGACCGCCCACTGTACCAAGAGAGTTACTGCTCCACTCCCCAGCTTCGCGGCAAACTATGATTACCTGGCTCATTCTCACTATGTTCCCCTTCTGCTTAGTGCAAAATAATGTATTCTGCAGCAGCAACAGTTATGTTGCCTTTAAGAACGGACTAGCCAAACTCGGATGTCCAAGACACTACCCTCTTCCCTGCCCGACACCTTTCCTACCCTCCATGGCACCCTTCCCATCCAGCAACCATCCCTACCACGCCACGCCCAAAGATAGCGGCCACCCAGCCAACTCCATCCTTAACTGCTGCCCCAATCACCATAAACCCAGCAATCAGGTAAAGTCTAACCACTCCAAATGCCACACCAGGCTCACCACACCCAAGCCTCCTGAACCTACACACTCTATCATTCCCAACCTTGCCAACCGCAAAATTAGACTAGGCGCTAGGCTCCCCCTCGCTACTAACAGGACCTTCGCCAGACCTTACAAAAAAACCTGAGGAACCCAATAAACCCCAACTACCCCCCCTAAAAGGTGCCTTACTTAATGTTAGATCCCTTGCCGCCCACCCCACTGAAATCGCAGACATCATTCTCACTAACGATCTTGACTTTCTTGCCTTAACCGAAACTTGGCTACACGAAGCATCAGGACCCTACCTATCGCTAGCCATCCCTGATAACTACTCCATCTTCAGAGCCGATAGACCCAGTGCTAGGGCAGGAGGTGTAGCATTCATATCTAAATCAACATTAGACTGCAGATCAGTCTCCTCCTCATTGCTCAAATCCTGTGAGCTTCTCACAGTCAAGCTACAAACCTCTCCCAAAAGTACGATCTCCTTTCACCTCATATACAGGCCCCCCGGGAGCATTCGAAGAAGACATTACTTCACGCATTGCTGAAACCGTGAAACCTCTAGCTCAAACCATTATCCTTGGAGACTTTAACCTTGGTTACAATGACCCTAATGACGCCCCAGCCATATCACTAGCCAACGCCCTAACTGAGCACGGCTTCACTCAATTTAGTGTCTTACCCACACACCAGAAGGGCAGAACCATTGACCGGGTAGCGACCCTCAACTGCAATAATTCTTGCAAGGCCCCCCAACCTCTCACCTGGACAGACCACCACCTCATCCCTATTGAAATTAACATCAATCTTGCAGTACACATAAAGTGCACTATGGCACCTGCCTGCCCGACTAGAAATAAATGCAACATTACTGCCAAAGCCCTACTACCTTTGGTCCTACCTACCCTCAACGCACTACCAGCTAACGCCAATCTAAACCTCCTGGTCGACACCTGCACCTACAGCGAAGCCATGGCCAATGCCATTGACACCCTCGCCCCACTGAAGTTACGCTTAGGTAAACCAAGAGCTCATCTGAACTCATGGTACACCCCTGAACTTAAGCTACTCAGAAAAAAGAAAGCTAAGTTAGAACTCCTATGGAAAACAAATCCATCAGTTGAAAACAAAACCAATTTGACAAACATCTCCACATTGTATAAAAAGGAGATAATTTGCACTAAAAAAGATGCCTACAACGTCAGGATAGTTCAAGCAGGCTCTTGTATCAAAGAACTCTTCAAAATACTAAAGGAACTTGAAAACCCCAACCCACCGCCAGACACCTGCACGAAAGACAAACCCTGGTGCACTAGCATCCAAAACACCCTCAAACCAAAATTGAAGACAAGCGCCAACAACTCTCTAGTAGCAAGTCTACTAATCGTAGCATACGAACTCCTATCAAGACAGATGCAGGATTCACATTTAAAAAGGTTACCATCATAGAAGTTCAAAAAATCATCACCTCCCTAAAACCGTCCAATTGCAAAGGAGACAGCTGCCCCGCCCAGATCATTAAAGACGCAGCCAGAGATCTCTCCCCGTTCATCACCAAACTTATTAACCTATCCTTTGCCAACAATTCCGTCCCTAATAACCTTTAACAATCCTGGGTTCTCCCACTCTTAAAAAAACCAATCACTTGACCCAGCCATAACCACCAACTACAGGCCCATCACTACTGTACCATTCCTGCTAAAAATACTGGACAGAGTGGCTTACCTCCAGATTCAAGAACACCTGGAATCTAACCAACTGCTTGGTATACGTCAATCTGGCTTTAGACCACAACACGGAACAGAAACTGCCCTTGTTGACCTCAAAAGTCAGATTGATGAAATCAAGGACAAAGGTAATGCCGCCATCCTACTCCTCCTAGGCCTCTCATCGGCTTTCGATCTAGTTGATCACAAAATCCTTTGCAGCCACTTATCCACCGCAGCTCACTTCTCCCCGTCAGCCTCCACATGGATACAATACTTTTTGGCGAACAGAACTATGAGGGTCTTCTCCACCATAGCGGCAGCAGACCCTATCCCCATCACATGCGGAGTGCCACAAGGCTCCTGCGTCTCTACAATATATTTACAAAACCCTTATTCGACAAACTGGACCGTCTGGGTGTCACCTACACCAACTATGCAGACGACACCCAGATACTCCTTACCATCTCAGGCAACTACATTGTGGACGTCACTCGGATTAACGAAATCTTCTCCGTCATTCATGCATGGATGGCTACACACGGTCTATGTCTGAACGATGAGAAGACAGAGCTTCTCCTTGTCGGCTCTCCTAGTAACTTGTCCAAGTTGAGCCCCAGCTACAACAACATAATCATCGATGGCAACACTATCCCCATTGTTAAAAGTGTAAAAACCCTAGGCTTTTACCTTGATGCTAACACCAATCTCACCAAACAAATTAATATGACCGCCTCAGCCACTGCCTACACTGGTAAACTGATCAGGGCCAACAGACCCTTCCTATCCCCTAATAGTTGCCTTACTCTTGCCAGGGCCCTCATACAGTCCAAGCTGGACTACTGCAACAGCATGTACCTAGGTGCCAACCAAACCATCATCTCCAAACTTCAAGTGCTCCAAAATAATGCACTACAAGCAGCTCTTAACATCCCCAAGCGAGAGCACATTTCCACCATCAGAATGTCATGCAAGTGGCTGTCAATAAAACAGAAAATTGACTTGAAAACCCTCTGCCTTACCTACAAGGCTTTAAACCACCTAGCCACACCATATCTCACCAATAAATTCACCATGAAACCCGCCAATAGAACCACCAGATCCTCCAACACATTATGCTTAACAGTACCTAGATTCTCCTTAAAAAGAGAAGGTGGCACTAGCTTCACAGTACTTGCCCCCCAACTCTGGAACACTCTACCACTCAACATAGAAACCACTGAGTCATTTCAGATTTTTCGTAAACATGTTATTGACTGGCTACTGACTAAAATATAACACCCACTCCTTTCCGCTAATGATCCAGCATACGACATACTGCTTAATCATGTTTGTAATTTGTTATTTGTATAAATGGATGTACCTGAAACTGCACATATCCCATTTGGTTGGATTATGGAAATGTATATATGCCACTTTGTAACTGCTTCTTTTAGCGCCCTTCTACCTCTGGTTCTGGAGCGCTATATAAATAAAATAAACAAACAAACAAACAAGTGCGTCAATGAAATGTGAGCTGTAGATGTTTTTGTGCTCGGTGACCACTGCGTGCACCTGTGGCCATTATAACGTACAGTGCACTGAGGGTACGCAACGGAATGTGAGCTGTAGATGTTTTTGTGCCGGGTGACCGCTGTATGCACCTGTGGCCGTTATAACGTACAGTGCACTGAGGGTACGTAGACATAGTAATTGTGTGATAGGGCATACAAAGGGCAGAACAGGTAATGCAGCAGTGTACGAGTGTTCAGAAGGTGTGGTACTTTACTGTACGACTTGCGCTCCATGTTCGTCTTGCTTTGTATGTGTGCATTTGGAGGGGGCCGGCAAGAATGGCAGCAAAAGAAAGTACAATGACAGTTGCAATTTACTGGGAATTGTGAGACATGGCAGTGTAACAGCGTTTATTTTACTGTCGTCACAAAGGTCTGTGTAAAGTAGAGAGAGGAAGTGAGCGGTAGAATACGTTGGTAAATATGCATACTGAGGAGCACCTTAATAAATGTTAATAGTAGTACACATGTGATGTGAAGGTGTACTTAGGGATCCGACCACGCATTCGATAATTTGAAAGAAAGAAAAGAATTCCATGCTTGTATGGGGTAGCCGTGAAATTGCAGTGTACGCCGTATGGGACAGAGCAACTGCAGTGTAAGTTCTGTATCTTTTTTTTGCTAGATTTCTATACAATATCTGAACTTGGAGCTAAACATGCTTGCCCCTCAAGGCTTTTTTACAATGAGCGTGTGTTCTGTTGAAGGAGAGGTATGTTAGGTTTCAATTTCTGGAGATGATGCAGGGAAAAAAAGAAGGAATCAGCCAGCAACTTGTTGCGATTGTAGTATGTATTTACGAATGTTGGTAGTGTCAGCACAGTGAAGGTAGTGCCATGTACAAGTTGAAATGATGGTGCTGTACAAATGGTTCTGTGAATGCACAGATGGCAAAATACATAAAATGTGCTTTTACAGTGGATAAGGACCAGTTATACGTGCAGTGTGTTAACAGGCAACGGTGGGTGATGTCAGAGTGTGTTCGCTGTTTCAGAAGACATGGGTGGATGGTCCATCGTACGCAGTTAGGTATCGTGCTTCATGAACTAGTTTGACGGCTACTTTTCAGGAAAGGAAAGCAGTTAGTGTGAACGTATGTCTAACATTGTAAGGCGGTTATGGGCTTTAAATGGTGTTTCCTTTGCACAATGAAAGAGGGAAACGGAAGTTTAAAAAGTTAAGCAGTAAGACAGTGGTTGCAATATGGCTGGGCAGCTATGCTGTATGAGCTGCAGTGAAATATGGGTTGGATATGTTTCTTGGAAATGGTGTTCATAACAATGAAAATGACCTAATGTCATACACAGTGCCAGTGGAAAGCAAGGAGCCAAATGTTGCAGCAGTTAGGAAAGTTAATTAAGATGCATGCATGAAATTGCATTGTTGTGATTGTGCACATTGTAGGGTAGCTTACTATAGGGTTGTTTATTCAGTGTGTGCACTTATGAGGCGCTTAGGTGACCAGCACACGTAGGACACAGGTTATGTATTTAGTGGAAGAAATTGCAGCCATTGTCAACTGTAGTGGCTAAGGGGTAGGTGGCTGTGTTATGTGTGGGGTTAGTGGTACATGGATAGATGTCTGTATGTATAGTTCTGCAGTGCAGCAGCAAAAGTGGGCAGGGTGAACAATGTTTAGTGTTTGGCTGGAGGCCCTACAATGTACAGTGTGTAGTGAAGCATGTAGGGCTTTGGCACAGGCTGCATAGTGTAATATGGGTGTTCATTGTAAATGGTGGTATTGGTATGTGTATAGCACAAATAAGTGCACTTTTTGCACTGTGGATACTGTACAGAGGTATAATAGCAATTGTTGAAGACTTACTGTTTGGTTTGAGGAAGGCCTGCACTGTGTTTTGTGTATGGAGTGTAAAATGTTGTGTTACTGGTTGCTCCATTATCTGTGGGAAAAGAGAACAATGTAGTGCATTTCGTCAGTGCTTCTAGTATGGTACGTTGCTTTAGGTCGATAGTGTGGAAGGAGATATAGCTTTTATCCACTTACGTAGATACTGGTTGCTGCTGGGGAGTACGGTATAGTAGGTTTGTACATTAACAAGTACATTTTGGCTTCAAGAATATTAAGTAGGCATTTGCAAGATTTGCTGGTAGTCTGTGCTTTGGACTGAGGGAAGTATCATTGCATTCTCACCATGCCGATTGCTTTCTAATGTATGCAGTATAGTGGCCTCCATTGGTGGAGTCCCCTGTGTGGTAGATTATGGCTACAGTTGTGAAGGTTTTTTTGCCAAGTGATACCTGTCCGTGTGTGTAGGCAGTAAGTTTGCAGTTGTTTTTGGTACCGTCAGCATTGTATCTTAAGAGCATTAATATCACGTATTGACTATGTGAGTGTAAATGTAGCGTTGAACGAATATCAGAATTGCACGACGTACACCACATGCTATGGTTTGCATTTTGCACCAGTTGCTGAAATGGAATGGAGGCACAGTTAGGTATTGATACATACACAAAGCTCCTCAATGGCATGGTTGCAAAGAGTGCATGTATGTTTCCACATGTAGGAAATGTGAAAGATTTCATTTATAAGTATGTTTTTCTTTCCAGTATTTGTAGTAAGTACATTAGATTCTTGACTTATTCCTGAGAAACTGTAAATGGTGTCAGGATTACTTATTGCGTTTCTGTAAGGACCAGTATTTGCAAACACAACTGGTCTGCGCTGCACCATTTAAATAAATGTTTTCAACCACTGCTGGTATTTGGAATAGAACATTGCTTGTTACATTTGCATAGCAATTAAAACTTGTTGTATTGGAAAATTTGAATGATCCGGGTACTTTTGTGTCTGAGCCCTTTGATGGAAGGGTACGTGGTTTCTTTGGCGAGGCATTTTTTTTGTGGGTGGAGTTTGGTATGGTTTGTCTGTTTTACTCCTTTTGTATCTGCTTTTGGTCGTTGCTTTAGTATGAGATTCTTTCAATTTCTTTGATGGTAGTGTGGCGAAATCTTTTATTACTTCTGATGGAATGAGCCTTCTTTTCAATCCTTTTGGTTTTTGAGGAATAGGGTAAATTTTTAGAAGGTGTGTGTACAGTGCACGCAGTCTATTGCACTCTATTATGCAAGGAATTTCGGCACTGACTGCAGTTGCATCAAGATTAACTAGATACAGTCCTTCCAGTGTATGTAGCTGTGACAGTGCTACATAACTCATGCCTTCTTTGAAGACTGTGTGGCCAATATCAATCAATGCTTCATCTGAGGTTAGACCTTGTGATTTATGAATAGTTACTGCATAAACTAGTGAGAGAGAAAACTGTTCTCTGCGTACATACATGTCTTCGAAAAGAGGGAATCTCGCAGTTGTGCATCCTATATTTTTGATTTCTGAAAGTTTATCAAACTTGATGTTTACAAACTGAATGCTGTTGTCTCGTGGGTATGTCTGGAAGCTAACAACTGTACCAAGTGCTCCATTAACTAATCCTTGCTCTATGTCAATGTTACTCTTTAGCGTAACTCTACAGTTGACACATAAAGTTAACATTTTCTCCAAACCAGCTGTGTTGGAGATTGAGTTCTTCAAGGCTTGTAGTCGTGATATGCATTGTTGACACATAGGTATTGTCATATCGTGTATGTCCAGGTGGCTGTGGCATGAATTTGCAATAGTGGTTGTGTTTCTTTTTGCAGCATTGTTGCAATAAATTGTGCACAGATTGCTAGAGTTGGCATTAAGGCCATGCAGCTGACAGTTTTCTGAGCGAATTGTTCGATGACATCTGTAGCACATGTGTTATGCCCGTACAGGTCATGGATGCGTCTACTATTGAGGGTAGACTGCGCCTCCTTGTAGTACACTATAGTACACTAATCTGTATGATTTTTTAAATGTTGGCATAGGTGAGGTCTGTAGACTGACGCATGTTTTGTGTTAGTTCTCTGTATTGGGAATGTTGTCAAAGATTTACATTCCCGATGCTTCCAAGACTTTTACGGCAGTGTTTCTGTCCTAAGGTTTTGAAGATAGATGACTGGTGTCAATTGATGCAGATCTCCGAAAACAATTACATGTTTTCCTGCGTAGTCTGTTTTGAGTACCTCTTGCAATCTGAAGTGAATCAAAGCCAACATTAGGTTGGAGACCATGTTCACCTCATCTATTAGGAGCATTTCCATTTGTTTTAAAACTCTGCATAGCTCCATGGCAGATTCTGCTGAAAGTTTGTAGTACTCTAATTTGTTTTGGTGTTCTACTGGAAGGAGTAGCAATCGGTGAAGAGTGACTCCACCTATGTTGTAGGCAGCCAAACCTGTAGGGGTGGTTATAACCACAGAAAGGTTGTTGTTTGTTAATTGTTGGAGGTACTTACTGATCATTTTATTAAGAATGTTTTACCTGACCCAGCTTCACCACTTACATACAGCAGTACTGGTTTGTAGTTGTCACAGGTGCAAGTTTTACTTTCGTGCTGTATACCATGTTCAATGGTTTTACTTACTTCTACAAAAATGGTACGCTGCTCATCTTTTAGTTGGGATTTATGTACTTCCTACTCTTCTATAGAGTGTTCATACTGAAGCATAGTGGTTGTTACCTCTGTCATGGCTAATTCTGCCTCATCTCCTATGAGTGGCTCTCCAAGTGGTTCTTGGATGCTTGTTTGCAAAGGTTCACTGCACTCAGAAGTGTCTACAGTTAGTTGTACTTGAAGTTCTTCTTCTTGTTGGCTTTCACTGTCCAATATGGTTTTGTACTGTGTAAAGTTTTCATCTGTGATTGTACTTTCAGTGGCTTTGAAAGCATCTTCCTAGGAGGTGTAGGTGGCTAATAAATCTTCTTCTTTTCTCCATGGTTTGAAAAGTTGCAGTACAGCCATGTAGTACAGTTCTTTGTGTTGAGGAGTTTTTAAGGACAGATTCATATGATTAATTAAACTGCATTTGGTAAGTCTCACCAGGCTGCCTTCACAACTTTCCACTCTGTAGCTACCTTTTCCTCATTTGGTGTAATGTTTTTGTATGATAGGTTTTGGGCTACCTGGTATAAGCACAAGGCTTCTAAAGTACTACTTCAAATGGATTGTGTCCTCCCACGTATTTCTCATCTTAGATATATCCTTAACTTCAGCTTTGCTGCTTGGGAAATCTTTTCTCTCTCCAGCAGAGGGCGCTGCACTCGAGTCTGTGGTGTCGATGTCCCTCTGCGGCCTCCGTCAAGCGTAGATGTCATCTGCTGTATAAAGGCCTCGAGGGCACCCCTTGGCCTCAATTCCATTTTTCCGTTAGCTTCGCTTCGGATCGATAAAACAGCGCTTCAGTTCGTACGAATATTGTCGCCTTCATCTAATCCTTCCACACTGAAGACTGGATTCAAGAAATGCCAGCAATGTGGGAGAAAGATGTCGATAACTGATCCCCATCGGAATTGCCTCTGGTGCCTCGGTTCCCACCACCGTACAGATGAGTGCGGTTCCTGTCAGTCGATGACCCATAAGGCCTTAAAAGAACAAAGAGGTAAACTGGTGGTGGGGGAGGAATCCTCGAAGTTTTCTTCGAGAGCGAGAAAAGACTCGGTTGAGTCTTCGACAAAACATCATAAAAAATCTAGGTCGAGGAGCAGTTCCGCAAAGTCTTCTTCTTCCTCTAAAAAAGGCGAAGAAAAGACCACACCGGTCTCCCTCTTCCTCTTCCTCGCAGTCGTCTGAGGAAGTTATAACATGTCCGTCGAGACATGACTCCCCAAAAAAGTGGGAAGCTTTCAGAGCATCTATGTTAAAAAATTCTGAGAATGCGGCAAAGACCCCCTCAAAAAAATCTAGGGAAGACCTTGTCCCTACTCACAAAAAAAGTGACAGGGGAAGATCTAAGATGAGAAAATCCAACAAAACAAAATTGTCGAGGGTGTCGTCCAGGGAATCTTCGCAGACACCTCATAGAAAAAGCCTACCAGTGCATAAATCGGAGGAAGAACTCAAGAAAATGGCGTCAGACTCTCATATGTCATCAAAATCCTCGTCTAAAATGTCCTCGAAGCCACTATCGAAGGCGGTCGAGCTTGAGGTGTCGATGACCCAACCTAAAAAGATTATGTCGAGTGCACAGGCAACAGTATCGAAGGCTCCTTTGACGGTTTCGATGGTCTCGACGACTCCTTCAATGGGATCGACAATATCAAAGGCTATGCCTACAACATCGACGCCACTGACACTTTTGTCGTTGTCTTCATCCATTCTAATGGCTAAATCGACACCAGTGTTAAAATCTATGCCACCTGAAGAGGTGTTTCATCCAGAAAGCAGACGTGACTTTATTAGAACCATGTCCTCCATATATGAAGGAGATTGATCAGCAGAAGAGGTTTCACCTGCTGGTGTTAAATTTGGTGCAAAACAAGTCCCTGAGGAGTTAATTGACCCTCAATCTAAGATGAAAGACTTGTATGAGTGCCTGCAGTCAGGAACTGGTCTGGCTACATCTCCAGAATATGAATTTGAATTTGAAAAGCCTGATTCAGCTGGACGTGCGGATGCAGGTTATAGAAAATTGATGAACAGGGTAACTGAATTCATGGGATGGAGTAGAAATTCACCTGTCTATCAGGATGATGACATGACTGACATCCTTTCAGGAGGACCTCAACAAGACCCCATACTTCCTTTTCACGTAGCCTTCCAAAGGAAGGTTATCACTGCATGGGAAAACCCAGAAACTATTCCCGCAGTAAATAAGAAGTATGTGTCAAAATATAGACCCTGTCCCTCAGATCCCGAATACTTAAGTAAACACCCATCTCCTGAAAGTCTGGTAGTTCAAGCAGCTACCTCTACTAGAAATGCTGCATACCCTACATTTCCACCTGACAGGGATGATAAAAAGGTTGATGCATGGTCCAGAAAGATCTTTACATCAGGGAGCATGGCTTTAAAATCCACAAATGTAACTTGCACCCTTGCAAGATTTACATATACCCTGTGGGACTACATGTCAGCGGCAGCTGAACACATCCCGGAAGGTGAGGAACGTGAAGGGTTCCTATCCATAGTAAGAGATGGAAAGGAGGCTTCAGGGGTATGCCTTCAATCAGCATTGGACACAGCTGACAGTATCAGTAGGTCCATAGTGTCTAGCACAGTGGTACGCAGATTTGCGTAGCTAAGAAAGTCAGATTTTGCACCGGATGTGAAATCCAGGCTTATTGATATGCCATTTGACTGCTCAAGGTTGTTTGGCAGCAAGGCGGATAAAAGTTTGGAGAGGCTGCAGAACTCCAAAGCAGTGGCAAAATCACGCAGTGCTGCTATACGACAACCTCAACAACGCCCCTACATAGGGTCATCTTCCTGAAGGGGTCGTCCCTTTTGATTTTATTCCTCGTTTGGGAAAGATAGGGGACAAGCCAGTCACAGAGGGCAAAGGAAATTTCCTCAGGGGCGAGGAAAAGGTGCTAGATCTGCCCCAGCAGCGGCATCTGTTCCTTCAGCTGCTGCTGCAGCTGCCGCAAAACCACTCTGAGGTTTTGACCCACAAGACCCCAGTGGGAGGTAGGATCTCACAGCATCTGGAAGAATGGTGGGGCATTACTTCAGATGCTTGGGCACTGGAAACAGTATCCCAAGTTACTGCCTTCCTTTTCAAAAGAAACCTTAGAATCACCCACAGGGATACAACTCTGTCAAAAATTCAGATCCGCTCCTGTTGCAGGAAGTCATAGCCCTGCTACAGAAAGGTGCAATAGAACATGTACCTGTAGCGGAAAGGAACAAGGGTTGGTATTCCCCATATTTCCTCATACCAAAGAAGGACGGAGGAGTGAGACCCATCTTGGACTTGAGAAGCTTGATCAAGTTCCTCAGGAAGGACAAGTTCAAGATGGTCACACTTTCTCAGATCCTTCAGGCTCTCCAACTCCAAGACTAGTTGGTATCATTGGACCTTCAGAATGCTTACTTTCATGTGCTAATCCATCTCAAGCTCAGAAAGTACCTGAGGTTCGCGATTGGCAATTCTCACTATCAGTTTCGAGTTCTGCCATTCGGGTTGACCACCGCCCGAGAGTCTTCACCAAGTTAATGGCGGTGGTGGCAGCAAGTCTCAGGAGAGGGGTGATACACGTCTACCCCTACTTGGACGATTGGATGACCAGGGCACATTCTCCAGAACAAGCACAGATACATCCGTTCAAAACTTGCCACTTCCTTCACAAACTAAGGATTTCTCTGAATTTAAAAAAGTCAAACATGATACCATCTCAGAAACTCCAGTTTATTGGAGCAGTCCTTGATACTTGTTCGGGCAAAGCCTCGCCTCCCGAAGAGAGAGCTCACCACATTCTGCAGATGGTAATACAATTCCAGAATGCCCAATATCTACCAGCCTTTGACTTTCTCAGGTTGCTCGGCCTTATGGCATCCTGCATTTTTCTGGTGCCAGAAGCGAGATTGAGGATGAGATCCTTCCAATGGGCCCGCAGGACTCAATGGTCCCAATTTTCAGGAGAAATGTCAGATCTGTTGCAAGTTCCAGTCAGAGTAGCACAGGATCTACAACGGTGGGCTTGCAGGGAACATGTCCTCAAGGCAGAATCTTTTTGGCAACCATGGCCGGAGATAACAGTAGTGACGGACGCCTCACTGACAGGGTGAGGAGCTCACACCAACGAGTTGACAATCAACAGTCATTGGTCTCCATCCGAGTCCAAACTACACATCAACCTATTGGAGCTGTGGGCAATCAGACTAGTGCTGAAGGCCTTCCTGCCTTCTGTACAGGGAAAGAATGTCCTGATAATGACGGACAACACGGAGGCCATGTACTACCTCAACAAGAGAGGAGGAGTAGGGTCACTATCACTGTGCAGAGAAGCAATGCAGCTCTGGTTCTGGGCAATACAAGAAGGGATCTCTATGTCGGCAGTTCATCTAGCTGTCATGATCTCTGCTTCCAAAAGGTCAGGGTTTTCCCAACTCCCTTGGAAGCAGATCCATAACCCAGGTTCCGAGTGCCAACCAGTCCCAATTGGGACCTTTTGGACCCAGTCCTGGCGCCAGTGGCACCAGGCTCATAAATATGCCCAGTCCCAGCGCTAGAAGCTTGGGTGGAATTACCTGCAGCAGACCATGCTGCTTACTTGCCTGCCAGTTGAGCCTCTGATCCTCTTCTGTTTGGAACTACTTTTCCTGTTGGGTGGGGCTGGAGCCACTCCCTAGATTCAGAACACTGGAACTCTTCTGGAAGGCAGGAACTCTTTTCTTACCAGGGACTCTTTTCTTACCTATGCGTGGCTGTGGAAGGAGATACCTAAGCACTACAGGAGGCTATTTAAACCACACCCTGTGGATGAATCTTGCTTTGCGTTATTCTGCACCCTCTGCAGCAGAACGCTCATCGTGTCTTCTGCATCCAGTCCTGGGCCTAAGGAAAAAGGCTTACCATCCTGAATCCAGTCTTCAGCAACACCTATAAAGACAAGAAAGAACAGGTTAGCATTCCGGCATCTGAAAGGCAAAGGCTTACCTACTCTTCGTGCGCTCCGGAGGTCTTCACACTGCATTCCGGCATCTGAAAGACAAAAGCTTACCAACTCTTTGCACGCTCCGGAGGCCGTCGGCGCTGCATCCCGCATCTGAAAGACAAAACAAGGTGCGTTTAAAGACATTGGGGAACTTTAATACTCACGTGCCAATACTCCTTTCCACATCTAAACCAGTGGGTATTCCGGCACCCTGCAGCCGCTCCGAACTTGTACCTGCAAAATAAAAAGACAGTTAGAGCGCATCGTGAAGCTGGCAACAGGCGCTTACTTACGTGCTTCCAGGCGCTTCTATTCCTCACACGGGCTCCATCTTCAACTCACTTCAGCCCGTCATCCGCCATCGCCGGAACCCTGCAAAACAAGAGACATCATTATTAAAGGCTTTAAAGACATTTGAGTTACTCGAAACGTACCGTTCGTGCAGTAAACGAAGGACAGCAGTCCTCTGAAGTCAAGAGGCCTGCGCTACCTATCCAGTGAAGAAACTGGTTACAGCACCCTGCCCCGAGGCAGATGGAGAGCTCGGCATTCACTTACCTAAGACATCTTACTCTACACGTCAGGCATACAGTGCACAGAGGTCCAGCCCAAAGAGCCAACCGGGTGCTGCACATCACCTTTGAAGATACGGTAGTCGCCCAGTCAAGACCGGCGCCTCTGCGAGAATCAGGTGAGCGTTACAGAACGCAAAGCCTACCGCAAAACTCTCGCCCAGGCGCTATGGAAACCTCAGATACTGACCACCTAGCCCGGTTACTTGGGGAACTAAGGGCAGAAGTGCATGCAGCTCGTCAGGAAACGAATGCTCTAAGAAGGGAACTAATTATTTCCAAGGAGAGAACAGATGATCTTGCTAGACAATTGCTACAGTCACAAGCCGGACAGACCCCGCTACCCGCATCAGGGGCAAATCTTCCTTCAACATCCTATATGAATCCAGTGCAGATCAACCTACCTGGGAATGTACCTCTGGCTCCGCCCGAACGATTTTCTGGTGACCCAAAGAGGTTTGCGGTATTTATCAATCAGTGCCGGTTGCACTTCTTATGCCGGCCAGCAGCCTTTCCAACTGATCAAGCTAAAGTAGCTTTTGTAC
The DNA here is from genome assembly GCF_040938575.1 of Ambystoma mexicanum. NCBI lineage: Eukaryota > Metazoa > Chordata > Amphibia > Caudata > Ambystomatidae > Ambystoma > Ambystoma mexicanum. The sequence continues at coordinate 1,135,298,340 of NC_090926.1, forward strand.
TTTCATACCTTAGTGGCAATGCGGCAGACTGGTCGATCCCTCTAGTTAATCAAGATGATCCGGTTCTCCATGATTTTCAAGCCTTTCAGCTTAGTATGGAAAAACTGTTCGCAAGACATGCACAGGGGCAGGCCTTGGACAATGAGCTTCTTTCGTTGCGACAGGGTAATCAAGACCTTTTGGCTTATATTGCATCTTTCAATAGACTAATAGTGGAAACTCAATGGCCTGAGGACAAAAGGATTACGCTGTTTTATAGAGGTCTACGTGGAGAGCTCAAAGACGTTTTAGCCCAAGTAGTGAATCCCCCACAAGACTGTTCGGATTATATAGACTTGGTCGTTCAAATAGATCACAGACTGCAGAACAGGAAGGCCGATCGTTCCAAGTTTGAGGCTCGAGTATTTTCCAAACCGCCAACTCCTTCCAAAGGAGTAGACTCCGGGGAACCCATGCAAATAGGGGGTCTGAAAGGCCCTCTAACACAAAGGGAGCGGGAAAGGAGAAAACAGTTGCAATTATGCCTATATTGCGGAAACTCAGGGCACTTTCTTCGAGACTGTCCGGTGAAACCTGCCAAGAAGGCAGTAGGAGCTGCAGTTACCACAGTTACAAACTCTGAGCAGGGAAACGACCTCGCCCGACAAGAATAGAGGTCCTCTTGCCGAGCGTGAAAACCAGTTCCGTGACCTCACATTTCGTGATACCTATGGTCCTCATTAGCCCTGATAACCCGGATCGATTACATGCAATTGAAGCTTACGTCGACAGCGGTGCCATCGGCAATTATGTGGATCATGAAATGGTTTTGAGGATGAATCTAACTCTTTGTCCCAAGGCTGTAAAGGACGTCATTACTACGGTGGATGGTACGGAGATAGCTTCCGGGCCAGTAACACATACCACTCAAGAGGTGACGCTAGTAAGTCAAGATGGACACCATGAGAAGATCGTGTTCGATGTGATCAAGGCCCCTCAGTTCCAGATTATTCTAGGAATACCTTGGTTAGAGAAACACAATCCTCTGATCGATTGGCGAGCAAGAACGGTCCAGTTTCCAGAATGTGTCTCTACTTGTCACCCTCCACCTGGTGTTGCACTGGCAGCAATTTCTTCAGAGACTCCCCAGTTACCTCCCGAATACCTAGAATACCAAGATGTTTTCCGGAAGGAGCAGGCTAACTCTCTACCTTCTCATAGGTCTTATGACTGCCAGATAGACCTGATACCTGGATCTACTCCTCCTTGTAGTAGAATTTATGCCCTCACCGAGCCTGAGAACCTTCACCTTCGACAATACCTGGATCAATACCTGGCAAATGGGTTTATTCGTCCTTCCAAGTCCCCTGCTTCTTCAGCTTTGTTCTTCGTTCCAAAAAAGGAAGGAGACCTTAGAACTTGTATCGATTATCGCTCCCTGAACCAGATCACCGTTAAGAATAGATATCCGTTACCTTTGATCCCTGAACTCCTGGACCAAGTCAGAAAAGCATGCATATATACAAAGCTGGATCTTAGAGGAGCTTACCACTTGGTACGAGTAAAAGAGGGCGGTGAATGGAAGACGGCCTTCCGCACCAAGTATGGGCTATTTGAATATCAGGTCATGCCCTTCGGACTTTGCAATGCCCCGGCCGCCTTTCAATATTTTATGAACGATGTCCTCAGAGAACTCATAGATGTGTGTGTTGTTGTTTACATTGACGACATTCTCGTTTATTCTTCATCGGAATCTGAACATCGGAAACACGTGAAAATGGTCCTCGAAAGATTGCGTCAACACAAACTTTTCGCTAAGTTGGAAAAATGTGTTTTCAACGTGACTGAAGTTGAATTCTTGGGATTCATATTATCACCTGGCGGAGTGCGTATGGATTCAAAGAAGGTCGATGCAGTTCTCAAATGGCCATTACCATCCTCCGTAAAAGGTGTGCAAAGCATGTTAGGCTTCGCTAACTTTTACCGCAGGTTTATCCCCGAGTTCTCTCGAATAGTCCAGCCCATCACTGCCTTGTTAAAGAAAAACAAACGTTTTGAATGGTCTACCGAGGCGGAACAAGCTTTCCAGGATTTGAAGACTAAATTTATCTCTGCACCAATCTTAAAACACCCTCGCCCCGAACTCCCCTACATCGTGGAAACTGATGCTTCAAGCCTTGCCATGGGGGCAGTTCTATCACAAAAGGACCCGGTAACCAATCAGTTGCATCCCGTGGCATTTTGGTCCCGCAAATTCTCACCTCCTGAAATCAATTACACGATTACTGACAAGGAACTTCTGGCTATCAAGTCTGCCTTTAAGGCTTGGCGGCATTATCTGCTGGGGGCCCGACACACCGTTACTGTGATTACGGATCACCAAAACCTGCAATATTTGAAAACCGCAAAAGCCCAATCCTCTAGACAACTCCGTTGGGCATTATTCTTTGCCGAGTTTGACTTCATAATTACCTATCGACCTGGTACAAAGAACGGTAAAGCTGATGCCCTTTCTCGGATGGGAGTGGAAGAACACTTGATCAACCCAAAACCTGTACCAATCATTCCCGAACAAAGAATTCTGGGTGTAATCGCCACAGAATCCATAGAGGAAGTTAAGGATAAAGCCAGGCAACTTGTAACTCCAGCAGACATACAGAATTGGCATCTGCAGGGAAAGGACTTTGCAGTAAAGGACAACTTATTGTATTTCCAAGAACGATTATACCTACCCAGCACAGATTTACAGAAAAAAGTAATCTCTTGTTATCACGACTCTTTGATGGAAGGTCATCCCGGTATAGCCAAGACCTCAGAAAAGATCAAGCGCTACTTCTGGTGGCCGTCTTGGAAAAAAGATATCAGAGACTTTATAATGTCCTGTGGAGTATGCGCCCAAAACAAGAGTCAAAAGGAAAGACCAGCAGGCCTCTTACGCCCTATTGACATCCCACCTCGCCCTTGGCATACGCTTTCTATGGACTTCATCACCGATCTACCTCCATGCTCCGGATACAATACGATTCTAGTAATCGTGGACTTATTCTCCAAGATGGCGCATTTCATTCCGCTCAAAGGCTTGCCAACAGCAGCAACTCTGGCCCGAGAATTTCTCGAAAACATCGTCCGACTGCACGGTTTTCCTTCGGTTCTAATTTCGGATCGAGGTAGTCAATTTATTTCTCATTTTTGGCGAAGTTGCTGTCGGTCGGCTCAAATTGATGTGAGACTATCGACCAGTCACCACCCTCAGACCGATGGACAAACCGAGAGGACCAATCAAACTCTGGAACAGTATTTACGCTGCATGCTGCAACAAACTGAAAAAACTCGGAAAGATATCCTTTGGATAGCCGAATATGCCTACAATAACTCTGTCCATTCGGGAACTGGGAAAACCCCGTTTTTTCTTTTGTACGGCAGTCACCCTCGAACCTCGGAGTTGGATCCCCTCCAAGATCTTGAAACACCAGCAGTAGACTACCTGCATTCTACAATCACCCAAGCCTTTAAGGAAGCTGTTTCTCACCTTCAAAGGGCTAAAGAACAATACAAGAAAGGAGCAGATCAACATCGGAAGGAAGCCCCTCACTATCAAGTAGGGGATCAAGTCTGGTTATCCACCAAATATTTATCTCTAAAAGGGCCACGCACATTCAACCCAAGATACCTTGGTCCCTATTCCATCACTACCATAGTAAATCCAGTACCGGTCAAGTTGAACTTGCCCCCGCACATGAAGATACATCCGGTCTTCCACGTCTCTCTATTAAAACCCGTGCAACCTCAAACCCGACTAACCAAATCTCCAAAACCTATCCTAGTTGATGGAGAACTCGAGTTTGAAGTCAAAAGCATTCTGGACTCTAAGATCTCCAAATCTAAACTATTCTACCTAATTGACTAGAAAGGCTACGGCCCCCAAGAGAGATCCTGGGAACCTGCTGAATATGTCCACGCTCCTCGCCTAATCAAAAGATTTCACCGAACATTTCCTGACAAGCCAAAACCCCCGGAGAAGCCCGGTTTGGGAGGGGCCTTGAGGGGGGGTACTGTCATGATCTCTGCTTCCAAAAGGTCAGGGTTTGCCCAACTCCCTTGGAAGCAGATACATAACCCAGGTTCCGAGTGCCAACCATTCCCAATTGGGACCTTTTGGACCCAGTCCTGGCGCCAGTGGCACCAGGCTCATAAATATGCCCAGTCCCAGCGCTGGAAGCGCCGGGCTCATAATGCTTGGGTGGACTTACCTGCAGCAGACCATGCTGCTTACTTGCCTGCCAGTTGAGCCTCTGATCCTCTTCTGTTTGGAACTACTTTTCCTGTTGGGTGGGGCTGGAGCCACTCCCTAGATTCAGAACACTGGAACTCTTCTGGAAGGCAGGAACTGTTTTCTTACCAGGAACTCTTTTCTTACCTAGGCATGGCTGTGGAAGGAGACACCTAAGCACTACAGGAGGCTATTTAAACCACACCCGGTGGATGAATCTTGCTTTGCGTTATTCTGCACCCTCTGCAGCAGAACGCTCATCGTGTCTTCTGCATCCAGTCCTGGGCTTAAAGGAAAAAGGCTTACCATCCTGAATCTAGTCTTCAGCAACACCTATAAAGACAAGAAAGAACAGGTTAGCATTCCGGCATCTGAAAGGCAAAGGCTTACCTACTCTTTGTGCGCTCCGGAGGTCTTCACACTGCATTCCGGCATCTGAAAGACAAAAGCTTACCAACTCTTCGCACGCTCCAGAGGCCGTCGGCGCTGCATCCCGCATCTGAAAGACAAAACAAGGTGCGTTTAAAGACATTGGGGAACTTTAATACTCACGTGCCAATACTCCTTTCCACATCTAACCCAGTGGGTATTCCGGCACCCTGCAGCCGCTCCGAACTTGTACCTGCAAAATAAAAAGACAGTTAGAGCGCATCGTGAAGCTGGCAACAAGCGCTTACTTACGTGCTTCCAGGCGCTTCTATTCCTCACACGGGCTCCATCTTCAACTCACTTCAGCCCGTCATCCGCCATCGCCGGAACCCTGCAAAACAAGAGACATCATTATTAAAGACTTTAAAGACATTTGAGTTACTCGAAACTTACCGTTCGTGCAGTAAACGACGGACAGCAGTCCTCTGAAGTCAAGAGGCCTGCGCTACCTATCCAGTGAAGAAACTGGTTACAGCACCCTGCCCCGAGGCAGATGGAGAGCTCGGCATTCACTTACCTAAGACATCTTACTCTACACGTCAGGCATACAGTGCACAGAGGTCCAGCCCAAAGAGCCAACCAGGTGCTGCACATCACCTTTGAAGATACGGTAGTCGCCCAGTCAAGACCGGCGCCTCTGCGAGAATCAGGTGAGCGTTACACTAGCCCAGAGCACAAAACACAGCAGTGGCTGCTCTGAGCAGGCAGAGCACAGTTTCTCACGAGTGGGAAATAGCTCAGGAAGTCCTACAATAGATCTTCGCCCTTTGGGGAACCCCAAAAGTGGATCTGTTCGCGACCAGTGTCACCAGGAAATGCTAACTGTACTGCTCAAGGGAATTTCCCCTGAGAGTGTTAAAGATAGCGTCACGAAGGCGCTGCGTACCTGTTTGTCCGGTTGAGGGTCTCGAAGATGATGCCAGGTTGTCTGAAGAACTGTGGAGATATGGTGGATGGCACGGGGAACCAGCCCAGCTCCCACCCGAATGGGACCAGGTTGGGGGTGAACCAGCTCCCAACGCCACGGGTTCGCTCTCCGCTGATTAGCGTGGCGTTAGGACAGTGCAAGCACTGACAGGGGGAGCCTCCTTTGTAGACTATTCAGAGTCTGCTGAAGGCAACTGGATCCGGATGGCGGAAGAACCGTAGATCTGATGGCAGTTGGCCCACCAAGGCAAAGTACCAAGGCAGAAGGAGGCAGAGCAGGCAGGAAGACAAGGGGCAACAGAATGAAGCTGAAGGGCCCAAGACCAACTAGGAGGAGGACTGCGGGCAACCACCCCAGAACAGGAATGGGAGCCGAGAAGGGCAGGAGGAAAGAGGGGAACCCCTTCACCAGAACAGGGAGGAAGGAGAGAATCAGGACAGCACAACCAACAAGAAGTACCAGGAGGGAGACAAGAGGTTACCAGGAACAAGGTAAGGCAACAGGAATCAGGCAACATGCAAGGTAAGCACAAGGAACCGGCGTGGACATGATCCAATTCAAACCGCGTTGAGACGCGGTTTGAATGAAAGGCCAGGCTCCTTATATAGGGCTACCAACACCTGGGAGGCTTGCAACGCAAGCCGTGCTGTCTCCCAGGCGTTGGTATGCCCAAAACGAGGCTTGGACTGCAGGTCCATCCAGACCGAGTGCCCTGTGTACTGCGCATGCGTGGAGAGCAGGAAACGGCTGCCCGCGCATGCACAGATCAGCGCGCACAGAGGACCCGGAAGCGCCCGAGACCCAAGACAGCCCCGCACCTCCCATACGGAAGCGTGGGTACATCCTCCAGGATGGGGCGTGCTGCTTCAGGTAAGGGGACCCCAAGGCAGGCGGCGTGACACTATGCCCCTCCCAGAAAGACCCAGGGCCCCAGGCTTCCAAGGATAACGAAGGAAAAAGTCACCGACAAGACAGGGCGCATGCACATGACAGCACGGCTCCCAATTGTGATCACAAGCAGGGTATCCCTTCCAATCAACCAGGTATTGGAGCACACCCGACGAATTCGTGAGTCACATATTTCCTGCACTTCAAACTCAGGGACCCCCCGCACCTGAACAGAGGATGGATGTGGATGGGAGCGCCCAAAGACATCCTTCACAACGGGTTTTAAAAGGGAGACATTAAACACAGGATGCACTCGCCAAGAATGGGCTAACACTAGCTGAAAAGACATTGAGGACAATCGTTTGGAAACCCTGAAAGGCCCATAGAATCGGGGAGCTAACTTAGTGGGTAAATTGCGTACTGGCAGGTTCTTAGAAGACAACCAAACCAAATCGCCCACTTGGAAATCAGGTTCAGCGGTCCGACCCTTATCTGCCTGCCTTTTCATGCGCTCCCATGCCTCAGCAAGGGTACTCCGGACCAAGTTGTGTTGCTTCTGGATGTTGAAGACCAACTGATCTGCAGATGGAACAGCACTGGGCAGCACAGGACAAAAAGGAACCAGCTCGGGATGTTGTCCGGCCGAGCAAAAAAAAAGGACTGACACCGGTGGCAGCATGGGTTGCGTTGTTATAGGATAATTCAGCCAGATCCAGGTACTTCATCCAGTTGGATTGAGCGGCATTGGCATAGCAATGTAGGTATTGCTCCAGAGTTTGATTAGTTCTCTCTGTCTGACCATTAGTGTGTGGGTGATAACCAGAACTCAAAACTCTGCGGATACCCAGATGATTGCACAATTGATGCCAAAAAGAAGAGAGAAACTGTGATACGCGATCTGAGATGATCTTCTCCAGCAATCCATGTAACTGGTAGATGTTGTGTAAAAACGCCAGAGCCATCTGGGAGGAGGTAGGGATTTTAGGAAAAGGAATAAAGTGTGCATACTTCGTGAAACAATCCACTACCACCATAATGCAAGTGTAGCCCTCAGAAGGTGGAAGCTCGACAATAAAGTCTTTAGCGATGGTATGCCATGGGTAGGGTGGTGTTTCGGTAGGCTGAAGCAGTCCCAAAGGCTTTCTCCTGGGCGTCTTGGTCTGAGCGCAGATTGGACAACTCTCCACATACTGTTTAACCTCCTTGGCCCAACCGGGCCACCAGAATTGTCTAGAAACCAGCTCCTGGGTAGCCTTGATGCCACGATGACCACCTATCTGCGAATCGTGGAACCCATGAAGTATGTCCAACCGAAGGGAACTCGTTGGTATGTACAATCGATTCAAAAGGAACAGGAAACCATCGCGTTCTGTGACTTGTGGTCGTTTCAGTAGGTTAGCTCGATCCGGGTCAACCAGGGTTTCTTGCATGATTCTCTGCAGGTGAGGAGAAATGGTCAGTAGAAAATGCTTGGGAGATATCAATGGAGTGTTCAAACTAATTTCTTCCTCTTCTTTCTCCAGAGAGCGAGATAAGGCATCCGCCTTCAGGTTCTGAGAGCTGGGAATGTAAGTAATGCTGAAGTCGTAGTGGGAAAAGAAAAAAGCCCATCGGGCTTGGCGAGCGGTGCGACACTGCAAAGATCGCAAAAACTGCAAGTTGCGATGATCTGTACAGACTTCTACAGGAAAACGACCACCAAGCAAATGGTTCCTCCACTACTCAAACACTGTCTTGATGGCCAGAAACTCCCTTTCGATGACTGCATAATTCTGTTCACTAGAAGTCAGTTTTCGTGACAAATAGGCCACAGGTTGTTCTTCGCCAGATGTAGGATACTTCTGTAAGAGAACAGCGCCAACAGCGAAGTTGGAAGCATCAGCCTCAACGATGTAGGGCATCTCATCGTTGGGATGATGTAGAATGGGAGCTGTGCTGAACGCTGTTTTCAAACAGTCAAAAGCTGCTGCCGCCTCTTGATCCCTAAGAAAAGGTATCTTGACACTGGTCAAACGCGTCAATGGGGCCGTGACACGTGAAAACTGTAGAATGAAGTGCTGATAATAATTGGTGAATCCCAAGAACCGCTGAAGAGACTTCAAGTCGTAAGGTTGTTTCCAGTTCCGGATTGCTTGTACCTTATCGGTATCCATGTGTATTCCAGCATTGCTGATCACGTATCCCAGGAACTCCATATTGCTCCGATGAAACGAACATTTCTCAGCCTTGGTGAACAATTGATTTTGTAATAGCCGTTGAAGTACTTCTCGGACATGAGAAACATGTTGCTCCAGATTGTCTGAGAAGACCAGGATATCATCCAGATAAACCCAGACCGAGATGCCAATCAAGTCGCTGAAGATGTAGTCCATAAACCGTTGGAAGACGGCCGGGGCATTACACAACCCGAAGGGCATTACCCTGTATTCGTAATGCCCAAAGGGAGTCTTAAAGGCCGTCTTCCACTCATCGCCCTCTTTAATTCTGACCAGATGGTAGGCTGCATGGAGGTCTAATTTGGTGAAGACTCTGGCTGATCGTAAGGACTCCATGATGTTCCGAATCAAAGGTAATGGGTACCTGTCCTTAAGAGTGATGTCATTCAGTTGGCGATAATCGACACATGGCCGTAAGGTCCCTTCCTTCTTCTTCACAAAAAACAGTGGGAATCCAGCGGGGGATTTGGAAGGTACGATGTATCCTTTCTTCACACAATCGTCAAGGTAGTCCCGGAGTACCTGTCTTTCGGCCTGAGTCAAGGCATATACCTTCCCTCGAGGAATCACCGCACCTGGAATCAGATCAACGGAACAATCAAAAGACCTGTGAGGTGGAAGGGGTATGTCTCTGGGCTCAGAAAACACAGTCTTCAGGTCAGCATACACATGAGGAATCTAGGACAAGGTACATAGACCAGATAAGTCTTCCGGAAGCAAGAGGGGTTGAGGTTGGCGACTCCAAAGACGTACTGGAACAACAACTTTCTTGAAGGCAAAGAGCAGAAGCAAACACTAGAGTGCGGGATTCCCAATTGATCGTGGGATTGTGTCGCAGAAGCCAAGGTGGTCCCAACACCACTGGATATGAAGGTTATCTGATAACGTTGAGAGCTATTCTTTCCTCATGTCCCTCGATTCGTAATAGCATGCCAACTGTATGCAATCGTATGGGGCCGGAAGCCAAAGGAGTACCATCAATCACCTCCACTGGTATTGCAGTTCTTCTGGTAAGCAATGGTATGCTGCTGTTGGTGGCGAAATCCTCATCAATATAATTACCGGAAGCCCCACAATCCAATAGACCATAGATATTGCTGCCTTATCAAGCCACTTCAAATTGATCTTCAAGAGCATCAAGACGGCCGGCTGCATGGGTGGAAGAACAGTATTGGAACAGGAAAGGTCTGGAAGCAAGAAAGGACCTGTCGTAGCCTTTCCAGTAAACGACAGGTCTCCTAGTTTCCCCCTTTCTTGATAGGGTGCAGAGGACAGGTACCCAGATAGTGACCAGCAGCTCCACAGTATAAACACAGTCGTAGACTTCTCCTGTGCTTCTTCTCTTCTTCAGATAATGGACCCCTTACAGCACCAAATTGCATAGGCTCTGGAGTTTAATCCGAGGGTGCTGACATGCCAGTCAGTAGGGTCGGCGGCCTGGGGTACCCCTTCTCAAACCGACATCTCTCACCTCTTCTCTCGGCCAATCTCTGGTCTATCCTCAATACTTGTTCAATAAGTTTCTGAAGATTTTCAGGTTCAGGAATGTGTAACAACTCCTCCTTGTATTCCTCTCTTAACACCCGGCAAAACAGTGTCTGCTGTGTTATCTCTGGCCATTGGGAATCAATAGCCAGTTGACGGAAACAACCGATATACGTGATTATATCAGTATTGGCCTGTTGAATATCCATCAATTGGTTCTGCATTGCGGAGGCCAGATTAGGAGACTGGAAAACTTCCAGGAAATGTATCCGACAATTGTTGCAGAATTCACCCACACGTCTGGGATCACCATCGAACTTGATTGGTGCGGTGTGAGCCATGGTGTTTTCGGACTGTGGAATAGCTCCAATGTTCTGTGTCACCATTTGGCGTAACATTACATTCTCCTGGCGGAGTGCAGTCATCTCAGCATGAAGAGCTTGAACCTCTTTATGAGGTCCCTGGTCCTCTTCCATCTCAGAGTCCGAAGAATCCGAAGACAGGCGTCTCAATCTGTTAAAGATGGCGTCACGAGGGCGCTGTGTACCTGTTCGTCCGGTTGAGGGTCTCGAAGATGATGCCAGGCTGTCTGAAGAACTGTGGAGATGTGGTGGATGGCGCGGGAAACCAGCCCAGCTCCCGCCCGAATGGGACCGGGTTGGAGGTGAACCAGCTCCCAACGCCATGTGTTCCCTCTCCCCTGATTAGCGTGGCGTCAGGACAGTGAAAGCACTGACAGGGGGAGCCTCCTTTGTAGACTATTCAGAGTCCGCTCAAGGCAACTGGATCCGGATGGTGGAAGAACCGTAGATCTGATGGCAGTAGTAGTTGGGCCCACCAAGGCAAAGTACCAAGGAAGAAGGAAGAAGAGCAGGCAGGAAGATAAGGGGCAACAGGATGGAGCTGAAGGGCCCAAGACCAACTAGGAGGAGGACTGCGGTGAACCACCCCAGAACAGGAATGGGAGCCGAGAAGGGCAGGAGAAAAGAGGGGAACCCCTTCCCCAGAACAGGGAGGAAGGAGACAATCAGGACAGCACAGCCAACAAGAAGTACCAGGAGGGAGACAGGAGGTTACCAGGAACAAGGTAAGGCAACAGGAATCAGGCAACAGGTAAGGTAAGCACAAGGAACCGGCTTGGACACGATCCAATTGAAACCGCATTGAGACACGGTTTGAATGAAAGGCTGGGCTCCTTATATAGGGCTACCAACACCTGGGAGGCTTGCAACGCAAGCCGTGCTGTCTCCCAGGTGTTGGTATGCCCAAAATGAGGCTTGGACCGCAGGTGGTCCAGACCGAGTGCCCTGCGTACTGCGCATGCGCGAAGAGCAGGAAACAGCTGCCCGCGCATGTGCAGATCAGCGTGCACAGAGGACCCGGAAGCGCCCGAGACCCAAGACCGCCCCGGACCCCCCAGACGGAAGCGCAGGTACATCCTCCAGGATGGGGTGCGCCGCTTCAGGTAAGGGGACCCCAAGGCAGGCGGCGTGACAGAGAGGAGCTATAGGGGATGAGTTCATAGTGGATTGGGAGTTTCCACTTCTGTAGGCGTTTCCTCCAGTCCCGGTGATCCCTCAGGTAATCAGGAGGTTGAGCAAGTTCCGGAACACCATGATCCTAATTGCCCCGGATTGGGCCAGGAGAACGTGGTACCCAGACCTTCTGGACATGTCCATCTGCCCTCCAATATGACTTCCAAGAGGAGAGGATCTTCTCTCGCAAGAGGAAGGTCACGTTCTCCATCCAGAGGTCAACACATTCAACCTTCACACTCACCACATTCTGCAGATGGTAATAAAATTCCAGAATGCACAATATCTACCGGCCTTCGATTTTCTCAGGTTGCTCGGCCTTATGGCATCCTGCATTTTTCTGGTGCCAGAAGGCAGATTGAGGATGAGATCCCTTCAATGGGCCCTCAGGACTCAATGGTCCCAATTTTCAGGAGAAATGTCAGATCTGTTGCAAGTTCCAGTCAGAGTAGCACAGGATCTACAATGGTGGGCTTGCAGGAAACATTTCCTCAAGGGAGAATCTTTTTGGCAACCATGGCCGGAGATAACAGTAGTGACGGACGCCTCGTTCACAGGGTGGGGAGCTCACACCAATGAGTTGATAATCAGCGGTCGTTGGTCTCCATCGAAGTCCAAACTACACATCAAAGTATTGGAGCTGAGGGAAATCAGACTAGCGCTGGAGGCCTTCCTGCCCTCTGTACGGGGAAAGAATGTCTTGATAATGTTCGTGACCAGTGTCAACAGGAAATGCGAACTGTATTGCTCAAGGGAATTTCCCCCGAGAGGAGGTCTAGGGGACACATACGTAGTGGAATGGGAGTTTCCACTTCTGTATGCGTTTCCTCCAGTCCCGGTGATCCCTCAGGTAATCAGGAGGTTGAGAAAATTGAGGAAAACCATGATCCTAATTGCCCCGGATTGGGCCAGGAGAACGTGGTATCCGGACCTTCTGGACATGTTCATCTGCCCTCCAATACGTCTTCCAAGAAGAGAGGATCTCTCGCAAGAGGAAGGTCACGTTCTCCATCCAGAGGTCAACACATTCAACCTTCACGCATGGCTTCTGAGAGGTTGAGATATACGGATTGGGACCTTCCGGATGACATCATGGAGATCTTGCTTACGGCCAGAAGGCCAGCAACACAATCACTGTATCGGTGTTGTTGGAACAAGTTCAGTAACTGGTGCAGAGATAAGAATGTGGTCCCGTTTCAGTGTAATATTCCCACAATATTATCTTTTATATTACACTTGGCTAATCTGGGGCTCCAGGTTGGCACGATAAAAGGTTACTTAGCAGCGCTGTCCATTTTTAATCACTCCTCAGAAGAAGAATCACACTTTAAGTTACCTTTAATAACTCAATTCTTCCAATACCTTTTCAAGTTTCTGTGTGGGACTTAAACTTGGTACTAAAGTTCCTTACATGCATTCCATTTGAGCCTTTGCATTCTTGTCCGTTAAGGCTCCTTACTTTTAAAACAATACTTTGTGTGGCAATTACATCAGCCCGCAGGGTAAGTGAGTTGCAGGCACTTTTTAGCGGGCCGCCTCACACCATCTTTTATAAAGATAAAGTGGTCCTTAGAGTAAAACCCTCTTTCTGCCAAAAATCACAAAAGTAAGGAAGAGGAACAGCTACATAGATTAGATCCTAGAAGAGCTCTTAGCTTCTATATTTCAAGATTGGCAAAACTACGTCAGTGTGGCCAACTTTTTGTGGGATACACTGGCCGCAAATTGGGACTAGCCGTGACCAAGCAAACATTATCTGGTTGGATACTTTTGGCTATAACTGAATGTTACACATTGGCTGGGAAAGATCCTCCAGATGGCCTGAGGGCTCATTCAACCAGGGGCATGGCAACTTAAACAGCACTTCAAAGGGGTGTCCCTGTGCAAGATATTTGCGCTGCAGCCACATAGTCATCCATGCATACTTTTATAAAACATTATGCTCTAGATTCGACTTCTTCACAAGGAGGTCTGTTCACTTAATCGGTATGTCATTCTGTACATGACTAAAATTTCTGTACTCCCACCTCCAATACAAAACTGCTTTGGGAGTCCGTGGTAGGATGAGGAGTACGTGGTAGGACACAATCCATTCGAACAACAAGTTACTTACCAAGTGTAACGTTCTTTCGATTGGATGTTCCTCCCACATATTCCTCATCGACCCTCCCAGCCTACCCCACTGTACAGTTTACGTGGTTTACACTCTAAATTCTTTTAAGGCTTGGGTGAAAAGAGGCACGCCATTAACTACAAGCCAGTGGCTAAAATATGCGAAAAAACAGAACTGAGGCCAACGGACGCGCTCAAGGCATTTATACAGTGATTGACGTCGACGCTCGACAGAGGCCGCCGAGAGACATCGACGCTGCAGCCTCGAGTGGAGAGTGCTCTGGTGGAGAGAGAAAACATTTCCGAAGCAGCAAAGCTGAAGGTAAGGATATATCTAAGATGAGGAATTTGTGGGAGGAACATCCAATCGAAAGAATGTTACAGTTGGTAAGTAACTTGTTCTTCTGTTTGGGTAATATGTGCTCCAATAAGTTGTTCTTCAAACTGTCTTGGCTGTTGAGATTGCTTTTGGCTATTGTTTGTATGTCTTCGTACGATTTAAGTACTCTTCTTCTGGATGCAGCAGGCCCAAGGCTTAGCCACACTATGTTGTCTGATTTCCCATATAAGGCTGTGCCGGTTAAGCGGTCCGCGACTTCGTAGCTGCCACATTCTCTATGGGACAGCATTTTAATGCTAAAGCTGTACAATTTTTGTGGCAGGGTTTTGTCAGAGGATATGTTATCCCTGAGGTCTGTGAGCTGTGTTATCTCTGCTTTGGTTTGTATTTGTATTTATTGTTTTTATATAGCGCTTTAATCCAAAGTGCTCTACAGTTTAACAACAAGAATACATAGAACATGAAACAGTAGAAGCAATGACAATATATATGAATCAAACCAGTAAAACAGCATGTAGAACAATTTGCATATGAGGATGAAGAAGGGAGCAGGAGGTGGGGAAGGAAAGGAAGACGGAGAAGGTAAAGGGAGTAGAGAGAGTCAGTAGGAAGACGGGAGGACTTAGGAGAGAAGGGGAAGGTAAAGAGAATCAAGACAGGAGTACAAGAGGGGAGAGGGGGAAAGGTGTCAGGGTAGGGAATGAAGAAGGAGTGATTTCAAGGAGGAGCGGAAAGAGGAATAGGTGGGGATGGAGCGGATAGAAATAGGTAGGGAGTTCCAGTGTAGGGGAGGGAGGAGCTGAAAGGAGCAGAAACGAGAAGAAGCACAAGAGTGAGGAGGAACAGAAAGTAAGAAGAGATCGGCAGATCAATGGGAGCGAGAGGTGGTATAAAATGAGAGAAGAGAGGAGAGATATGGAGGGGCGAGATCATGAAGAGATTTAAAGACAAAACAAAGGAAGTTAAATTTAAGCTGGGAGTGGAAGGGAAGCCAGCCTAGGTAAGAGAGTGAGTTGGAGATGGAGTTATGAGGAGAGAGAAGACAGAGGGTACGGATGGCAGAGTGGTAGAGGGATTTGAGTGGGGTGAGATGGGAAGCAGGGAGTCCGAAGAAGAGAGAAGAACAGTAGAAGAAGCGAGAAAAGATGAGGGAGGAGATTAAGAGTTTGGTAGCATGGAAGGTAAGAGAAGAGCAGACTTTACAAATATTGAAGAGGTGGTAGCGACATGCGCGAGAGCTGAGGGAAATATGATGGGTAAAGGAGAGGGAAGAATCAAAGTGAATGCCTAAATTACGAGCATGGGTGGAGATGGGAAGGTTAGAAGGAGGAGAATGAATATAAGAAGGGGGAGAAGGAGGAGGAAGAGTGTTAGAAGGAAAGAATAAGACGTCAGTCTTGTCTGTGTTAAGAGAGAGATAGTGAGATGACAGCCAGTTTTTAATGGCATTAAGACAGGAAGAGAGATTTAGATGTAGGTCAGTGATGAATGAAGAAAAGGAGAGGAATAGCTGGGTGTCATCCTCATAGAAATGGTAAGAAATCATGAAGGACGAGATAATAGGGGCAAGGAGGGAGGTGTAAAGAGAGAATAAGAAGGGTCCAAGGACAGAGCCTTGGGGAACACTGTAGTCTAGAGGGAGAGTAATAGGGGAGGTTCAACCACCCCAAGAGACAACAAAAGAGTGGTGGGAGAGGTAGGAGGAGAGCCAATTGAGTGCAGAGCCCTTGATACGAAAGGAGGAAAGAGTTTTGAGAAGTAAGGGGTGATCTACAGTATCGAAGGCAGCAGAGAGGTTGAGGATGAGGACCGAGGAAAGCTTAGAGTAGCAAGCGGTTAAGAGGGAGTTAAGAGCATGAGTTAGAGCGGTCTCAGAGGAGTATTTAAGGCGGAACCAGACATTGAGAGGGGGGAAGGAGAGAGGAGTTAGTGACAAAGGTTGAGAGCTGAGAATAGGCTAAGCGTTCGAGTATTTTAGAGAGAAAAGGTAGAAGTGAGATTGGACAACAGTTGGAAGCAATAAGAGGATTGTCAGAAGGTTTCTTCAGGAGAGGGATAATGGTGGCATGCTTGAAGGCAGTAGGGAAGGTGGCGGAGGAGAGACAAGTATTGAAGAAGGAGGTTAGATAGGGAATGAGAGGGGGTAAATCGTAGGAATAAGAAGGGTTGGGATGGTATCAGAAGGGGCGGCGGTAGGATGGGATTTGATGAGGAGGAGAGAGACGTCAGGTGGAGTGATCGGAGACAATTCAGAAATGCATGCCGGAGTGGAGTGGAAGGAGGCGGGGGGAAGAATAGGAAGGAGAACAGTTCATTTTTTGGCAGAGAGAAAGAATTTTGGCAGAGAAGAAATCAGTGAAATCAGAAGGAGAGAGAGGAGAGGTAGAAGAGAAGTCAGGAGTGGGAGGTGAGAGAAGACGAGAAAGGGTTTGAAACATATAATGAGGATGAGAGGCTTGGGAGTGAAGGAGGTTAGAGAAGTAGGAGCGTTTAGCGAAGTTGAGACAGGAGTCGTATAGAGAGTGATAAGAGAAGTAGGTGGTTTGGTTAGAAAAGGTGGGGGATTTAGGCCAACAACGCTCAGGGCGACGAAGGAGATGACGCATGGACTGGAAGTGAGGGGAGAGCCGATGTCGGGAAGGTTCGCGAGTAGGGCGGAAAGATGAGAGGGGGTAGAGTTGATTGAGACTGGTAGAGATAGAGGAGGACAGAGAGGATAGGGCAAGATCAGCCGGGAGAGAAGAGAAGTCAGAGAGAGGAGGAAGAGAAGAAGAACAGGTATCAAGAAAGAGAGAAGGGTTAAAGCTACAGAGGTCACATCGAGTGAAGGATATGGGAGAGGGTAAGAAAGTTGAAGGAGGTAGACAGGGAGTAAGGCAGAAGGAGAGCAAAGCATGGTCAGATAGATATTTGGGTAAAGAGGAGACAGGTGAAGAGGAGTAGGTGGAATTAAAGATGATATCAAGGGTGGAGCCAGAAGAGTGGGTAGGAGAAGAGGGAAGGTGAGAGAGAAGGTAGGAGTCGAGAATGGAGAGAAGAGGTGAGGGCTGAGGGGGAGTATGGGAAGATGAAGATTGAAGTCTCCAAGTACATAGAGGGGAGAGGGGAAAGGAGAGATAAGAGAGAGGAGATCGTCAAGGTCGTCATAGAAGGAAGAGAAGGGGCCAGGAGGTCTATAGATAAATAGAAAGGAAATAGGATGAGGGAAAGTAAAGGATTTATACAAGTATTCGAAAGAAGGGAAGGTAGGAAGGGACAAGGAGGAGGTAGATGAAAGATAATTAGAGTGGAAAAGGAGACCAACGCCTCCACCATAACCAGAGGAACGAGAAACATGAGAGAAGGAAGAGGAAGCAGTAGTGAGAGAGGCAGGGACAGCAGAGTTGTGAAGAGGGATCCAGGTTTCAGTTAGACAGTGGAAATGAAGGTTGAGGCAGAAGAACATGTCCAGGACAGCTGCAGTCTTATTGCAGAGAGATCTGGCTTTCCAAAGAGCTATGTTCATTAGAATGGAGGGTTGAATAATTGGTGGGTAGATGAGGTTACGATGATGAGGAAGGGAAGAAGATGAAGGGGGTGTAAGGGGAAGGGGGTTGAGCAAGGGTATAGACATGAAGACTAGTGGAAGGATGTGGAGAAGAGGTCGGGGCAAAGGGGAGGACAGGGGTTTGGGGGTGAGGAATAAGGTGGGAGAGAAGGGAGAAATCTGGCAATGTGCATGACAAGGGGGGGGCAGTAGGTAAGAGTGTAGCTGCGAGGTGTGACAAGAGAGATAAAGAGGGAGAGGAGGTGATGGAGTGATGGGGAGAGTCGGGAGGAAAAGAGAGTATTAGGAGGTGGGGCAGACAGCCCCAATCCAGAAGGCTCAAATGGAAGGAGCCAGGGGCTGGGGTAGGGTGTGCCACGCTGGTTAAGTAGGCGGTGACATATCGTGCAACAGCAGTGGAATTGTCTACAATGCACTTTAAATCAACATTGGCATTCCATAAGAGGGCAATAATTGCATTGTAATCATTGATGTACTTTGATGCTTCGCTCCTTTTTATGCAGTATGCTTTTTTAGGAGATTTTCCTTTCACACTGTGTCAAACCGAAGACATGAAGCTGTTTACGTGGCCTGTTGTTGAAACTGGTCTAGGGAAACCAAAGCGACATTTGTTGTAGTATTTGCCTCTGTTCTTATATTCGCGTCGACAATACTTGCCACACTTGTGTCTTAGGAATTGCAACATTTGTTCTCATAGGTCACTATGGGTATTTTCCGATGGGATTTCGCAAGTGACATATTTGGGAATGAACTGCAAAACAGTTTCATCACTTTCCTCACCAAATGTAGGAGCATTTTTAATCCACAAAAGCATGTGCATGTGTGGTGCTCCTCTGGTTTGATATTCTTTTCTCCAAAAGAAGTGCTCCAATTCTCCGAGGGGAGGAAGTGTTTTATTGCAAATGAAGTACAGCATGGCAAGGAAGCGATGATGAAAGTAGTGTGAAACATTTACTGGATCGAGATAGCACAGCTCTCCTGGTGTTTTCATGTCTATACCTGTTTTGCTTTTGTTTGCTATGCGTAGGAAAGTGTGCAAGTCTTCCCATGCATACTCAGCACAACTTAAAGTGACAAACCATGTGGGAGGGCCAAGGTTGCGTAGCATACAACGTACATCTGCGTGCCATCGAAACCAGTACTCTTTTGTACCACGCATGTTTGCCAAGAGATTTGTAACACTTGACTGTAAAACTTCATCCTTCTCTTGCACCTTTTGAAGTAGTTGTGTAGCAGACATGTTTTGGAAATGGGAACCTGTTTTTAATGTGTGGGAAACTCTGTAAATAGCGTTATTCTGACGCTGTTATTTGTGTGCTTCTTTCGTCATATCTTCCACCACACAAAGAGTAGAGGAAAGGCTCGTGCTTCCACACTTTTTTCCCATATACTGATTGGCGCTCCTTTGGCTTGCCACATTTGATATGTTTCTAGTGCATAGTCTATGGTGTATTTGGAGTGCAGTTGGTGAATTGTATACTGGAGCCTGCACAAAGATCTAGACGCTAAAATTGGCCACTTGTTGAGGACTCCTGAATTATTTTGGTTGTTTCTCTCAGGTTTTCTTGAACGTTTATTTCCTTGTAGTATTCATTGTTTTGTTGAAGGTACTGCAACGCCTCTCTCACTTTGGTTAGGTCCACTAGGTGTTGCCAAATTGTTTTGTCTTTCGTAGGTACACCATTCACCAGGATAATCAAAGATTCGTGTATTGGCCTTTGCACTTGTAGAGTGTCTAAATTTTCTTTGAGCTCTAACAGTAAATAAACTACTTTACCACGAATGCCTTTCAGTAATTCAGTGGGAGGTAATTTTGCAGTTTTTTGTTGAAGACGTATTATTGCTTAAAATGGGTGCACTGTTTCTATTATAATGCTCTCATACAAATTAAGCTGCTGCAGTGCGTTTGGCAGTGGAAATAGTTCCAAATGATTACTAGTTGCCCGTGAAGGTCTTTGGTTATTGTCAAGTTTTGCAGTGGAGTATGTGCACAGTATGGATGTGTTGGTAATGTCGTACTTGTTTTCTGCTAGAAGGTACAGAGCTAATTGAAACCATTGGGATTCTGCATTGCCTTCTGTTTTCTGCATTATATCTCCAGTTTTGGTGTTATTTTTATAGAAAGTTCAACGACAACACACACATACTTGGTTAGACATTTCAGCAGAAGTGCTTTCGAACTTTTGTATTTCTTTTCTGTATGTGTGAAATGAAAGGTTGATAGCTGCACTGTTGTCAGTACTGTTGTCTGAAAATTTTGGAGTGTTCCACAGTATTTCCTTTGGATGTGCTGATTTTCATTGAGCACTTGTTTGGCTGTAACATGCAGGAGAATATCATTTACATGTTGGAGGCTAAAGCTGGAGTTTTTGCATAGTATGGTTTGTACACTAGATTTCCGGCTTGCTAACATTGTAATACGGTGGGAGGTGCTTTTGCAAGCTGGACCAGAAATACAGGCTAAGGAATGTCCTTGTATTCCGGTGTAGTTGCACACTGGGCAGGAGTCCATAGTTTGCAGTATTTTCATTCTTCTTTTGTCGTTGCCTTTGACATACTGATTGAGCAATTGCTGCACATTTTTAATTAGGCTTTGGCGAACATTGTACATTGATGTGCAAGGCATTTGTAGGTGATGGTTTGGTGGATTAGAGAGTTACATCTAAGTTTGATGGGGATATTTCTGAAAGCAGTGTTTCCTCTTCCATTATGGTATTGTGTATCTTTTCATACCCTTGTCCACTCCAATGTGGGTCAATTTGGTTAGTTTGTTGTTGTTTGTATGATTCTTCATTGAAGTATGAATCTGTGTTGGTGGTGTGACTCCACTCACCTGTACAGATGTGGCCAAAAGTATCTATGCTCACGTTGCATTTGTTTCGAAGTCGTGCTTGCAATTTACTAATTACTAATTAATCTTGTTAGTGGTTTCATTCTCTTCAAAATTACTATAAACAATTTCCGCTTCACGCTTATAGCACTGTCAACAAGAGCTCCTAGGATGACTTTTCTGCTGTAGGTTTTCAGGGTTGAGCGTGATTTCTTCCCTCTACTTGTAAGGTTCTGAAGGACTTTGTGGTGAATTTTTTTTGTGAAATTACTTTTTTCGAATGCTTGCTTGTGACTACCTTACCATTTGTACGTGCTCGCTTAGCAGTAGTGTGGTTCCACTGTATGAAGTGGTTTTCTTTACATTCTCACATTTTGCCAGATTGTCTACACTGTCTTTACTGGTAGATGCATCTGTTTTACTTAATGACTGAATTACCTCTTTTTCTTCACCGTTCTGTTCACGTTGAGCTTGCAGTGGATGGCTACTTTCTGTGTTTGTAGGTTGCGTGGCTCTCTTTCTGCATTGCTGTTTACGGAATTGCCGTTTGGTAGGCATTGTGTAGTAGCTGTTGGCGAAGAAAGGGAAGTGTGGGTGTAATATGAGTCAGTGGGTGAATGGGAGGGAAGGCAGCTATTTAATTGCAAGTGTGTGGCTGTGCAGCGGTTTGTAAGGTTAGGTTGCGGACACTATGCTAGTATGTGGCCATTACTCTAATGGAGGCAATATAAGAAACACTTAGCACCTGTAGAGGTGTGATAAGTAACAATGAAGTACATATTGCTGGACGGCCACACATTTATATGCTGCAGTACAACAATAGTGCACTTGTTTAGTAAGATATACAAGAGTATGCTGGTATTGTACTCACTTTGTTGATTGAAGAGAGTAGGTTTATTGTAGGCTGTATTGTGAAGTGCACACTCCAGTGGCTTTGCAGAGACAGGTGGGCACTGCTCCGGCATAAGAAGATAGTAAGAATGTAAGATGTATGCTTAGTACATGAGTGCGGGCATTGCTTTTGGGTTTTACTTTCATTATGCACATTTATGACTGTTACTGTTGTGAATGTGGCAAAAACTTTTATTTTTTATTGCTGAACTGTTGTTGTTATGTATAACGTGCGGGTCGAAACTGTCAGTATGCTTGAAATGTATGCACTTTGTACAGTTTGGTTGGAAAAGCTGTCTGATAGTTTTGTGTGCGATTTGTACAAATTTGCTACGAGGTGTTTTAATGGGGGAAAGCATTGTAAAAATGATGGAACAAAAGAACACCAATGCCTGTTGTGGGCAAATGGAACCTTTGGAACCACCTACCATGGTAGGAGCGATTTAATGGTAGGTGATGGGAGACTTAACGGTACAAATTTTGAGCACGTTATGGAGATTTACTCCTAGGTACACTGCTGCTACATACGTATAAAACAGTTGGAACTGTACTGTACAAAAAATAGTAATACCTAC
Source organism: Ambystoma mexicanum (assembly GCF_040938575.1). Taxonomy (NCBI): domain Eukaryota; kingdom Metazoa; phylum Chordata; class Amphibia; order Caudata; family Ambystomatidae; genus Ambystoma; species Ambystoma mexicanum. The sequence continues at coordinate 1,135,320,365 of NC_090926.1, forward strand.
TGGGTGTGCTGATGGGTAGCGATGCTAATGTTTTTGGGTACAGAACGCGTAGATCGTTTTACAGTACTTTCTCGTGCAGGTGCTTTTGATTTACAGGATATTTCACCTCTGTGTGTTTAACGGCTGTTAAGCACTGTTCAATGGATGTGATAGCATTACATTCACAGTTCTTGGATGTAATTGGTGGATGCATAGGTAATAATTTAACAGTAGCCAATCAGGGCGTGCTGCTGAAAGAGTACTTGAAAGGGAAGAAGGACTGGCCCTGATTTACTGTGCCGCGGCCCTTGCTGTAGTTAGGAAAATCACACATGCTCCATGCTGTCCTTTGTAATGTGCTTGCTATGGAAATGGGCCTACAATTTACCGATTCACGTGTGTGTCTGCTTTTTTGTTCCATGGTAGGATGTTCTTTTGTGCCCATAACAACGTTAGTGCTTATAGTGTGACTTTTGTCAGTGGCAGTGGAATATTTTTTTCCCATATTGCAATTAGTAATCTGTTGCACTATGTGCAATGTACGCTGCAGACACAGGTGTAGTAATGTACGGAGGACAAACCCAGGGGAACCCTTAATTAGGAGCACACAAAAGGGTGTTTATTTACACGTCCCTTTAGCAAAATTAGGAAAAAACACTTTGCACAATTTCTACGAAGAAGCCCACTTTCTATGATGCTTACAATCTGTTTGTGCAGCCTCGTATACAGTAAAATATGTTGGCGAAAGCTGCGCCTTTTGGGGTGCGCATGTGTTACGTCCGGGTCTTTTGAGGGTGGCTGCAATGGAAATGGGACTGTGCAGGTGTCGGATAGGTCAATATCAATTTGTGAACGTCTGTTAGCCAATAGAAGTGGACAGGGCTAGGGGGTCGGGGGTACTGTTAGGTAGGCAGACTATATGGCTGTTGGGCGACTCGTGGATACATTGGGTACAAGTCTACAAAGAACGTTGTGCACTAGCAGCACACCTTGGTTTCCATAATGTCGATGTGCACTGGTACGGAATACGTGGGATGCAATGGTTCCATGTCGGTCCTCTTTGTGCCAGTTTGGTGACACTTGCTCATCCAGACATTATTGTTGTTCTTTGTGGAGGGAACAGTTAAGGGGTGTTACTGGCATTTCACTGCAGTTTGCAATGAAGGAGACATTTTGGCAACTCATGGAAATGTTTCCAAAATCACACATAGGGTGTCATTCCGAGGTTGAAGGTAAGTAACTGTCCTTACCGGCATGGAGTAAATACTGTGTCCATGTAGGCCATTACGAACTCGCGGGCACGAGCTTTGCGCCATGCCGGCAACAACATTACCGGCATGCCGCTAAAGTCCCGAAAAAGGCCCTTAGCGCCATCAACTAAAGCGCAGATTGCACTACCGGCATGAATCAAGACAGCATTAGTGGTGACCCCTACTAGCAGTGACCGCTAATAACGGTCACCGTAAATAAGTGGAACCGGAAGTAGCGTCATCGCACAGGAACGGCAAAGAGCACGGCGGCCATCTTTAAAAACACAATCCATTGCTATCCTCAGCAGCCAGGACCTGTAGGATACCACTGTGTGTGAAATTCTAACCACTACAACACCACAATGCCCAAGGCTGTGAAGAAGGGCGCCTCCCACCAGCGCAAGGAGCGCTTTAATGAAGATGAGCTGACCATGCTTGCGGAGACCCTGGAAGAAAACGCAGATGTCGTGTTTGCCCAGAGCATGAAGAGGGAGGCCATGATCAGAAAGGAGGAGATCTGGGCACTAGTGGCACAAAAAATAAGCGCTGCCGGTAACACCCCCTGTACAATCAAGGACTGCAGGAAGAGGTGGGATGACTTGCGGCTGCGAGTCCGCAACATCCTCTCGGCCAACAGGAGCCAGGCCATGTCAACTGGCAGAGGAGCAAGCTCCCCCATAAAGCTGTCCCGGTGGGAGGACGTATGTGCTAGCCTGATTGGCATGGAGTTCATAGAAGGTGTGGGAGACATGGAGTGTGGCGCCACGTCATCGGCGGACGGAGGTGAGTGACCTAAGAAAACACTATAATGTAGAGTCTGATGATAGTCCACCAATATGTCTGTCTAAAGAGGCAAGCAATGGCCCAATACACACACATTCCCAGCAAAGTTGTTGTACGCAGCACAGACACATGTAGATGCCTGCAGCAAGGCAATGCCATACCGTACACAAACCACACTAAGATGTCAATGGCATGAGTCACACTCTGCAGGCCCCAAGAAATATGCATGTCACATACCATACGTCTGCCCCAACATAAGTGACCCCGATGGATGCCTGCATTACCCACCCATGTAGCAAGCAACGTGATCATCCAAACTCAACTGCCTATTACCCTCTAATGTGTAGATGAGCAATTATACAAATGTATGCATGATGCTTATCAAACCATCACTCATGCCGTCCCTCTCTTCGACCCCCACAGGCTCATACCATGACAGCGAGGTGCGGGACTCACCCCCACAGCCAACCACACCCCGGAAGAGGGCCCGTGATGAGGGCAACAGACCTTCGACCTCAAAGGCCCAACACAAGACCTGCCATGCACCACCGAGGAAACCACCTCCAGATGCCACGGCACTGGTGCCGCCAAGGGCCATCGAGACAGAACCCGCAACTCCTGTCACACTGCCACAGGACACAGCTGAAGCTCCACACTCAGCAGAGTCCATTTCAGTTGGGGAGGCGGCAGCCACAGTACCCTTAGCTGAGGAGGAGGCGCAGGTAGAGGTGTGGGTGCCCATGGAGGATGACTCCTCAGAACTGCCTCATACACCAAGTCCAGCTCCATCTCCCCAGATCACATTGTTAGAGTCTGACCACGCCACCACCCGGGAGCAGTCTGCGGGGGAGTACAACCAAGGGGCCATGAGTCCCATAGTGGAGCCCATAGCAGTTGTACATGACCCCCAAGCACCCTCCACAGGTGTACCGGTGGGACCGCAGCGGCAGGAGGAGCTGACTGCCCTTGCGCATCAATTTGTGAGTGATAATGCCCAAGCAAGGCAGGAGTGGCGTGAAAACACTGCCTCTCTGGGCAAGATAATTGCTGATAACACTGCCTCATTGGGCAAGATATTTGCAGAAAATACAAGTAGACTTTGCGAGGAAGTATCAGCTCTGCGGCAGGTCCTCGGCCGCATCTGTCATGATGCCTACCCCCGGGCATCCGGACCAAGCCAAAAATCCCAGCAGCCCCGGCTAGGGGCTGTCTGGGTACAGTCCTGGCGCCATTGGCGCCAGGCTCATAGAGGAAATCAGTCCTGGCGCCACAGGCGCCAGGCTCATGTACATTACTTACCTTGTGCAGACCATGCTGCAATGAAGTCAAGCCAACGTGAGGCCTGAATGGGACTACTTTACTTCATGGACTATTTTTTTACTTGGGTGTGGTTCTGGGGGAACTTTTTTTCTTGGGACCACTTTGCAGGCTATTTAAACCACGTCCATACAGCAGCACATGCTTTGCGTTATTCTGCATCCAGCAGCGTAACGCTCACCGTGCCTGCAGTCAGCATCCAGTCTTCTGCCACGCCCGCCTCGCATCCAGAGCTCCTAGAAAAAGAGGAGAGAAGAAGGAAAGGTTAGAACATGAACTTTCTTTTAATTCCTTACCTGATTTCGGATCCATCACGTCTTCAAACCTGCAAGAGACATTATTTCTGTACGCGTTGCATCGCCAGTTGCAGCGCCGCGCCATACTCACCAATACTCACAGCATCTTTTGATTCGGTGCTGCCTCCATCATTTTCTTCACCGAACTCCAGCATCTAGGGGACAAAAGAAATAACAAAGGTGAGCCGAGAGAGCCAACAAATACAATCTCTTTTTACCACCATAGACTTACCTGTTTTACCACCGGAGGCATTATTCTTTAACACGCCATATCCTCTTATGCCACACCTGTAAGGAGAGAGAAAACAACAAGTTAAATACGCGCATGTTTTATCAGACAGTGTTGGGTAATACAGATTCTTACCTGACGCCATCAGCTGTCACAAGACAATCTTCTCTTGGACCCAGCTGCAACACAAGAAGGGAAAAGGACAAGAGTGAACATCGGACATATTGAACTCTTTGAACTTATACTCACGGGTCCTCGCCAAGATCCTCGGAGTCAATATCCACCCGGAACTCTTCCAACGCCTTCAAACCAGTGAAGTAACTGGTATCTACGCGCCCCTGCCTTCCACGCAGGATGGAGAGCTCATCTTTCAAAAACATAAGGTGAGATTACTGAAGGGAATACCGGAGGTGATTAGTGGGGAAACAGTGGGGTGCCATCACTAGAATCCACGGGTGGCTAAATCCCTTTCTCCACTTGAAGGAGAATACTTCTACGGGTCAAGCAGACAAGATTAGGTGGGCCAGTCCAGTCTGTCATCTCTGCACTACGCATCACGTTGGAGGAGACCGCAGCTGTCCGGGTCCGATCGACGCCCCTGTGGGAGCCAGGTGAGCGTAACAGAACGCGAAGCCTCTCTACAAATACCCACCCGGGCGTTATGGAAACCTCAGAAACCGACCAACTAGCCCAAATATTAGGGGAACTTAGGGCGGAAGTACACTCCGCGTGCCAAGAAACTAATGCCCTCAGGAGAGAACTGATTGTGTCAAAGGAGCGCACTGATGATCTTGCTAGACAACTGCTGCAAAACCAAGCTGGCCGAACACCCCTACCTGGACTTGGGGGGAACTCAACCCCTGCTTCATCGAGCAATCCGGTGCAAGTAATTCTACCAGGGGCTATTCCTTTAGCTCCACCCGAACGCTTTGCCGGGGACCCAAAAAGGTTCGCCGTGTTTATGAACCAATGCCGCTTACACTTTTTATGCAGACCTGGAGCTTTCCCAAACGACCAAGCCAAAGTAGCTTTTGTACTATCATATCTTAGTGGCAGCGCAGCCTATTGGTCAATTCCACTAGTCAACCAGGATGACCTTCTTCTTCGGGATTTTCAGGGTTTTCAAATGAGCATGGAAAGACTATTTGCCAGACATTCACAGGGGCAGGCCCTGGATAACAAACTTTTATCCTTCGACAGGGTAACCAAGATCTGCTAACCTATATCGCAACCTTCAATAGGTTGGTGGTGGAAACCGGATGGCCTGAGGTAAAAAGAATTACATTATTTCATCATGGACTTCGGGGAGAACTCAAAGATGTTTTGGCTCAAGTTGTGAACCCACCTCAGGATTGCGCAGAATATATAGATTTAGTGGTCCAGTTAGACCATCGACTTCAGAATAGAAAGGCTGATTGAGCTAAGTTCGAGAATCGGGTATTGGTTAAACCCAACGTTACCCCCAAAGGAACAGATGCATCAGAACCTTTGCAAATCGGGGGGGTTAAAGGACCCTTAACTCAAAAGGAAAGAGAAAAGAGATGGCAGATGCAATTGTGTATGTACTGTGGAACCTCAGGACATTTTCTACGGTATTACCCTATAAAACCACCCATGAAAGTGGTAGCAGTTGCGGACAAAAGCCAAAAAGAGCCTGATTCGGGAAACGACCACGCCTGACAAGCGTAGAGGTCCGCTTGCCGAGCTTAAAGAAGGACACTCAGACCTTGCATCTAATCATACCAATGTTCTTATTGATCCAAGGCAGCCATCACGTATGCACGCAGTAAGGGCATACATTGATAGTGGGGCCGTAGGAAACTACATAGACCACGACTTGGCCTCAAGGATGAATCTACCCCTTTGCAAAAAGACAGCTTCGGATGTCATCCCCACAGTCGATGGAACTGAAATTGCCTCTGGGCCCGTAACTCATTCCACTACTGAGATGACACTGTTGGGTCAAGATGGGCATCGAGAAACTATTGTGTTTGATTTAATCAAGGCCCCGCAATTCCAAATAATTCTGGGAGTGCCATGGTTGGAAACACATAATCCTTGTATTGAATGGCGAGAGAAGAGAGTGACCTTCCCGGACTGTGCACACACCTGTTACCCGGTAAAAACCTTGAACAAAGGCCTGGCCACAGTCACTAATCCAGTCGTGCAGTTACCTCAGGAATATCAAGAATTTCAGGATGTTTTTCAAAAAGAACAGGCAAACACCTTACCACCTCACAGATCATACGATTGTCAAATCGACCTCATACCCGGTGCACAACCTCCTTGCAGTAGGATCTACGTCCTTACGGAACCTGAAAATCTTCACCTACGACAATACTTGGACCAATACCTTGCTAATGGCTTCATTCGTCCATCCAAGTCCCCTGAATCCTTAGCTTTATTCTTCATGCCTAAAAAGGAAGGTGACCTCAGAACGTGCATAGACTACCGCGCATTAAATCAGATTACGGTAAAGAACCTATATCCATTGCCTCTGATCCCCGAATTACTAGACCCAAGTAAAGGATGCTTGTATCTACACTAAGTTAGATCTCCGAGGGGCATATCATCTGGTACGAGTAAAGAAAGGCGATGAATGGAAGACTGCCTTTCGCACCAAGTACGGGTTATTCGAATTCCAGGTGATGCCCTTCGGGTTGTGCAATGCACCAGCAGCCTTCCAGTATTTTATGAACGATGTCCTTCGTGAACTCATTGACGTCTGTGTTGTCGTATACATAGACAATATTCTAGTATACTCCTCCTCAGAATTAGACCATGTTAAGCACGTTCGTGCAGTCCTTGAGAAACTACACCAGCACAAGTTATACGCAAAATTGGAGAAATGTGTTTTTCATTCTACAGAAGTTGAATTCCTTGGATTTATCCTGACTCCAAAAGGGGTTTGAATGGACTCTCGAAAGGTGGACGCAATCCTCAAGTGGCCATCACCCAGTTCAGTTAAAGGGGTACAAAGCATGCTTGGATTTGCTAACTTTTATCGCAGATTTATTCCTGAATTCTCACATATTGTACACCCCATCACAGCACTTCTGCGAAAAAACAAACACTTCTTGTGGACCGAAGAGGCTGAAAGAGCCTTCCAAGAGCTAAAATCGAAATCTACATCTTCACCTGTCTTAAAGCATCCACGCCCTGAGCTTCCATACATAGTTGAAACGGATGCATCCAGTTTAGCCATGGGAGCTGTCCTGTCCCAGAAGGATCCTGAAACCGGTCAACTCCATCCAGTAGCATTCTGGTCAAGAAAGTTCTCGGCACCCGAGTTAAACTATTTGGTTACCGATAAAGAGTTATTAGCCATCAAATCTGCCCTTCAAGGCTTGGCGGCATTATCTTCTCGGTGCCAGGCATACCATCACTGTAATCACCGATCACAGGAATTTGCAGTATTTGAAAACAGCCAAGGCCCAATCATCGCGTCAACTTCGATGGGCTTTATTCTTTGCCGAATTCGATTTCGTGATCACTTATCGACCAGGTTGCAAAAACGGCAAGGCAGATGCCTTATCCCGAATAGGGATGGGAGAAGCATATTAGAATCCGGAACCGGTGCCTATAATTTCAGAACAAAGAATTCTTGGCATAACTACTCTACAGACTTTAGAAGATATTCATTTAAAAATCCAACAACTTTTCGATCCTGCAGCCCTGCAGGACTGAGTAAAGAAAGGCAAAGATTATTCAGTCAACAATGACCTACCTTACTATCAAGGGCATCTGTTTCTACCACACAAGGAACTACAAGAACTAGTTATCTCCAATTATCATGATGCTCTAATGGCAGGACACCCAGGTATCGCAAAAACTGAAGCTAAAATTAAAAGGCAATTCTGGTGATCCACCTGGCGAAAAGACGTAAAGTCATTTGTGCTATCTTGTGGTATCTGCGCTCAAAACAAAAGTCAGAAGAAAAAACCAGCTGGTCTTTTACAACCTTTGGATATTCCACCTACACCTTGGCATACTTTGTCTTTAGACTTTATTACTGACCTATCTCCATGTAATGGATTTAACACCATTCTAGTTATTGTGGATCTTTTTTCCAAGATGGCCCACTTTAGTCCTTTAAAGGGATTACCTTCCGCTTCAATTTTGGCCAAGGAATTTCTCAAAAACATTGTTCGAATACATGGATTTCCTTCGGTATTGGTCTCTGACGAGGTAGTCAATTCATTTCGCAATTTTGGAAACAATGTTGTCAATTAGCGCAAATCGACGTGAGGTTATCAACCAGTCACCATCCCCAGACCGATGGTCAGAAGGAGAGGACCAACCAGACTCTTGAACAGTACCTACGTTGCATGCTACACCAAGCCGAAAGCAATTGGAAGGATATTTTATGGCTTTCCGAATACGCATACAATAACTCTGTACATTCAGGAACCGGACAAAGCCCCTTTTATACCATATATGGACATCATCCTCGAACCTCAGAACTCGATTCGCCTCAACACTTAGAAATGCCCGCAATGAATCATCTGCACTCTACTATTACACAAGCCTTTAAGGAAGCAACAGAACATTTGAAACAAGCGAAAGAGAAATACAAGAAAAATGCTGATCAACATAGAAGTGATGCTCCACAATACAAGATTGGGGATCAAGTTTGGCTGGCTACGGAACACATACCTCTAAAAGGGACTCGGACTTTTAATCCTAGATATTTGGGACCTTACACTATTAAGGCCATTATCAACCCGGTGGCCGTCAAATTGGAATTACCCTCTAATATGCGTATTCATCCTGCCTTTCATGTTTCACTCCTGAAACCAGTTTCAGGAGACTCGCCAAACCACCCGACCCCATCCTAATAGACGGGGAACCCGAATTCGAAGTTACAAATATCCTGGACTCTAAAATGGTTAAATCAAGACTTTTTTATTTAATCGACTGGAAAGGTTACGGACCACACGAAAGGTCATGGGAGCCTAGTGACCACGTTCATGCACCTCGGTTGGTGAAACAATTCCATCGGAACTTCCCAGACAAACCAGGACCAAGGGGAAGAACACCTTTAGGAGGGGCTTTGGGGGGGAGTGCTGTCATGATGCTTACCCCCGGGCATCCGGACCAAGCCCATCAGCCCTGGGATCAGGCATCCGAGTGCTTACTAAAAGCCCAGCAGCCCCGGCTAGGGGCTGTCTGGGTACAGTCCTGGCGCCATTGGCGCCAGGCTCATAGAGGAAATCAGGCCTGGCGCCATAGGCGCCAGGCTCATGTACATTACTTACCTTGTGCAGACCATGCTGCAATGAAGTCAAGCCAACGTGAGGCCTGAATGGAACTACTTTACTTCAGGGACTATTTTTTTACTTGGGTGTGGTTCTGGGGGAACTTCTTACCTGGGACTACTTTGCAGGCTATTTAAACCATGCCCGAACAGCAGCATATGCTTTGCGTTATTCTGCATCCAGCAGCGTAACGCTCACCGTGCCTGCAGTCAGCATCCAGTCTTCTGCCACGCCCACCTCGCATCCAGAGCTCCTAGAAAAAGAGGAGAGAAGAAGGAAAGGTTAGAACACAAACTTTCTTTTAATTCCTTACCTGATTTCGGATCCATCACGTCTTCGAACCTGGAAGAGACATTATTTCTGTACGCGTCACATCGCCAGTTGCAGCGCCGCGCCATACTCACCAATACTCACAGCATCTTTCGATTTGGCGCTGCCTCCATCATTTTCTTCGCCGAACTCCAGCATCTAGGGGACAAAAGAAATAACAAAGGTGAGCCGAGAGAGCCAACAAATACAATCCCTTTTTACCACCATAGACTTACCTGTTTTACCACCGGAGGCATTATTCTTTAACACGCCATATCCTCTTACGCCGCACATGTAAGGAGAGAGAAAACAACAAGTTAAATATTGTTTTAATAAATGTTTTATCGGACAGTGTTGGGTAATACAGACTCTTACCTGACGCCATCAGCTGTCACAAGACAATCTTCTCTTGGACCCAGCTGCAACACAAGAAGGGAAAAGGACAAGAGTGAACATCGGACATATTGAACTCTTTGAACTTATACTCACAGGTTCTCGCCAAGATCCTCAGAGTCAATATCCACCCGGAACTCTTCCAACGTCTTCAAACCAGTGAAGTAACTGGTATCTACACGCCCCTGCCTTCCACGCATGATGGAGAGCTCATCTTTCAAAAACATAAGGTGAGATTACTGAAGGGAATACTGGAGGTGATTAGTGGGGAAACAGTGGGGTGCCATCACTAGAATCCACGGGTGGCTAAATCCCTTTCTCCACTTGCAGGAGAATACTTCTACGGGTCAAGCAGACGAGATTAGGTGGGCCAGTCCAGTCTGTCATCTCTGCACTACGCGTGACGTTGGAGGAGACCGCAGCTGTCCGGGTCTGATCGATGCCCCTGTGGGAGCCAGGTGAGCGTAACAGCATCGCTGTTGCAATGGAGGCTGAGCGTCCGGCCCCCCAAATGGAGCAGGCGGCCACCCCATCGTCCTCCAGCTCAACCCAGACCAGCCCACTCCGCAGGTCGTCACGCACCCTGCGCCTGCCGGACATGCCGCCACCAGGTCCAGGGATTGGCAGGAAGTAGACTGGCCAGCCTGATGATGGCAATAGACACTTGTTGGAACATGTGTGGGGGATTTGTGGGGGGAGGGGGAAGGGGAGGGTGTGTGGGGGAGTTGTAGGGGGAGGGGGAGGGAGGTGAGGGTGTGTGGGGGAGTTGGGGGAGGCGGAGGGGGGTGAGGGTGGTGGAGGGTTAGTGCACTTTCATTTACATTGTAAATTTCAATACACCCCTTGTGTAAAAAAAATGACTTGAGTGGACGCCCACACCCAGTGCCCTCTGTCCAACTATCATGTCACCCTCTGCAGCCATGTGTGTCAGAAATATTGTGCAATCACTGATTGACGCACAGCACGTCCCTCCTGTGCATCGGCACCGCAATGATGTGCAGCCACATCTTCTTCATCCCCTTCATCATCACCAGGTCGTAACAGTTCAATGTCAGGGGGCAGGGGCACGTTCCGTCGGATACACATGTTGTGCAGCATGACACATGCCATGATGACTTGGCCACCTTCTCATGCCTGTAGAGGAGTGCCCCACCCGACCGGCTAAGGCAGTGAAACCGTGCCTTCAACAGACCAAAGGTCTGCTCAGTGACCACACGGGTACAGGTGTGGGATCGATTGTAGTCCTCCTCGTGCCTGTTCTGTGGGTTTCGGACAGGGGTGAGGAGCCACGGCTTCAAGGGATAGCCACTGTCACCTGCATGGGAGGCAAAAAAGAGGTATATGTCAGTTGATTCATGATGGACAGCTGTACTAGTCACACATGCCTGCAGATTATCGTTGATCACATGCACATGTCCCTGGTTGTATGCACGCCAGTTTTATGCCCTCAATGTGTCCTGTGCCATGGAATAATGTTGTGGGTTGCATCTTCAAGATGATACACGGCATGCACTGCCGTCTTGTTGCTCATGCATTGTGTACGCATACAGCTGTGTCCGTGCCTAATTTGTGATGTGTTGTGTTCTGTATGATTTTCTGACTGGGAGCATTGGCAGTAGGCTCTGCAATGTTAGGAATTCAGCGCTGATTTTTCCCATGGGGACATGCAGCATTCCTGTGGTAGTGGCGGCCCCGTGACAGACAGTGGATTCCCCCCGGTGGTTTTGTTCAATGCACTCCCATGGATGCTTGTCCTGTGTTGTGATTTGCTGGAGACAGCAACATAGTGCTTATTCACTGCATGTTGCTGGATGGTGTTACGGAGGGTGAGGTCCGCTGATGAGTGGTGCATGTGTTGTGGGATGTAAGGTGGTTTACTGTTAGTCATATTGTGATAGGTGTCGACCTTACTTCATTCCTATGGGATTTGGGTGTCATGTTCCGTTTGGGATGCTTTGGGGTACAGTGTTTGGTGATGTGCACATCGTGCAGTCACATCAAATTTGACACCATGGTGGTGTGTGCATCTCTCCCCCCATTTCAATGCCATGTGCCGGTCATGCAACTTACCAAGCAGCCACGCATGTCGTCCAGCGTGTCGCTCCATGAAGCATGGTAGCGTGGAGTTCCGCAGGACCATAGAGTCATGAGTTTATCCAGGATATCGGGCATAACAATGTGTGATGATCTTGCTGGCGTCGCATACCATCTGCACATTGATGGAGTGGTATTGCTTGCGGTTACGGTACACCACCTCCATAGCATGCGGGACCACCAACTCCACGTGGGTGCAGTCGAGGGCACCTATACAATTTGGCATGCCTGCCAGTGCATGGAAGCCAACTTTTGTATCAAAAATCTCCTGGGGTGTCCGTGGTAGGGATATGTAGTCCATTGTATGCTTGAGGAGGGCATCCAGCATTTGCTGAAGAATGCGAGAAAATAAGGGTTGTGATATGCCGTGCATGTGCCCCACTGTGTGCTGGTAGGTGCCTGTGGCAAGGAAGTGGAGCACAGACACTACCTTCAGTAGAGGGGGGATGGCGCTGCGTATTTCAATGAGACTGACAATGTCATTGTGTATCATGTCCACAATGGTGGTGATGGTGTCCCAGTCCAGACGGTACAGGGTGTGGATCTGCTCAGGGGTTAGGTTGAAAGGACTGGCTCTGATGCGAGGTATTGGGGGCTGCCTGCGTGGTACGCTGGCTGCACTGGTGGGGCATGTTGGGCCTGTCTCACCCTCCTTCTCTTCCTGCGACTCCTCTGTGGTGCCTGCTGTTGCTGTTGTTGTAGTTGCTGGTGTGGCAATGCAAGCATGTCCTCCAGCTCCAGTATTGCTACTACTATTGGAATCATCTTGGTGTGGGAAGGGGTGTGGTGTGTGGGTGTGTTCCTTTTGTACTGGCCCAGACTCCATTGCCTCCACCTGTACTGATTGTGTGCACCTGTGGCAGTTGGGAACACTGCACACAGCATTTTACGGTCGGTTCACGATGCCGGTATTACCGGCATGCCGGTATCCCCTATTGGCACCTTCATGATGCCGGTATTTGCTTGTCCGCCTAACTTGTGATTTCCTCCGATTAACCACATGCCGGTATTGGCGGTGTGATGGGCCGCGGGGCCATGCCCATGCCGCTATTAGAGGCACCGTTAATAACGGTACCTCTAAAAGCGGGGTCTTATGTTGGAATATGCCGGAGCTTTTTCTTTACCTCCAACCTCGGAATGACCCCCATAATTTTTTTTCGCATTGCCCAGACACAGATGTGGCTGCGTTCTTCCTTTTGTGCCCCACAAATCGAGAAAGAGCGGTGCAATGTGAACAATGCTGTTTGCGCTTTTTTGCGCAACATTGGCATGTTCTCCTTCCACAATGAAAACTTTACGTAGTACGAACATTTTTCATTCAGATGGAGTTCATCTGACTGATGCGGGCAATGAGATCTTTCTGCGTAACATCCAAAATGCCATGCAGTGCTTCCTGCAAGTGTAAGAAGCATTTTCCCTGTGGTTGTTCCTGCTTTTGTCGTTGAAAATACGACCAGCACAAAAAGGCTCTTTTGAGAGCCACCAATTCTTTTAGCAAATGCGTACAATTCTTTTGACGGCATCCCCCCTCCCATTGTTGCCATCTCTGTACGCAGCGCTTATAGGCAGCGTCACTGCCTACATGCTTGCATTCTTTATACATAAAAGAAAAGATAAGGGTAGTCCCTTAAAGCATTCAGTGGATTGGGACTTGTGAAAGGTATGTATATTTTGTTGAACCAACAGTATCCACTCTGCTGCTATAAAGTATTTTAAGAAAAATTCAATTGACTTAGGTTTGTGTGTATCCTAAAAGAGGATATCACAATTATTTTGCGCCACTATGATTACTGAAAACATTCCTTATTGTTAAATCAATTTATTTTTTATGCATTTTGAAGAAAAACATGTTTAAGATTGAAAGCACAATCATAAATAATGCGTAATTGTAAAACAAAAGTTGGTTTGAAAAACCTTTGACTCAAATCACATAAAGAAAAGGCTTACAAAAACATGTATTAGATTTAGAAAGGTTTAAGAGCAAAAAAGAGGCATTTAAAAAAAAAAAGAAAACCAATAATCTTGAGAGCAGATAAATGCAAACAGTGAATGAGTAAATAAATATTAATAATGGAAAAACAATGGAAAAACAAGGAAAGAAACAAGAAAACGAAAAAAGGGAACATGCGGCCCAAATTTTGTATTGCAGGTACCGCAGTTTGATGAATGAAGGTCTGCCGACGTGTTTGTGTTTGATAGAAAACCTAACATATACACTTTGAACTTGAATTAAAGTTGGTTCACAGGATAAGTTCAAAAAATGGGGTCTTCCTATCCATGATGGAAACAAACATCCATAACACGTTTCGGATATGCCCCCTGCTGGGCAGATTACTTATGTTGAAACCTTCCTCAGGGCGGGAACAGGAAAAAAACAGAAAGCCAACTTGACCCTGTATGAAGGCAGGCAGAAAAAGAATTGCAAACAAGATTTTGAGAATGTTTTCAGATCCTGGGGCGTTTGTATGAATCTAAATTTTTAAAATTGCAACAAGACTATAAAGAAACCTAGTGGGAGCAGCGTCCTTACCCTGATTGTGGGCAGGGACTGGATCCAAAACCCACTTAGGCTGGGGTTAAAGTTTACCACTGGTGAGAAGAGCGCATCACGGACTACAGTGTCCCCCGGGTGCATCCACTCGCTGTTTAGATCAATTCTAGAATGAGATGGAAAAAAATCCATCAGGTGTCAAAAAATCAAAAAATCAGAAAAGGAAGGAAAGGAAAAGTAGTACTTGACTCATTTATCCTTGAAATGATTTGTTTAAAAGATTACTTGTCTCCTAACTCCTTTGAAGGAAGTCGTTTTTCAGATTATATATCCTGGTGTTCCTCAAATTACTTAAATACGGGTGTTGTGTTGCGTCCAGCTGTACTTGCTACAGTACAGGGAATAAGAAAAAGACAAAGAAGAGGACAAAATTGTCATTACATTGTCCTCAGAGACCGGTTTAAACAAGCGTTATTGCGGTATGTGTCGTTAGTGAGTAAAGGTCAACTACTTACCTTTATATTCAGCAAGCATAAAAAACGTGAAGGACACGCTGATGCAGCCCGGCCACACAGTGCATTCAGTTAATGGATTTGCTTCAGACAGTGCGGAAGACTTCTCAGCTTGAAGTGGCTGAGTCATGGATTCAGTGCGAGACGCTTCCGTTGCTACAGCGGGTGTGTCTCACAGAACGCGTGTTTGATTGGTCAAACAGCGTTTCCTGGTTGCCTCGTTGTGTGCGCACAGTGATTGGATTGTTAAACTGTCTGTTCCTAGTGCTGGAAAGGTGTGTCCCTTCAGAACAGGAACTGATTGGACAGACGCTTGCTAATAGTATTGCATTATGTTTGAAAAAGTAAATAATCGCGGGTGGGTAAGGCCGGCTTGAAAGACCTATTTACTCGTTCCTCACCTACCATAAGACAGCGAAGTGAACTAAGCATGGTGATTTGGCATATATTTGAATTATTGAATTAGTGAAGTATCACGCAATCGCGCTTCATGTTAGATTGATTGACCAGCTTAACCTAGTTGCCTAGTGTGTTCACGCCGGGATTAGTCCATGCTCTATCAGTTCCTGTTGTTGGGAGGGTGTGTCCATACAGCACAGATTCTAATTGAACACCCGCTGGCAGATAATATTACATTATATTCATGAATGCAGATAAACGCAGGTGAGCGATTTTGTTTTCAACTTCCTCATCTGCCTTGTTCATATGGCCACACCTAACGTACAGAAGAATAAAGCAGCTGGAACTGGGACACTGAATATTCCGCTCAGTATAGGTGTCATTGTAAAATTATGCATGATAAGAAAAAGAGAGCCAAGGTAATGAAGTGGGCAATTTCTTGTGCATAACGGACTCTTACCCTTCAAATTAAAGGCAAAAATTCTTCGTTTAATCCAGGCATGTGACTGGAGAGTCTGTGAATCCATCTGGCTTCTTTGTGCTGGAGACTGCGTAGTGTATTTGCAGATTCCTGAACTTCATATAGGATCCACCATTTGATGTCATCAGGAGTATTGTGATTTTCCAGAAAGTGATTTACTAAAGGTGCCGATGTATTTTTGCACCTAATGCGGGATCGGTGCTCAGAGATTCTAATGTTCACCGATCGGCTTGTCTGGCCTACGTACCGCAGGCCACAGGAGCATTCGATGCAATAAATTGCTTATTTTGTTTTGCAATTTGTCATTGAGTTCAGCTGCCAAATCCTTGTCCCGATGTTGAAATTTTCATTTTGCAAGTGAATTGGCACACTGAACAGAAACCGCATGGAAAGTGTCCTACAATCGTCCTGAGATCTCAGAGATCTGGTTTTTTGAATTTGGAATGCACCACCAGAGTGTCGCGTATATTTTTTGCTCTTTTAAAAGCAAAGCGTGGCATCAAGGAGTCCGGCAGACTTAGTTTAACAATGGGCCAGTATTTGCAAATTAATTTCTTAATTTGAAAAGTGTGAGGACCATGTGTGATCATACAAGTCATTTTGTTGGGATCACGGTGTTGCCGAGTGATGTTTTGTGACAACAGAATGTCTCTATCCATGAACCTTGCTCTTTTCTTAGCGTTCGAGACAAGTTTTTTTGGATAACCTCTTTCCAACAAACGATTGGCAAGGTCCTCAGATTGTTGGTAAAAATCCGTAAGCTCGGTACAATTCCTTCTTACCCGAAGGAACTGGCCATATGCTAACTTTTCTCTCAAATGACGTGGATGGTTGCTTGAGAAATGTAAAAGGGTGTTGCGAGCAGTGGCTTTGCGGTACAGGCAGCATTTCAAAATTCCATCTTCATGTCTAATTTTGAGGTCGAGGAAACTGATTTCTTTGTTGCTGCATTCCATGGTAAACTGGATGTTATTATCTATATTATTCAACCAGCTGAAAAAAAGGGCAAGGTCATTTTCTGAACCACTCCAGATAAAAACAATGTCATCAATGTATCTTTTCCAATATGAGATACAGGTTTTATAAGGGTTCTTGTCACACAGGATGTTATTTGACTCAAAGGTGGACATAAACAGAATCGCAAGGCTGGGGGCGAAAGTTGCGCCCATCGCTCTTCCCTTGGTCTGTAAATAGAATTGGCCATTGAATTCGAAATCTTGCATAAGGCCAGAGTCATTCATTCCAGGATGAAATTGTGGGCACCCTATTTTGTTGATCATGATGAAGGAGTGTTTGATGTATACACTCAATAGCCTGATCCTGAGGAATACTTGCATACAGTGATTTGATATCCATTGTCACAAGTCTTTGGGTCAGGGGATCAAAAGGAAGATTTTCAAATATTGTGTGCGTAGTATCTCGTAAGTAAGCATGTTTGCATTCAACTTCTATTTTTGAACAGTGGAAGGTGGCTCTGAAAAAAGCCTTTTTGTTCCCCACACCTGGCTGTGTAGCATTTTTCCTGTTATAAGACACGCCAGAAAAGCCAGCAGTGGAAGGGAGATTTGGCAAAGGGTCCCAACCACAGGGGTAAGTATCTGTACATGGAGAGCAGAAGATGTAGGGTGTACCTTACTTGGGTAGTGGGCAGTGTTTGCCATGCTCCCGGACTGAAGCCTCAAAAGCACTTCGTAAATGTTCTCCCCAACACAGTACTGCGTCGCAGTATATGCACATTACAGTGACCTTTGAAAGGTAGGGGTCTGTTGCACTGCGTATGTTGTCCACAGCTGCTTGCGGAATGCGGTGGCCCACTGGAGTGTCCCTAGTGGTGGCAGGAGCAGATGTGGAGGTAGCTGTAGAGGACAATAATTTACTTCCTGCTTGGAAGGGGATTCCCCACCGAATAGCTGCCTAGTGGTTAGCTTTCAGGTGCCGCCACATGGAGGTGGTGCCAAAGCTGTACAAGCCAGGTTTTCCGCGTCTGAGTACTATGTTGCACTCCGTGCACTGCACCTGTTTTGCATGAGATTTTGCACATCGCCAACGGTCCTAAATAGTTTCCACACCCAGGATTGACGCTGGCTGTAGGCAATGGGGATTCATTCCACTTTATTCTCATTTCCTTTTCGATGTCCCTCCAAATTATGACTCGTGTCCCCTTGCTCAGGTCTTTCAGAAGGAGGTGTTGGTGGTGAGGGTGTGGGTGCTCCTGAGTCAGAGGTAGTAGCAGAAGTTCTGGTGGCCATTACTTACAGAAGTAGTTTGCAGGCACACATTTGGTGAGAAAGCAATTTCTGCCCCAACCAATGTGCACCGGTGGTCTTCTCTAGAAAGCCACTTGTGGGGTGTGCCCTTTTATAGGGATGATGTGGAGCATGTGACACCGCAAAGTGGCACTAACTCTTTCCCTACAATATCTTCATGTAGATGGAAGAGTGGAGGATATCTGTAAGGGTGCATTATCACTGTAACACGCCATACAGTGCAGAAAAATGTCCTCTTTCGTGTACGCCAAATAAGGGACCATGCGCACCGTTGATCCGTTACCATGGTGACATCGCCATTGTTCTCCATTTGCAAGCTTGTCTGCTGGATGTACATTGCCCGTTATACTTTGTGGCCACGTGCATAGTTCTCCTATCTATACTCTTGCACTACCCGGACTACTTAAACATATGGCACACGCACATTGCACATTTCTACCTAGACTTGCTGTGAGCAGGAAACAGTAGGTGGATTGTTTAGATGAAGAAATACTTTCATACTTCCAGCTATTAGAACAACATCACAGGTTTATTTGCATATGTCCACTGGGGACAGTTTTACCAGGCGTCACAGGACGATATACACATGTGCGCAGTTGTGCCACAAATAAAGGCACACTCATGCAACCATTTACAAGCGGTTGTGTGCATGCAAACATGCGGCCCGTAGTGGCATCCTATGGATGGTTTCATTGTGATCGCGCATAGGGAACCCAGGTGCGGCGGTCATCCCCCTCCTGCATTTTTCTTACTTGCAATCATCCCCAATAATGCTGTGCCCTTCACACTTACAATGGCCTTGTTAAACGAAAAAAAGGGACATACACAATCAGTACAAATTAATATATCAATCTTTATTAGCACACATTCATAGTGACTGTTCGGAAAGCTGCTGGTGAGGGGAAGAAGGGATTGAGGTCTTGTCGAAAGCGTGACACTCAAGTTGTGGGGGACGGGGGCTGGGAAATGGAGAAGGCGGGCATGTGCACGTTTGGCAGTGATATCTTATTTTCCCCATTATATGTTCTTCTAAAAACTTTCTCAAGACGGGAAATTGGAGGAGCAACTGATCGATTTTTGCGGTCAGGCGGTCAACTTGTATATGCCCAGTGTTCACTTCAGTTTTGGTGGGCGTATATTCTTGTGGAAAAGGTGCCGCTTCTGGTGTACTGCTTTGCATTCCGGTATGTTCTGTTAAAATACGACAAATGTGGTTCATACACTTGAAGTATTACATTGTGATTGTGTTCATTTTGTTACCGCGTTCCCTACCTATGGGGTTACTATGCTCAATCATTTGGTCATGCAGGAAATTCTCCTCCAGCCATTCTAGGGTGGAAGCCATTGCTGCGCACAAACAGAAAACATCATGCTTTCCTACTATTGTACACTACCGGATCTGGGCAATTAAAACAAACTTTTGTGTACTTACCATGTCGCTCTGACGCTCTGTTCTCTGTAGTTGTCATCTGCTCCTGTGCCTCTTCGTTCTTTGTTTGATTGTGGAGCAGGTGGGCAGTAACATTGATGCAGGCAAACGTTACTTCTCTTGTTGGTGTTTTCCATTATACTGCATAGCCTATGCCTTTGAGCACTTTGTTGCGAAAGTACAGATTTTGTACAGCTACAGCATTTTCCCTTCCTATTCATGCACTTGCTGTTGTCTGTATATGTTTTTTGGCTTTGCTGCATGTTACTACTTTTAATGACCACCCCTCCACAAACGGACGCTGTGTTCCCAACCTTTGTGCCTATTACTATACCGTCACCGACTTTAGTATGTTGTACAGTACATCTTTACAATCTAAGCGTATCCTGTAAAACACTAATGCAATTCACTGAAAGACACATTATTACAGGGACGCTATGGTTCACTTGTGCAACTGAAACCCTATCACCTTTCATCAAAGAACTATAATATACGAACGTAATGGTTAAAATGCCCTACTAAAAACCTAAGAAATTCACTAACAAAAAACATTGTTAAAGGGTTGTTATGGTTAAATTGCGCTACTAAAAACATTTCCCCTAGCCTAAAGCAACGTTATGGTTAAAGTGCCCTAGTAAAAACCCATGAAATTCATTAACAAAAAACGTTGTTAAAGGGACGTTATGGTTAGGTTGCACTACTAAATAACCTATGAAATTCAATGGAAAAACGTTGCTACAGGGACGTTATGGTTAAAGGTAAAACCTAAAAACCCCAGAAATTCGCAAGTTATGGTAACCTAAGCAATCATAATTCGCGCCACCAGTGTACACTGCAAAGACTAACACCCATGACATCAAAGATGCCATCACAAATCACATTCATTACATCACTTGGACTTGGTCAGACTCCCTACGCACAACGCAGTCCTTCAACATCTCCTGGCCACCAATGTGACTCTTGACCTTATCATACCAAATTGACCCTCATGGGCCACCGCCACAAACCTTCTCCTAGCACCCGCCTGGGGAATTACGGGGCCTGACCTGAAAACATGTGTCCCTTCCACGTTTAGCTCACTTCTTACTGTGAGAAACCTGAGATTGTCTCACTTGCTAGTCCCCGTGGATCTTTCATCCAGTTGGCCAGGACATGGCCATCGCTATTGGATCCAGTTCCTGGGGGTGGACCAGTGCGGGAGGATCACCTGGATGAGGGGTCCTCGGGGAGTGAAAGTGGGACACCAATGGTGAGACGCGGTACCCCCTTTCTTATAACACCTTTTCCCCATCCTACCTCGTAGGATACTCAGAAGTTCTACCCCGATCCCCCTTTTCCAAAACAAACACTTTGCTACACTGAGACAAACAACGGACCAACACTAGGGGCGTTTACCTGACATGTCCCAACACAAGGGTCAGGCAGAGTCAGACAATTAACAATAACTATGCACACCTGACAGCCCTTTCCCTTCCCAACAGGGATAAAAGGCGGAGCACGAAAGCACGAGAAAGCAGCTATTCCAGACCGGCCGTACAAGCTAAGGAGAAAGGCAGAGAGACCACGAAGAGGGAACTGCCCTTGCCCTTTACAACTTAGATCCACGAAGCCTCTGAAAGGGTAAGCATAAGACAGGGAAGTCTAGCTGGAGTGTGGTGTGATAGGTATCAGCGACACACGGGGCCCTCTCGCGCTGATAGACAAAGCGGGGAGAAGCTGGGGTGCCATCCTTCACTCCTGAGACAAGAAACTCCAACAGTTCAGCACAGCTGGTGAGTCGGAGAAGACAGATAGTCAAACCGAACTGTGTGGGGTCCAAGGTTGCAGGCAGCAGCCTTGTTTAACAAAGAACTTGTGTAACTGAACTTTAAAGGAACTTTAGTAAAAGGTTCAGAAGCAGAGTGGTCAGGCATCACAGGGACGCTCATTCGAAGGACTCTGATTGAAGCCTTTTTTGGGTTGTTTTGTTGAAACTACGAAAACCAAGAGGTCTTAGGAGAGGCTAGTGTGGAGTGTCAAAGTGGTCATACGAGGGTCAAGCGAGACACCTTGTTCACTCGAAAATCTTTGGTACAATGGAGAAAACTGATTGAACTGGGAAACTGGCAAATGTGAACCCGACAGAGGGATGCCTGCGAGTTGAATGTAAAAAAGTGATATACCCGTGAACATTGTTGTGACACGTGTGAACCCGGCTGAGGGATGTCCACAATGGATAGTTGGTTAAAAAGACATTGTGACTGTTGAATGATACGCTTTTTAGTGAAAGGCCGTATTGAACCTGATTGAGGGAGGCTAATGTTGCAGGTGAAAAAGAGCAGTCGCCTAACGTGAAAGAGAATGATCGGTGCCCGGCTGAGCGCGATCCAAGGGGCAAAGAACAATCGCCCAGCGTGAAAAATTAGGATCAGAGCCCGGCTGAGTGGGAACCAAGGGGCGAAGAGCAATCGCCCAGCGTGAAAGATTACCAAAGGAACTTTTGTTTTGTCTATTGTCTATGGTTCAGCAGGTCTTCTAAGGCAAGAGACTTTGCCGGAAAGAGACTTGGCCCCAGAAGGTCCTTTCATCGCTGTAAGGAACTTTAAGCTTATGCTGGCGAGGCCCAGGAGTGCGCTGTGCTCAAAGGTCCTGCCATATCTTGTGGTAAATACAAGGGGAAGGGAGACCCCGGGCTATAACATCCTGACTTATCATTTGTGAACACTTCTTTCTTTTCTTATGAACATTATCCCACACTCTTTATGAAATTAGCTGTAAGATTGGCAATAGGAGTTTTAGAATAGGCCCCTTTTATTTGACAAGACACCACTAGGACTGCCTTATTATTATTTGATGGTCGTAGCTTGCTCCCATCTTAAATTTAGGTTTAGATTAGGTGTTTTTCCAACCCATTTATACAGTTTAACAAACACCCTTGAACTGTGATCACTTCTGTCTGTCTTTACTGTTGCAACCATGAGTTCCTTACATTACCTTGTGGTAAGCAGACAAACTCCCCTCACTATTCCAATGTCCCCAGTTAGAGACCACCATATTGTACCCTAAAAAGAACTTCATCCGCCTGCTCAGCCTGCTCCCACTCTTGAGAAGTGATTGCTCCCCCACAAATCCAAATGTTCTTCCTCAAACCGCTCCTCAGCAATTACAGCACTATTGGTTCTGGAGAAAAAATCAACAAACATTTTGTCCTTGCCATACCCAAACTCAACCTTGTTAGCGTGGCCTTGCAGGGAAGTTACCCATCTGACAATACGACGAGAGACCCCTTCAAGACTTTTCGACGAGAAAATACCCACCAAGGACCCTAAACTCCCTGCCCTAGGGGAAAGCCTTTATCTCATTGATGGCCCACACCAAACTTAGAGCCTCCTTCTCAATCACTGAATAGAGTCCCTCTGCCCCCTTTGAGGGCCCGAGATGTGAAAGCCGTCACTCTCTCTACGCCTTGTTGACTCTGGAGTAACACAGCCACAAGTGCTGCGTCACTCGCCTCAGTCATGAAATACGTGTCCTTCTCTGTGCCAAAACTTCCCAGCACCGGTGAACTCGCAGGCCTGTTTTATTCCCTGAAATTCTTGTCTATAGTACTCCGACCACTCAAATATAACATTGTTCTTGTACAATGACCTGATGTGCACACATCGATCCGAGAAGTTCCTGATGAACTTGGCATAGAATTCAACTAGCCCCAAAAATGAAATAACTTCCTTCCTATTTTTGGGGGTTGCAAGCCCACAATCACCTCAACCAGACTACTCTCGGGCTGTATGCCATGACCACAAAGTCTGTATCCGAGATAGTCAATTTTACTCATCCTAAACTTGCTCTACTGCAACGTTAGCCATGCACTCTGCAGCTCACCCAGGACAAGGGATAGTCTCCTATCATGGCAAAGTAAACTCCTTTTATCTTCACTAATATTACATGCATGACACGCTGGAAAAATGCTGCTGCTGACACCAACCCAAATGGCATGCGTCTGAATCTGAAAGTACCTACATGGGTGGCAAAGGTGGTGCAATCATTCAATTCTGGATGTAAGACCGTATGATGATAGGCTGATGACATATCTAGGGCCTCATCGTGAGTTGGACAGTAGCCCTTAAATGCAGCGGTAGTAGTTATACTGCTACATTTACCACCGCCCAATCTCAAGTCTGGATGCATGTTTACCCCTAGCTCAGAGCTGGGGTAAACACGCCAGAAAAAGGCAAATTTCCAACGCAATTACCGCCAGAAGTACTACCACGTGGTTATTGCACTGAAAATTGGCCCCAATGGGGAATGGGGAGTAATGGTTAGCACCCAACTCATGGTAGCTCCACCACCACACACTTGTTTAGCTCTCACGGGTCCACACACATTCTGATACTGCCCTTGCTCTTCCCACAACTACAACCAGAGAGACCTCCACTGGCTCTATAATTCCTTCCCTCTCAAGTCTCCCTATTTCTTCTGTCTCTTCCTCCGTGAGCACTAGACGGACACAGCAAGCCTTGTTTACTTCTAGCACTGCCTCTTCCTTCAGCTTAGTTTTGTGACAAAATCTTGTGAGGCATCCCAAACTGTCCCTGAAAACATCATCATATCTGTCTTCAGGAGCAGAAGCAGGCTGACTAACAGTAGCCATTAAACCCAGAACCTTAGGGTCAATTACAATGTCTAATTCACTCGCTGATACCAACCAAGAAAACAGCCTCCCTTTTCAGACACAAAATCTCTAGCTCTGGTGCTTCTGCCAGACACTCTAAAGTGGCCATAAAGTACCACAATATGCCAATTCTAGTACTGCCATAGCCATTGGCCCTAACCTTTGGTTTGCGTAGTTGCATGCCACGAAACTTCAACCCTGAATCAATTAGCATAAACACCCCCTCACAATTGACCCACACCTCGGCATGAGGTTTACCACCCCTCAGGGCTTGATCTCCAACCTCATTGACCAACAAACACACTTCCTTGCACTCATCACCACAGACCTCTTCAGAGCGTTCACCCTCCTGTTCAATCTCTTTCACACTCTTGAGTTAAGTTGTGGCAGCACAACCCAAAGTGTCCTTTCTTGCCACACCTGAAGGACGTGGTATTATGACCAGGACAGGAAGTTGCGTTAGCACCTTGACTTCAGAGTGCTTATTTTCCAAACTCTCTGCAGGCTCCTTCTTCTTAGTGAAATGTTTGACCTGTGAGGAGCCCTTCTTCCTAGAGATTGAGATCACTGGAAATAACATTTAACGAGCTAGCGTTCACTTCTTTGAATTCCCTCTTCAACTCCTTGATACACACTTGCGTGTGCGATGTAGGAAATGTTTGTTTGACCAAATGTGGGGAATTAATTTATAACCACTTCTCTGTTGCTATACTTCTTGTTTTGGGATCCTTGGCTAGTGAATTGTATGGGCACACCAGATTTTAACACTATACATTGTGAAATAAAAATGCCACACCATAACAGACAAACACACAGGTTTTTACAATTATGCCCACGGGCACTTTTATATTATTCAGCAAACCAGAATAAAAACCTGCAGCAGAGCAACATCATTGTTGAACATATGCAAAAAGAAAATAAAAAACCTGTTGCATTGGGAGAAAAGAATATTGTTTGTAACCTTATGACCACAACAATCTCAATTCCCCACCTAGTACTTTGACCAGGTAAAGAATCGGATCTCTAACTCCATTTGCCCCTTGCCATCAGCTGTGGTCAAAATAAACCAACAGATTCACTCATGCACGTTATTAGAGAAAGGAAAACATAATATGCATTTTCACACTGAATGTTTCCTTTGGACTTTAAGAAACTATTTAGCATTCATAGATAATATATGTATCATGGTTAACCCCTTGTATAGACTGGGGATATAGTTGGGACACGCCTTGACATGCAACTCAGTTAGTTATGGGAACAGAAACACTTTAAGAACTAGTCCCACTTATAGTCAACCCCTTTTCCCTTTTAGTCAAGTGTCCGGTTAGTCTGAGGACTGTAATAATGGGATTTCTTGCATATTATAATTATTCCTACAATCAATTTAAGATTTAGGGGCTTCCAAATGTATTGGATACCGGGACAAACCAGGAAATCCCTTCTAGGTCTAATAGACCTGGCCAAATCAAGATTTCCCTGCAAGAAATTCCAAAACAATTCTTGGACAATCCCTATTCATACTTCTATCACTGAGAATGAGACGCTGTTTGACTCCGCTCCACTGGCTTAACTGCTGCCTGGCACCCGTCTCAGCATTAGCTTACGGCAGCCCTCCCACCCCATCCAGTAGAGCCTGGAAGTCTGTAACATTGCCAGACACACAGATCTCAGCTCTGTTGGCAGACTTCAGTGTTTCTGTCAGGTTTAGCACAATGCCTTAGGCTCCGAGGCCACAGCTACGGCCTTTCCAAAGTCTGAAAAACAGTCCCAAGTCTTTGCTCAAAATCAAAGTTTGCTAAATCTGAAGCAGTGCTCTTTTAAAATCTCAGCAGTGCGATAAACCGATGAGGCTCTGCTAAAAAGAACCCAGCCACAGATTGATGTGGAAAGCCTGGGTTACAAATGCTCCATACCAAAGTCACCAGCCCGCCACAGAGCAAAAGCATTGTGAAACAGCCACCAGCAACAGCCCATCATGAAATCTGTAACATGCCAAGGCTCAAGAGCATACAGAACGTGCCTCTCATGGACACAGCAATCAGCAAAAAACCCTGCCTGTCAGCTTGCAGTTTCTTATATAATTTTCTTCAGAGCTCATCCCAAAATCTATAGATCATATGGAAACTACACCTTCTCCTCCACCTCTCTCACCACCTTACCTCCTTCTGTGCCAGCCCATTGTGCCACTAAGCACGTGATAAAACCTTCGTGAATCTTCCAGTGTATTCTAGCATTTCAGCCCTTCTCGTCATTGGACAGCATTCAGAACACGCAACCTGAATTAACTTATTCTTTCTTCCTCTTTTCCTGTTTAGATCAAAGGAGCATTAGCTCATACTCAAGGTCTTTTAACAACTACCCCCATCACAGGCTCTGAATTTTGCCTGCAGGCATAGCTTCGCTTGAATGTTTGAAAACTGGCAGCTCACAGCCAGCGTATTTATGCATCTGCCATGGTACTATTGCACACAGGACCTATAGCCTGTAAATCTACCCCCCACAATGTCTCCCACATTAACTGTTAGTATCCCCCTTCTAGTTTCTACTCCTACATTTATTCCCCAACACACACGTGCTTGTTATACATTAGTAATTAGTATTGTTAATAAAACCTACAACACACTGTACATGGCAGTGTTGCAATATTAGCTTCATTTGTAACTGGTGCACACTGTCTCTGTTGAAATCAGTGGCCTGATGAAATTAGTGCATGGTTGAAATTCATGCACTGCATTATTCCAACAGCTCCACCCTCTTAGCAATGACAATTACTTCCTCCAAGGAAGGATCGCCCTTCGCCCATATCTCCTTCTGGTCTTGTTTTCATGAACCTTTATCATTAATTGGTCCCTTAATCTTTCATAATATGAGGAACCAAAGTTGCATCTGTTTACCAGTTCTCTGAGTGTGGTAAGAACATGTTCAATGTTATCATCTCTGCCCTGATTCCGTGTACTAAAATAATATCTTTGCAGTATAATACTGATCTTCTTTTCAAAATATTTATCCAGCTTCTTTTGGATAGTTTCATATGTATTAGGGGCTTAGCTACCTTCTCTGGAGGAACTGCATCCTTCTTCCTTCATAACCTGTGCTACTCTTTTGCAAAGCTCTATGGTGCTGTAATGCTGTATGCTGAAAAAGGGACCATGTATCACCATAACATAATCTTGAAAATGTTCCTTCCAAGTTTTCCATTTTATGGCAGTTTCACCAGGAGTTGGAAGAAACTGGACAGAAAGTTCTGCCATCGTATATAAATCAGTTGCAAGCAAAATGAGGCAATCAGAATTAGCAACTAATGGGCCACTACTGCTTTGGACAAAGGACTGTGAATCCCGGCGAGGCCAACTCAGCCTTTCATCCTTCTGAGGTCGATAAATGAGTACCAATGTCAGTTGGGTGATATTGTATGTATATATGTTCTCTGTAAATCGCTTAGGCATAAGAGCTATATAAATAACACATCATAATCTTCAATTTCATTCACCAATGTGAAAAGTTTCACGTAATCCCCAGCATAAACAACACTTCCAGGAAGTTCAAACATGATTCTCAGATTGTGTGGTTTCCAATAATCACACGGAGTCCAGGGCAGAACAGCAATCCAGCAATCCAGGCCGGAGACACACCAATGGTTCAAGCCGCACTCACTGCACTATGCAAATGTCGCTTCTCCAGGGGTGTGAGGGAGAGAGCTGCAAGCCTGGGTAAGAGGGCCAACAGGACACAGGAACCCTTGAAACTCGTTGCCAGAATTGTAAGGTAAGTCACATGAGAGCACCAGTGACATTCAGGGCAACAATAAAATAAAAAAATACTGATGAGGATGGATGGAGAAAGTTTGTTCTAAAGACAGTGATATTGAGGAGGTTGGAGGAGAAGGTTACACTCTATAAGAGTTATAATGAGGAGATTTGGCACAAGAGGTTTGCCCCCTGGAAAGAGTGATTGGAGGGAGAAAGTAACTATCTGGAGAGAATTACAGGGATGAAGCTCAAGGGAGAACACTGAGGAGGTTGGATTTATTAACATCTGTGGAGAACAGACTGGTGGAAAGTGGGATAGAGTTAAACGACCTGAGGAGGCATGTGGAGATCAGGCACCTCTTGAAGCAAGAGATATAAGGGATGTTCCAGCCTACCAGGTTGGTACAAGCCAGCCTGGGAGGTGGGATGAGATACGAGACAGTGCAATCTCACCGAGGGACAGGGGTATCCTGGAGCATTCAGAGAACCAGGATCCTAAAACAGGGCTGTCCTGGGGAGAATCCTCCTATTCCTTCAACTTCTAGAAGAGACTTGAAGGATTTGTCAAACATGCAACGTTTTGGCCACGGAGGGACATTACTACACCAAAAATTGTAAACTCAGCAATAAAGACCAGGATGATCGGCTAGACATTGTAGTTGGGCCATGACAGGCCCACATTAAATAAGAGACATTTCCCTTGGTCACAATTCATGCATTTGGATGTCATGCTCTGTTTTGTTTCACTGCAGCTACTGTAATGGTGCAGAAGGAGGAGACTGACACACAGCTTGGATAGTGGCTGCTATAGTTTTTTATTAGTCAAAGAAATAATAAGATAACCTACCTCTCCCTATTTCTAAGAGGGGATTCCATACCTCAACTAAAATACCAGACGTTTCGAAACTGCTGCTCCACTTCCGTTGTAGCCTGATTCGACACCAGCTTGCCACTGGGCCATCGCGGCTGCTGTGTATGTGACCCACGCTGACATTGCGGTTGATGCCAATATGTCTGGTTCGACGCTGTCGAATCCCCAAGACAGTTGCAGAGGTTTTATTGACTGATAGCTACCCCCCTGGACCATCTGGGGACCCTAGAGACTGGCTAGGACATTTTAATCCCTTTTGCAACCTCAAGAAATATCCCTTTTGAACACTGCAGTCTGTAAATTGCCTTTTCCATTCCCTGGGTCTCATTACGAACCAGGCGGTAAGGGGTTAACGGCGCCGTAAAAGGTGGCAGCGCCGTTAACCCCTTACCGCCTAATTACGAGGTCCCTTTGCGGGTCCCTACCTTAACGGCTGGTTTTACCAGACATTAAGGATTGGACCCGCAAAGGGACCTTGGAGGTAATTACGGTACCGTGACTACCGCCTTCCCCATTTCCATTGAGCCCTATGGGGGCAAAAATGTGAATGGGGAAGGGCCAATGGTGAATGGGGAATTACCGCCCGCCAATCTTGGAATGGGGCGGTAATTCCGCCATTCACCATGGCGGAATCGGTAAAATACCGGCGGCAACCATGGCGCTAATAGCGCCATGGTTATCTCACGGGTCGTAATGAGGCCCCTGTGTCATTACCCAGAATGCTGCATCTGTTCTATCTTTGCATAACCTGTGTTCTTTCTACCGGGGTAGGTTTTTACACTGTTTTCTTGTTAGTTATCAATGTGCGTGGTGTGTTTAATTAAAGTATATATTTGTATAGAACCTTGACTGGACAGTCCTTTATTTTGGACTGTTATACTTTTCTGTTTTGGTTACTACTTAACCACATTCACACCCCTCTTAAGAGTATAGCCTTTCCTCAGCCCACTTTACCACAAAAGGGGAAAGAAGTATAACTCTTGACTGTGCCGGTTTTAACTTTATGATTGTGTTGGCTCTTAGTTCGTAGAAGTGTGAGGGGTGAGCAGGTGTTTTAGCCTCTACTCACCCTTGTACTCATGCAGTGGCAAAGCCAATTTGTCATATCCCCTCCCTCCTAGTTAGTTATTTCCTCTCACCTTCCAAACTTGAACCATGTTTGTCCAGTTAGTAAAAACAAACTTTGATTATTCCAATAAACAAACTTAAATTATCCCACTGGATGACCAAAGCAAATTCCGTGTGGAATGCCCCACTTCAAGATTTTATGACTCTCATTGTGGTATGCTCAAAAGTGACCATTTTGTTCCTAGTCCAGTAAACTGGCCTAGTTAGTTCTGCGTGCCCTGGAAGGTGGTCACAGCAGGGAGCTGTGGAAAGTTACGAGCTGTGGCAAGTGGCGAGTTACCCAGGCACTTGCCAGTAATTCTGAATCAGGGAGCATACCATCATGATGAGGAAAAACACCTCCTTTTCCTGTCGAGCAGATTTATTCCCTGGGAACACCAATGTTCACATACTCTGGTGAATTTTGGTATCCACAAAATCTGTTTCTGTAACCCTGTTTATTCTTCTGATCATCATGTTCTATTCTTTTCGATTTGTCCTTCTTTCCTCTCACCTACTTCGCCTGGCTCTGAAGTGCCGACATATGTACGTTGAGATCTTTGTGCCATTAATATTCCTTTGTTTCCTCTTTGATCTTAAAAACTTCCTATGTCCTTCATTTGTTGTCCTCTCTGCTGATGATGCAATCTCTATCTACTCATCCTAGGCATCTGTTTCAATCGCTATCTCGTCTTCTTTCTCCCCGTCTCCTGGTTATTCACTACATTTCTTCAAAGGGGGTCACTCTTAGAGAAGCCATCGTCCCTTCCTCTACTGTTTGCTTTTCTACACCAATTTCCTTGTTCACCTCAGTTATCTCATCTTTCTCTCAGATCTCTAATTCCGAGACTTCTTCTTTACTTGCTCGTGCCCACCCTACTGTTTCTCCCTCCCATCCGATTCCTCCTTTACTTATTCCTAAGGTCTATCCCTTGCTGATTTCCTAGCTTAATGCTGTCTTTAATATGTCTCTTCTTACCTCAACCTTCCCTTCTTCATTTAAACACACTTCTATTCTTCCCATTCTAAATAAATCTTCCCTTCACCCCTCTCTTCCCGCTAGTATTGACTTATTTCTCTTCATTCCAATCTCTCTAAGCTCCTCGAGTGTCTTGTCTATTCCCAGGTTTCTACTTTTGTCACTGAAAACTCTATTCTTCCTTGTTCCCAGTCTGGCTTTCGTCCTCTCCACTCCACTGAAACCGCTCTGTTTTCTGCTTGTGATTCCCTGCTTTCCGCTCATTACTCTAAACAATCTACTCTTTTGATTACATTGGATTTGTAGGCGGACTTTAACACTGTGGCTCATACTCTTCGCCTATCTTCTCTTTCTTCTTTTGTGTTCTCTCTTTCTGTTTGATCTTGGTTTCATTCATATTTATAGAACCTAACAAATTCTCTGTCACACTCTTTGGACTCCCACTTGGCCCTTTAAAGTCTGTTATCAATGCTTCTATTTACCTCCTACACCCACTTTCCCCTCGTGACTCAATTTCTCCGCCATTATCTTCCCTTGGCAGGGTTTCATTGCATTCTCGTCTCAAGTTTAACTTTCTCTCTCTTGGTCTTCTCTTTCCATTCTCCTGCACACATTCTTCGTTCTCAGTCTCAATTTCTATTATCAGTTTCTCGTCCACCTGTGCGAAATTACGATGTTGCTCTTTTACTTTGCTAGCTCCATTTCACTGGAATGCTCTTCCCCAAGCTCTTTGTTCTATTACCTCTTATTCTCTATTCAGTCCTACTTTTAAGACCTATCTTCTTCACTTAGAACAACAACCATGAATACAGTTTTGTAGCTTTTAACCCCGCATTTTTATTATACTCTTAAGTGTCTTCTCTGTTCAGCACTTTGCCGTAAAGTGCTATATAAGTCAAAAATAACTACAAATACAAATAGTCTGATAGGAACACATGTGGAAAGTCAACAAACGTGCCAATTTTCAGTTTTGTCCCTGCTGGTTTATCAGTTTTTCATTGAAAACCACTAATAGGAAATCTCATATAGGATGAATATACCAATATGCCCTGTAAGGGAACTATGTCCCTCATGGTAAGGGTAACACCATGTACTCTGCTTTCCCTATGTGAGTGGCTTTGTAGGCTTGTATAGCTGGGTGTGTGTGAAGTCCCATTGGTTGATGGCAGTCTTGCATCAATTTCAGGATGGCAGAATAGCTGAACTCCATTGTTAAACCTACTGGCTCTCCTTATTTAAAAAACAATCCAAGGTCCTTCCATAGGACCACACTCCTATGGAAGCATGTGCATGATGCGGATGTGGCTACATACAGTAATCGCTCTGCAGCTCTGTGATTTCCAAGAGCTGTGCAGGCCAAGGCCATGGAGGTCCAGTATGTATTGGAAGTCAAGATTCGAGTTTGGAGCCACATATGGAGCATTTGCACAGGAAGGAGCTTACGAAGCGTTTATGGACGGGCCACAGTCATTGTGTGGTTCTCTGTCGGGATTTGAAGGCCTGAAAGTAGACTGCACACGGATCGCTTAGGTAAGTGCTTGAATTGCTGACCTATTTTACTGACTGGGGATGGCAGACCAAAACCAAGGATGAAAAATCACCAGCTGAATGCAGTGGGCTCTGTGCAGCTGGGGTCAGATTGTTCCCCTCACTCCTTGCAGGTGCCTTTAAGGATAAAGTTGATCATTTTTGGCTTATTCGCAACTATTGGGGAGCAGAGCAGGGGCAG
The DNA here is from genome assembly GCF_040938575.1 of Ambystoma mexicanum. NCBI lineage: Eukaryota > Metazoa > Chordata > Amphibia > Caudata > Ambystomatidae > Ambystoma > Ambystoma mexicanum. The sequence goes on from NC_090926.1 coordinate 1,135,352,938, forward strand.
TCTTACAGTCTGAGCTGTCGTGGTGGAGGTGGATGATGTAGAGCTGACAACTTTAATTAGTAACAGCTAAGATCTGATTCGTTGTTGCGTTCGCACCACTGATGGAAGAAATTGTATCATTTATATCAAGGAACATGATGCCAGCATGGTTCTTTTTTCTCTTTATGTACAGCACCAACATCAAAACTTGAAAGTTGCATTGTGTTTGAGTGGCACCCTATTATGGTGTTGTGTGCCCTGTGGTAGAATAGCCTTGGGAGAAGTTACTAGATGCCTAACCATTAAGCCACAGTTAAGCCGCCATGGATCTGAGGCACAATGTCCATCGCCGTTAACTTTGCATCCAGTACTTTTGCCCAAGTCCTTATATACGCTTCTATAACAGCATTTCATTCTGCTTGCGGACCATCAATTAATCACTAATTACCTTCAAGGGTCTTGGAAGTGGTGTATTCTGCCGATACGTGCTTGTCTGCACTGGTCCTTCACAACTGTCAGTTTCATTATATTTTGGCTAAAGAACGTGCTTTAACTGTATTAATGAGCAGTATATGATGCAAGTCTCAAGAAGGATAAAGGGTACAAAGAATATCTCTTCACATTTTAGTTGTTTGTTGGTAATTTTGGATGCTCTTCTTTTTTATTTATTTTTTATGTAGTTTTTATTGAGTTTATGAAATTGCATCAAACACAAGCAACAAGCGGTCCGACACTTGGATCAACGGAGAATAAAACAAACGGCATATCAAAGTTTTGTGCGAACAGATTGCGCCAGTGCATTTCTACATGTTTCCCCCAACCTCCCTATTGTCCCCCCCTTCACATTTCACCACAGGCTCAATTGTTTACCACTTCAGCTATATAGAGGGATCTCTGTGTTACATTGATTGGGTACATTTCAATCAACATATAGATTGTGTCAAAAGAAATATTTCAAGCTTACTAAAGTTCCATTGCATTGGAGTGGTTCTGCAAACATTTTGTCAGTGGTCGTATTTAGCACAGAAGTCAGCCCATGCCATTTCAACTGAGCTCTAATCTCTGTGGATGGCTGCGGTTAGACGGTCCATTCGATATAAGTTCTGCGCTACATTAATCCATTCAGTTTTTCTCGGGAGAAGTTCTCTTTTCCAAAAGGTTTCAAGACATGCTCTGGCGGCTAGGAGCAAACCATGAACCATCTTTGGTAATCTCATAGGTTTGCGATCTTATTCTTCCAGACCAAACAAAATTAGCATTGGTACTTTCTCCCTTGTTACCCTGTCTATTTCTTTAATCCAACTAAGGACCTCATCCCAATATGACTGGACTGCTGTGCAATTCCACCACATGTGCCAATAGTCTGCTTTCATCCCACATTCATGCCAGCAAAAGGGACTCACTCCTTGGTACATCTTTGCAAGTCTAACTGAGTCGTATGGCCATCTATAGAGGAGTTTGATACCGTGGAGTTTGCATTGACAAGCGATGGATGTTTCCTACACATCTGAAGCAAAGTGCGTGGAGACAAGTCTCTTCCCAAGTCGTCTTCCCATTTTACTTTTAATTTGTTGGACGAGGATTTTTTCGTCTCTACCAAGGCTCTGTATAGTGCACCTATCAAACCACTGGTGCCTGTACAAGTATCCAAGATCTTCTCAAAAGGAGAAACCTCTCTCTGTAATTGGTCTTTCCAGATTTCTCTGGTAATGACTCCCTTTAGCTGTAAGTATAGAAACATTGGAAGTGGTCCCAACCCAAGTGCCTACTCGACCTCCAGTATCATAAGAAAGGTTCCCTCCTTCCATAGCTGTTCTACCCTTTCGAGTCCGGCTTCAAACCAGGCCTGAAACCTTTCCGGGCCTGGGATGGTGTCTCAAATTCCCGGTACCCATAAGTGTCCTAGAGGGGATGGCCACGTTGTGATCCCCTTTATCCACGCTCCCTTCCTCCAAATACTCCACAGGGTTCCTAAAATGGGATGTTCCCATATCCTCCGAGTAATTTTGGTGTGGGTACCCATAGCCATTCCCCCACAGTTGAAGGATAAAGATGTTGGTTGTCTTAGCCTATCCACTGCAAGTCTTTCCGTTGTCTAAGGTGTGGGATAAAAATTCTCAATTGGGTAGCCTTGTAATAAAGGTGTATATCTGGGAGCCCCACCCCTCCACTACCTTTATTAAGATGGAGTAATGCATTGGGGACGCTAGGTTTCTTGCCCTGCCATAAGAAGCGTAATACGGAGCTTTTGGTTTTCGCGAAATAGTCGTCGGGTATCTATATGGGTAGAGTTACAATTTTGATGGCGTTGAGTCGTCCCATCCAGGAGAGCCTGAACTAATTCCGTTTTTCAAGGTCTTTTTCTATCACTGTCATCAGAGGGGGGAAATTTGCCTTATATCATTATTTGAGTTCTCTGGTGACATTGATGCCCAAGTATTGCAGTGTTCCTAAACTAGTTTTCATGCCCACGGGTGTGAAACGCCTCAAATCTGCATCTCTGCTTTTATCTTGACCTATTTTCCCTTGTTTATTTTAAGCCCCGCCAATTGACCATATGCCTCGATTACCTCGATCACCAAATCGATGTTAGGGGGTTTGTCATGTGTAACAATATGTCTTCCGCATAAAACCCAGTTTGTATATCTTATCTCCAATTGTGATTCCCTTCAACCTCTTATCTTATCACAATCTTTGGTTGAGTGGTTCTAGCGAAAGGACAAAAAGTAGTGAGAACAATGGGCACCCTTGTCGGGTCCCTCTTCTCAAGTTGAACTATCGCGAGCAGCCTCCATTGACCACTGCACAGGTTTTTGGGGAGGAGTGCATCACTTTAATACCCCGGAGGAGTCTTGGTCCCAACCCTACTTTCATGAGGACCCCATCTAATAAATTCCACGCCACCCTATCAAACGCCTTTTCTGCGTCTATTGAGAGAAGGGTGGGGGTCTCCTTGCATCCCTTGGGCTTCATTTCTCATGTGGAGTGTTTTCCTCATTGTATCTGCTCCCTGATATCCCATTACAAAGCCTACCTGGTCAGAGTGTATTGATTTCGGCAGATCATTTTCCAATCTAGCTGCAATGACACTGGCATATATCTTTGCATCGATTTTCAGGAGTGATATTGGGCGGTACGAGCCCTTTGGGTATCACTGTAAAGAGGGGCTGGGCAAACGAGTCAGGCGTTTTGCCCATCTCAATAATGTCATTAAAGAGTGCCGTTAGGAAGGGGTTCAGGATCAGGGAGAATGTTTTAAAGAACCCCGGGGGTAAAACTATCTTCACCATCTTTACCGGGTGCTTTCCCCAGCTTGAGGCGCCTAATGTCTTTCTGTATTTCATCTCCTGTGATCATGGCTTCGAGGACCTCAGCTTCTACTTTGGATAGCGAGGGCAGGTGTGATTCTGTGAGATATTTGTCAAAGTCCCCTGCGGTGCTGTTCCTTTGATGCTGTATAAGGTTTCGTAAAAGAGGCAAATGCCTACTGAACCCCCTCTGCCATGTCTGTTTTGTTGGTATCTTCCCCGCGCAGGAGGTACTCACGAATTCACACGTTAGGAGCAATATTCGACTACAGCCATACAGTCAAGGATATGAATATCTGCAACAGTCTGTACATGATACAACTATACTACTACCAGTCAGTCATCAGAACCACTGTGTGGCTGATCACTACTGTTCGGTTTCCTGTTACCCTTACGGGACCCGCACACGGATCTACCTTGCACAGCATTACGCCCCTTAGTGATCGAGAACCGAGTACTTGGGATACTGAGCACCGGCAGGGTCGCCCCCTTGGAGCCCTGATGAAGGCGGACGCAACTCATTGCAACTTCCGCCGAAACGTGAAGTAAACTGGGAATATCTGATCAAGTCGGTTCCTAGTCTCCACAGAATCTGTTTAGTCAGTCTCTGCCACGTTGGCAAAGATATCTTTTTTCTCCTCTTGACCCTGTAACATTTATTGTTATTTTCCTCTAAAAAATACTCATTGCCTAAAGGTTAAGCATACCCTAGTTAAGGCATTTTTTGAAAAGGCTAGTTCTTAGCCACTCCATTGTCTCTTGCCTTTGGATTCATTACAAAGCAGTTATGTACTCACACAAGCATGTTTATTACTTGTACCAATGAAATAACAATTGATACTTGTCTGCATAAGTTGTACAGCTTTTCTACATGTAATCTTTTTATTTGTTCATATTTTGTTTGCTGTATACATGTTTAATGATGTTATTGTCAACTATTAATTTTCACATGTATGTTGTATCTTTCAACACCTGTTTATTTATTTACTACATGTTTCATATGATTAGAAAATAAATAATTGTTTTTTATCAGTTACATGTTCTCAACACAGTGAGTGACTAGTATTTTCAGAACCTATCCTTTGGATCTTCCACCTCAGGAGACCAAACCTCTATACAATTTATGAGCGACAGGCCTAAAACTCTATCTGTCTGCCTAAATAACTGCTTTTTCCGCATAGCACTTATTATCAGCAAGGGTACAAACATTTGTTTACAGGTATCTGATACCCACCACTTGGCTCATTGTTTAAGTAGCCGTGCCGCTAGGAGGGCGTCGGCTTTGTCCCCTTTCTCATAACATTTTGGTTTCAGGACTGCAGGTTCCGGACTATCTTTCCCTCTTCGAATACCCTCAGTTCTTCTCTGAGTCACTAGCTTCCATGAGATGTTTCTGCCTGTCTCTGGGAAAGGACTGAGCGAGCCTCTCGGCTGCATCTAGTTTGCCTTGTAGCCCTTTCTCTATGAGGGCTTGTTCCCTTTTTTCCGTGCCCCTACCCTGATGATTATACCCCTCCATGTGGCCTTTGCCGCATCCCACACCAATCCCTTCCTCACCTCCCCTGTATCATTAATCTTGTTTTCTATTTCCTTCCTAAAGATCGGGCCCTGCCATAGCGATTCATTACACCTCCATTACGAGTAACGGGGGGACAGACCTTTCCAGTTTATATCTACTGATACCATGTCGTGGTCCGACCACGCAATCGTGTGGATGTTAGAGTTTCCCAACACCTCCAGCAGGCCTTCTGAGATATATAAATAATCAATTCTCATAAGAGTGCTGTGTGGGGTGGAGTAAAAAAGTCAGGCCTGTTTCCTGCAGATGAAGATACCTCCAACTATCCCTTAAACCATATAATTCCATGGCCTTTTTGACTTCCGCTGCCCCTTGGCCTTGAGGTACGTCATCTTTCGTTCGTCTATCCACAGTTACATCCATCCAAGCATTAAAGTCTCCCCCAAGTATAAGGTGTCCCTGTGCCTCCCCAATTATTTTCTCTGTGGTCCTTTGCAAGAATCTTTTCTGACCTTGATTGGCGTGTAGACTGTTGCAAGGGTAATCTTCGTGATTTTTATTGGGCCTGCTATTAGTAGTGCTCTCCCCTCTGTGTCTGCCCATGTTTTCATGACCTCCATACCTATCCCTTTTTGTATTAGGATGCCCAGCCCCGCCTTCTTAAGGATCCCCGAGCTCCAGTATGTACCAACTATAAGGCCATTTGGTATTCTGCTCTCATCGCCTTTTTGGTTTCTAGTTTCTTGTAGAAATAGAATATCAATACCTGATCTCCTAAATTCTCTGGCAAATAAGGATCTTTTTGTGGGAGAATTCAGACCTTTAATATTCACTGTACATATTTGGAGTCTGCTACCTTTGTGAGCCCCCATTATTGCCGCCATCTATGATGCTTATGATTTTCGCCTGTCCCTGTGCACCAGACATGCTCCTCAGGCTCATAATTCTTGGTCGTAGTAAAGGTTGTTTCTTGAGCCTTTTTAGCTTATGAAGTGCTCCCCGGAGTCCCTCCCTCTCTCCCTCCCAGCCACCCTCTCCCCCTCTCCCTCCCTTTGAAGCACCCGGTCTCTCCCAGTTGTGATCACTAGGCGAGTCTGAGCCACCACCGAGGTCCTTAACCCTGACCCCTACTCTTTACGCCACATTGTCGGGTGCCCCCCTTATTCCCTTGTATGTTGTATTCCACTTAACCATGACAATTTAAACATTAATCAACATTTTTCAACTTTGTCAGATTTCCTATGACATAATAGGCCCCGTGAGAGGCTGTTTAACACTCTGTGTTTCTTATGGTGTATAGGACATTTCTTTACTCACCACCGGTGATCCCCTAGTGGGTTCACTCATGTGAGTGTCTTCTTGTATTGATCCGTCTTTGATGTTCTGCCGTATTCTCACGATGCATTAGGCGAGGGTGCATTGCGTTTGATAAATTGTCTCGATTCCAGTATCCTCCTCCTCTTTGGTCCTTTTACTCGCCATCTTGTGTCTTTCCCGACTTCTGACTGATTTTCCAGAATGCATTCTTCTCCTCCGATTAGTTCCTGTATGGCGTTGCTGATCTCAGGTTCCGTTACAAGCTTGTGCCTCTGTCCGTCCAACTGATTGAGAAAGGGAAACCCCATTTGTATTGTATTCCCTTTTCTCTTAGCCATTTGGTTAGTGGTAAGCATAGTCGCCTCTTAGCGAGGGTGAGGGATGACAAGTCTTGGAATATGGCGATGAGTGCTGTATTCAACATTACTGTTAGTTTCGTTTTGGCCTTTTTGAGGATTTTGAGCCTGTCTGGATAGTTATGGAAGCGAACCAAGACAGATCTTGGACCTCCAGTCGGTCCTCCGGTTCTGTGGAGCCTTTCAATCTTTGTAACATCAATGGAGTTGTCTTCAAAGAGGTGTTTTAGGATCTGGTGGATTGCATTTTTTAGGTCTCCTTCTTTCTCTCCATCTCTCTCTGGAATTCTGAAAAACAGAGCTTGTTCCTTCTCTCTCGATTTTCGAAGTCGTCCATCTTTAAGATCATGTCTGCTTCTCGTCGTTCTATTTCACTTAGCCGGGTGTCTATTCGCATTTCGATAATGTCAAGAGAGGACTGCTTGTGTTCTACTTCCTGGGGCCTCTCTTTCATTTTGTCCATTCTAATGTTGATCTTGTCCGCTTTGCTGCCAATATCAGCTTGCATGCCTCTTATTTCATCTAGCAGCGAGTCAACATCCCCTTTGATGGCCATTGAGTTTTGACTCCCTGCTGCCATTTTCGTTGCTTCATTTAGGTCACCGTTGTCTTCTCTGCCAGGGTACCCAAATTCCGCTGGCCTATCCCTGTACTCCATACACCAGTGCTCCTGCCTCCGGCTACTTTGTCGCGGTACAGCGACTGAGTTCCTTTCCGTATTTTGTACTCAGTGTTCAGGAGTACACCGTGGGGGGTTGCTTGGGGTGTCAGGCTGCTACCACCATGAATGGATTTTTAGAACTGATTTCTGGGCACATGCAGCCTCTTGGTGTTGGTTTTGACGCACTTTTGTTTACGGAAGTGAACCCGAATTAACGGGACGCAGTGCTGGTCGTCTTGACATTTCTGTTTTTGGTTTTGAAAGGGTGAAGCAGGCGGGCACACACCCCAAATCGGGGGCCACACACCTATAACATTGCTCTTACACACTTTGGAAGGTCACCCTGTGCTCTCACTTGATCAGCAGGCTTTTCCTTTCTTATTTCGGTGTCGCTCACTTGTCATGACCTACGGAAATCGGGATGGCTGCAGGACCTAGGGTTCCAGGCCTGTTTTCTTCCCAAGGTCCCGATGCGTCACTTCTTGGTGCACCAGGGTGACTCACAGCATGGGGGTTTTCTACTGGATATGCCGTGGTGTTTATCCAAGTCTAAGGATCTTGTGTCCTCATGCACACTTTTGATTGTTAGGGGGTTAAACAGTAGGCCATGCTGGGACAAGTCTGCTTGGCTTGTGAGGCGGGCCCACATCTGTTGAAAGTGGGCTCACCCTAGTCGTACCGTGTTGGTGTTTGTCTGCTGCGTTCTGTTGCCCTTCTGGGGTCCCACATGTTGCCTGGTCTTCTGAGTGCTGTGTTGGTGGTGCAGTGATGAAGCACCAAGTTGTGTGGGGGCACTGTGTCTCACCACCGACCTGATGCGGTTTGTGCAGCTGTTGGGTGTGACTAGTGACGCAGGGTGGGTGCTGTGTAACAGTGCGGTCTTCCGCCGTTGTTAAGGAGAATTCTGCAGAATGGCTAATTTTCCTTACCTACTGAGTCCCTCAGCAGCTTTGCTGGATTTCTAGGATTTTTTTTTACCTGGTAAGAGTGTGAGCCTTTTTTCGCACTCTTACATGTGTTTTGCTGTGTGTGTTTAACATTTTGTGTTCATAGACTGTGGAGCCTCACCTACTCCACAGGCATCATCTTTTTACTGTGTGTTACACAGCACCTTCAGTGCAGTGACACAGGGTTGTCTTTTAATCTTCCCAACTCCGACTCCATTTTCTGGGACTGACTTCTGTCTCTCAGAACATATAAAGTTGCCATTAACTTTATTAGCCTCTGTAAAACCACAGACCCAGTACAAACCATCTTACGTGGAGTACTGGAAAGGGTTAATACTTATCCCTTTTTGTCTGTTTCTCTTGGAGCAGTGTTTCGCTCCCTTTTCATCAAGACTGGGCTGGTGGCAATGGTAACTACCCTATTTTTCCTACCGCGGATATCTTACAAAATCTTGGTATTGTTTTAAGCTATCTTGGTAGCCTCAAACTTAAACCCGCTAGACCATATATGTTTTATTACGATTCTGGCTGGGTTTATTTGCCATTTCTTTTTGGAAAAGACTTTCTCGTGTTTTACTCTGCGTGCCAAACCAGGTTTGATTCCTTTGTTCAGCGTCTTTTCGCGGGCTTCTACGCAGAAGCCCTCCATAGGAGCCTGTATGTCTGGGGGGGACAGGATGTGAGGGAGGGGTTTAGGACTCCCTGCACAGGGTCTCCTTGGAGACCCATGTCGCACTCTGAAATGATTGGCTGTGGTGACTGTCCCGGCGGAACAGCCTCCCTGCTGTGTGATTGACAGCCAGGCTGTGTGAATGGGGGAAAACTGCATAAAAAGGATGTCTCTGGGACTGGAAAGGCAGAGTCGCCACTGGAACAAAAGAACCGATGAGGAGCTGATGGAATAGGACCCCTACCACGACTAAACCGCCCAGTGAAGCCCTGCTGCATGTCCGAATCCTCGAACACCAACGACAGAGAAGATCCTCCAGGAATCTTCTTCCCCTGAGCTGGGGGGACCAACCAGTTCGCCCAAACTGCAAGCCAGGACTCCCTCCTCTGGTCGAATTCGCTGTACAGAGCTACAGTGGGCTGGACAGCCAGGAAGGTTGGACCCTGCTTGGGTTTTAAGGAGCGCGCCTTTTGTTTGTTGCTTTGCTCTGCTGCTGGTTTCTTCCCTGGGTAGTTCAGGACCCTCCAGTCTTCCTACTTCGTGTCAGTCCGACAGTCACTTCTGGAACCGTGAGCCTGCAGGAACTACCAGGAACGTCCGCCTCAGCTACGGCTTCTTCTCCATTGAAAGGTACTGTTCAAATCCGGTTGTTCGTTTCGTTCAGCCGCGGTGAAAGTGTGTGAAATCTTTCTCCAATCCAAGGGCTTGTCCTTCTCTACTTTTTAACCTAACTTTTCTACCGACCAACTTCATCCAGAACTCTTGGCAAAGACTTAACCGCAAACTACCCTTGAGCAAAATACTTTTGTCCTATTGACTTTGGCCCTAAGCCTTTTTGGATTTGATTCCATCACTGTAGTTCCTCTTTATAGATTGCCCTGCTTACTTACCTGTTGGTGCTGTTCAATTCCTACCTCGCTTTGTCTTTCCCTCCCTTTTAAATTTCTGGAGTGCCATTTTGCTCCCACTTCATTTTGTGAGCTTATCTTGTCTGGAACCTATTGGAAGTGGTGTGGTGTGGTGTATTAAGACTGTGATTTTCTGCTGCTTTATAATAGTGAACTGTTTTATAACTGATGGTGTAAATAAATGTATATTCTTTTACTCAGAAACCTTGAATCAGTGTTTGTTTGAACCATAGTAATTGTTGTCCTTTGTGTAACTATTGATACTGCTCACTTGCTCTTGAGATAAGTCTGGCTGCTCAGCCATCGCTACCACTTTTACTGTGTAGTACAGGCTTGTACCAAAGGTGAAATTGCACTTACACTTGTAGTCTTAATTGTGTGTGGTGTTCCCAAAGGGTACTGCATATGATTCTGCCTAACACCCCCAGAACCGAGTGATAACTTCTTGATCATGACTTTGGTCTTACCACGCTTATAGGACTCTATGGATGCTCGTCTCTTTCCTACTGACTGTTTAGGGTATATCTCGCATTCACTCTCTTATACCTTCATTTTCACTCAGGGCATCCATCATAAAAAGGCCATTGTCCTTCAAGGTGGAGGCTGGTTTACATCTAGCAAGACTCTGTTTAATACCCATAAATTGTAATGACAGCTTCTTTTCCTCTGGCCTCTTTAGGTTTGTGAGGCCATTAGAATTCCCTAAAACTGCGCAGCCACAATGTTGCTCATCACTTTACTCCGGTGATTTCTCTATCCTCACAATTTCATTTTCCAATTTGGGAACACCACACACAATTAAGACTACAAGTGTAAGTGCAATTTCACCTTTGGTACAAGCCTGTACTACACAGTAAAGTGGTAGCGATGGCTGAGCAGCCAGACTTATCTCAAGAGTAAAGTGAGCAGTGCAAGAGGTTACACAAAGGACAACAATTACTATGGTTCAAACAAACACTGATTCAAGGTTTCTGAGTAAAAGAATATACATTTATTTACACCATCAGTTATAAAACAGTTCACTATTATAAAGCAGCAGAAAATCACAGTCTTAATATACTACAATAGCCCCCAATCAATTCTGGACAAGTTAGGCTCAAAATGAAGTGTGAGCAAAATGGCACTCTAGTAATTTAAAAGGGAGAAAATACAAGGTTATTCAAAATCAACAACACCAACAAGTTATAGGCAGGGCAATATGGAAAAGGCTACTACAACGAGGATTCAAGTCAATAGGCCTGGGCCAATGTTAATGGTTCAGAGTCTTTGCAGAGGATCACACAGTTCAGAGTAGTTTGCGGTTAAGTCATTGTCAAGAGTTCAAAACAAAGTTGGTCGGAGGAAAAGTTATTCAACGGAGAAGAGAAGGACAAGCCTTCAGAGAGGCGAAAGATTTCAAGCACTTTCACCGCGGTCGGACGGAACAAACGACCAGATTTGCACAGTACCTTAAATGGAGAAGAATGCTGTAGCTGAGGCAGTTGTTCCTGGCAGTTCCTGCAGGCTCATGGTTCCTGAAGCTTCAGTAGTGGTGACGAGAAGGATGATGTCTGGAGGGTCCTGCACTGCCCAGGGAAGAAGCCAGCAGCGGAGCAAAAGGTCAAATAAAAGGTGCGCTCCTTAAACCCCAAACAGGTTCCGTTCCTCCAGGCTATCCGGTTCACTGCAGCGATGCACAGCAAATTCGACCAGGAGAGGGAGGCCAGCGTTTGGTGTTTGGCGAGCTGGTTGGTCCCACCAAGTTTAAGGGAAGAAGATTCTTTGCAGATCTTCTCTGTCTTCGAAGTTTCGGGTGAATCGGACCTGCAGCAGGGCTTCACCGGGATGTCCAGTAGTTGCAGCAGTCGTCTTCCTACAGCTTCTCTTCGGTTCTCTCAATCCAGTGGCGACTCTGCCTTCCAGTCCCAGAGACTGGCTTTTTATGCACCAAATCCCCCATTCACACAGCCTGGCTGTCAATCACACAGCCACCTAGCCAATCAAACTAGAGTGCCCTGTGCTGGGGGCCTCAAAGCCCTCCCTCACATCCTGTCCACCCAGACACTCAGGCGCCTAAGGAGGGCTTCTGTGCAGAAGCCCGCCAAAGGACGGCGAACAAAGAAACCAAACCTGGTTTGGCGCGCAGAGTAAAACACGAGAAAGACTGTCCCAAAAAGAAATGGCGTATAAACCCAAGCGGAACCAAAATAAAATAAAAGGGGTCCAGCGGGTTAGAGTTTGAGGCTACCACCATAGCCTCTGACGGTACCGCGTCTATTTTCAGAGCTCGCGGTAGAATACAAATGGTGGATACTACTGTCACCAGCCAAATCTTAGAGAAAGGGGAACATAAAAATGTTCCATGAGAATCAGACAAAAGGGGATAACTATTAACCCCTCCAGTACTCTATTGGAAGATAGGTTGTACTGGGTCTGTACATTTAAAAAAACTAGTAAAGTCAATGGCAACTTTACATGTTCTGGGAGACATTAGTCAGTCCCAGAATATGGAGTTTAATGTGGGAAGTCTGAAAAAGACAACCCTGTCTCACTGCATTGAAGGTGCTATGGGGACACACAGTAAAAAGATGATGCCTATGGGGTGGCATACAAGAAGAGTTAAATGACATTGATTAGAAACATATATAAAAATGTTTGTTATCGGACACTTTAAAAGTTTCATGTTTGAAGAATTGATTGAGGAGATGGGTTAATGGACTGGTAGTACAATCAGTTAGATAATATAAGCAAACAGCTTGTTGGTTTGATAATACTTGTAAGGTAAAGAGGGTGGAGCTGTTCCATGCACTTAAGAAAGTTTCCAGTGACATGGCTGCTGTACGTTTAGCTAGGGAGTATTATAAAAGGATGTTAGAATTCAGAAAACAAATGGAGGTGAAATAGGTGTATTCAGAGTTTTTGAAGGCTGTAAAATACTGGGGCAGCTCTAAATTCTAGAGTATAGCATCTAGGTTCAGTTGTAAAGAGGGGGAAAGCAAGCCTAATATTATATCATATATAAAAGGGGGCTGTAAGGGTGCAGAAGAAGTAGGCTTACATAATGGTGGCATGTTTGGGGTTAACGACTTTTATTCAATGAAAAGGAGGAAAGAAAACCTCTCTATCTCTATCACTAATATGGGTGGGGGGTGATTCCCTGCCTCAACTAAACATCTAAGGCGACTGTCAGGATGTCTGTCAACTCAAATGTGTCCACCGCCATGTGCAAAGAAAAGCTTATGTCTGTTTCTTATACTAGAACCGAATGACTAAAGTAATATTGTTCTGGTCCGGGGAGAATCACTCCCTTCTCCTGATTTTGTTGAAATAATTCTTCAATCTCAAAACAGTCTTGTCTCTCACATGCTGTCAGGGGTAATGGCTTCCTTCCCCTGATAGTAAAGTTCCAAACAATACTATCTCACGTGTTATCTGGGGGAATGGCTCGCTTTCCCTGATGGTAGAGTTCCCAACTCTTTGGCTCTCATTTTTGATGGGAAAATGTCTCCCTTCTCCTGACGTTGCGACTTCCTACAGCCTGGGGGAATGGCTCCCTTCCCCAGGCCCTTTTGGACCTTACTGCTTGTCCGGGTTTCCAGGATAATGACTCTTCTCCTGGTATCTTGTTATCAGTGTATTCCAACCATGGGGAATTACTCCCTTCCCCTGGTCCCATTTTCATTAGGTTTCACGCCTATGATGGCCAATCTCTTCTTCTTCTTTGTTCTGGTCTACTTGGTTCACTTCACTGCTAAGTACTGCCATGAGGAAGATGATTTGTATCACTCTATGGCCTTGGATTCCAAAGCCTAGTTACATCTCTTCTTTGGCTCTCAGTGGACTTATCTGTCGTGTGGGACTCTCCATCTCATGTTTTTTTTAAAGTCCTTAGGGTCCTCATTCTACCACTTTGATGAGGAGTATAAGGTTTATACGGTTCTTGCCCCTGTCGTGCCACCTAACAGTTATGTGTGCAAAGGGGTCTAGGGACAAATGCATGCGCCGTCTTGGTGAGCCACCCCGCCTCCCCTCCTGCCGGGTCTCTCATGCCACCCTTTACCTTGTTCGGTTTCTCAGCATGTTTCCGGAGCTTCCTGGGATGGCGGGCCACCAGGATTTTGTTCCTTGAAAAGGGTGGTGGCCCTCTCACACCCACCCTAAGCGGATGGGGGGCACCTCATGTAGTCCTCCCTGGGTGCAGATTTCTGGCCCTAAGAAGGGGTACATGAGATGCCCCCCTCCATTTGGGGTGGGGGGGGCATGTGCCCATCTGCCCGTAGAAAATGGGCAAAACTAAAAAAATTAAAATATATATATATATATATACATATATATATATATCTTGTTTCGGGTGGGGGCTGGGGTGCAGGGGGGGCCACTAGACCACAAGGATTTTCGTGCCTTGAAAGGGGTGGTGGCCCTCTCCCCCCACCCTAAGTGGATGGAGGGGCACCTCATGTAGCCCTCCCTGGGGGCAGATGTCTGCCCCCAGGAAGGGGTACATGAGATGCCCCCCATCAATTTAGGGTGGGGGGAGAGAGGCCACCAGAAATTTTGGCACAGGCCCCCCCAAGCCTGGGGCAGTACATTTTGCCCCCCCTGGGGGCAGATGGGTACACACATGTGCCCATCTGCCCCCTAGGAAAGAGGCAAAACAAAAACAAAAAATTATAACGTATTTTGGGTGCGTGTGGGGGGGCACTAAACCACCATGGATGTGTTTTAGTAGAAAGGGGGTAGCCCTCTCCTCCCACCCCAAATGGATGGGGGGCATCTCATGAAGCCCTCCCTGGGGGCAGATTGCTTGTGCAATCTGCCCCTAGGAAGGGGTACATGAGATGCACCCCCATCCATTTTGGGTTGGGGGAGAGGGCCACCAGAAAACATTAGAATGGCCCCCCAATTAATGGATCAGTATGTTTGCCCACCCTGGGGTCAGATGGCTACTCTGGCTACCATCTATCGGCCACCTGGTCAGATCTCCGCCTTCCTCTCTGAGTGGCAGGCCCTCTCCTCTTCCCTCCTGGTCTCAACCACTCAACTCCTCCTTCTTGGAGACTTTAACATCCACCTGGATGCTTCCTGTCCTTCCACTGGACTCTTTCTTGACCTCTGCAACTCTCTCTCACTCTCTATTCTCACCTCTGGCCCGACTCACTCTGCAGGGCACACTCTGGATGCTCTGATCTCTTCTGATCTCCCTCTTTTTTTCCCTATCACCGCTCCTCTCTCCTGGAGGGATCCCTTTCTCCTTTCCTCCCATTTCACCCTCTCTACCCCTCAGGCTAAGCCAACTCCTGCACTGCCATCTACCTAATCGGTTATCCGACCTATGAAGCGTGTGTCAGTTGAGGCTTTTGCCGCCACTTTCTCACCCCCCTGCCCCTTTGGCTGACTCACACCCTGACACAGACCTTTCTATTCTCCACTCTGCTATATTTGACACTCTTGATGTACTAGCCCCTGTCATGAGCATCCGCTTAAAGACCAAAGCCAAGTGCAACTCTTGGTACGACTCAGACCTTGTCACCCTTAAACGCAAGTGCAGGGTTGCTGAGAGGAAATGGCTTGTTTCCTGAACACCCTCTGACAAACTGTCCTGCCGCCTGCTACATGGGCAATACCGGCTCTCTGTATGCACGAAGAAGAGAGCCCACATCCAAGCCCGCCGCATCTAACAACTCGGCTGAACTCATTAAAATCTGCAAGGAGATGGCCAATCATGCTGCAGTATCTACCTCTCCTGTCCCCTCCCAGGCCCTGCTCGGCCTTGGCTTCTCACTTCATCTCTAAAACTCGGGACATCCTGTCCTCTCTCTCTTCATCTCCCCCTCCTCCCTGCTCCTCCTCTGGCCCTTCTGCGGCCACCTCTACTCCCTACTTCTCCTCTTTCCTTCTCTGCCTTTCCCCTGTTCTCCCCAGACAAGGTTTCAAGACAAGGCCGATCTATGAAAGTCTCGTCAAAACAGGTTCACCCCTGTTTCTCCAAAACCATCAAGGACCACATTGACACCTTGGCTCCTGCTCTGGCTGATTTCTGTAACCACTCCTTCGCCACTGGAGTCTTCCCCTCCCCCTGAAGCACTCCCTTGCGCATCCTCTTCTCAAGAAACCCTCTGCCGACCCTTCCTGCCCGGCTAAATATCATCCAATCTCCATCACTCCCTTCCTGGGAAAACTCCAGGAAAAGATTGCCATCTCTCAGCTTAACCTTCACACTGAATCTCTTGGTTGTCTCCATGACCATCAGTATGGCTTCAGATCTGCCAGAAGCACGGAAACTGCTCTCCTGAACATCCGTGAAGACCTGCTCTCCAACCTTGACTTCAACACCCCCTGTGTCCTCATCTTACTTGATCTCTTTTCTGCCTCTGACATGGTCAACCATACCATCCTGCTAAACTGTCTCTGTAATAACCTGGGTATTACCGATCAGGCCCTGGCTTGGCTGACCTCCTTCCTCTCTGACCGATCCTCCCAGGTCCAACTTGGGTCCTTCCTCTCGTCTATCTCTATCTCTACCTATGGTGTTCCCCAAGGGTCTAACCTCTCTCCCTGGCTGTTCAACCAATACCTGGCACTTCTTGCCCATCGCATTGCCACTCTCTGTCCCAACTTTCAGTGCTATGCTGATGACACACAACTCATTTTCAGGCTGCCTTCTGCCACTTCCTCTCCTTCTCTCATCTCTGTCTTTCTGCTATCCAGGAGTGGTTTGCCGCCAATGATCTCTGCCTTAATGCCAGTAAGACCGAGATTCTCCTCATTGGCATACCTGCTCCCTCCTTTTTTGTCACTCACTTGCCAGCCGGCCTCCCTTGGCCCTCTTCCCGCTCCCACCTGTGAGGCTAAAATCCTCTGGGTCATCTTCGACCCCACACTTTCCTTCTCTCCTCACATCACTGACATCACTAAGAAGTCGCACTACCAGCTGCACCTCCTCAGAGGTATTCTTCCTTTTCTCTCCTTCCCCCAGAAGCTCACTGTCTCCATAGCTCTGGTTCTCTCTAGGCTGGACTACTGCAACAGCCTCTTTCTAAATCTGCCTGCCTCTACTCTCCGACCTCTGCAACTCATCCAAAACAGGACTGTGATACTTGTCTCTCTCCAGGACTGAAATCTCTGCACTGGCTCCCAGTGGCGGCGAGGATTAAGTTCAAAACCCTCTGAACCCTCCACAAGGCCGTCTCGGGTCTGGGACCTCAATACATTCAACTCACTCTTCCTAAATATCTTCCCTCTCGAGCTCTTCGCTCATCCACCTCCAACTCCCTCAGGGTCAGTTGCTTCTCCAAGCAGTGAGTTGGTGGTAGATCTCTTTCTTCTGCTGGGGCCTCCTTCTGGAACAGCCTCCCGGCCCCCTGAAACTTGAGGAGAACCACCTCCGGTTCCGGAAGCACCTCTAGACTGTCCTCTTTGCTTCTGCTTTCTCTCTTCCTCTCCCTGCTGATCTCTTGACTGGTTACCAAGGCATAAATTAGTTTTCAAAAATTGATTAGCAGAATTTGCTAATTAAAATATTTTTGATTAGCAAATAAACTTATTTTATCAGCAATTTTGTAGTCCTATTTTTAAATGCCACCAGAAGTTAGTTTTACCCCAAGACATACAATTAGCAAGAATACAGCATTTCTATGTACCTCTGAAGTAATACATTAGTGCAATGAGTGTCTGTAAAATGTAAAGGTTCACTGCATGAATGGACTACATAAATAGATCTGATTAAAAAAAAGTTCTGAAAACATTTTTAAGTTCAAGATTCTGTGCAGCTGGGTCATGTAGCAGTCAGTGGTGCATAGTGCAGTGTCCATCGAATTATCAACAAGACATCAATAAAGACGCAATTGTGCGTGCTTCATTTTTATTTTATTATCAAGTTTCATTTAGCTACTGTTTGGCATAAAACAGTCACAAGCAACTGCCCAGGATGAAGATAGCAGCTACAAGGAGTTTATGACAGATTGGGGACATTAGTTATCTTATTCTGCAGAACCAAATCGCTAGAGGCCAGTCTCTTGGTCTGCCCAGGTCAGTGAGACCCTGATGCAGCACCTACCAGTTACTAGCACTGTGAAGTTTCATCTGCAAGACAAATGGGCCCAGCAAGTTAACATATAATCATCCATTTGTGGTCTGGCTTATTGCAAGTCAGCAAAAACTGAGCTGATTTAAAAGATCAAAATAAATGATCTAAAGAGGGAGTGCTGTCCCAGACACCTAAAAGCCAACAGAAACATCATCAGGGTGCCCAAGAGGTCGGAAATCTCTTCTAAGTTCTGAGTGGCAAGTTAGCAGAAAATTGTGCAATGTAAGGCCCATCAGGCCACCAACAATGTCTAAGGATAAATAATGCACATTTCTGTCCTTGCCAGCACACTGGCGTGGCTGGGTTGGGTCAAATGATATTCCCAGGATCACACAGTTTGGTTAAGCAGTGAAGCCAGAATTTGCCAGCAACTTACCACATACCTTCCAAGCTCTAATTAGTACACATATTTGTTTTGTGTTTCAAGAACCACAAAATGGTTGTTTATTTGCAAAGAACACAAATCACTCGAAGCAACCACCTTTGGGGGAGTATTTGCACCACCCTGAATATAAGACTACAAGTGACAGCCCATAACACAACCTATGTGTGTTATGGGCTGTCACTTGTAGTGACTGCTTGAAAAAGGCCTTTTAAATATTGTTCCATTCTTGTAAGGCGCTGCCTATGGCACCAACATAAAAGATGTTTTTTTAGTATAAAAAGAGGGGCTATGCTTTTCTTACCTCTCGAGTAACTTTGTTTGTTGTCAAAGTCAGTGTGAAGGTCCACTCTTTCCTGTTATCGTCCTCCATAGACACATTCCAATGTCTACAAAACAGACAAAGAGAAACTGATTACCCACAGCAATGTGCTTAAGTGGCTGGAAATATTCTCCCACTGGAACGGGTAGGAGAAATAATACTGCCAGCCACTTGCTAACAACGAGCCCTGCAATCAGGGACAGCGTCCGGGCCTTTCAACCTTTTCAGTTGATAAGGGCCATGAGCCTCAGGGATGTCGCCAGCAACTGCCACATTTTGCCAGTTTGCAGTGTTATATAATAACACAGCAATGTATTTATGTGTATATACTTTTGTTCTGGGGCTTAATGGCTGTCACTTCCCTTGGGGTATACAGATGTGTTATCAACTCGTTGCCTTTTCACACGGGATCCTCCACAGCAGACACTTGGCTTTATATAGGATTTATAGCTTTTCAGTAGGTATTATTGTTTCAGCTTCCTGCGGCTTGGCCGTTTAGTGATAATCGGCGGCTGTTAACCCCCAGATTATTTCTTTGTCATTTCATTCGGTAAAATTGATGTGACATCTACTGTGATGTCATCATATGCTACTTACTATTTTTTAAACTGGTCCCAGAATGTTGGCATGTCAGTCTTCTATCAGATTATCTAGATGGATAGCAGTGTGCTTTAAAACTGCAGTTAATCTGCCATACAAAGATGTTCCAAAATGGATCAGGTTTCACTGGAACCCTGGCTTTCAGTCTCATGATTAAAGTGCTCGTGGCACCTTAATCACGAGACTGAAGGAATATTTAAAGGCCTTCTGCAGCACCATGCTGTTATTCGTACGGGCCTTCCTTGGTGGCTAAAACACCCTAGGCCCAAATCTGTAGGTTGTCTCTACCAGTAGTTTAGCCTTTTCCCTTTTGCACCCAGGTAGGTGCACCCATACATGTGAGGTACTGTTTTTGTCAGGACACCTGTAGGAACGCGGGAAGGTAGGACATGTGTTAGTGGCGGCGTGTTTGGGTGGGTGGGCAGAGTGAAATGTCTGAAAATAGTGATTTTTTTCGCCAAATGTTGGATTTTGCCTGGGGCTGTGGGTAATAAATTCTGGGGCGATTTGCGCGAGTCAGATCTCTGTGGATTCCCACGGGTGTCCTCTTTTCGGAAATGCATGGGGTTCCCTGTTTTCCTTGGTGGCAATAACACCCCAGGTCCAAATCTGTAGGTTGTCCACATGAGCAAAATTCCAAAATCTGCCCTGCCCAAAGACTTGGGGTTACCAGTGGTTTAGCCTTTTTCCTTTGCGCCCAGGTATGTGCACCCACACGTGAGGTACCGTTTTCGTCGGGACACCTGTGGGAACGCAGGAAGGTATGACATTTGTTGTGTTTGTGTGGTTTTCATCAAGTTTCGACACATTTGCTGCTTCCCTTTGTCATACAACCCTTTCATTTCCCAAAGTGACCTACATTTAGTTGCCGCTTCAGGCCCTATACACTTTTGTAACCTGCACAAGTCACCTACCCTTCAAAAGTTCTACCTGTGCTCTTTCAAAAAATGTATGCTTGCCCTTCCGCACCACATTTGTTTTCCATATTTACACATGCTAAGTACTTCTGTTTAGGCCGTAAGCATAAAACTCCTGTGTACCATGGCTCAGTTTCTGGCTTGTGGTATTGCTTGTTTTGTGAAACATTACAAAAAACTTTGGATTTCCTTACCGGAAGAGTCGGGGGAATACAGCAGAGCATTGTGTTTATCAAAATTCACAGAAGCCATTGCCTTATCGGGCCAACCATGTCCACCACATACCTTTTTTTCTGTCATTTTCCAGTTTTTTTATCCAAACTAGGGAATTTCTCCCTACATAGTAGTCGCCTGACCTGCGCAAATCACCCCTTCCTAAACTTGGAATTTTGTTTAGTTTTCAGAAATGTATGCCTTTCTGTCTTCCCATTCAGCTTTCCTACCCTTCTCTTCCATTCCGTCCTTGCATGTCCTATCAGAAAAAAAGGCCAAAATCGCCTACCTCTCACAAAACAGCTGGTAACCATATCAAAATATGTTATTTCTGTTTCCACTCAACCTGTTCTTGGAAGCCTGGAAAATGGGGAACTCAGCACAGCAAACCATTTGCAGATTGGTTGCAGATGAACACAGGCTTCTTTGTTCATCATTTTATTGGCATTTTCTCCCATTTTGGTTATTTTCTCTCCCCCCTACAGCAAACTAGGATTCCTTGGTGGCGTTACGACCGCCTGCATGTGGGAAATCAAGGGGCCAAATTTGGCTGAGATATCGCTTTGTAACAAAGTTACAAGGGGTTGAATGGTGACATACCGAAATCACCAAAAAAGGCCTTGGCATTGGGGGGGGGGGAACCCATGGCAGTAAAGGGGTTAAAGTATTCTGCCTTAGAACAATACATAGGTCTACTGTTGTGGGATGTATTTACCCATGCATCCGAGCCGTACCTCAAAACTGTGCAGTACTGACATGAAAACATCATGATGGCCAGAGCTTCCCAGAAAATGCACAGGGAAATGCAGGAAGAATAGGCTGCCACCCATTTTTGCCGATGTTATGGGCACAGAAGGACGCTGCCTAAAACCACCATTGGACTACCCGCACAGTAGTCTGAAACCATTGGGAATGGCAATGCTGATTGCCAAATGCAACCTAGAATTGTGGGGAATTCATTTCTTAAATCCCAAAAATGGGTGCAGTACCAGTACTCACCACTATCCAAAAGCCGGCGTTTTAAAACCACTCTGTTTCCCTGAAGGCAAGTCAAAATGCCTATTTTCAAACATTGCAATATGTGCAAAATATTCACTGAACACCAGCAGACATTTGGTAGAATGGAGTTTTGTGTGCCTACAAAATCTGGGAAATGAAGAGCCCAGAACAATGCTTATAACAAAACTAGCTGAGCTATGGAGTCAGCAGTTTAAGTTGCACTGGATTGAAAGACACTAAAAAAAAAATCTAAATGTTTAAATTGACTGAGTGACCTACTTTTGAGTGTCACATAGGTTGCAATTGTTTAAATGTCATAGTTTTGCACTTAGAATCAGCATTCTAGCTGCATGTGTAAAATTGCAAGTTAATTTAAAAAAGCAACAATTAACATGACAGTAGCTGAAAGTCTGGCTTAAGGAACTTAATTCTGCCTGGCCACTACCCCCATCAGGAGTGAAATTTGAGTCACAACTGTGTTCCCAGGCCAACCTTCCTTTTGCTGCCCAAGCTAAGGATATGCCATCTATCTGATAATTGAATTACTGGTGCTCTGCAGGAGAGTGAACAAAGCCCTCTTCACTCAGGCAAAGATTTTTCTTACCGCAGTCGTAAAATGTAGCTTCCTCTTGGCAGGAGCTGGGAGGGGCACTGCCTGTGAGAGCAAGCTGGCTTGGCAGAACTGGAAAGAACCAGAAATTCAACCTTGTGCTGAGGGTAAACCACACCCCTTTGGAGCCAGAACATAACTTTAAAAAGATGAATAACTCATAGAGCGGACATGTGAAAATTTTATAAATGACACCATAATTCTTGTGATTTTTCTGCCCACATTTTAAGAGGTTTTTCGACCCGGTGGCGTGTTCAGGGGGGTGTCAGCGGAAAAGTGGATATAACTCTAAATGTATGCATGTTAAAAATCTGAAACTTCATCAGTTAATGTCCCTACTCCCTGCACACATGTATGTAAAGTTGGGTCCATGTCAGAAATTGCAAAATCAGTTAAAAAGTGAAATATGTGCCATTTCTGAATGCAAGCTCCCAGGAAGAGCAGAGTTTGAACAGGGGATACCTCCTGTAATGCATGATGGGTGCATATGATTTTAAAACAATATGTACCTCTGCAAATATGTATTTGTTTCAAATCTAGATTTGTGTGTAAGTTGACAGGAGGAGTGGACTTTCTGCAGGCTGTAAAATGACATCACTCTGACCCAACCTAGCTCCCCCAATCAAATGATAAATGGAAGTTTGACCAATTAGAAGCTGAGAGAGAGGTAGGGTCAGTGATGCTAGAACACACCCACATTCTAAACACATAAAAGCAGACAGACAGGACAGATAGGGACCTTTTCCAAATCCATCTGCAGCGGGACGCTCTGCCGGAAAAATCCATACTTACCTCCATCAACCTCCAGAAAGCCAAACTAGAGACTTCAATCTATCCAGAACTAAGAGACCAGACCAGAGAGAAAGCAGTGCTGTACCCAGAGAGACCCAGACCAGCAGAGAGAGCTGACCCAGATCACTGTGAAGTGCAGAGGCCAGACCAGACCAGACCAGAGTCCAGTCTAAAACCCTGACCAGATCCGTGATGAGGCCCATTTAATTCAAAAATATAGTGTGAGTACCCAGCAGAACTGTGTAGAACCAATCTCTTAGTTTAAATTCATCTAATTCAATCTATTTAACCTAAGTAGAACTGCCTCCTAGCTGTCACCTGTCATTTCTAGTTGCAAGCTGCACTTGTCATTTTGAGCTTTTGAAATTTGCAAACCCAAAAACGACCTTTATTAAATCGCTCATATCTCCGCGACCGTTTGGGCTAGAGACTTGCAGTAACTTTCCTCTGATAGCTTAGAATCGTAGCTTTGAATCGCACCAAGAACCGCATTCCTACCCCTTATAGTTTTACCGCAATCGCGGAACACGCATCCGCGAATTTTACCGCGATTTGCAATTTCTTCACATGTAAAAACTGCTGCTGTTTGCTTTCCATTTGCCAGAAATTCGTTTAACCTGCTAACTATCCCTGCATCATTGCTAGTGTGAGCCTGGATTAATATTAACTAGATACCACTCACCCTGAACCTCTAAAAGGGAATTAAAAGCATTTTAGCATATTTTTTTAATTCATTGCCAGCACATATCAAAGCAATTTGGGCCTGTGTTTTCAACTTCCGTAGTCTAAGCTTGCTGGGGTGAACTGAATCACATTTGATTGCATTTCTGAGAACTGTGTGTTTTCCTTCCATTTCCTTGCCTTGCATCAAGGGGGGGAGGGGATTGCCAGAGAAAAGTGATTACATTGTTTTGTAGAAATCATATTGAGTATTTTCTATACTGCATTTCATTCATTCAACATTCCATCCAGTTGAGCTTACATAAAGCATTCTGTACCACCTTCTTCTTTTGTTCCTATTCACCTGTGTGCTATCTTATCCATTTCATCTCAACTCATTAGTGATTATAAAGAAGCGTGCTAGTGCCAGATTCTCCGTTGTTAATATTTATCATATCAGATTAAGTGTGCTATTCAATTATTAATTTATTATAAAGTGTGATATATATATTTTAAATTATCAAATAAACCTTTTAACTTGCAAAACAGAACTACTTCTTGGCTCAGTGGGGTCAGGGGGATTCCAAGAGAGGGGTGTTATATAAGGGTAGTCATCCAGAACGCATGAACTGGACCTAAAGATATATCAATAAGGGTTTTCATTCAGTATTATAGACTAGGCGTTGACTTAGCTGTAGTGTTGAATTGAATCCTCTTACAAATTGGGGGCTCGAGCCGAGACGTTGGGTTAGATTTACCATTTGTGCAGCTTAATACAGTGTGCTAACTGACGGGATACATACATCCAGTCGGATCACCACGCTGCATTACGCTGTGAAGCATTCCTCAAAAGGGACACTCCAAGAAAAGTTCTGTTCCGCAAAACTAAAATACTAACTTCTGTAAGTCAGGACAGAGACCAATCTCTAGAATGACGACCTTGGTAGATATGAAAATAGCAAGAGAGCACTTCTTACATAAGTTATTTGTGAGAGGTGAGTGGACTCACCAGGACCAAACAGTCTGGTTGCAGGCCATCATGCAACAGGTCACGGAAACAGGGTCAGATATATATAGAGATCAGGGTCCATTACACGTGGCCCTGAGTGAACTATATATGGCTCCTAAGGCCAAAGATGAGCACGACAAGATTGTTAGGATAGCGGCATATTTATATTTATACATGGGAGCCATACAGAATAAATGTGCTGAAGGCCATGATCTGGCAAAAAGGCAACAGATGGCGTTAGAGAAGGCCCAATCTGATCTGGACTCTTCTGAGCAAAGGCTGCACAGAAGCCAGGAGTCAGAAAATGAGACCAGACAGTACATCACTAAAATAAAGGAGGATATGGATGTGCTGCAAAAGGAAAAGTCAGAACAGGATACCAGATTTCTGGCCTTGCAGAAGGAACACCAAGAAGGTTTGGACTCCCTACTGCAAAGCCAGAAAAAGCTGGAGCAACAGCTAGACTTCAATAGAGCATGTGCTGAGCAGGTAGTCACCCTGCAAGGCCACCTAGATAGAGTGAAGGAGGAGAGCAATAAACTGATTCTGAAAGACCTGGATACCCAGGCAGAGTTTGATCAGGAGCGCCAGAAAGCTGGTGCCTTCCAAAGGCAAAGGGACGACCTGGCGGCACAAATGCAGGCTCTTAGTCAGGAAAGAGACGCCTTAGGCCAGGAAGTCTGCTATTTAAAAAGAAAAATGGAAGAAAATCACCTGGCCCACCAGGGGCTGGGTGATCTCCAAAAAGAAAACCAGAACTTGGTAGAGCACACCAGAAGGGTGGAAGATGCTCTAGCAAGAAAGGAGCAGGCCAATAGGGACATTGCCCAGGAGGTAAACCTCCTGCAGCAAAGACTGGCCCAGTTCTCCAGGACCAACCAGGAAGCACAGAGGGAGAATGAGGCCCTCTGTCAACACAATGATAGGCTCCAGCAACAGGTAGCGATGCAGGAGAAACTGATAGAGTCGAGTAAGGCCTTAACAGAGGAACTGAAAGCACAAATGCAGGCTCTTGCATTGCAACAGGGAGCAGGGGCGGATAGAGATGAGGTCCGCTGGGAAAGAGAGATTCCTGACCATAACCGCAGGAGCCCTAACACCAGGGGCCTTCATCTCCCCCAGTCCCTGGACTCTACCACCCCCATGTCCCCTGGCGCACATGAGCACAGGGCCGCAGGGATGGCAGATCACTATCCAGCTAAGAGTATGGGGCTCATAGGCCAGTACCACTCAGGAATGGAGGGGTGGGCATCCGGGTATGGGCACCCAAGTACAGTACAGTTCAATGGGGAACCCCAGGAGAGTAGGCCCATTAAGGGCATCCTGAAAACCTCTGCCCAGTTAGGTCAGTGGAGGGGGTACCCATCAAATCCTGGCAGCAAGGAGGAATCTGAAGACTCCTCTGAACTGCGCAGGACACAGGAGACCAGGTCCCCACATTCTGCCAGCCATTCCCAGGCTCGCAGAATCCGGGAAAACCTGGAAGAACAGACGGGAACCTCTGGGAGCAGTGCCTCTGAGTCCGAGGAAGAATGGACAAGGGTTACCCGAACCAAAAAGGCCAATAAGGCAAAAAGGGCCTTGCTTAAGGACCCCTTAAAGCAGATTAAGGCGATCAGGAGCGTCATCACGCCTTACCATAAGAACGCTAAGTATTCTGTTTGGGAGCACTTAGAGTTGTTTGAACAAATGATGGAGACTTTCCATTTGAAGGACAGCCAAAGCTGTATTCAATATGTAAAGTGGACATTCTCCCCGGAATACTCCAGTTTCTTTGCGGGGCTGGAGGACCAAAATCATTTAAGATGGTCCACATATAAGGCGGCCATCCTGAAACATTTTTCTGTTCACAGAAATCCTCAAGAGGCTCGCAAGGCGGCCTACAATTTGCAATGTGGGGAGGATCAGGCCCCACGAGAATTTGTGCAGGAGTTAAAGCGTGCTTTTGCGCAAACCACCAGAAGGGTGCGCACAGATAGTAGAGAGTTTGTCAATACATTTTTCCATGCCTTGCCCAAATATATCATGACCCAGCTTGTGAGGGATTTTCATGAGAAAAGATCTTTAGACTGGGTCATTGAACAGGCTACCCGGATCTATGAGGTGCAGAAGCCCATAGAAAATAAAAGCAATGCCCAGAAAAACCCCAAAGCCAACAGCACCCCTGCTGCTGCCAAGGTGGCAGAGGTAAAGGTCACCCCCGTTTTGGATTTGGAGATGGGGGGGCCTAAAAACCTACCTGCACCTAATAATGCTAGGCCCAGAAGGTCCTCGGGCCAGTCACAGACAGGGAGCCAGGGAGGCAGCCCCACAAATGGGGTCCCTCGCTCTCCTGATTATGTAAGTCCACGTTACAAGGGAAATCGACCCATCCTGGGTTATGTGTGGACTCCTCCAGCCCAAGGGAGGGGATCCAGCCAAGCACCTAACCCAGGGAACTTCCCTCCAAACTTCCCACAGGAGGGCAGAAATTTACCAAACCCTGGGCAGAACTTTTTCCCCAGATATCCTCCCGACTTTCAGCCCCAAAACCATCCATCCTTCTTTCCCCAATTCCCTGAGCCCAGACCACTGAATCCGGGAGAGGGGAGGCCAAAGGTGGAGGGGTACCCAACTCTTCCCAACCAGGGGTACTACCAAAGAAGGGACAGCTACCCTTCCCGGGATCAGCCCAGGGGAGAAAACAGGGCCCCGTATCAGCCTGAGCGGGTTTCCCAGTTAGAGCGCCAGGTTCAAAACATGGCGCGGGATCTGGGTCACATACTGAGGGCTCAGCAGAACCCTCAGATGGGCGTGCCGGCGCAGAACGCACCCAACTCTGGACCTGGTGCTCCAGAACAATGACGGGGGCAGCACCCCGATAACTCACCGGTTCCCAGGGAGGAGGCACAAAGGGAAGGGGGGTGTAAAGCCTTGGAGGAAGCTTCCTTCCTCACTTGTAAACAGCCCCTGGAAACCCAGGAACCGGAAACGAAATCTCTTGCCCCTGAAAGTCTGCCTCCTAAGGAGCAGAGGGGGGGTAGGAGAAACAAAAGACCCAAACAGACTCAGTTTGAGGAGGAGGTACAGATCTTCCAATTTGAGGGAGAGGGATCCTCAGAGGATCCTGGGAAAAGGATCTTCTCCTTCAGAGAGGGGGGAACTCCTCCCAAAGAAAAATGTGTCCCTAGGGATGCAAATCCAGACTGGGGAGATGTGGAGACTGAGCTACCGCCGCCCACCATCTCATCCCAGAACCAACAGCAAGAAAATCCCCTGGTTCAAACCCATACTGGGGACTGCCTCCAAAAAGGGGGGGGGCGGCCCAGAACCGGAACCAGGGGAACCCACAATGGCTCTGATCTCCAGTTGCCAACTTTTTCTTTCAGATTCCCAAGACTCTCCACAGAATTCTGCCCAAATCTCTTCTCTCGCGATGTCCAAAACCAGAAAGTTAGCCCACCAGTTGTCCAAAAATGTACATTATCTGTGCCCCCTTGAGGAGAAGGAGGGAAGATATTATGCCCCGGTACAAGTACAGGGGCAGGGTACAATCTCGGCACTGGTGGACACTGGATCTCAAGCTACCCTTCTGTCCAGAAGGGCCTTTGACGAACTGAATGCAGGAAGGGGAGAGAATTACCAAATTCCTCTCACCTCGCTTCCTGGACAACTCCAGAACTTTGACGGGAAGGAAATTCCTGTCGAGGGGACGGCAGACTTGGACATTAAAATTGGGCGACACAAGCTGAAACACCCGGTCATAGTTGTGACCCCAGAGGGCACCCCTTGTTTACTAGGGAATGACCTCCTGAGAAGGTTGTCACCCCTAATAGATTGCGTAAACAAGGTCCTCTGGACCCAGACTAGCCGACCAATAAAATTAAAACAGAGTGTCAACCATGTTAGTTTAAACGGCACCTGCCACATGGTTGAACAAAAATCTGACCAAGTAGAATTTCACTTCCAGAACAACCAAATTCCAGACGTGACAGTAATAGCAGTAGGACAACAGACTGGTGATGGGGGGTCCTCTCTATTTCTGAAAATCAACCTTCCTTCCAGTCTAAAGTGGTATTCCACGCTGGAAGGAAACACTCTGAAATTCTACACCAATCCACAATCTGAAACTCCCACTCCTATAGTCCAGAAGGAGGTGAAATCAGCTCAGAGCCTGGCTGATATTCAGCAAATTGGAGAGCAGTTGTTCATCCCTGTTCAGTTAAATGATGGGAAGGACTCTGTTCTCGCTCGAGTGTGTGTGAACAACGGTAAGAGCTTCATCAGCGAAGCCATGTTCCGCCAACTCCCAAAAGATCCAGCCATTCCCACCTTCAAACTGATAGACAAATGGGAAATGGACCTGGAAGCACCTAATTCCAAACATCTCCTGCCGAGCCTAGTCCACAATTGTTGGGTCGTGCGAGACGTACCTGCCGCCTTTTACTTAGGCAGTGACATTCTCAATCGCTTTGCCATTAGTTTGGACCTAATAAACTTCAAAGCCTGGTCCCGATTAGCGGATAATCCCATGGGCTTTGATGATCCAGAAAAAGCATTTAGGTCAGCTCAATTGCTACCTTATGCAGTTGAAATTCAGGTTAAAGCGGAAGTCACCATCCCAGAAAGGACCCGACAATTCTCCCTGGAAGTGAAAGTTAAAAGGGGACAAGAGTTGAAAAACCCTGATGCTTACATACATCTAAATGCTTCTCTCCAACAGCAAGGGTTGGGGGTAATCCCAACTCCATTAGTCAACATAGAACATGACACCATTCTAATAGAGGTGGATAACAGCGACTTAAAGAGTATTACTCTAGCCGCAGGCACCATTATTGGAAAGGCGGTTGATGACCGACATTTCTCCATTGATCTTGTAAATGAACTATTAGGACCAATCCCCAAGGACTGTGTTGACAGTGACAGTGAGGACAATACAACACCAGACAGGATTTCTACCCGGCATGGGGGGAACTTCCTGGTGTACACTTCCTGCCCCTATGGTAAGGAAGATGTGACTTGTGACTTCAGGAGGGATGAGGTGATTTTCCAAGTCCATGAGGGCTGCCTTTCCCACCTGAAGCCTCCGGTCCAAATCAGCACTCTGACCAGGGACTGCTCCACCCAGCTGGAGGAGGCCGCGGAGATAGCCAAACCAGAAGTCTTTCCAGGCTTCAGGCAGATGGTGGAAGAGAGAGTCAACCTAGCTGATGCCTGTGTGACTCTGGAACAAAAGCAAAAGTTGAAACAAGTTTTCTTGGATTTCCAAGATCTCTTTGCGGTAGACTCATATGACTGTGGTCGCACTGACATCCACACAACAACAATCCCCACGGACCCTGGCATGACTCCTGTGTTTGTGAAGCAATATCGCTTGCCTCTCGCATCAATGGAGTCCCTTACTGAAATAATTAAGAACCTTGAGTCCCGGGGAATAATCCGTCCAGTCCACAGCACCTTCAATAATCCGGTGCTGGGAATATTGAAGCCAAACGGCCAGTGGAGACTCTGCGCTGACCTCAGGGAGCTCAACAAACGGGTCCATACTTCCCGATGGCCTCTGCCCTACATTGACCAAGGGCTGGCCCAGATCCAGGGGTCACAGGTATTCACTGCAATAGACCTGACCAATGGATACTGGACTGTGCCTGTCAGTAGGGAGGACCAATACAAGCTGGCTTTTACCTTTGGGGGCCAGCAGTACACATGGACCCGGACTCCCTTCGGATACCTCAACTCCGGCAATGAATTCAATATTTTCCTACATAAGGCCATGCCCGACCTGGGTGCGAGGGGTAACCTGGCTTATGTAGATGATGTCCTCATCAAAAGCTCAACCGTTGAGGAACACATAGCGGAGATCCGTTATGTTCTGACACAGTTGAGGGCCGCCGGAGCAAAACTTTCCTTTCAGAAAGCACAGTGGTGTAGAACCCGTGTTAATTTCTTGGGGCATGAGATTACTCCTCAGGGTCTCTGTCCCCAGGAAAAGAAAGTGGAAGCACTTCAGAAACTGAAAGACCCCACAACTCTGCGGGAACTAAGGAGCCTCCTTGGACTGACTAATTACAGCAGAAAGTTCATTGAGGGCTACGCAGAGATCACCAGACCCCTGATTCATCTCCTGAAGGGGGGGGTCAAGTGGGAATGGGGTCCAGAACAAGCCGAGGCAGTAAAACAACTCAAAAGAAGCCTCTCACAAGCGCCCTGCCTAGCTTACCCTGTCAGAAACAAGGAGTTCTTCCTGGAGACGGGGTTCTCTAATACGTGCTTGACGGCAGTATTATACCAAAAGCATGACAAGGTCAATAAAGTAATCTCCTATGCGAGCAAAACTTTATCCTCTGTGGAGGAAAAATTCAACGATTGTGAGAAGGCACTCCTGGCAACGGTGTGGGCATTGAAGAATTACCGCCCGTTTATCCAGGGGGAACACATCATAGTGGAGACTCCACACCAGCCTCTGCAATATCTCCAAAGTGACAGAATCCGGGCCGGAAATGTGAGTAATTCCCGAATTACTTCCTGGATTCTGTCAATGCAAGGCTTTCCTGTGGAGGTCAGATATGGCCAAAACAAGAAGAGTCCCCTCGCGCAAGGTCTGGCTGACTTGCATGATTGTGCCAGAGAAAACTGTCTCGAGGACGAAAGTCTGAAAATCAAGGACAACATGGAGGCATACCTTAATTCCCCCCACAAAGTCTTTGAAGAGGACAAGTGTGAGGGAATGCCCACTGTCTATGTGGATGGATGCTCTTACCATGTTGACAACGACGGGGAGAAAGAACTGGTGGCTGGCGTAGGGAATGCATGGGTGAATGAGTCCCCAGAACCCTCCGCTGGATACAAAATTGGTCCCCGAAGTAGTCAGGTGGCAGAATTGATGGCTGTGCATCAGGCCATCCTCACTGCTGTCCAGCATCAACTCCACGAACTGGTCATAATCACAGATTCGGATTATGTACGGAACGGGTTCGTGGAACACCTGGTTAATTGGAAAACCAGAGGCATGTTATGTGCTAACAACAAACCCTTGAAACATGGGAAGTTGATCCAAAACATTGATGATCTGGTCACATCGAATGGGATGACCATCTACTGGAAAAAGATCAAGGGTCATTCCAAAGTAGAGGGACCAGACAAAACTGGAAATGACTTAGCTGATCAGCTGGCCAAAACCGGGGCCATCCAAGGGGATCTAATTGAAATTGAGTCCCTGTTGGGGGAAATCCAGGTCACTGCTATCACTAGGTCCCAGACAAATGCTCACAACGACCTTTCAATTGCACAATGGAGTAAGGAGACCCCTGATGCTGATTTGATTACTGCTCAGAAGGGGGATCCAATTATTGGTAAATTTTACCAGCACCTTGAGGACCCTGAGAACTTTCCCCTGACGGATACCGATTACATTGGGAAAGAGGACCTAAGAGTGTTGATGAAATGTCCAAAAATGTTCCGGATCCAAGACGGTTTGCTGGTAAGGAAATCCAAAGCTGGCCACGATCAGTGGGTGGTTCCTACCTCATTCCGAAGCCTGATGTTAAGTCACGCCCATGATGCGGCCACTGCCGGTCATAGGGGGTTTCACACAACATTGGAAATCTTAAGAGAGGTTGCATACTGGCCACACATGGGGCAGGACCTCGACCAATACTTGAAGGGGTGTCTTGTGTGTGCACTATTTCAGCCATCATCCCTCACGCACCGGGCGCCTTTACAAAAGAGGGGAATGACACTGCCATGGTCAGATTTACAAATCGACTTTGTAGGCCCTGTGATTCGCTCGGCTAGGGGGAATAAGTACATGTTGACTGTGACATGCTTGTTTACCAAGTGGGTGGAATGTCTCCCAGCCCCAAATTGCAAGGCAGAAACTGCAGCTGCCTTGATGATTAACCACATCTTTTCCCGTTTTGGTCTACCTCAAAGGATTGAGTCAGACAGAGGTAGCCACTTCACTAGTGAAGTAATGACAAAGATGTGGGAGATACTGGGGGTCAAAAGGAAGTTGCATATTGCTTACCGGCCAGCTTCTTCTGGGGCAGTAGAGAGATATAACCGGACAATTGTGAGCATATTAAAGAAGTTTGTGGCAGATTCTGGGCCAAGTTGGGATATCCGATTACCTCTGGTCCTAATGGCCATCAGATCTACCCCTTCATCTGCAACCAAAATGTCACCATTTGAGTTGATGACTGGACGCAAGATGGTGCTCCCTCAGCATTTGCTCTACAGGACCCAAGAGCAGACACTGATAAATGCCTCCACTACTCATGAGTATGTGGAGAATTTAAGGAAACACCTCCAACATGCTTTTGCTTATGCTCAGCGGAATCTAGAAAGATCGGCTGATAGCATGAAGACCCATTATGACCTGAAAACTTCCAGGAAGGAATATCAGGTGGGAGACCGGGTCTATCTATACAACTTCCAAAGGAACCAGGCCAAGCAGCGCAAATTTTTGCCTACATGGAAGGGACCACTCGAGATCATAGACAAAATCTCCCCTGTGGCCTACAAAATCCACATCCCCAAAGGCGGTTCGGCAGAGGGGGAAGACAAGTGGGTCCACATAAACCAGTTGAAATGTTGCCATCCCAGGCACACTCTGCAACAACTGGAGGAATCCTCTGGAATCCTAGCGGGTACTGTCTTAGACTAATTCAGTTCCAATCATAAAACATACCACATCTAGTCTCTAAAATATTGTGATTTGCATGAAACTGTCTCTTAGTTATACTGTTTTTATTTTTTCAAAATAAGAATGTAATGTTTTGGTATGATGAAATGCATATGCTGCCCCACTATCTCAACAGTGGTGGAAAAACGTCTATGAGTAGGTATTGCCGCTCTTCCTTTGTCGTCCTAGGAGAAAGAAAACCTTGAGACGGGCCAAGGAGGACGATCCGGAGACCGGGAGCTGAGACGCAACGGGCTCGGGGTACCGCCCAATATTCCCATCAGGACCGGCGAGGAGAACCGATCGATCCGACCGGATGGAGGAAAAGATGCTGAACTGTGCCATCTATTGGAAGAAGATGAGGAAACATCCCAGGTCTTGCGAGTCCCATTCGTGAAATAGAATGGCCATCGCAAGAGGGGGGCTTGTGGGATGTATTTACCCATGCATCCGAGCCGTACCTCAAAACTGTGCAGTACTGACATGAAAACATCATGATGGCCAGAGCTTCCCAGAAAATGCACAGGGAAATGCAGGAAGAATAGGCTGCCACCCATTTTTGCCGATGTTATGGGCACAGAAGGACGCTGCCTAAAACCACCATTGGACTACCCGCACAGTAGTCTGAAACCATTGGGAATGGCAATGCTGATTGCCAAATGCAACCTAGAATTGTGGGGAATTCATTTCTTAAATCCCAAAAATGGGTGCAGTACCAGTACTCACCACTATCCAAAAGCCGGCGTTTTAAAACCACTCTGTTTCCCTGAAGGCAAGTCAAAATGCCTATTTTCAAACATTGCAATATGTGCAAAATATTCACTGAACACCAGCAGACATTTGGTAGAATGGAGTTTTGTGTGCCTACAAAATCTGGGAAATGAAGAGCCCAGAACAATGCTTATAACAAAACTAGCTGAGCTATGGAGTCAGCAGTTTAAGTTGCACTGGATTGAAAGACACTAAAAAAAAATCTAAATGTTTAAATTGACTGAGTGACCTACTTTTGAGTGTCACATAGGTTGCAATTGTTTAAATGTCATAGTTTTGCACTTAGAATCAGCATTCTAGCTGCATGTGTAAAATTGCAAGTTAATTTAAAAAAGCAACAAATAACATGACAGTAGCTGAAAGTCTGGCTTATGGAACTTAATTCTGCCTGGCCACTACCCCCATCAGGAGTGAAATTTGAGTCACAACTGTGTTCCCAGGCCAACCTTCCTTTTGCTGCCCAAGCTAAGGATATGCCATCTATCTGATAATTGAATTACTGGTGCTCTGCAGGAGAGTGAACAAAGCCCTCTTCACTCAGGCAAAGATTTTTATTACCGCAGTCGTAAAATGTAGCTTCCTCTTGGCAGGAGCTGGGAGGGGCACTGCCTGTGAGAGCAAGCTGGCTTGGCAGAACTGGAAAGAACCAGAAATTCAACCTTGTGCTGAGGGTAAACCACACCCCTTTGGAGCCAGAACATAACTTTAAAAAGATGAATAACTCATAGAGCGGACATGTGAAAATTTTATAAATGACACCATAATTCTTGTGATTTTTCTGCCCACATTTTAAGAGGTTTTTCGACCCGGTGGCGTGTTCAGGGGGGTGTCAGCGGAAAGGTGGATATAACTCTAAATGTATGCATGTTAAAAATCTGAAACTTCATCAGTTAATGTCCCTACTCCCTGCACACATGTATGTAAAGTTGGGTCCATGTCAGAAATTGCAAAATCAGTTAAAAAGTGAAATATGTGCCATTTCTGAATGCAAGCTCCCAGGAAGAGCAGAGTTTGAACAGGGGATACCTCCTGTAATGCATGATGGGTGCATATGATTTTAAAACAATATGTACCTCTGCAAATATGTATTTGTTTCAAATCTAGATTTGTGTGTAAGTTGACAGGAGGAGTGGACTTTCTGCAGGCTGTAAAATGACATCACTCTGACCCAACCTAGCTCCCCCAATCAAATGATAAATGGAAGTTTGACCAATTAGAAGCTGAGAGAGAGGTAGGGTCAGTGATGCTAGAACACACCCACATTCTAAACACATAAAAGCAGACAGACAGGACAGATAGGGACCTTTTCCAAATCCATCTGCAGCGGGACGCTCTGCCGGAAAAATCCATACTTACCTCCATCAACCTCCAGAAAGCCAAACTAGAGACTTCAATCTATCCAGAACTAAGAGACCAGACCAGAGAGAAAGCAGTGCTGTACCCAGAGAGACCCAGACCAGCAGAGAGAGCTGACCCAGATCACTGTGAAGTGCAGAGGCCAGACCAGACCAGACCAGAGTCCAGTCTAAAACCCTGACCAGATCCGTGATGAGGCCCATTTAATTCAAGAATATAGTGTGAGTACCCAGCAGAACTGTGTAGAACCAATCTCTTAGTTTAAATTCATCTAATTCAATCTATTTAACCTAAGTAGAACTGCCTCCTAGCTGTCACCTGTCATTTCTAGTTGCAAGCTGCACTTGTCATTTTGAGCTTTTGAAATTTGCAAACCCAAAAACGACCTTTATTAAATCGCTCATATCTCCGCGACCGTTTGGGCTAGAGACTTGCAGTAACTTTCCTCTGATAGCTTAGAATCGTAGCTTTGAATCGCACCAAGAACCGCATTCCTACCCCTTATAGTTTTACCGCAATCGCGGAACACGCATCCGCGAATTTTACCGCGATTTGCAATTTCTTCACATGTAAAAACTGCTGCTGTTTGCTTTCCATTTGCCAGAAATTCGTTTAACCTGCTAACTATCCCTGCATCATTGCTAGTGTGAGCCTGGACTAATATTAACTAGATACCACTCACCCTGAACCTCTAAAAGGGAATTAAAAGCATTTTAGCATATTTTTTTAATTCATTGCCAGCACATATCAAAGCAATTTGGGCCTGTGTTTTCAAACTTCCGTAGTCTAAGCTTGCTGGGGTGAACTGAATCACATTTGATTGCATTTCTGAGAACTGTGTGTTTTCCTTCCATTTCCTTGCCTTGCATCAAGGGGGGGAGGGGATTGCCAGAGAAAAGTGATTACATTGTTTTGTAGAAATCATATTGAGTATTTTCTATACTGCATTTCATTCATTCAACATTCCATCCAGTTGAGCTTACATAAAGCATTCTGTACCACCTTCTTCTTTTGTTCCTATTCACCTGTGTGCTATCTTATCCATTTCATCTCAACTCATTAGTGATTATAAAGAAGCGTGCTAGTGCCAGATTCTCCGTTGTTAATATTTATCATATCAGATTAAGTGTGCTATTCAATTATTAATTTATTATAAAGTGTGATATATATATTTTAAATTATCAAATAAACCTTTTAACTTGCAAAACAGAACTACTTCTTGGCTCAGTGGGGTCAGGGGGATTCCAAGAGAGGGGTGTTATATAAGGGTAGTCATCCAGAACGCATGAACTGGACCTAAAGATATATCAATAAGGGTTTTCATTCAGTATTATAGACTAGGCGTTGACTTAGCTGTAGTGTTGAATTGAATCCTCTTACACTGTCAACAAAGAGATAAACATAAAAAGGAGAGGCTATAGTATGTGGGGTTGTGATGGCCTTGTACGGGCTTGACCCTAGATGGTTGTCCTTGTCCCCAGAGGGGGACTCAATCCCCGGGAGATCCTCCCACATTACACCACCCCTCAGGGGTACTATAGGGTAGTGGCCTCATGGGAATGGGCTGCCCCTCCGGGAGAAGTGATGATATCGAGTAAATAATCACATCGCCTATGTGTCTCCTTCTTCTCAGATCATTATAACCAAAAGGATAATATTGTCCCCTATATGGAGGCAAATGAGCCAATCCCCACTCAAAGAATACATGAAGGTTCTGTTACCATTACACAGGAAGAGGTTGAGACGGCTATAGCAAGTCACTGCCCGGGTAAAGCAGAGGTCGATGAGATTCCATCTGATCTCTTTAAACATGAACCTAATTTTTGGACCCCTCTTTGGACAGACATCTTTAATGCATGTTTAAGAAGATTTCATTACTTGTCCGTGGAAAACTGGGTTTATAGTACCACTGTTTGAGAAGGGCAATAATGTTTGCCTGAGTCTTACAGACCAATAACCCTTCTTCCTGAATTTCAGAAGTCATTCCTGTAAGGCTGATGGAATGGTTTGAAGATTATGACATAATAAGCAACTTGCAATTGGGGTTTTGTAGGAATTTGTGTAACAATCTTCAGGGCCTACATTTATCATTGTAAAATATGTCTTTGATCTGAATGATAAAATGTGTGATGATTTATGGACCTCACAGCAGTCTTCGTCCATGTCAACCGGGTACAATTTTGGGATACTTTGAAGAGGCTAGGTATTCCTATTACTCTTTTTCATATTCTTAAGGAACAACATTGTAATAATGATACTGGGATGAGGTGTGGAATGGAGGGGGAGTTAACAGAGGAGTTTGATATTAAGAAAGGTGTACTTGCTCCAATGTTATTTAACCTTTACACTAATTGTGTGTATGACGTTCTATGTGAGTGCACAAAGGATGTTCCCGGGGATAACGAAAAACATATCCCAGACCTGATCTATGCTAATGGTGCAGTATTCATAGCTAGAACATCTGTAGCTCTAAAGCTATTGCTAAGCTTATACATAGATTATTTGTTCTCAAAGGTTTCATTGGTAAATTGAAGTATTTCTAACACCATGGATTTTGCTTAGAGGAAGTGCGAATTGAACGCAAAAATGACTATCGGGTCGAGCTTGACCTTGTCTGGCCATGATGTCCTCCCTGTATCCCAGAGGGGGAATCCTTCCCCCTCACATTCTCCTGCACGAAAAAAATCATACATGCCCATGATTCAAGATTCAAACTTAAAGGGGTGTATTATGGACAGTATACATTTCATATTAACCAATGTCAACAGACCTGCTAAGTGGGAATCGAGACAGTCTTTAAGAAATAACGTTTTCCACTGGCTGCAAGCAAGAACGGGCTCCGGATGTGTTAGAATGCAGGATATCAGATTTTTAAGAAGAACACAAATTAAGGCTTGGACTACAGATTCTAATGTGACCTGCGTCATTGTAGGCTGCGGGCAGAGTAATTTCCAGGCCTTTTCGAGTAATTGCAAACATTTTCAGAACTGCCCTCTCCCTTCCGCTTTCAGAATTATACTGGATGACATAGGTTTTTCATGGTTGTTAAAAATCTTTTACATGATTGTGTTTTCTGTAAGGATTGTTTAGTAATATGTTTGTTAGTGCCTATATGCCTCCGGGTCAATTTGTGCGCTATATAAATAAAAAATCAACATCAATCAAATCCTGCTGAGTACCACCCACAGGGGGACTTTCAGGTAGTGGCCTCACGTGCCTGGCCTCATGGAAAGGGTCTCCCTCTCCGGGAGAAGGGTCAACATCACAGGATTCATCACAATGGTAACCTTTATTAGGCTATGGAAATCTCAAATACGAAAACTGTTAAAGCTGGCATGGATTGCGTGATGAACCTGGGGAACCCATCTATTTGTTGAGTGGTTGATTTGTTTTTAACAAAACCCATTCTAAGCAGGAAGGTTGTGATGGAAATTTGTATTTAAGACAGAAGTTATCATTTCTGGATTTTGTATGTCATTTGTATTGACATTGAAAAGGTTATCGGATTTGCTTTTTTATATAATTAGTGTACTGCTTAATGAGGTTGTAGTAGGATTATTTGTGCACATTTAGGTCAGTTTGTGAGCATTAGCTTATAAAGTGTATTTGTTTGA
The DNA here is from genome assembly GCF_040938575.1 of Ambystoma mexicanum. Lineage (NCBI taxonomy): Eukaryota > Metazoa > Chordata > Amphibia > Caudata > Ambystomatidae > Ambystoma > Ambystoma mexicanum. The sequence goes on from NC_090926.1 coordinate 1,135,391,575, forward strand.
GGAGTATTATATTACCAACTACTATGGGATACCGTTGCATATGTATTTATTTATATTTTATTTATTGCATTTGTTACACACCCAAACCCGTAGGCATCACAGCGTACGTTACTTGAAAAACTTAGCTAGTTCCAGATTATGTTACGAAACAGTTAAAGAATTTACAAGGATATGTTACATGCACAAAGTGGGTGGAGTCGACCTAGAATGAGTGCCAGTATATAGGATGAAGCCTAGTTGAATTTATCAAACAGCCATGTTTTGTTCAGCCTCTTGAATTTTGGGGATGGAAAATGATCAGTAATGGGTTTATGTAGTATTGATTGTATCTATCTGCACTGGGTGCACACAGTGCTGGTAGTAGAATACAGTGATGTCATCTAGAATGTTATGGGACCTGAGGGTTACACAGGATGGGAGAACCTTACTGAAAGGATGTTACCTATTTAGGTCCCTGCCTTTCTAACCAACTAGCCCTGTAACTTAGAAATAAACGTACTCCTTTTGTATATTCAAGTCTCCAGTGCCTTACCTGAACCCTGATGACTTCTTACCATCCTCCAACACTACAGTTTAATGTATTATATTTAATCTTAAATGTGGTCATGAATTCCTTGCTGGACCTTGTTTTAATGTTTTTGTACAACTGAACTTTGTTTTATTTTAACTAAAATGTGTAACTTCTTGCAAGGATTGTAATATCCAAATAAAGTAACTAACTAAACAAACAGGGTGGCTGAATGGAATCATCTGATTGTGCCATGGGAACTTCAGCCTCCCCTCAGTACTCCATCAATGTGTAGGGTCTGCTGATATTACTTAGAATAATTGTGAGAACATGCTGACCTGAAGAATGGATGCGAGGAAGCCCTGCTGAAACCGGCAACCTTCCAAGATACTCCTGAAGTGGAAGTTCTGTTTGCCACCTCCAATAACCAGATTTCATCCACCCTGGGGAGACCAACAAAATGCTCACCTCACCTGTATCAGCAGGACCAGCCTTCACACCAGCCTCAGCATTGGTACTCTGCAAATGCCTGCTGGATATGACCACCATGCTGTGCCCAAATATGAAGAGGCAAAAGCCCAGGATGCACCAGCATCTGGCAGAGCCTGAGACCTGAAGGTGCCCAGGGCAAAATGAACCTTATAACCATGCAGACCTTCTGGGATGCCTGTATCCTAGAATGCCTTCTTATCTGTTTACCACCCCTTCACGCTCGGAGCGTCCGCTCCAAAGGATCTACATGTTCTGCCACATAGCCTAGCTCTCGCAGACCTTCTTTTGCTGACAGCTACCATGTAACCTCAAAGATCTGCCTGCCTCTGGTCCAGATGCCAGATTAGATCAGGGACCTGCAGAAGGAGACGCGTGTAGACCCCAACCGGAGCAGATTGTTTTATCGCTAAAGTCGGAAACGCCAAAGATCCCCAACTGTAAAGTTGAATGTCAAATATTGCATATGTAACCAAAGAGCCCCTTTCGCTGTTTGCCTGAATGCTTCATAGCTCTTCTGGAAGAACCGAAAGAGACCAGATTAAGGTTAAACCGGTTAAATCGGCACCATTAGCTGTATTCCAATCTGAACTGGACTTCAAAAGAGTGGATTGCCACAGTGTGACTGAGAAAGTTACTGCAAGGGCCCAGGCATTCCAAATTAGCTATTCAGTATGCATTAATCCTGCGTGTGTACCCTGCCTATACCCACTTCCCTAGTTGGGAGACTAGAACTTTGTCACTAAGACACTCTGCTTACCTATTTATCTGTAAAACCCACATGTATCTAACGTAATGCATTGTTAAGTATATAAACTACGCCTCTGTGTGGCCCTTCCATTTTATCAAAGGGATAACTGTCCTGTGCTGTGCCTCAACCTTCTACTGACCCTATGATGCCTGGACTACAGAAGGTGAGCAATGGGAAGTTTAGGCGTACTGTTTTGACTTTACCATGACCGCATCCAGCACTAAACACGGAGTCCAAGGAAGAATTCTAACAGACTCTAGTTGTGGAAGCGTGCATCCAGGGGGTAGTGGTGAAAGCCTGCATGCAGGATTGGTATAGGTGTGCGCTGACCTTTGTTTGGTTTTTTTACCACTTTTCTATTTCAACTCTTGCAGGTAGTGTATTCTTGCATAAGCATACACAAGTCACAGTTTGTCTACTGAACATGTATAATGTTTGGAAATGTGCAGGTTGTCAGCTTCAATGTTCTGAAATTGCAAACATGTTCTATAAAGTTTAAAACTGAGTGCTGAACATAGATGCCATACTTTTACTGGCCACTCATTTTTCTGTACAGCATTCCATGCAAAAGTCACACGTTTTCTCTGTGGCATGATAACCCACACATCTATTGTGAAGTTAAACACCATCTAAACGTCTGCCAAAGTTCTGTTGCCAGACAGATGTTCTGTAAAATGGGCTTTTTACACAACCATCCTCTCCTACCACAGAATGTGACGGACGGTTTTACCCAAGTCTTGGAAGAAACCTCCTTGTGGTCCAACCTCAGCAGACATGGGGTGGCTACTACAGCAAGCATCTTCCTTGAGACGGTGGAGAGCACCATCATGGCGTCCCTTCTTAAAGCAGGAGGAAACAAAAGTCTGAAGATTGAATCGTCAAACCTCGGTAAGAAAAAAGAATAATCTCAATGGCGCTCCGATTATAAACTGGGGCATTTTTCCAAACTTGCTTTTCTGCCTTCCCTTGTTTCATCCATTTCCTTACTCCCAGCTTAATGTGGTCTATTATGGACACGGAATTCAGCAGAACGAGCCCAACCGCATCTGTGACCACACTCTATCCCCTCTCTTCTGGATCCCGCCAATACTCTGCTTGAGGCAGTGCCTGGCAAAGGATTCTGGGCGGTTACTGGTTCCTATTATGGAGGTCAGGTGGGCACCACTGGTGAAAATTCTTTTTTCAAATAAATCCCAATTATTAGAATTATTCCAAAGAGTATTTGTGTTTCAATGGAGCTGACTGGGTCAAAAAAAGGTCCAATGACATCCGGACCTTAACAAATGTAATGGTATGAAAAACAGAGCGGAAACCACCCCATAAAACCCAGTGCTCACTGCTTGCCTCCTGCCTGGAGGCTAAATTCAGTACTTGAAGCTATATTCAATTATAAGTTAAGTTAGATAGTTCTTGTACATCAGTCTAATTATTAAAGTTGATTCTTTCAGAAAAAGTATTTTCAGCCACTTCATTTATCAAAGTTTTTACTCTAGTACTTGTGTTCAAATCACACAATACATAAGGCGTTATTCCCAATTCCTCTACAAAAAAATCACAGCTCTTGCCAATGCATTTCGGTGACTAGCACCATCTTCAGGGCTTAGCTGTCTTGTAAATGCATAAACGCCTCATAAAAGTAGATACATCAATGCAGTGTCTCTTGACTCTGCTCATGAGTGAACTGCTCGTAGAATGGGCTGCAGCTGCGCAGCTAAGCCCTGAAGATGGTGCTAGTCACCGAAATGCATTGGCAAGAGCTGTTATTTTCTGTGCTCCGACAATGGGGCACCCTTCCAAGGAGAGAGCTTCGCAGACCTCATGAAGGACTATGGCGTCCAGCACAGAAAGGTCACCCCGCTCTGGCCTCGTGCAAATGGAGAGGCAGAGTGCATGATGCGCACACTCAACAAAGTATTTAGGATCGCTCAAGGAAAAAAGGAAAAGGCGAGTGCTTACAAAGGGCGCTGTATGTATACCTGCGGGGATACCGGACGACACCCCATTCCTCCACGGGTGTGGCACCTGCAGAGGCCCTATTCCAGCGATGCCCGAGAGATATTATACCTGAGGTGGGGATCGAGAGCCGGCCGTTATTGACAATTACCAAGTGGAGGAGGACAGAAGTGAAAGGACGCTGATGGAAAATAGCAGAAGAGGTCTGAGGCCCCCAGCAATTGCCCCGGGTGATGAGGTGTTAGTGAGGAATCGTCACCCACAGGGCAAACTGTCTCTCACGTATGAACCTGCTCCACTGGACATCGTGGCGGTGAAGGGCTCTATGGTGACCGCCTCTGATGGGACATCATCGGTGACCAGGAATGCCAGCTTCTTCAAGAGACTGGGTGAGCCGAGAGTGGAAAGCATGGAAAACAGAGAGGGTGAAGAGGCACTGGACTAAGGTGGGGGTCAGGCCCCCACAATAGACTCTCCTGCCCGTGGAGGACTAGGTGATGGTACACCGGCCAGAGACGTAGGCAGGAGGTACCCCCTGAGAACAGGGCGTGAGAAACCTGCTCGTCTCACAGACTATGTAACGGACTGAGCTGGAAGGTTGGCTGGCAGACGGGTCCAAGCTGGTGGAGGCACCATCGGGGGATCCAGGGTGGCTGTCAATAAACGGGGGACCATTGGGGATATATTGTGTGCTGTGAAATGTGTGATAGTTAGGTCCTCTCTTTTTCAAGTTTTGTTGTTATGGAAAAGGAGGAGTGTGGCGGTGGCCCTTTAAGGGCGCACACGCGACGGGGTGACATTCACTCCGTCGCGTGCCTAGTATAAATAAACTGGGCATTCCTGGCGGCGTCAGAGCCACCGGGGAGCCCACACGAGTAACAGCTTGTCTCTGTGTCTCTGTGTATATGGTGGTGGGGGGCTCACGGGCGGCGGCAGCGGAACACCGGCAACAGTGGCGACGAAGACCGGATCACTCCATGGGACAGGCGGTGAAATTCGCTTGATGCGCAGATGATCGTAGGTGAGGGCATCAGGCGAAATCAGACCGCGGAGAAGGGAGAGACACACGTGGTCGGCGGCCATTTTGTTGAATAGGCCTATGGTGGTCACAGCCTCATAACAAAGTGTTTGTGAGCCATCCAAGCCCAATTTTTTGACGATCCAGTGGCGGATAGCCACTAGAAGCAGCTTGTGTCATTTTTATAATGACTTATTGACAGTTTCACTGTTTTTCACCGAGTTTATGGGTGAGACTCCCAGGGAGGCCTGCTGGATGCAAGTTGTGGAGCCCACCCTGCTCAATTTTTGGATTCTCCATTTCTGCCTGCTTTCCCTAATCTACAATTTGTGGATCTGCATGTGCCTGGCTACATCGGAGGAGCATTGCCATCCGTGGGCTGCCTGTGGACAGGGTCAGGAGACCATCTACTGAAGAAGGAGTTGGTCGTGTCTGGTGGTGAGTTGCGGCCCCATCGCTCGGACGTCTTTGGGGTGCCTGTGCGCTTACCACCATGAGCCAAGCTGCCGCAGCTGCCGCTGCCGCACAACAGCCGGCTGCTCCTGCACCTCAGCCTCCGCCCATCCTGCCGCCAAGACCTCTGCTCAAGCCACCTGGTTCCCTACAACAAATGCCTGAGTTTGATATCTCGGACACGCCATCAAGTCTGGGACCAAGGTGGAAGATGTGGATGAACAGACTTGAGATGTACTTCAGGGCCACGATGGAGACTAGCGATGACAGCAAGTTAGCCACCCACCTATATTCTGCAGGCCCTGCGGTGCATGAGATATTTATGTCCCTCCAACCAGTGGATGGGTCATTTGCGGCAGCGAAGGATGCGCTCCACAACCATTTTCTGCCGATGGCAAACGCAGACTATGAACGTTTCCTTATGGGGGCTGCGCGACAAAAGGATGATGAGGCTCTTGATGTTTTCTATGGGCGGATGCGCAGATTAGCGGTGCCATGTGCATGGAACCACCCAGAAGTCATGATTCACAACCAGCTCATACAAGGGTGTGCCTCTGGCAAACTGCGGCGCCAGATACTGCGGGAGCCTGGCATCATCCTTCCCCGCATCCTGGAACTTGGAAGGTGCCATGAAGTGTCCGAGCTGCGGGCAACCTCGAATGGAAGCTGGAGTGCGCCCCAGCAAGGTGGAGGAGGTGTGCATAGTCAGCAGAGGCCGTGGATCTAGACGGCCAATGAGTACTCAAGCTGCAAGGCCACAAGCAGGACACAACTCTTGCCTAAAATGCGGATACGATCTCCCTCACCCAGCGGAGTGCCCAGCCACGGGAGTGAAGTGCGGCCGGTGTGGGGGTGCGGACCATTATGCCAGAATGTGCAGGACTACAGCTTCGAAGGTAGTCCCCAGGGGACCTGTGCAGGCCGGCTTCTTCCGCCCCCAGAGGGCATCCAATGTCACACAGGTGGACCAGGGTGATGAAGGGGCACCTCAGGAGGGTGAGGAGGAAGAAGATGACGAAGAAAACGTTTTTTTTGTGTCCGGTGTGGGCATCCTGAAAACCCACTCCAAGAGACAGCCCAGGTGTAACGTGTTGGTCAATGGGGACTCGATACCAATGCTAGTGGACACCGGTGCGTCAGTAAATGTGATGGCCAGACAACATTACAACGCGATGCAGGCCCCGCCAACACTGGCTGCACCAAGGGCACACATCTTTACTTTTGGAGGCGACCAGCCCATCCCCCTCGATGGTGTGTTTGTGGCAGGAGTTCAATACGGCGAGTCATCGTCCGTGCCAGATTCTATGTCACATCAGTGAGCAACAACACGCTGCTGTGCTGTGCGGCTGCTGAGGCCCTTGGCATCGTGACATTCGCATACTCTGCATACCTGGATGACATACAGGTGTTGTTGGCCAAACACAGCTCCCTGTTTGAAGGCATTGGACAGATGGTGGGTGAGCCGGTAAGGCTACACATTGACGAGTCAATCCAACCAGTGGCGCTAAAGCATCGGAGAGTGCCTTTTCACCTCAGAGATCTGGTGGATCAGGAGCTGGACAACCTCGTAGGTTTGGACATCATTGAGAAGGTTGAAGGCCCCACTCCATGGGTTTCTCCCATCGTCATTGCACGCAAGCCCAAGCAGCCTGACGCAGTGAGGATCTGCGTGGACATGCGACTCCCCAACAAGGCATTAAAGAGGGAGCGGCATTTAACCCCCACCATCGATGACATCATAGCAGAACTGCAGGGGGCAAAATTCTTCTCTAAACTGGACCTAAGAGCAGGGTATCACCAGGTGGTCCTGCACCCGAGTCCCGCTACATAACAACTTTCACCACTCATCGGGGGTTGTACAGATACAAGAGGCTGAGCTTCGGAGTATCCTCTGTGGCAGAGGTGTTCCAGAACATCATTAGAGGGGCACTGGCGGATCTGGATGGAGTTCTCAACATCAGCGATGAAATCCTGGTGTACGCCAAGTCAGAAGCGGAGCACCTGGCACGCCTGGCCAAGACATTTGAGCGCCTTCGCTCGCTGGGACTCACCCTACACAAGGACAAGTATGAATTTCTCAAGACCACTATTGAGTTTTTCGGATTTGTTTTTAAGGCGGATGGGGTGTCACCGGATCCCCGCAAGGTGAGGGACATAAAGGATGCTCGACCACCAGAGAATGTTGCCGAGGTGAGGAGCTTTTTGGGCATGGTCATGTATTGTGGCCGCTTCATCCGGAATTTGGCATCCCGCTCAGAGCCGTTGAGAACTTTAACAAAGAGGGACACTGTGTGGCAGTGGGGGCCGCTTGAACAAGCGGCTTTTCGATGACATTAAGAGTGCCCTGACTGCGGAGGACACCATGGCATTTTTTGATCCAAGCCTACATCGGAGATCATCGTGGACGCTAGCCCCTATGGTCTGGGAGCGGTGCTCACTCAGGTGGGGAGTGACCAGGAGGTCCGCCCCATAGCATACGCAAGCAAGGCGCTCTCCGACACCGAGCAATGATATTCTCAAATCGAGCGGGAGGCCTTGGCGGTTGTAGACATTTTCACCTTTACATCCTGGGGCGACCGGTGACCGTGGCTGGGTCTTCCTCCAGACCACCAGTGAGAATAGAGCGCTGGATGCTCGCGCTCCTCGAGTATGGCGTATCGTTAATATATCGGCCGGGGGCCAATAACTCTGCGGACTACCTCTCCAGACATCCAAGAGGGGGTCCCATGTATCCACGTCAGCAGAAGAGGCAGACGAACATGTTCGCCTGGTCATAGAAACGGCAACCCCTAACTCCATACAGGTGGAGGAGCTAGAGCTGGCGTCAAAGAAGGACGAGTGCTTCACCATACTAAGAGCGGCCATGGAACAAGGTGCCTGGAAGACGGTGTTGGAGGCTTTGGACCGAAGAACGAGTGAGGCCAAGGTGGCCCTGGAGCAACTGTGGCAGGTGCGCGAAGAACTGACATTCTCGGAGTCGGGGCTCCTACTGAGAGGAGACTGGATCGTGGTACCCCAAGCCAAAGTTCCACAAGTTATTGCCCTGGCGCACCAGGGTCATCAAGGCGCTCCCAAGACGAAGGCTCGTCTCCGCCAAAAGGTGTGGTTCCCGGAGCTGGAACGGAGAGTTGAAGAGTTTGTGGCATCGTGCGTGTGGTGCCAGGCTGCGTCACCGGCCCAGCGCGAACCGTCCATCGAAACAATGCCAAGAGGGACAAGACCATGGGAAGTGGTGCATGCAGACTTTGGGTCCACAACGAGGGGCACTTACTTTCTGGTGGTGGTGGACGAATGGTCTCGATATCCCGAGGTCGAATTTGTAGAGTCGGTGGCTTTTGACAAGGTCGTGATAGCGCTGGAGAAGATCTTCGCCACTCATGGTCTACCCACTGTTCTGTGCTCCGACAATGGGGCACCCTTCCAAGGAGAGAGGTTCGCAGACCTCATGAAGGACTATGGCGTCCAGCACAGAAAGGTCACCCTACTCTCATCATCCGACGATACCGCTTCACAAACACAAACTCAATAAACAAACCAAAGTGGGCATCAACCAACCCGAGGTGCAATCGGACTAAAACCTCAGGAGCCAACATCTTAAATGTTGAACGTTGGTGGGGGTGGAGGGTGGAGGAGAAAGGGAAGATCATTGCGGCGCAGTTGTTGTTGCACCTAGTAGGTGCTACCTTGTTTGTAAATGTTCGTAAATTCCAAAAATAAAGTTTACAACAAAAAAAAGACATTCCCAACTTGAGACAGATCAACATTTATAGATATTCACGGGAACCTGGTATGCGCTGGCATGTGGATAAGTGCAGGTAGGAAACTTGTTAATGAAGGAGAATAGTCCATTCCTGGGGGAATTTCTTCTGAAAAAGAAGGGTTTTAAAGCTTTCCTGAATTTCAGATAATTGGGTTCAAATCATAAGTAAATGAGAAGTTTTTTTGTTTTATTTCTAGAGTGTCTTCGCCATGGCACTTTATATAATGCTCTAGATGCTCCCATGCTGAATATTTGGCATTCTTATGGTAGGAAGTCATAATGATCTTTATGGCCTTTATCTGCCGAATTGGGCCTTTCACAAGACCTCTCTTCTGATTGGCAGACTTTCTTTTCCGCTGCACCTGAGTCCGCTCACCCTCTAACTCTGAGCTGCTGCTATTGGAGGTCCACTCCCTGTCCTCTAGGCACTCCCTACCTACACAAGACTGGGAATCCCTCCCAGAATTATGGGGTCTGGTCTCATCTCCCCTGTGGTGCTGTGGGCTCTCAGGATCATTTCCCTTGTGCTCCCCTTTTTCCACGGGGAAGTACTCATCCTCCTCATCCCTGCTTCCATGTAAGGTGAGGAATTCCCCTGACCTTCCTGAATGTGTGGAGGTTTTTTAAGATGCTCTCTTGAGGTCTAGACTCTGGTTCCTCTCTCTCTCTGTAAAGTGAACCAGGTGGTCCCTTTGTAACTTAATTTTCTGCCAGTCCAACTCCCTGATCTTTTCATCACTGGAGCCCTCCTGGTCAGAGGTACAGGCCAGGGTATTTTTAAATTCTCAGTGGTCCGGCCACATTCACTTCTACTGAGTAGCGATGAATATTCATCAATATCTGATAAGGACTGGCTTTCTGGCTCAGTTGGACTAGGCCTGGTTGAGTCCAGCTGCCACATGTTTCCCTGTTATTGAAAACTAGCAGGTATGAAGTCAGCTGCACCCTGTATGTATGAGCTGGTGAGTTGGCTTGAGGTCCCTGGTAGAGAGGTCATCACTCCATGATCGGAGGGTGCCTTTCCATACCCTGACTGGTCGGGGTGCCTCAAAGCCTGTTTGTATTTGGCTATTTCATTTTCTAACCTCTTACATTTGTTTTTCTCAGTCCCTATGGTGCTATACAGAGGCCTGAGTTCGTTTCAATTCTGACACCAGTGCTTGAGTGGCTTCTAGCACTTTATATTGTGCCATTAATCGGTTTCTTAGACCCTTATTCTCCTCACAATGGGACTAATTTTCCTTCTGTGAGGCTTGTATTGTCTGCGCATATTCAGACCGCTTCTTCTTTCGGGAGACTAATCTCCTGCCCTCGTGCAATTTTGGCCTGTGTTGCTGGCTCTATGTCAACCTCTGCTTATCCCACATTTTCTAGCCTCATGTCAGCAGTTCCAGAGAACATAACTCACTTTTCTCCACGTCTGTCCTTAACTGACGCACTTCCTGAAACAGGGCACTATTGCCTTTACTTAATTAGGAATTTCGTTTCCTTAACTGCTCTCTCTGCGGTTTCAAAGTGTTCAGATCTTGGTGCATCTGATCGAATTTACCCTGAGAATTAACCTCCTTAATGACTAACTGGCTGTTTTCAGCTTTCAGTTATTTAATCTGTGCTTGAAATGTGAAAATATCTTCTAAGCAGGCTCTATTGTGAACAACCTGTTCATTTGATTTGTGTTGACTTGTGCTCAGATTTTCCACACATTCTTTATGCTCCCCTTGCAGAACCGTTCGCTCTGCATTCTCTTGCTGTTGTGTCGCTAACTCATCTTTTAGCTGTTGCATAATATTTTCTACTTTTGACTCCGAATTTTGGCTCTGTTGTGCTTTTTCTTCTAATTGGTTCAACTCTCTCTAAGCTTGATTGAAAAGCTCAGACTGGTTTTGCACAGAGGCCACACTATCCCGGTATCTTTCTTCCATGATCATCATATGGAAGTACATGTATGCTGTGAGCTGAGCCATTTTAATTTGCTCATCTTTGCTGGTCTGTGTCATGTAAAAGTTTGTCAGGGCCTGATATAACAGCCCATTATCCTACCACATATCAACATTTGCAGAGGTAACCTCCTCCATTATTCTAGCTTGCCATATTCTGTGTTCTTGTTCTACCCATTCACCTTTAATAAACAATTTGGAAAGGAGGTGCTTCCTAGCCATGTTGATTTCTACAGTGCTCATTCTGAAATGTATTCCGCACCTGACATGCTCTCTATGCTAGGGCAAATATCTCAATCCTGTTCCTGCTTAGTTTCAACTCACAATGACAATTCAAAATCAACACAGTTTTATCTATATACCAATCTGGAACCCAGGTACAGGTCTGAATGGCACCTTCACAATTCAACACAACTTTCTATCCACTGCAATGCAATTACACCCAAATGAATAGTCTGTTGCTACTGTACTGTCCAAAGTGAAGTCTCTCAACCAAAACCCGGCCACGGGTCCCCAGCTTTGTCGCAGTTTATTAGGCGGTCATGCTCAACTCAGTGAGTACCTTCCCCCCACGCAAGGTGGCACACAATGTAGCACTTTACAGATTCAAATTTTGTTAGGCCTTCTACCCGTCTCACACCCACCCCAACAAATACCCTGTGCCACCAATGGACTAGGAACCAGGCCGGTGTATAGTAAGAATATTTATTTATTTAAGGTTTGACAAAGAAGACTAGCAGCCAATATCAGCCACCAATGCTGTGGCAACACCCAATATCATAACTCTAACTACTTTCGGTTATTAAATCAACAAAGGTAAAATTTTGAAACATGCAGTCACAACTTACAACAGATTTCCTTTAAATTTACCCAATATAAAACATTCATAATACAATGGAAACAATGGAAAAATTGTTTTGCAACATACATTCAAAGGACAGGCAGTGCTTTGGGATTCTGGTTTAGGAGGCAAGGGAATCAATGGGAAATTTCATTTTTAGGCTTTCATTTGATTAATTTGAAAGGCATGGGGAAATAATTTTTTTCAACTTTTATTTAAAAGGCAAGGTTGGGAAAAGGAACTCAAACGGAAATAGTTTTTCAACACACATACAAATAAGATGTAAGGCTTTGTAATTCTGACATTGGAATCACTGGGAATAAATGGGAAGTTTTGTTTTGTACTCTCTACATTCACTTGAAAGGTAGTGTGTAGGATTACTTATTTTGGGATTATGGACACCGCCCTTTGTGACAGGAGTCAGGGTTTCCAGAAGGACAGTCACCCAAGTCTTTATGGTCTGTACCGTCTCTAACTCACTGGACTTAAACTTTGTTAGTTTTGAATTCTAACAACACTCATCCCGAGATTTTCTATATGGGAATTGATTTAACTTCAATTCAATGCGCTAAGGGTCTACACAGCTTCCTCCCTCCCCACAATTTAGTGGAAAGTATAAGGCTGTCTGTTCTCAACACAATGCAATTTACAATGTGCCAATGTGCGAAGGGCCTATCCAGTTTCACCCCCCACCCAATAGTAGAAAGGGATACATCGGGTAGCTCCCCACACAATTGATGGCTTTTGGATTGGTCTACTTCGATTGGAGGCTTTGGTCAGGGAAAACACCAGGGTTCCTCTGTAGACTGCACAGACCTGGTCAAGGGCTTTCAGTCAAGGATTTTCTCCTGCACCCAGGCTCCTTCTGCCCCTCCAATGGACAGATTGAGGGCTCTCTGCTAGTTGTTCCTCGCAAGAGTCTGTCAGCTGGATCTCTCTCAGAATAAAGTGAAAAGCCCCTTTCTAATGCAAACATGCCCTCTTATAGTGCTGATGACACACCAACATGGTCATAATTCCCCTGGTAAGGATTGGCTAGCACTCTCCATTCACCTCTCACAACAAGACGCCCACTGGCTGCTGATAAGACCGGAAGTTGGGAGATATGTATGATGTAGGCTTAGGGAGGAGAAAGATGTGTCATCCCAAAGGGACATGTGGGTTTCACATTTTGTTTTCTGAAAAATCTAACAATGTGGTAACTCCCTTAATCTTTTAGATAACCACATGAATATAGTTCTGAGTTCTATGTTTTTCGCGGTTTGCTGCTGCGCCGAAATAGTTACAACTCCGACACTACATACTTCCAACATTCATTTCAGTGTTGATTAGTCTCGGGAGGATAGCTCAGCGGCGGCGTGCTTGCCTTGAAGTAAGATGACATGAAGCAACACAGGGTCAATCCCCGGGTCCACGCTTAGAAACCTCTGGGTATTAAGCGCGTTATAAATAACCTAACATATCAATATCTCCAATTCCTCAGATTTATGAAAATGCAAGAATCATACTGTTTATGTACATCAAAAAAATTTCATTTTTACATGGTCCCAACTGGCTTTTTATCCCCTTTAAAATGAACCCGGGTGGACACGAGAGGACACACAATGCTCTTTTTATTTAGGAAAATATGTTCAATGTTTAATCAATCGCACTGCATGCTATGAAAAGTAGTTTCATTTCTCCTGAAGCATGTGAGAAGCCACCTGCTCAGGGAAGTGTTTATCCTGCTCTTCTTCTGCTGCGCTTCAAAGGGTGTTTTGTTCAGAGATAATGCCATTGTATGTGAAACCTGACCTTAACGGTCATCTCTGTTGGTCATATTATTTGTAAATCCCACAATTTCAATCTACTTCTTTGTATATCTTTGGCATTTAAATTGACAACCAGAGCTGCTTCTTCCGGGGTCCTTAGCCAAAGGTACAGCCCTTTCATTTTAATGGGAAAAACACCAGCCGTGCTCAGCGTTCAGAAAGACAGCTTTAAATCGACAACATGTGTTTACATGTTACCTTTTATCTAGGCCTGCTGTTCATAAATACAATCTTTCTTTTCTACTACATTAGAATAGAGGTGTATTCACTATTAATCTAGTGCACACAGATAGGCCACAGTTGCATAAGAACCAGTGTTCATTGCTACCAAAACTAAATAGGCCTTTCCCCATAAATGTTGTCATTTTTATGTGCTGAATTAAGTCTCTTTATTCCTCAAGGCACTTTGTCATTCGACTTTACTTTTCAAAGGTAAGGCATCATTCCTCCTTTTTAGCTTCCAGATGTACAGGATTTCAAAGGACGTTTGTTTCCCTTTGCACTGTTGCAGTTTTGAATTTGTAAAAGTGGGCATTTACACAAAGTCAGCATCACCTGCACTATCTAACACTTGCTGTATTCACTAAACCCCTGCACTGCCACCTGCTGGCCGCATTTCTTGTTTTTGATGTTTCGTTCCTATGTCCTGCACTTGCTCCTCCTCCCCTTACCCCCAGCACTTCTGCCCTTTCCTCTCCCCTGCACCTGCGCGATCTCAATGTCACTGGGCCTAGTAAGATCGTTGTCTTGTTCCCCCCTTGTTCCCTCCTTATTCCCATCCCCTGCTTTGTTGCGCCTTGAAATACATGTCTATAGGCGCGATATATGGGGCAGTGCAGGATGCAACCTCGTTTCATCAAGGGGCCTTGGAACTGGGCCCCCTACAACAGATCAGAGGGCCTTTTCAATGGGGACTGATCTGCATCATGGGGCCTCTGCAGGGTGCAACCTCGCTTCATCAAGGCTCCTTGGAACTGGGCCCCCTACAAAGCCACAGGATCTTTTTATTGCAAGCACTGACCAGTGTCCTAAGATCAAAATGTAAAATCTGTGTAGATCGACAGTTCCCTTACATGTGCAAATCACTACTGGATGTGTGGGAATGGAGCTGGGACAGCTTACAATGCCTCTGCCATCATGCAGATAGTGCCATCATGCCTGATGGTGGATCGCATGGCTTGTTTTCAAGACAGCCTAGTTTGTTTTTCAGCTCCAGTCTTACCTTCAGTCTTACCTGAGGTTGTTGAATGCTCTTGAAGTATCGTTTTAAGTCCATGCGATCCATGCATTCTTTACTAATGCTGCGTCATGCCCAGTGGTCCAAGGCTCTGAAGGCAATGCAAGCTTCCCAATCTCCACTCATAAACGTAACCCACATGGCGTCTGCCGAACACATCCCCGATAGACCTTCTGCATTTAAAGCATTCAACCAGAGATTCTGAAGAGAGGGGCAGCTTGTCAGGGCTGTCTGGCAGACTCTAAACACTCTTCCCCACTTAAACGACATTGCTTATACTACCTTGGTCTAGTAGACCAAAACCCCCGAAAATTCTCTTTAATATTTACGATGTTAAATTTCAATTTTATG
Organism: Ambystoma mexicanum; assembly: GCF_040938575.1. NCBI lineage: Eukaryota > Metazoa > Chordata > Amphibia > Caudata > Ambystomatidae > Ambystoma > Ambystoma mexicanum. Next base: position 1,135,406,684 of record NC_090926.1, read on the forward strand.
TAATACCCAGACAAAGTATTTCGCACAAAATGTTGAACATATCTCGGTATGGAGTCCCGATCCTGTATTTATTCCACAAATGAGGCTGCGTGGTTCTTTTTGGCCAAATTAACAAGAGGTTGTTTTTGACTCCGCTCAGCCAATGTTTCTTTCATGTCCTTTTTATATTTACTGAGCGGCCAACCCAGTGCGTACTCTGGTGCCAAAGAAAACCACTCTGCTGCAATTGACCAGAGTATCACTAAGTTGCTAGCTGGCATATGTTTTGCTCTAGATAAAAGTACTTCATACAGTAAGCCCAACAATGTTTGAGCTGGGTCATTTACCAGTTTCCAAAGCAGTGTCAGGCAACAAAGATGTAGTTTAACTTGAATTGGCACAACGTGGAATTCCAAACAGACCATTTCAATCACGGTGCGGGAGGTGGGGGCGCGTCCCAGTAACCTCTTTTTCTGCCAGTCCAAGCATAGTACGCTCCAATTTAAACATCTCAAGGGACTTTGCGAATACCCATGTTTCAGCCCCGTACAAAATAATGCATAGAATCTTGGCTTTGTACTGCTGGATATATGCCCCAAGAAAGTATCCCCCGCCCTTGCCAGCGAAGGAGCCAATAGAGACAGCTATTATAGCAGTTTTAAATTTCACTGGTTCTGAATGTTGCGCTCTGCGTAATTTGTTGTCCATGTTGATACCTAAATATTTATACTACTTCAACTGCCACCCCGTCCGTCACTCACCTCACCGTTTTTGCATTTTTATGTGTTGGGATAAAAACCATGATTTTCGTTTTAGCAATATTATTGCTTGTTTTATTTCTAGAGTGCCTTCGCCTGGCGCTTTACAAAATTAATCGGTTAAATTAAATTGGTATCTAGAAAGGAATGATAGCAATTAATAAAAAGAAGACAGAGAAAATAAGACACAAGAAACCGACAAGAAAGAAATGGCAATGATAGTCCATAATGCAGTCAAAAAGAGTGTCCAGCAACATAATGAACAAAAAGGTTGCTGGTCAAAAACAAGCCTCCTCTCAACAAAGTAACAGTGGGAAGAAGCACATCTTTAAAACACAAAAAATGAACCAGCTAAAGCCAAGCAGTTAGACTGTTCATTGTCAATGTCAAAACATAGAGCATAAATGCAGGAACAAGCAATGGTCTGTAGCTGCAACGAGCATGCAGGAAACGCCAGCGAGGCAGCAGGAGCCAGTCAGAGTGGAACCCAGCCCGTGGACAGCTGTAGCAATAAACTGTCAGATAGTCACAGTGAGTGTCCTCCACAGCAACGCAGGCGGCCCATCGACAGCAACTCCAGCCATTTCCATTGTTGTAATTTCCAAGTCACATAGGAGCCACTCTAACCGCTTCACAGCCCACCAGGGAACCAACAGGGCAACAGCGAGGAACAGCAATGCCCCACCAGTCTCTCTGCCCGACGGTTGGCGGGGATGATGTTTCATGGCAGCTGCCGCGGTTTAGAGCGCATGGCTCCACCTTCATCTTCCCTTCAGGAAGGAACAGCCTGCCCAACCAGCTGTGCCACAGTTGGCGGCATTGATGTGTTATGGCAGCTGGCGCTGCTTAGAGTGCAGGTATCCACTTTCGTCTCCCCTGCAGCAGGCAACAGCCTGCCCCGCCAGCCACTCCGCTTTGCGGTCTACAGCGTTGATGATTTATGGCAGCTCCCACAGTTCCCCCCGCTGGGAAACAGCTGCACCTCCATCTTCCCTGCAGCAGAGAACAGCCAGTCCCGCCTGCCGCTCCGCCAAAACTTTGGAGTAAGCTCAAAAGTTCCATTCTGGAAATCGCCAGTCTTTCTTTATAATTCTTATAATTTTCTACCATGCTCTATGCTGGATCGGTGAGTATTCTACCTGTATTAGAGTGCAGGTGTCCTTAGGGTAAATTATAATTGTGGTCTGTATTCCAGCCAGCTTTATTATGATAGACAGGATGTTAAAGATCATTCTATATAGAACTCCAACTGCCAGCCCTTTTCTTTTAGGCAACCAGGACAGGAGTACTGAGTACAGAGGGCACTTCCCTGCCCTCTCCACCATCCTTCCTACTTGACCCCACCACTTCCTTCAGTGACACTTAATAATGCAATATACACTTTGGGTGTGTAGCTTTTGCCCCCTTAGGTTAATGTGACCTTTGTAAATCACCTATTTTCTTGTATATCTTTTTTTCTGTTGGTTTTGTTTTGTTCCTGGTAAATGTCCCACTTTTGTACAGCCTCAGAAACTGGTTTCACATGGTGGTGCTATTCTACAGGCGTCCTTGTTGGGAAGGCCTCTGCCCGACATCCCGGTTCTTCAAATGAACACCAACAAAGACACATTTTGTGAAGCAGCAGCACATCATGCTGAACACTATTTTCCATTGTTCTGCCTCTTTCGTGTCTGGTCTAGATTCTACACTCGGATGAAGTGCTGAGTAAAACCTGTTTTCATTTGTAGGCAGACCTGCAAAGGTATTCCTTACCATCAAGTCACTGAACTGGGAGGGACTCATGATGCCCTCTAAGTGTGCCAAAACATCCAGTCAGACCTAACACGGAGTCAATTCAGAGGCGACGTCACAATGTCAGGTGACCTGCAAAAGGAGCTAGCCATGCACCCCTGGAATCCCCGCAGAGCTCCTTGTCTATGTAAGCCTTTCTGTTCCACCTCTACCGGGTGTGAGCAAGTGTCCTTTGGGCTCCTCATAAAAATACAGAATTGTAAGTGATTCACCACCCCTGGAAGGAATTCCATCAAGCGCTCCATCAAACAAAAGGTCCCGCTATCAGACAAGAATGCGCACCACAATCCTGACACACCCCACGAAGTAGCGCCTCTGGGCCTCATTAGTTGGGTGCTGCAGGTTAAATGTGGCGGTAGTAGCATATATCGCTGCAATACCGTACTGGTCAACTATAGGTTTGGCGAAAAGTTGGAGGATTCACCCCCAGCCATGAGCTGGAGGGAAATCCGCCAGCTTTCCGAAACATTTTGTCAAAATTACTGGTGCAGTAATTGTGCCAAAGATGCCCTATTGAGTCCTATGGATTAAAAAAAATGGGGATTTACACCGCCACTTGTAATCCAGAGGTAATACCGCCAGACTAAGTGGCGGTAAAGTAAATCCATTTGGTGGTATCTGGGCAGATTTACCACCCAGATACCGCCAACTCTTCATGGTGGCACAGATACCAAGGCAGTGGAAGCACATGTGTTATTTCACACACAAAGCCTGACTTGGAATCCTCAATGAGATGGAAACCACGTGCTCTCTATGGGGTCTCCTTACGCTACCTGTTACATGGCTTCTTAATTCCCTTTATTATTGCCTCTGAAGTTAATACCTCTGAAGTTCACTCATGTTAGTAGGAATGTCTGATTAAAAAAGAACTGAACTCATTCATTGATATCACTACTGCTTGCTATCACAAAGGAATTTGAATAGTCTATTCTTCCTAATCCAGTGTATGGTCCAACAAATACCCTGGAAAAAGGTTTAACCCAGACCCCTGGAGGGCCTTGAGGAAAATGAGCAATGTGGATCTTCATACAGAGCTGATAGATCATGGTCCCATTGTATCAGAGGGTTCTAGCACATCAACTGTGATCACCCCATTAGCTGTATTTAACTAACACCTCTAATTCTTGAAAGAAACACTGCCAAATTTGACTGGGGAAATTCTGTGAACCTCTAAAAATGACCCACTAAAGAACAACAGTGGAAAAATCCTATAACACATGAAGAATAGATATTCCAGCAATAAATGAGAGATGATGGTACTAGATCATCCATCCCTCAATAGATCAATACAGGAAAAGGGAACCATAACTTGCTTCCTCACAGCTTTGCCTAAGCCGAGTGTGATGCCTAAACTAAGGGCGAGGATGTGGGATTAAGCAGCCTGGTTTCTTTTTTTCATTAATGTAAGAGGCCAAGTATTTATAGAAAGCTTGAGGCATGTGTTCCTACTAGTGGATACATGGGTCGTGCAAATCAAAGATGGGCAGAAAGGACGAGGAGTCCTGTAAAATATGGTGGTCAGAAGAGCATAGCCGAGAAAGCAAGGCAATTTTGAGACCCTGAGAGAACAGCACAGATCCGAGATTCTGAAAAAGCAGCAGTATACATGATTGCCTCACCAGTAGACTGGAAACAGCACATACAAGCGCTGAGTCAGCAGCTCTTTGGAGAAGCTTTGCAAAGTGAAGTGTGAGAGACTGACGAACGACCATGGCTCGCTTGGCACTGAAAGGAAACAAAGCCATCACCTTCGAATTAAGACTAGAAGCTGTTGCTGGAGTGCTTCAGAAACTGGTGCTTATGCAGCTCGGAGTCTAAGGGGAACCAAAACCAGCACTACAAATAGGAGCAACACTGAGAACGTTTTCATCATGTAGTGAACAACTTATAAACACTATTAAAAAGATGATTTTAATGATTTTTGAGAAATATTTTTCAAATGGATTGTGTCCTCCCACGTTTTCCTCATCTTATGATAATGATGGCTCCAGCTTCAGCTGCTTCAGAATTTCTTTTTTGACAGGAGGCGCTGTGTGCCTTCTCGTCGAGATGATGTCCCTTTTGGGGCCTCTGTTTGACTGTCGACATCATCAACAATATAAGTAGAACACGCAGTGCGCTTTGGCTTCAGGTCTGTTTTTCCGAGCTAACACTTTGAGAGAATTACGGCGTGCTTCGGTTCTTCTGTGAACTTCGATAGTTATTTTAATCTAGAAAATGTCTTCCCAGCCGGCTCCATAAACACCTAAGAGGGGCTTCAAGAAGTGCCTGTGGATCGAAGATGTCGATCACCGACCCCCACCGCTTATGTATATGGTGCCCTGGTACCAGTCACTGTACCTCCTACTGTGGCTCCTGTCAGGTCGATGACCGAAAAGGCTTTTAGGGAGCATAGAGGTAAATTGGCAGTGGGGAGGTTGCCTTCAAAGCTGTGGATTTAACAATTATGTACTTTGTGTTATGTCACCAAAACTTAAAAAGTATGTTTATTCATTTTTGTTATTTTGAATCATGACCTTACTATGTTCCTAAAGTATTGGAGTTAAAATATGGTATTTTTTTCTGTATTTGCAATTTTAGATACTTTCCTGAGGATCACTTTGATAACAAAAGGTTGAAACACCTGTTGAGAGTTCTGAAACACCTTTGATTTAAATGAGAGTTGTGAAACACCTTGGACCTAAATGTATTACTCTCTACTCGTAAACTACAAGACTAGCATTTAGACCATTTATTTGGCTCATACTAACCATCATTCACTATCCTATTGGTTTGGCGCTATTGGGAGTATGCGCTTTTTGAATCAGAACGACCGATTAGTCGAGGGATTCTTGTTGACAAAAAAATCAAAACGGTCTCAATCGAGAAGTCGATCATGCCATTCTTAATCGTCTTCTTCAAAAAAGGCCAAGATACAGCGTCATAGGTCACCTTCGACCTCCAGTGGTTCCGCAGTTGAGGTAATCAAGTGTCCAACTAGATTGGACTCCCCAGCAAAGTGGGATGAGTTTTGTAATGAAAGAGAAGTCAAAGACAAAATCTTCAAAACCGAGCCTCACACTGGTTATGCATCGAGAAAAATCTCGATCAAACGAGCAATCGTCGAGGGCTTCGATGACTCAAGAACCCACCCCATCGATGGTTCTGTCGAAGAAACATAAGAAGTCGACAACATCGACGCCTTTGCTGACACCATCAGCGTCGGAGTCGCTGACACCAGTACTGAAGTTGATGCCGAAAAAGGCTATCCCGACTTCAAAGTCAGTGTCGATGATTTCTTTGCAATTGTTGAAGCCAGTGGTAGTCCAGGCAAAGATGTTCAAACCTTTGCCTAAAAGAGACTTTTTTAAAGTCTTTATCACCCATCTATGAAGATGAACAGCCTTCAGATGATAACTACCTGTGTGGAAATTCCCAACTGATTAATGTCATCAAAAACCTTAGTATCAGTAAGAATGCATATGGTGACCATGCCACCGTGTGTTTGAGCTTAGATTCTACTTTGATAGAGATACAACAACATGCTACAAGTGGTTTGGTGTCCAATCAGGCGGAGAATCGTGTTGTATGGTCTGATCGAAATATTGGTAAGATGTTAAGAAGCTGGGGCTTTCTTTTGAAGTTTGTATGGGTCTACACACTGGTGACGAGATTGAAGCCTGGTTAAAGAGGATGGTGTGTGAAAGTGTAAAGCCAAGATAGAATATAATGGTGTTGCCTGCAAAAAGATATGTACGAACCTTTGACATTGAAATTCAAAAATATAAGGAAAGCTTTTGCACCTGAATTCATAAATTGTCAAAGGAGTGTATGCCTAGTATAGATGCCCATATTGAAATATGCAGATTGAAAAATCAGTATAAAATTTGATTAAAACAAAGGAAACGATTAGGCACTACTGCAAACTGATAAAAGATGATGAGAGCACTCAATAGCAAAAATACTAAAAAGGTATGGCTTATTCTTAATTTAGCCAGACCTCCTACTGATACAACCATCATTAACCCTATTTCTGAGAATGTATGGTGCTCCTTCATTGAAGAAAATATGAAGAAAAGTGATAGCAAGGAGTTGCCTTCCCAACCTAAAAATGTGAAGTGCCAATGAATTTTGAACTCTCTGATATGATAGCCCACTTAACAAAATTCAAAAATATATGGAAAGCTTTCGCACCTGAATTCGTAAATTGACAAAGGAGGGTATGCCTAGTATAGATGCCCATATTGAAATACGCAGATTGAAAAATAAAACAAAGGAAACGATTAGGCACGACTGCAAACTGATAAAAGATGATGAGAGCACTCAATAGCAAAAATACTAAAAAGGTATGGCGTATTCTTAATTTAGCCAGACCTTCTACTGATACAACCATCATTAACCCTATTTCTGAGAATGTATGGTGCTCCTTCATTGAAGAAAATATGAAGAAAATTGATACCAAGGAGTTGCCTTCCCAACCTAAAAATATGAAGTGCCGATGAATTTTGAACTCTCTGATATGATAGCCCACTTAACAAAACGAAATAATTCCAGAACACAGGGGGCAAGAGGGCTTTCTGCAGCGGTACTCAAGGGTAATTAAGAATTATGGACGTTTGTATTATGTGATGTATTCAAAAAAGTAATGCGGGAGAGGCGTATCCCTCCTCATGGAAAAAGGGGACATATATCCCGGTGTTCAAAATAGTGGACTAACTACTCCCGGAAAATTATTGTTTGTTGTCACTACTGGAAATGCATTCACTGGGTTTGTGCTAGATCATTTGCAGGAATGGGTTTCTGAACATAATATTTTACACCCATACCAGATGGTTTTCCATAGGGGTTCCAGTACTACTCACAATATTCTATTGTTAGACTCTGTGATGGCAAGGGCTGAAATGAAGACTAGCCCTTCAGTCTAATCACTTTTATTGACTCCGTGCAGCATTTGACCAAGTAAAGTGCAGGTTTTTATGGAAGAAACTCCAGGCACTCGGTTGCCCTGAATGGCTACTCCAAATTCTAGTGGCATTACACACTGGGACCATTCCTCAGAAGCGGCTTGTGATAATCGTCTCCTATCAGCTTAAATCGCTATAGATAGAGGGGTAAAGCAGGGATGCATGCTTGCTGCCCTGCTTTTTAACCTCTATATTGACGATCTCCCCTCTACGATGATGATACACGCGAAATGTCTTCCTAAAATTGGACAATGCATTGTAGCAGCCATGCTTCACGCTGATGACCTAGTGCTCTGTGATCAAATATTCTTGGGAATGAAAATTGAATTCTTCCTAAATCTAAAATATCTCCTATATGCCCCATGCTTATAAAGTTAGGTACCAACTACTGTTTAAACCATGGAACTGGAAAAGAGTGTGGGTTTATGAAGCTGATAAGAAACTTGTATAAAAGTCTTGATTGGGAACCTGATTTCCTGTGTAGGTCGAATATTAAAAAACTAAAGATGCCCTTTCTCACTGTCTGGAAAAGTGGGATTGGGTCAAGAACCTTTGGCCTAGATTTCACCCACCAGATGTGTGCCCTTCACCTGATAATCCTCACTCTTTGTTTTCATCTTTGCAGGTGAGGAAGGAGTACTTGAAATGCTTTACCAGAGCCATAAGCCCTCAAGCGCATCACAATCTTCAGGGCTCACCATGTTTACAGCTGCCATCCCTTTGAAACCAATGAAAGGTACTTAAGCTATACGATCTGCAACATAAGGTTAAACCCACATATGACATATCCCCATTCACTGAAGTAAACAAAGAGAAAGGACAGTTTTTACCCCTTGAGAAACAGCCGGTTTGTTCCCTGCATTAAGACCTCAGAATATTTGGGCAAGAGTAAATCAGCCGGCATTCCTAGTCCATTCTGGGTCCATGCTTTGAGTGATGGATGAGCAGGACTGGGATCTGGCAAGGGGGTGAAGAGTGTGCAGGGTCACTGAGTAAAGAGATGTACAGAAAGATACTCACTGCGTGAAATTGGGTATGACAAGAAGAGGACCTCAGCTTAACAACCCAAAGAAAGAGAGTAATGGTAGAGGGTTGGGATTCTGTATGTGTTTCTATCATGGGCAATTGTGCAATAGATGCTAATGTCGTATCTATTTTTGAGAGACTATGCAGTGGAAACTAGGAGCAAGAATGACACGTCTAACTCACACTTCAAAAATATGTCTTTGTAATATTTTCAGATGGAAATGACTGCACAACAAAGTCAAGAGACGATGCGGTGACTACCTCTGAAAAATAGTGACCACAGCACGACTGTCAGCCAGGCCTGAAACATCTGGCAACACCATTATATTCCACTGTCTGTGACAGCATCAGCCACACAGTTGTCAATTTATAAAAGATGACACTGCTTGGAATGGCCAATCACAGTTGCTTTCTTCAACCATGCTCCCTTGATAAAAAATGCTGACTCTAGTGATTTTTTATAAGGGACTTCACTGCCATTTCTGAATACTCTTTGTGTCAGGTTGCCCCACAATTTCAGTATTTGTGACGTTGTGACATCACATTGCCTCTGACCTCAAGTTAAAGAAATCATGGAAATTGACATCACTTGACATTCAACCCCAAGAACTTGATAAAATACATCTTTAGTAGGCCTAAAACGGAAACAAACTCACACCGGCTGATGAATGGCAAACAGAAGAGAAGCAACGGGTTGCATAGTATTGCAGTTGTTGGTTTGTGTAGAAAGAGCTAGTACAGAAATGAATCTGTACCTCCAGTCAACTCGGGTAACATCATGGCAAGAGTTCCCAGGGAAATCCTTGGGGTTACATTTTGACCCTTGGCGACAATCACCATTCCCCATAGACTCTGATCATCTGATTGAAACAGTACGGGTATTTGAAGTCTGTGTTATATTTCCAGCCACTGTAGATTTGCTGAACCCCTACACTCATGTACTCTGTGGAGGATTTCAATCACCTAAGAGGCCTCCCTTTCACTCCAGCTCCTCTGGGAAACCTGTTACAGAAAACATGTCTTCAGTTCAACTCAGGGTGGATTTGTATGTCTACACCATATGGTATGCTTGGGGCACCATTTGCCCCTGAACAGTGTCACAAAGCCAAGTAGGATCAACAAAAAGCCAACAAAAGTCAGACACAGTATTATTATATTTTGCGTAGGGTTTATTCTGGATGTTTACAGAATTATGCTAAATAAATCTACATCCTCTTAAAAGTCAACTTAATAAAGGTCACATGATGACCACAAGCCTATCCATAGGTTGGGCTTTTGAAGTTTTAAAAGGACCCACATAATAACTTCTCCCTCTGCTTAAGGTTCGTTCTTTAACAACAACAATACCCACTGGATAACTTCTCCTTAAGTTTACAGGTATTGGTTAACATCCTGATCCCTTCCTGGAGAGGATAGGTCCACAACCACTCGCAGTCTTGGAATTGTAAGTGTCGCCGACATTTCATTCTTATCTCATGGCTCTGGGCAAATATAATCAGGTTCTCAGCCTTTGCAAGCATCTCCAGATAGAAGTGCTCGTCCACGTTAGAACTGCAATGGCCTGAGACTGGGATTTGTTCAGGCTGAAGAGTCCCCAGAGCATCCACCAGGCAATCGCTAATTGAGTCTCACCTTGTTCATACTCTATCTTGTGTTTATGCCCCAGGGTGCTTGCCTTGTCCCCCACAAAACCCCAACATTGGCAACTACCTCAATGATTCTCGATGGGCTCTTTCCTAAAAGGGCCTGACTTACCTCTTACCTCCTGTCTTTTCCCCCACTTCTCCTCTACCTCTCTGGGTTTACCTTTATATTTTTTATTGCTCCTGTAACAATCCTCACCCCATTTAGAGAGAGTTAGGATCTATGTTGCTAGAATTGTTCTCCCTGATACACCTCGGCCCTTTGATCTCTCACGTTTTCAATGACGGTATTGAAGTAAGCATGCACTCTTTAGTTCCGCAAGGCAATGCGTCCTCAGAAGATAATGTTATAGTTCTTTGCAAAGAAGGGATGTCTTTTCTTCTCACGGAATGAGATATAACAAATCACTCTTTATGTGAGGAGGTCCTTCTACTCAAAATTCTAAAAGTTGAGAACAGTCCCATCATTGAATCACGTAATTCAGAACTATGACCGGCACACATAAGTCAGCAAATCATGGCAGGAGTTCTAGTATTCAATATTGCTTTTGGTGGCACTGTATGTTTAATGATTATGTAATGTATCTAAGTAAATATTATCCATGTACATTTGGTGCAACATACAAATAAGCCCTAGCCTTGTACCACACCAACATGAAAGGCTGATCATGTTGGTGTAGAACCCAATGCACGCCTTCTGAAAGGTTCCGGTTGCTAGCAATACCAAATACTGTATCTGAAAAAGGTTATTCATGACAACAACTATTCACAACAAACTTCAAGTTGTATGCTGCATTCCTTGCGATCCAATGAATCTTAATGCAGTTCCATAAATAAATGCATAATCCAAAATGTGGTCCTCTGTGGGGATGACTTGGAGAAACATTGTATTGCATGTAGAGGGCCAACAACGTTTGCTCTTAAGTGCACCTGGGTCCCCTCCTTGCAAGTATACCCTTATACAGGACATAGTGTGATATGATATGAAGGGGTGAAAGCAGGCCAAATAATCTTAACACATTTTTTACATTCTGTTTTGCAAAAGGTGTAAATGCTTCCTGGCAATTGCACCTGGCAGACAGTGGGCCTCATTACAATAGTGGCGGCCACGGTATGAACGGTGCCGGTAAGGCACCAGCACCGTTCATACCGAGCCGCCGCATTACGAGTTCGGCTCGTGGGTTATTGGCAGCCCGCCAGGTTTTACCCGCGAGCAGAACTCATGATTGCACCGAAACCGTTGTCAACGGTGCCGGTGCAACCATGCCCCCCACCCCCATTGTGCCCTATGGGGCAGAATGGGGATCGGGACCCCAGCATTACTGCCTCCCGCGAATGGGCAATTACTGGCCCCATCATCTCGAAATGGGCCGGTTATTGCCCAATCGCGGGTGGCAGTGGCAGTAGCGAGCATGGTGGTAGCCGTGCCTGCCATACAGGCACGGCTACCGCCATGCTCGAAATGAGGCCCAGTGCTTCCATTGGATTCCTGTGCAATCTGCCGGATTTTAGCAGGTGCAAAAAATAGGAAGATTCCATCGGAATCCATTGGCTTCATGCCAGTATGATACTATCATGCCTGCATGAAGCCAGGCAGTATTGCAGGCGGAGTAGAAAAGGCCGGCGGCACATTTTGTAAAATCATTGCTGTGCAGAAACAGGTGCAAAGTTTTGTATGCGCGTTTTTAGTCCTATCTAGTTCTGAATTTGAATGAGTTTGTAAACAAAAAACGCAAAAAAGCCTAAATACAGACTAAATACAGACTCCACCAGTAAAATGCAGGAGATAGTGGCCCTCTGGTTATTGGGGGAAACTGAGGGTGCCCTGTTGTTCTAAAATATAAGAACAACTTTTCAAGAAAGGAGAAGAAAGACAGGTTTGTGAAAGGGGACCGTTAAATTAGTAGTAAAAAATAAAATGATGCATGTTCTCATGGTGAGGTAGATGAACTGGAGGTAAACTAGAGGATACCAGGAGGGCAGCAGAGGAAAAGGTGCCTGCACAATAAATGCAGCAAGATGTACGTCTTAACTATAATCATCGATATTTCATTTACAAACTTTGATGTTTCGAAATGTCAATTTTCAAACTGAAAACCTATCATCTACATTTACAGTTGCTCTGCACTCATGATGTTATGGTTAAAAGTAGAAGGCAAGCAGTGGTAATAGAGGAATCCCCGAAGCTGGGGACCGGTTTAGGCAAGAGAGGAATCCCCGAACATGGGGACCGGTCTAGGCAATAGAGGAATCACTGAAGATGGGGACCGGTATAGGCAATAGAGGAATCCCTGAAGATGGGCCCCAGTCTAGGCAATAGAGGAATCCCTGAAGATGGGCCCTGGTCTAGGCAATAGAGGAATCCCTGAAGATGGGGACCGGTCTAGGCAATAGAGGAATCCCTGAAGATGGGCCCCGGTCTAAGCAATAGAGGAATCCCTGAAGATGGGCCCTGGTCTAGGCAATAGAGGAATCCCTGAAGATGGCGACCGGTCTAGGCAAGAGAGGAATCTCCGAACATGGGGACCGGTCTAGGCAATAGAGGAATCACCGAAGATGGGGACCAGTCTAGGCAATAGAGGAATCCCCGAAGATGGGGACCGGTCTAGGCAATAGAGGAATCCCCGAAGATGGGGACCAGTCTAGGCAATAGAGGAATCACTGAAGATGGGCACCGATCTAGGCAATAGAGGAATCCCTGAAGATGGGACCGGTCTAGGAAATAGAGGAATCCCTGAAGATGGGGACCCGTCTAGTATTTAAGCACATGAATTGACATTACGTTTGTCCTGCTGGAATTTCACCATCACACTGAGGGCTCACTGTCTATGGGGGGAGGGGGGGCTTCTGCAGATACGCTGGATTTCTAACCAACTTTGCAAGGGACCAGTGGACCAGGTTGCAGGCTCTATATTATGTTTGCTATTTTCCTTTTGTGTTAATTATTAGTGAGTGTGCATGATGTAACAAATTGTTAGGTTCAGGAGAGAGACCCACCAATCAGTGGCCCTCACACATAATTACACATTACTGTAGTGATCACAGAAGAAAAAGATCATTTGTTTTAGTTTCAGTGTGACCCCTTCAAAGAAAGAAGTGCATTTTGAGAGTGTGTATTTTCAACAACAGAAGCCATTGAAAAAGATACTATTAAATTGTTTGAACATTATAAAGTAGCTCTTTTAACAGCTTTGCAAGGTTTATTTTTAATCCCCACTTCTATTATGTAATGCAGTCATACTAAGAATGAGCAAAGTACATTATGAAAAGCTAGAATAACATTTTAATTTATTTTCTAATACATCATTTCACGATGGACAGTGCGTAAACTCCAATTACACTCTTTCGCAATATCACTATGAGAAAGGGGAAGGAGACAAGAGGTTCTTGGCTATTTTGCATAAAATCAAAGAGCAATTTGGGAACATATGAACTACCACAGATGTTTATATGTGACAAATATGTCTGCAATTTAAGTTTTGTGTGCTTGAATCACAAAGCACACAATGCTCACTAGGTTTGTGCTCATTACATTTTTCACAACAGTAAACCTCGCAAATTGTTTGAAACCATGTACCATACACACATTCGAGCATGATGTGAGGTTACAATGGCACTGACCACTGTGCCTCCATTGGGGTCTAGCCTCCCTTTGGAGATAATGTTGCCACTTCTCAGCAGAATTCTGGAGGAAGAGCGGCGACTGAGAGGTTAATCCGGAGCTCAGGGCAAGGATGGCTATGCGTGTGTCCATGCCCAGTCCACAGCACCCACACATTCTGATATAATTATATATTGAATTCTGGAACTGCTCACCAACCCCTACGCGCTCCCTCCACCTCACTCAAGTATAGTCATAATAAACAGTGTTCCTCCAATGATTCACTCTCCAGGAATGATACATCGATCAATCCAATGAGCTTTGAGGTGACATTAGAGACTGGCCAGATTGCCGCCATGTTCTGCCCATTTGACAGGCTCATTAAGACATGATACACATTATATATGTATAGTATGATGATATTCAACAAATATCTTGTAACAGATGATTTCACATTCACACCCCGGGAAGTGCGCTCAGCCAGTCAGGTGGCTGGAAGAGTGGGCGAGAATTCACTGTATACTGCCCGGCCTTTCCAGCCACTCGGTGACCTTCCCTGGGTGGTGTCATCTTCCTTGTGGGGAGGCAACAGAGAGCCTCTCCCTGTTGCCTCCCTCACCTCACACACCCAAAACAAAACATAGCCTTTCCCTCCCCACTTGCCTGCTGGACCGGAGCTTTGTGTTCTGGTCCCGGCGCTCCTCCCACCCGCCAGCACCGCTATTGAAATGGAAAAGGGACTTATTCCTTTTTCCTATGGTGGAAAACCCTGGGTGTGGGTGCGTGCATGACCGGTAACGGCCCACAGCCCTCTGTGAGGCCCTTGCTTCGCATGGCGTGGGCTGCGAGCCCCATCGGCCATGTGCGTACCCCGATGGGGGGGTTATAGCTATATTCAGCCCGCTTTGTTTAAGTTATGAAATGATGGACCTGAGTGAGCTGCAAGTGGAGATTGTGCTCTTATTGCTCGTGCCCTGGACTTAGCAAGGCTCCCGGGCTCAGGCCTGGAGTGTACGAACAGTAGAGACTTCAGCTAGATGGGTAACAGTACTAACGTTGAATGTGCTACCTGGTTGCAGAGGCTGCACTGAGCAGTGTTAACACAGTGATCTAGTTCCATCTGATATGTGAATCATGGGTTTGACTGTCTGACCTGAAATCGAAGAGGTGAATGTTTAAGATTTCAAAGGTATTTTATGGACACAAAGTCTCCCTTTATAGCATGAAGACTGAGGTAATGGCCCCCCACTCATAATCTCACCAGAAAGACGCTCTGAAAGTTTCAGATCTTAAAAGGAGTGATATAGAGAAACAGCAAAGTCCCTTTCACCCCCAACACAAATGGCACATGTTGCTGAACTTTCACATGCATCCTGTTTAACTTGCTCTTCAAATCGTCTAACAAAATGCCGTCTTAAAAAACACACTTTTTTATTCCACTGAATCAGCCCCATCGGCCACAGATCTCGACACAGGTTTGTCCACAGTATGTCTTCGATGCACACCGCGCACACCGCACACAGCCTTTCAGGAAATGTTTATCACGTCACTATTTGATGACTCCTTGTCATTCACCGGCGTGGGACACACCCACTTCTCCATGAGCTGCCATTGGCCGCAAGTGCAATGTGATGGGGAGGAGATTGTGAGCGAGGCCTCCTTACAAGCACTGAGGCCACCATTGCTCTCTGTAACAGAGGAGGCTGCGGCATGGTGCGCCCATGTGGCCCTGGGCACCGGGTACCAACCTGGCGTGAGCCTCATCAGCTGTGCAAAAGCCTCATCAACTGGGTGGCCCTAAAATAAACTATGTCCCTGTTACACTGAGTGTCTCTTTAAGAGACACCGGTCGAGTCACGTGGTTCGGCCACGTGACGCGTGACGTTGTGAGGAGGGAGTGCCTGGGAGGCAGAAAGAAAGTGTACCCGGAATAAAGAGGACGTATTCCCTACTCTCGGTGTGCCTGTTTTATTACGTAGGCCCGCCGGGCCCAACAACTGGCGACGAGGCGTCTTCCAGGGCCGCCTCCTCCTCCTCCTCCTCCTCCTCTTCGCCCACGGCGCCATCCGAGCTCCGCAGTGCAAGTCGGGTGCCGACAGACTCGACCTGCGAGCGCTCGCCTCCTCCTCCACTCCGGCTCCTACGACACGCCGATCCCGGCCCACCAGCAACTCACCCCTCCGAGGTTCCCACGACACGCAGGAAGGGCGCGTGTGCGGTCCACGACGAGAAAAAAAAAAAAAAAAAAAAATTTTTTTTTTTTCTTCAATAGTAAAACGAACCCTCCACGCATGCTACAGAGGAGACAAGCCTGATCCCAGGCCCAGCTCCACGGGGACTCCAGCGTCAAGCCTGACAAGCCTGATCCCAGGCCCAGCTCCACGGGGGCTCCAGCGTCAAGCCTGATCCCAGGCCCAACCCAGCAGCAGGCCCAGGCCCAGGCACCCACCAGCACGCCTGACCTAGGCCCGGCCACCCACAGCCAGAGACCGACGTCGAGGGTACGACCACCCGCCCGCCATACCATACAGGCTCCGGAGACCGCCACCGGGACCCCGGTGAAAGGTGGGTGTCACCCCGCGCTGCCCGCTAGCCCACAGCACCTGCCACCAGGGCAACGGTCCCCCAGGGACAGGCACAAGTGAACGGCACCGCTCACCGCTACCATGAGCGCACCCCAAGATCAGCAGGCCCCGGGTCCCCCCGCCCCAGCGGGGAACACAGCAACCACAGCATGGCGAATGCCACCCCCCTTCTCCATGATGCCACAGGCGGACAAAGGCCCAAGGTGGGTCGAGTGGTTGGAAGATTTCAACACCTTCATTGACGCCGCGGGAGAAGAGAAATCCCCAAGACTACGCAGCATGTTTCTGAACCTCGCAGGGAATGACATTAAAATACTACTGAAAACCATCCCACAAGCAGAGCAAGCAGACTTCCCAGCCCTTATTGCAGCACTGAACAAAAGACTGGTGATTGAACCCAACAGGGATTATGAAAGATACATTTTCAATCAGTGCAAACAGAGGGCAGATGAAACGGTCGACGAGTTTATCACCCGCCTACGAATAAAAGGTGCGAACTGCCAGTTCCACGCATTCTCCCTAGATGAAGCCATTAGATTGCGAGTGATTGAAGGGTGCGTATCTCAAACGCTAAAGAAGCAACTCTTAAAAACACCCGTCACGATTGATGAAGTCAGCCAGATGGCAAGGATCCTCGAGAGAGTCGAAAAGCAAGTGACGCAGATAACTGGCACCGCCTCCTCCAAGCATGATAACAACGAGGTGATCGCGGCCATGCAGGCCAACAACGCCAGGACGACAGAGAGAGGACCCAACCTCCCCTACTCAACTGTTCCGAGAATGCAACGCCAGTGCTACCGTTGTGGAATGCCGTATCCCCATGCAGGGACATGCCCCGCATTGTCCCAGAAATGCGGCAACTGCGGGAGAGAGGGACACTTCCAATCAGTCTGCAGAGAGGGCAAACCGTTCCCAACTCAAAGACCGCCGGTCGCCCCACAATTCAAAATACCTTACAGGAATCCACAAAGCCAAGGCTATCCGTCGCGCCCATTTCAACAAAACCCGAGAAGGTAGGTCAGGGTAGTTGAAGACGTCTACCCTTTGGAAGAACCCCAAGGCGACGGACAATATGAACAGGTATCCCGCATTAGAGATGAATACGACGGGCCCCCAGCGCCCATCTCTCACTATGAGGTGGACCAACACCAACAGCTCCCCGAAGAGGAAGGGTATCAGTTTGATCACTATCGGCAAGATGAATACGTCAACCTCATCATGGACGAAGGACAAGCACGCGAGGCACCCAAAATACCAATGGAAATAGGAGGCCACCAATTCTGTTTCCTGGTTGACTCAGGAGCAACGGTCAACATAATGGGAGAAAAGGAGTTCCACCAAATCCCCAAGAAACCCACCTTAGCGCCGTCTGAGTCCAAGATATATCAATGGGGCGCCGACACTCCACTACAATCAATTGGCTTCTTCACCCGCCACCTCGTTCACGGCAATCATGCCACAACGACAAGCATACACGTAATTCGCAGCCCAACGAAAGGATGGTGCCTCCTTAGCTACAGGACGGCCTCCTCCCTGGGACTCATAGACATACACGTCCGAGATGGTGACATGATCCACTCATCAGAACCAACTCAAGTAGCGAAAGAGAGCGTGTCAAATATTCAAGCGGAACCCAGAGAGATGGACGTGATATCAAAAGACGCCATCGTGAAGGAATTCCCCCTCATCTGCAAGGGCCTAGGAAAATTGAAAGGACCCTCAGTTAAATTGCACATTGACCCCGCAGTTCGCCCGGTCCCCCAGCACCCGAGGAGAGTCGGGTTCCACCTCCAAGCCGCCGTGTCAGCTGAACTCCAACAGCTCCTAGAAAATGACATAATTGAACCGGCAGTGGGCCCGACCCCGTGGGTCTCCCCACTAGTCATCGTGCCAAAAGAGGGGGGACAGCTCAGACTCTGCGTCGACATGCGCGTCGCCAACACCGCAATCCAGCGTGAGCGACACCCCGGGCCCCGAATCGAGGACATGATCGTCCAGATAAACAAGTCCACCCTTTTCTCAAAACTGGACCTCAACCAGGGTTACCACCAACTGGTACTTCATCCAGAATCCAGAGGCATAACAACATTCGCCACACACGATGGTTTATTCCGGTACAAGCGCCTCAACTTTGGCATTTCATCGGCCGCAGAGATCTTCCACGAAACCATCAGGCAAATCATTCGCCCAATCAGAGGAGCACTTAACTACAGCGACGACATCCTAGTATTCGGCAAGTCAAAGGAGGAACACGATGTAGCTCTCCGCGCCACCTGCAAAGCCATTCAAGACGCTGGACTCACACTCAATGTCGACAAATGTCGATTCAGCAAGACCAAGCTAAAGGTCTTTGGCCACATATTCTCCGCAGATGGAATGACACCGGATCCCGACAAGGTGGCGACAATCTTCAGCCTACAAGAACCAAGGCAAATAGCGGACGTGCGATCGTTCCTGGGGATGGCAGGTTACTGCGCGAGATACATACCCCATTATGCCACAATCACGGAACCGCTCAGGAAACTCCTTCAAAGAGAGATGCTCCTCGCCTGGACGGCTGATTGCCAAGATGCGTTCGACTCCATCAAGCAACACCTAGCGGAAGCCAGGAAACTTGCCTACTTTGACCCCACCTGGCACACTGAGATCGTGGTCGATGCAAGTCCAGTCGGGCTGGGTGCCATCCTCGCCCAAACAAACGGTACAGACACCCACCCGAGACATGTGGTGGCCTATGCCAGCAGAGCCCTCTCGAAACCTGAGTCCGCATATTCGCAGGCGGAAAAAGAAAGCCTAGCAGCAGTCTGGGCATGCGAACATTTCCACAACTTTGTCATAGGAAAAAAGTTTACTCTAATAACGGACCATCAAGCCCTCCTATCACTGTTCGGCAACCCTCGAACGAAGATGCCGCCACGAATTGAACGGTGGGGTATCCGCCTGCAGGAATACGACTATCACATAATTCATCGACCGGGGGGGGAACACAACCCAGCGGACTACTTGTCGAGACACCCCACAGGAAAAGCCACACAGCGAAAGGGAGATGTAGAATACATCAGCTATGTCACCACAAACGCACTTCCCCCGGCAATTTCACTCGAGACAGTCGCTGAGGCGTCAGCTGCTGATCCATCCATAGCATTGGCTATCAACCTCACAGAACACAACAGATGGAAGTCATACAGGAAACTTCTAACGGAACATCCGGACGCGAATCGAGATGAACTAGAAAGGTTGGCAAAAGTTCATACCGAACTAGCCGTCAAGGACAAGTCCATACTCCTTCGAGGGTGTAGAATAATAATCCCAGCAGCCCTACGATCGGACATCATAAAGACAGCCCATGAAGGCCATCGCGGGGCAGACAACACCAAACGGCAACTTCGGTGCCATGTATGGTTCCCATTCCTTGACGCCCTAGTAGATCGATGGGTACGAAACTGCATGGCATGTCAATGCACAGCTAGGGCCGAAGCCCCCGCACCACTACAGTCACTGCAGATCCCCGATCACCCATGGGAAAGAGTGGCAATAGACTTTTATGGGCCCCTCGAGTCTGGCGAATACCTACTACTGTTCATTGACGAGCACTCTCGCTTCCCAATTGTGAAAAAGTCACCGTCAACAGCCTTCGCCCACATAGCAGCTGTCTTCGATGAGGTCGTGAGTGAGTGGGGCATACCAGAAGTCATCAAGTCGGACAACGGCCCGCCGTTCTGTGGTCACGACTTCGCAACTTTCGCCAAGCATCTGGGGTTCAGACACCAGAAGATTACACCAAGATGGCCACAAGCCAACGGGATGGCCGAAAGATTCATGTCATCGATCAAGAAGACCCTACAAAGAGCCAGACTCGAAAACGTTGACCCTCACCAGGCTCTGTGCAGAATGCTTCGGGACTATCGAAACACGCCGCACGAGGCCACAAACAGGACGCCGGCTGAGATGATGGTAAAATACCAAGTTCGCACTCGCATCATAAGACACCCCAACAACAAGCCGGAAGCAGATCCGGAAGTCCTAACGCGAGATGCGGAACGGAAGGAACGGGCCCGCATCCGAACAGATGAGAAAAGAGGTGCTCGCCCGAAAGAGATCCAGGTAGGAGACGAAGTACTGGTCCAACAGACGATGGTCAAAAAGACTGACCCAAGGTTCTCCCCACAGCCGCTTCTCGTGACGGCCACCAAAGAAACCATGGTAACAGCTGAAAATGAAGAACGGGAAATAACTCGGAACTGCTCACAGTTCAAACTCACCACCGTTCAGGGCCAGCAGGAGCGAGATCCCCCGGATCCGGAACCAATACCTATGGACCTGAGAGACTCGCTGTGGTCACCACCGAGATTTTTAGCTCGCCCAGGAGTGAGGAGAGTACAAGAGCTAGAAGATGATCCAGGAGAAGCCGCCAAAGGTCGACCCCATCGGGTCGTGAAGAAACCGACGCGCCTAGTTGAAGAGTGTTAATGTTGTTGTTGTAAGGACATTTGTCCGGGGGTGATGTTACACTGAGTGTCTCTTTAAGAGACACCGGTCGAGTCACGTGGTTCGGCCACGTGACGCGTGACGTTGTGAGGAGGGAGTGCCTGGGAGGCAGAAAGAAAGTGTACCCGGAATAAAGAGGACGTATTCCCTACTCTCGGTGTGCCTGTTTTATTACGTAGGCCCGCCGGGCCCAACAGTCCCAGGATGTGATCCATCCCGCCATCACTACGCTACTATCTTCATCACATCGTGCATTTTACACCAGTGGCATTTATTTAGCATGTATTATCTTGCTTTTGGTTTATCCTCTGCTTCTGTGCATGTGTTCAATGTAATCCCTTTTGGGGTGCAGCAATTAAGCACAGCAAATAAGCACCTGTGAATGTGCACAGGGTCATTTGCTTATTAATATTAATTTTTGTTACCACCTCCTGTTTTAATAGAACATATTGAATGCATTGGGCATCATCTATTGGGGATAGTGCATTGGAAACACTACACACCAAATGAATTATCCAAATTACACGTTTCAAATAACCCCCCCTACTCCATCACCTTATTTAAAATCATTGTTCATCACAAGAGCAACCTGTACTTCCCTTACACACCTACCGTCCAACAGCTGTTGCCACCTCACAGCAATATGACCCCATGCGGCAGGGTGCAGGGTGTGGACACCTGGCAAGTGGCCAGAGGTAGTGGCAAGCTCTCTGAAGGAGGGCAGCATCTCACCCAACAGCCACCAAAACCAAAAGGTCAAAGGTGCTGGACTGTGAGAAGTGGTTGGAAAGGTAAGAAGGTCCCCCAAACTGTGCTGCCTTTCTGTACCCTAATTATTAGCATGCAGTTTATTGTTGTCATTATTCTTTTCATTGTTTTGTATTTTAATTATTTGAAAATGTCAAAAGCACCAAAATAAAATAAAAATGATTATCACATTGCACAATGCCACAGTATTTAAGGATCTTTCTTTCTTATATATATATATATTTATATATATATATATTCACTCCAAATAATCTTTGTTATGGTTAAGTTGCGCTACTAAAAACCTGTGAAATCCACTAAAAAAAATGTATAAATGTGACATAATACAAACGTCACATTATAGTTCCAAGTAAAACCAAAAACCCCCAGAAATTCGCCAGTTATGGTAGCCTAGGCTCAGTGGCGCTACCTTGTACATAACAAACGGATAAAATTTGTCGCCGTACATCCGCCAACCCATATTACCGTTAGTTGCCTTTTTGCTCATTGCCGTTCACAAATTCCCTTATTACCTGCTGTGCCAAAAAAGAAAGGCGCCCGTAAAGTAAGGAAATAATGCGTTAATAACCGCCTTTCACATTGTAAGTAAAAAAATAATAATTTTGCATACACTCCAAGTACTGCATATGTCTCAGTAAAGTACATAGGGCCTCATCACGACCCAGGCGGTAAGGGGTTTACGGCGCCGTAAACAGCGCCGACCCTTACCGCCTGAGTACGAGGTCCCTTAGCTTTTAGCAGGTGTTAAAATCCATGGCGCTAAGGGACCATGGAGTTAATTACGCCACCGTAATTTACGGTGGCGTAATTAACGCCTTCCCCACTCCCATTATGCCCTATGGGGCAAAAATGGGAATGGGGAAGGGTAAATGGGGATTGGGGACTTACCGCCCCGCCAAGGTCCGAATGGGGCGGTAAGTCCGCCAACCACCATGGCGTAAACGTAGTTTACGCCATGGTGGTAAAGTCACGGCCCAGGCGGTAACTTACCGCCTGGGTCGTGATGAGGCCCAATGTCTAAATAATCTTTGCCAGTAATAGTCTAAATTAGCAAACCAGTAGTGTGTGCTACTAAAAAGTATGCTTACTTGTTGTAATCCGGGGCGGCTTTGGCAGTTTAGATTACAAAACAAAATTCTCTTTCAATATGTCTGCCATAGAAAAGTAAGGCGGTTATTGCATACATAGGCCCTCTCCCCTTTCCATGGTAGGCTGCACAAAGCACAAGTATGTGACGTGAAGCAACACTTGTAAATAAACATACAGCGACGTACAACCTAATAACTTACATTTTGAAATAATACAGTGGAAGATAAAAGAAAATGTGAACATTATAGAATTTGCAATGTAGGTTTATTTAACAACAAACTAGCAGAGTCCATCGGAGTAAGCCAATTTACAGTACGTTCACAACACTGCTTGTTAGGGCAGCATAGGAAATGGTGAAGAATAGGAACACGTTGTTTTTCTGGCATACAAAATTATTTAACTCTTCGTTGAAGCAGTCGCTTTGTTTCCACAGTTATTTCCCAGAAGTTGTCATGACCTGGAGCTTACACTACCAGAAATGAAGTGACGTTGCTCCGAATAGCGAGTTCAGCGTACAGACAAATTGGGTTTACAGACTCATTCCACGTAATTATTATGGACAGGCAACTGCTCACCAGCAGTCGCATTTGCCGTCCGAAGAAGCCCTCACTCGGCATTTGAAAACCATGGCAGACACAGTATGGTATGATATACCTATGGGGGAAAAGGTAAAGAAAGTGTCAATAACCAAACTTACGTGTTCAAACATTATATGTTAGTAAAATGTTACTAATTTCCAGGAGAACCTATATTAGCAGGCTACAAACGGCCACATTTTGCATGCACCTTAAGTAGAGTTGCCAACTCTTTGATAGTCTATCACGGGACACTTGCCTACAAGCCGGTCATGACGTCACGTCATTCACTTGTGCCGCCCCTTTTAAAATGTAATTTTTTGTAATGGCTCTTAATTCCTGGCTTAATTGAAATGCAAATGGTTTGTCCTTGGGAGGTAATGATCACGTTTTTTAACTGCAAACATGCCCATCACGACCCCAGGAACAAATCATTACAATTTCAATGAAGCCAGGCATTGCAGTTCCAACTGTAGGCTCAAAAGGAGCCAAGGCTGCAGAGCCGGCAGACAAAAAAAGCAGCAGGCGGCAGTGCCGTGGTGTACATGGCCCCTTCAGTTTTCAGAGTGGCTGTGCTGGAGGCAGGTTGGTCCGACGCAAGTCGGCAAAACCTGCGTCCCGCACAGCCACTCTGCAAAGCGCAAGACGGAGCACCTAATTGCGGGACAATCCCCTGAAATCCAGGACAGTTGGCCACCCTAGCCGTAAGAGTAAAAAAAATAGCAAGTACACAGGAAGAGGATAAATGGTTTATGAAATTAAATATAAAGGACAATTAAAAAAAATTACGTCTCGTGATTTCAAAGAATACCAACAAAAACTTGCAAAGTTACACCCAAAGCTATGTGGACAAAGTTACCGTTTCAAATAAAAAATAATAATGCTAAAAATGGATGAGTGCACTCATAAACTACAAACGTGCAACCAGGGCACTCTGCAACATTACAGGAAAAATGCAACAGTGCATAAAGGTAATACGGCAGGTACATTAGCACAATTAGATGTGCAGTAATGGTACAGTAAAGCGCGGTTCGCTGTACAGTGTGCAAAAATAAACTTAAATAATATTTACTGCCTCCATTCTGTTTGTGCAAGTTACATGCCAATGTGTTCGCAGCGAAGAGTCTTCGTATACTGATATTGCAAGTCCCCTACAAACTTTTTAAAACATAACCTTATCAATTGCTATTTTTTTCATCCCTTTCATTCCGTGAATTGCTAGTAACTTTCCCTTTTAGTCAGGGTCAAAAAACATTTGCCCCTTATACATTCACTCGGATGCACAGGCGTATTGCGCGGTCAAACGAAAAAACAACTCATCTGGCCTTCACTGAGAAACCAAATACATTCTTTCTTTGAAGCAACATATTGCAATCCAATAATGAGAACTGCTACTCGCATACACCTCCAGAATCGCTGTTTCCTGCAAACACTGCAGATGG
The DNA here is from genome assembly GCF_040938575.1 of Ambystoma mexicanum. NCBI lineage: Eukaryota > Metazoa > Chordata > Amphibia > Caudata > Ambystomatidae > Ambystoma > Ambystoma mexicanum. The sequence continues at coordinate 1,135,431,372 of NC_090926.1, forward strand.
TGGCCTTAGTGTTGTAAACTAACTACGCAAGTCTGACCGCAATTTAATTTGAAAAAGATTGTAACTACACGCCGTAATTGGTCGTGGTACATTGAGCAGAAGCTTGCGTTTAAACGTATCACTTTGGTGACAACAAAATTGCACTTTTTCAGTTTGTGCTTCCACATCCCATTGTGGCCCCCTCAAACGTGTCCTTCTGAAATACTATTACATTAATGTGACAAGTCCAATGCTGTCTTCTTTTACATGAGTTTCTGGCGATATGCGCGTACACTAAAACATGAATAAAAGATAGGGGGGCCACAGTAGAAAGCTGATGTATTTCACGCTGTTCTACAAGCAATCAGAGAAAGAGCCACATGTTTGCGGTCACAAACCTTTTCCTCCAATCACTTTAAGGTGAAAAAAGACGTTTTGAGAATCCCTGCCCCTCATAACTTTCGTCCTCTGTGCATGAAACATCAACAAATGTTCTAGAGAAAGTCACAGTGTTGGATTTTTTTTTTTAAACTTTCGTAACGAACCGTCCAAGGGTACCACAGATAAGGCTGTCAAAAAGTGCTCTTCCTATGGAAACAGCAACTGCACCATAACAACACAACAACTAAGGTGCTTGTCTAATATGCTGCAGTGGTTGTGGGCTGGACCTACACATTTGGATAGGTGCGCACAAACATTTGAATGTATATGTGTACATTGCCTTATAACTGCACTGCTGATAAGGTTGTTTCTGAGTGCTTGGCCTTCGGCCATGCATCCAACACTGTACACCCTCCCCACAACCATTTAACATGCTAACCTATACTACGGGTGTATGCATTGCTGTAATATGATGTGGTGGTTCTGGACGTGGCCTTGGGTTTTAGAAGTATTGTATATCGCCTACAGCCTGCAGCCATGCAACCAAAACTCTACATCCTGCCCACAACCACCTCAGTGATGTACAGTGGTAGGGGTGTATTGATAGGCGTGGTATGCTTCACCTCATCTCGCCAAAGACTGCATGCCTAGCTGTATGTCCATAGATATTGCAATGTTTTGGTGTGCACTGGCTTATACCTCCAGCCCTTATAACTTCAGCCAAGCACCCAACACAGCACACACTCCCCAGAACCATATAATCCATAATCAATACTACATGTGTATCTATGGTTGTGACATGCTGCAGTGGTTGTGGCCAGGGCCTACAGTTTTGGAAGTATGGCCTTCGGCCTACGGCCATGCATCCAAGACTTTAGGTCTTGCCCACAACCACCGCAGCATGTCACAACCATGGTACCGTACTAATCAATAAGAGACCCATCGGAAAATGTAATGTAATAAGGACATGAACACAATGTCAATGGTCACTAACACCTGTAACCGTGCGCAAAGTTTTTCCCCCATTCACTCTATGGGGAAAAAAGACATTTTGGGAGCCCCCCTACAAATTTCCCCCCCTGGACCAAACCTCTCCAATCTTTGCAAAAATATTCAGAGTGGACCATATACTGTTTTTGCAAAGTTTGGTGGGGGGGAGCGGAGTTATAAGCCGCCCAAAAAGTGCTCTTCCTATGGAAACAGCATTTTAACCATAACTATATATACACGTTTATTGATTTGGTGACATTTCAACCTTACAACATTAAGAGAAAGAAGGAAATGTACAGATTCATTACATAACATACAAGATTTGATTCATACATTCACAAGCAAAGGAATAAGATAAAAAATCTCATATTTCTCAGACTATTTAAACAGGACATAAATAAGTATAAAATCAGTAGAATAAAACCAGTGTACAAGTGATTAAAAACATGTAAGATAGATACTAAATATGTAAACAATGAATTGATCAAATTCAATTTCAGCAAACAATTTACCACAGCTAGATTGAGCGAAATAGAATGTCCATTAATAATCACTTTCCACATACTTTCAGGTGTTAGACGCACAAATCCAGAAAAAACATTTGCAAAAACGTTCTTTTCTTTGGATTAAGAGGCTTGGACAATGAACTTTTAGGTGATTTAATGTTTCTATTTGAGTATCATTCTTGCAGAATCTACACCAGGGTTGGGATTGAGGGGATTTAGCACGGGAGGCTAAGATTTCTTTTGTCAGCCAGAGGTTAAAGATAAATCGCATATCATTACTGCAATAGATAGGATCAGGAAATATTTGTAAATATATTGGGACCTCATTCAGTTTTTCATTCTTTAGAGTTTTGAAGTTTCCATTCTTGAATAAAATGTACTGATTGCACTCTTCCCAAGTAGTCCACCAATCATAGTCTCATCATTTTCTTTTGGCCCCCATGAGAGCATGAAGGAGTAGATTTTCGTTAATGTCTGCCTTGCGCATTAGATTAAGGCAGTAGCTCTTCCAAGAGCTTAACGATTGGTCATGCTTGGCTTGTAATGTGGAAGCCAAAGCTGGTAGTAAATTAGTAACAGTTGTGTTATTTAAGAGACATTTCCAATATAGCATAATCAGTGATTTTCAAGGATAATAGGCCTAGTTTGTATCGAATGATTTGTATAGGCAAGGATTGAGGTAAACAAAGGACCTTATTCCAAAGGATTCCTTCTAAAAGGAGCCATTTCAGACAGTATTCAGGGAGTTTAGCGTGGGCAGTGTCGGAAATAGTAGAATGCTATAACTGTCATGTGTGAGCATTTTCCATATTTGAGCCTTATAATAGTAACTTGGGCAGCCAAAGATTCCATTCTGGCCCAAGTATCAGAATTCCTGGATCACATCAAGTCTTTTATTATCTATGGTCCATCTATACCAGTTCGAACGTGGTAATTTCTGTGTAGTCATAATAAGGATGTCTGATTTTTCTACATTAATAGAAAGAGAATTAAGACAAGCATAGTGACTAAGGCTCTTAGTTTCTTTGTAATCCTATTGGAGTTTTATTTTATAGCATGAGATCATCGGATTAGAGTAGCCTGGATATTGAAGTAATCAACCATCTCCATGAAAACCTGGGTATCACCGATCAGGCTCTGGCCTGGCTGACCTCTTTCCTCTCAGATCGACCCTACCAGGTCCAACTTGAATCCTTCCTATCATCTATCTTCCTCTCTACCTGTGGTGTTCCCCAGGGGTCTAACCTCTCACCCTGGCTTTTCAACCAATACCTGGCAACCCTCGCCCACTGCATTGCCATTTTCTGCTCAAACTTCCAGTGCTATGCTGATGACACTCAACTCATTTTCAGACTACCCTAGGCCACCTCCTCTCCCTCTCTCATCTCTGATTGCCTAATTGCCATTCAAGATTGGAGTGCCACCAACGATCTTTGTCTGAATGCCAGCAAGACGGAAATCCTCCTCATCGGCACACCATCACCATCCTTTCCCCTCACTCTCTGGCCTGCCTCCCTTGGCCCTCCTCTTACCCCCACCTGCGAGGCTAAGAACTTCGGGGTCATCTGACTCCACACTTTCCTTCCCCGCCCACATCTCTGATGTCTCTAAAAAGTCTAACTTCCTTCTGCACCTCCTCAGAGGTACTCTGCCTTTCCTCTCCTTCTCCCCGAAGCTCACTATCTCCCTAGCTCTGGTTCTCTGTAGGTTGGTCTATTGTAACATCCTCTTTCAAAATCTACCTGCCTCTACTGTTCGCCCTCTGCAACTAATCCAGAACAGGACTGCAAGACTTGTCCTTGGCCTTAAGCCCTGTGATCGTATCTCTCCAGCTCAGAAATCTCTCCATTGGCTCCCAGTGGATGCAAGGATTAAATTCAAAATCCTTTGCATTGTCCACAAAGCTTTCTGGGGCCTAGGTCCAAAATAGCATCAGCTATCCTTCCGCAAATACCTGCCGTCTCGAACTCTTCGCTGGGGGTATATCTCTTTCTTCGGCTGGGGACTCCCCCTGGAACAGCCTCCGTGCCACTCTAAAACTTGAGGAGAACCATCTCCGGTTCCGAAGCACCTCAAGACCTTCCTCTTTGCATCTGCCTTCACCCCCACCCCTCTCTCTTTCCCCTGCTGATCTGTTCTCTCTCGGAACTATGCTCCTGGCCACCCTCTATCCTCCAGGCCCAGGTACCTGTTCACCTTGCCACCCTCCCGCACTGCCTCCGAGCCACCCCTTGCACTGGGGTCTGTATCTATACCCATACAGCACCCCTGTTTTTTTTCCTGCACTTATCAGACCTACCCTGTCAGCCGCTTTAAACCCAGCACATGCCACTTGTTGGCTGCACTACCAGTGTTTGTTGCCTTTATTATTTATTAATTTTATGTATTATTATTTATGTTTCTCCTCTGCTCCGCACTCTCCTTTTCTCCCCCCTTCCATGCACTTTTCCCCCTCCCCCTCTCCCATGCACTTGCACGTTCTCAATGTCACTGGGCCTAGTAAGATGGTTTTATTCTCCCCTGTTCCCCTTCCCTTGCCTTGTCACACTCTGAAACACTTGTGTATGACCGCGATAAAAAGAAAATAAATATAACTAGAAGTGTTTCCTACTTTTGGGGAGAAGGAAGACATGGCATTTAGACGTATACCAATATCTCTAATCAAAAAATTGAAGAGAACAGATGCTAAAATCCAGCCTTGTTCAAGCCCTCGGAAAGTTGGAATCGATTGGGATAGGCCTTTGTGATTTAATTTGACACAAATTGTTGTGCCTGTGTGAAATTGAATTAATAAATTAAGCCGGTAGGTAGGCATTTAGCAATTGAGACCAGAGCAACTCTCTGGGGATTGAGTTGAATGCTTGTTTGAAATCTATAAAAGACAGGTATACAGGTTGGCCTGAATAGAAAACAGGTTTTTTAATGGCTGTCAAGATGAGTAGGTTCACTGATGTTCCTAAATTAGGGACAAACCCAGATTGATGGATATCTAGTAACGAAGTCGCTGTGAGCCGCCATTTTAGAATGTCTTTGAGTACCAAAGGTCCAAAGATCTTACCCGGAATGTCCAATAAAGCTATCGAACGATAGTTCCATGGTAATTACATATTTCCTTTCTTGAAGATTGGAATGATTATAGATTGCTTCCAGGAATTTTAATAATGCCAGAATTAAGAACTTGTTGGAAAATTGAGAAAAGGATGGATGTCCATATTTCTCGGTGTGCTTTTAATGCTTTTAGTGCTTTTAAGGCTCTTTCCTGATCCGCGCTTGTAGTTTTCTGTTTTTGTTCATACTGTTACAAAAGCAACACAAAAAAACTATGGGTAGTGTGTTTTTTATCTGTGTGTTTTGTCCCTGACCGCAAACCAGAAGTCAGTCGCTGAAGCAAAGGGTCTTGTACCTGGGCAAAGGGTGCATCGTGTATAGGACTATGGGCCTCATTATGGGTCCGGCAGTAACCTTGCTGGTGCCACCGGCAGCTGGAAAGTCAGGCGCCGGTAAAAATGTAAGTCCCCATTCCCATAGAGTCCTATGGAATTCTATGAGAGTGGGGACACGGAAGCACCGTCACCAGTCTGCCTACCGTGTTAAGACCTGTTGGGCACAGCAGCCACGGCAGGCAGACTCAGAGTTCGCCGGTCCAGAAACAAGGGTGCCGATGCGCTTACCGGTACCCTTGATTCCAGACCGGTAAACTCCTAACGTCAAATAATGATGACAGTACCTTAATCTTGGTAACACAGTAGAAACACTGTTTTTGCAGCTTTCGTGGTATGTTACACATTCATCATCATTCTTGTACATTATTATTTAATACCATCATGGCTGTGGATCTGACACACCTTTTGTCTCGTTATCATGTGCCACTCCAACCCCTGCTGTCCAGGCCCCCACATTTGAATTCTCTCACCTCCAATTATGACTTCTCTTACAGTAGAGTGGCACGTTCACAGTGGATGTTAAGCTGCTGCACTTGAATTAACCTTAGTAATGGCCTTTAAAGCAGGACCCTACTTACTGGACAATTGTCCAGATTCCATACACTTGGCCACTCCCTTCTGGCGCGGGCCACCAATAGATCTGCACAGTCACTATTGTGTCTCATGGAGCAACCGTTAACATTACTACCATTGCTCGGCCTCTGCCTCATAGACATTGTGGTTGCTGCCATTGCCAATCACATTTGGCGGCTGCCCCTAGTCTGCATCTATAGTGATGGATAGAGTTAGAGCTGTGAAGCAGCCAACACATTCAATGTACTGGTCATACAATGCAACATTAAACATTGATATACAATAGACTACAACACTGTTTCTGAACTTGTAATAATTCACATGTGGTTCATGAACAATGCAATTTTTACATTTTAAATCCACATTGTTGATTATAGCGAGCTGTGCTCTGGGGCAGATGGCAGCTGTTGAGTGGAAAGACAATATTAGCCTGGTTGCTACCACTGGGAGATTTAAGGACACAACCTAGCGGAATGCCCTGCTACGCAGTGTTACCAAGCTGACATATTCAGAGAATGGAATAGCCTACGTCTAGTTATCTAAAACATACCCTAACAACAGGAATGGTCTTTCCTGTCGCTACAGTATTCAGGGATGGACAGCATTTAGCTCTACAGATGTTTTGGACTAAATCACCTATCTGCCCTAGCCAGCATGGTCAATGGGCAATGGTGAGGGGTCACTGGAATTGTACTCCAAACCATTTAGAGAGTTGCAGGTTGCAGACCCGAACTTGTGTGTGCTTAATATGCAGCCAATATGTAGGTGCAGGGACTGCATCAAAGTCATGAGGGATTCTTTTGGGGTTTCCTGTGCTGAGATCCACAAAATTCACACTTGTGTTCACATAACGTTTCTGTAGTGGTCATGGAAAACGATGCATGAAAATATATTTTCCAATTAATATGTAGATGTGCTCCAAACATAGCTACTGTAATATCCTATGACCTACCTCCATGTGCAAACGGGAACTATCACCAAGTAAAATGTAGTCTTGTGTGGAATCTTGAAAATGACATTCTTGTGTCTATATTTAAGAAAGATCACTGCGATTTGAAGATCCATGTGGGCTTGTTTCATCACAGATACATTCAACGTACCGCCACTACAGCCACAGAAGCAGAACATGCTCTACACCATGCCACTCAGGGCACTGCATGTAACCTATGAATTATTGTATTGCTGGGAGGATTTCTCAAGAGCAATGTGTCAGTCTTGGGAACAGGTTGATACTGTGCCTCGTGGGTGTCATACCCCAGCCTGACAAACCCCAGGTTGATAAACAGAGTACCGCACTGTGAGTAATCAAGGTACCAACATTTACCAAGTGCTCTGAAACTGGATTCCCAATGATACCAGCATTATACAAAACATGAGAATTATTAATATTGTGTAATGTTAATGGGATGCACACCACACATCTTGTTCTCTCTCTTTTGCTCATAGCGATGGATGCACTTGTTGCCATCCGTCTCATGCGCTCTCTCTCCATCGCTCTCTATCTCTCTGGTGTATGTCTCAGTGAGGTGCGCGCTTTGTCACCCCTCTCTCTCTCACGCTAGGCTGTACATCACTATGTCTCTGTCTCTCTGTGGTGAACTTCTTATCCCTCTTGCGCTGGCTCTCTTTGCTCTAGATCTTCATGTCTCTCAGAAGGGTCACTCTTTGGCTTCCCTTCCTCGCGACTGTATGCACCTGTCTGGCTCTTTCTAATCTCTCTCTCTCTCTCTCTCTCTCTCTCTCTCTCTCTCTCTCTCTCTCTCTCTCTCTCTCTCTGTGCCAGAACGGTGATATTTAAACCCCACCCTTATATCCCTGCCATCTCCTGACCCACCCTCAAGCTTTTAACGCCTCCATCGCCTCACGTGCAACCACAATTTCGCTCCTTGCCATCTCCTGAACCATCTCCGCCTTTGTAAACTTGCCTTCACCTTGGTTTGTGGTCTGAAGGACGTGAACAAAAGACTGACCAGAGAAAGAAGGCGGCATCTGCAAGGTCAGCAGTTTGTTTACGGGCCTCTCCCAGTGCCTTTCTGGGGGTCCCGTCCCACCCCTGCACCCTCCTCTGCTCTAAGGACCCTGGCCCTCTCCACTTACCTGTTGGGGGTAAAAACTGTCCAAATGGAAGGTTTGCTCTTGTGTGTGGAGGATGGAAACAGAAACAGCAACCTTTTCCTGAACTAGATAAGTATTCACTCATTTCCTTTGGATCAGTTCTGTGTAAGAGTACAGAACATATAGTGGGCTTACCATGCAGTGTCAGATACACACTGTGAGTGACAGATGAGTCCAGAATTTGTTCTCATCGTGTCTGTGTTTCGGAAGTATTTAAGGACATTTTGAGGGCTATCCCTGGGACATTTTCCGAAGAGGCATTTTACGTCCTGAAGATGATATATTTGAATTACATGTCCTGTATGATCATTTCTGTTTTGCAAGCATTTTCTTTTTATTTTAGTACATTGCTAATTTGCAAGAATATACCAGTACAGAGGCTAAAAGTACCCCAGTGGGAATATTGTACAGTACGGTTTTCTGATTCACCACTAACATGTAAAGTACCCTTCCCCTATATAACAGCGAAACTGCATAAAAGCGGTGCACCCAATTCTGAGAATAAATATATTTCATTGCACCACTGAAAGATGTCAACTTCTGGTGTTCGACAGATTTTTTTATGCTAACATGGCAGAATATTCCTCGTGATAATCAGCCCTTTTAAGCAAAACACAGGGGCAATAGTCTGTACAATGGGAAGACACTCTAGACCAAAGATGTAGGTTTCTTCAACTCATGTATTTATTACATGTTTCCAATTTACAGGCAACCCGTAGCAAGGATAACATCCTTTTATCCATATTGAAAAGTCAAACATGGCATGCTCTGTGATTATAGGAAAGTAAAGAAGATACTGCTTAGTGGTAAAAGTGACATAACATATGCATTTTGGGGTATACTGTCTAATGACAGTATGGGTGCTTTGGAACCGATATAGGTTCCTTCAGAGCTTGGGCCTGCCACAACACCTCAGAAACCTTTCTAATCTCTTTTGGAAAGCTATGCAAGTCACTGGTTGAGAGGTTGAGTTCCATACCAGGAACAGCCTCAAATGAGAACAGTGATGCAGACCCACTGGCTGAACATTGCAGTTTTAAAGTTCAGATGTATTGGCACCTCACAGAAATACAGCTTCAAGGTTGGCACCTGTGTTTTACATATATATATATATACATATATATATATATATGTATATATATATATATGTATATATTCTTTCTTACTGTTTTATTCTCTGTTTTCTCCTCCTCTCCCTTCTCCCTCTCTCTTCCCGCCCTCCTTTACTTTTTTTCTATACACTTACTCTATCAGAATTGTCCCTGGACCTAGTATGATAGCAACAAATGTTTGTTACCCCCCCCCCCCACCAGCACTATTTTAAATGTCGCCAGCCTAGTACGATAGTCACTTTTTTTTGTTCCTCTCCCTCCTTTCTCCTCCTCCCCCCCTCACTCACCTCTCGTCAATCTCTGGCACTACCAGAAATGTTGTCAGGCCTAGTCTGGTAAGTCGCCTGTCTGTTTCCCATTTCCTTCCTAACTGTGTTTTAGCTCTTGCATCTGAAATGTCGTCAGGCTGAGTACGATAGTTAATTTCACATTCTTGTTGTTCATGGCCTGTAAGAATATCATTGTATTTTCCCTTGTTCCCTCCCTTGCTGTGAAGCGCTTTGAAACACATTGGGCCTCATTACGAGTCCGGCGGTAGGGGATACCGGCCACCAGTAAGGAGACCGGTGCCGGTAATCCCCTACCGCCCGATTCCGAGGTCCCCTAACGGGAACTGCTAGGGATGTGTGGTCGGACCACACGTCCCTTACGGGTCCCGTTAGGGGACCAGGCCCAATAGCACCTTCCCCATTCCTATTGAGCCCTATGGGTGCTCAATGGAAATGGGGAATGGTTGGTGCAATGGGGACTTACCGGTCCCGCCAGGGTCGGACTAGACCGATAAGTCCCCATTGCACCACATGGGACTCAGTCCCGTTATTGGTGGCAGTCATGGCGCAAATAGCACCATGACTACCACCAATCTCGGAATGAGGCCCATTGTGTATTGGCGCTATATAAATAAACTATCATATCATATCATATATCATCATGCATGACGAAGACACACAGAGTATGTCCAATGATTGGATTTCAAGTTACACAACTACGAAAGCATAGACACAAGCGTTCTAGGGAACCAAGTCATTACCATGCTGGAATGACGATGTCCCAGCAATGAAGCATCTTGAAGATGAGACCGTAGAGACAGGCTACAACGCTATAGATGACAACTACAATGCTCCACAACAAGGCATCTACTTCATTAGAAAGCTCATTGTGAATATGATTGCCACAATTCACGATGACATATGCTTAAAGGAGCAGGGAGCCTCTGCAAATCTTTAACAAGTGACTGCCCTGCTAGACACACTCTCAAGAGACGTTCCACATGGGAACTTACTGTCTTTTCCCATTCAGATGAGAGAATTGAATTTCTCAACCCAAGAAAGGAGGCACGTTAAGTCAGAAACCACAGACATGCTGTTGAGAGCACTGAGCACACATGGTTTCTCCATAGCCCTGGGATACAGATGTACCGTCTGAGACAATACACGGGGTCCTGAACATTCCAGTACCTACAAAAAGGTTGTGTTGTGGTTTGCTTGTGGGAATTGCCAGCCTCATCTCAGTAACCAATATGGTCACTTGCTGTGGGCTCATTCTCCAACCATGAGTACATGCAAAGCCAATGCAACCACAACGGCCCAACGTCAAGCTCAGGTAATAAAAAAGTAGGCTGCTGGCATGCATGGTCAAATCAACTTCTTTATTCCATAAGTGTTAACCGCATCCAGTTAAGCAATAGCGTGAGCAGCCACGGCCTCTTGCTTCCGCTCCAAGCTCCTGCTCCTTCAAGTGATTTTTCTAAAACAAAGCATTCTTTTCAGCTGAAGGATTCCAGATTGGTCCTGGAACATTATCAGTCAATTGTTACGCTCATCTGGCTCCCACAGAGGCGTCGATCTGATCTGGACAGCTGCGGTCTACACCAATGTGACGCGTAGGGCCGAGATGACGGGCTGGACTGGCCCACCTAGCTTCTTTTGCTTGGCTCGTAGGAATATCCTTCTGCAAATGGAGAAAGGGAATTAACCACCTGTGGAGTCAAGTGTAAATTCCTCCCAACCCCTCTGTTCTCCCCACAGATCACCTTTGATGTCCCCTCCTATAGTCTCACCTGATGGTTTGAAAAGATGAGCTCTCCATCCTGCATTGAGTGCAGGGGCGCGTTGATAACCAGTTGCTTCACTGGCTCGAAGGATTCGGTGAGTTCCAGAACAATAATGACTCGAAAAATATGTAGTTCGTAAGAGTTCATTTGTCTGACTTTCACTCTTGTCCGATTCCTTGCAGTTTGCAGCTTGACCCCAGCGAAGAGTTCCTCGTGGTAGCTGATGAAGTTCAGGTAAGGATTTGGCTGAACCTACGCAGTTCAATAAAATAAGGCCAGAATGTAAGCTGCGTGTTCCCTTATTCAGGTGTGGCGAGAAAATATGAAGTTCGAGGAATTATGCCTCTGTCGGTAAAATTAGGTGTCTATTGCGGTGAGAAGAGTTCCCCTTATTGTCCCGTTGTCTCACCTTGTCATCCTTTTGTTCCCCTTAGGGGCCGGGGTGCGGAGAGGATGCAATGGAGGCTGCGCCGACCTGTGAAGAGGAATAGTACCCCCGGCGGTAATCAGGTAAGTCTATAGGGGTAGTTACTATTGCCTCTGTTTATTTCCTAGGCTCACCTTTGCTGTTCTTGTGTTCCCCTTAGGTGCCAGAATGCGGCGGAACGTGCAGAAGGATGCGGTGGACCGTGAGGATGCTGCAAGGGCCGGTGAGTTCAGCGCGGCGCTGCAACAGGCGAGGCGGCGCGCGTAAATGCTTCTTTCTTCCAGTTTGAAGGTGCGGTGGATCCGGAATCCAGGTAAGGATCGAAGGTTTGCTCTTATTCTAACCTTTCTCCTTCTGTTCCTCCCTTTTTCTAGGAGCTGCAGACTCGAGGCTGGCGTGGCAGAAGACTGGATGCAGGCTTGCAGACACGGTGAGCGTTACGCTGTTGGATGCAGAATAACACGAAGCGTGTGCTGCTCTTCGGGCCTGATTTAAATAGCCTCCAAAGTAGTCCCAGGTGAGTATTCTTCCCCAGCCCCACCCGAGTAAAAAATAGTCCCTAGGTAAAATAGTCCCTTCCAAGCCTCATTTGGCTTGGAGCTCTGCAGCATGGTCTGCATCAGGTAAGTTTACTCTATGAGCCTAGCGCCTATGGCGCCAGGACTGACTCCCCATACGAGCCTGGCGCCACAGGCGCCAGGACCGCACCCAAAAAGCCCCTAACAGGGGCTTTTGGGCTTGCTCAAAACAACTTGATGCCGGCTTCCGCGGTTGCTGGACCTGGTCTGGTTCCCCGGGGGTAGGTATCATGACAGCACTCCCCCTCAAAGCCCCTCCTAAAGTCGTTTTGGTTTGTCTGGGAAATTTCGGTGGAATCTTTTCACCAATCGAGGTGCATGCACGTGGTCACTGGGTTCCCAAGACCTTTCCTGTGGTCCGTACCCTTTCCAGTCGATTAAATAAAAAGGTTTTGACTTCACCATCTTGGAGTCCAGGATATTCTTAACTTCAAATTCGGGTTCCCCGTCTATAAGGACGGGGTCTGGTGGCTTGGTTGGTCTTGTCCCTGGTTGCACTGGCTTCAAAAGTGACACATGAAAGACGGGATGAATTTGCATATTAGCAGGTAAGTCCAACTTGACGGCCACCCGGTTGATAATGGCCTTAATAGAGTAAGGTCCCAAATACCTAGGGTTAAAGGTCCGCGTTCCCTTGAGAGGTATGTGTTTTGTGGCCAACCATACTTGGTCCCCTATCTGGTACTGTGGAGTATCACTTCTATGCCGATCAGCATCTTTCTTATATTTCTCCTTCGCCTGTTTCAAATGTGCAGTTGCCTGCTTAAAGGCTTGTGTAATCGTAGCGTGTAGATGGTCCACTGCGGGCATTTCTAAGTGTTGGGGTGAGTCAAGGTCTGAGGTTCGAGGGTGGTGCCCATATAGGGTATAAAAGGGACTTTGTCCAGTTCCAGAATGTACTGAATTATTGTATGCATATTCGGCGATCCAAAGGATGTCCTTCCAATTACTCTCAGTTTGATGTAACATACAACGCAGGTATTGTTCAAGAGTCTGGTTGGTCCTCTCCGTTTGACCATCGGTCTGGGGGTGGTGACTGGTCGATAATCTCACGTCGACTTGCGCCAATTGACACCATTTCTGTCATGATGCCTACCCCCGGAGCATCAGGCCAGGCCCAGCACCCCCGGAAGCAGGCATCATGCCCTTGGGTAAAAGCCCAGCGGCCCCTTATAGGGACTCTTTGGACTCAGTCCTGGCGCCTTTGGTGCCAGGCTCATGTTGGACATCAGTCCTGGCGCCATAGGCGCCAGGCTCATAAAGGGAGGTGTTTTGTGCACTTACCTGATGCAGACCATGCTGCACGCTTCAGGCCTCCCTGAGACCTGAAAGGGACTATTTTTTCATAGGGACTATTTTTTCACTTGGGCGTGGCCAGGGAAGGATACATACCTAGTTGGGGAAGGATACATACCTGGGACTTCTTTGGAGGCTATTTAAGCCACGCCCAGACAGCAGCTCATGCTTCGCGTTGTTCTGCTTCCTGCAGCTTAACGCTCACCGTGTCTGCTCCTGCTCCTGGACTACAGCCACTCCCATCTTGAACCTGAAAGACCTGCAAGGAAGGAAGAGAAGAGAAAGGTGAAAACCCAGGATTATTTAAAGCTTCTTACCTGCATCCGGAATATTCTCCCCAGCATCCCTGAAGGAGGACTTCAATTTAAAAGCATCGCGTTGCTCGCTGCAGCGCCACGCTTCACTCACCTGTCCTGTCCTTGAGACATCTCCCGGCTCCATCGCGGCTGTCAGTATCGGACGCCACATCTCTGCACCTAGGGGAGAGAGGAAGAAACAAAAGGTGAGCAGAAGGACACACAGAAGGAAAGCCTGATTACCAGCCATAATACTTACCGGCTTTTCTTCCACATTTCGGGTCGGCGCCGCCCCGTTGGCAGGTACCGTACCCCGGCCCCTATGGGGAAAGGACTAGAGACATTTCAGAGGAATGATAAGGACATCTAGAGGGATCGCCCTCATTACTACTCACCTCGGCAGGTTAATCCCTCGACGCATCGCCTTCATTCTGCACATGAAATAAAGGACAGATCACAGGTGAGAAAGACAGCATAAAGGGGGCCTCACTTGAACTTTGAACTTTCATACTTACGGCGCATCGCTCAGGAAAGTCAAGTGGATTTTGCCAGCGCCATTCTGAAAACCAGTGAAGTAACTGGACGAACGTGCGCCCCTGCACCAGAAGCAGGATGGAGAGTTCAACCTTCCAAACCATAAGAAGGACATTCCTACGGGCCAAGGAAGCACGATTTGGAGGTCCTGTCCAATCGGTGTTCCGGGTCCTGCGCATCACGCTAGAAGAGGCCGCAGTAATCCAGACTAGATCAGCGCCCCCGTGGGAACCAGGTGGGCGTTACAATTTCTTCAAAAAATGTGAAACTAATTGACTGCCCCGGTCAGAGACCAACACGGACGGAAATTAAGGATTAAGGCTGAAGGTAGTCCTTTTAAAGGAATAAAGTGGACCATCTTGGAAAAAAGATCCACAATAACTAGAATGGTGTTAAACCCATTACAAGGAGGTAGATCAGTAATAAAGTCTAACGATAAGGTGTGCCATGGTGTAGGCGGAATGTCTAAAGGTTGTAAGAGTCCAGCTGTTTTTTTCTTTTGACTTTTGTTTTGTGCGCAAATGCCACAAGACATCACAAATGATTTAATATCCTTTCGCCAGGTGGGCCACCAGAATTGTCTTTTAATCTTAGCTTCAGTTTTTGCAATACCTGGGTGCCCCTCCATCAGGGTATCATGATAACGGGAAATGACTTGCTCTTGTAGTTCCTTGTGTGGCAGAAACAGTCACCCTTGGTAATAAGGCAGATCATTGGTGACAGAGTAGTCCGGGCCTTTCTTTACCCAGTCCTGCAGGGCTGTAGGATCAAAGAGTTGCTGGATCTTTACCTGAATGTCCTCTAGTGTCTGTAGAGTAGTCATGCCATGGATCCTTTGTTCGGAAATTATCGGTACAGGTTCTGGGTTCACTTCTGCCTCTCCCATCCCAATTCGGGATAAGGCGTCTGCTTTACCATTCTTACAACCTGGTCAATAGGTTATCACGAAATCAAACTCGGCAAAGAACAATGCCCATCGGAGTTGACATGACGATTGGGCCTTGGCTGTTTTTAAATACTGCAAGTTCCGGTGATCGATGATCACAGTAATGGTATGCCTGGCACCGAGAAGGTAATGCCGCCAAGCCTTGAAGGCGGATTTAATGGCTAATAACTCCTTGTCTGTAACCGCATAGTTTAACTCGGGTGCCGAGAACTTTGTGGACCAAAATGCTACTGGGTGAAGCTGGCCAGTTTCAGGGTCCTTTTGAGACAGGACAGCTCCCATGGCTAGACTGGATGCATCAGTTTCCACTATGTATGGAAGTTCAGGGCGTGGGTGCTTTAACACAGGTGCAGACGTGAATTTCGCTTTCAGCTCTTGGAAGGCCTTTTCAGCTTCTTCAGTCCATATAAAGCGTTTATTTTTTCACAAGAGTGCTGTGATGGGATGTACGACATGTGAAAAATCTGGGATGAACCTGCGGTAGAAATTGGCAAAGCCGAGCATGCTTTGTACTCCCTTAATTGAACTTGGTAATGACCACTTAAGGATTGTTTCCACCTTTCGTGAGTCCATTCGGACTCCCTTTGGGGTCAGGATAAACCCAAGGAATTCAACTTCTATGGCATGAAAAATGCATTTTTCTAGTTTTGCGTATAGTTTGTGCTGGCGTAATTTCTCAAGGACTGCTCGGACGTGCTTCACATGGTCAGATTCTGAAGAGGAGTATACTAGAATATCATCAATATACACGACAACACAAACGTCAATGGGCCTCATTACGACCCTGGCGGTAAGGGGTTTACGCCAGCGTTAGCTGCGCCGACCCCTTACCGCCAATTACGAGGTCCCTTAGCGCCATGGAGCTTTTAACACCCGCTTTTAGCGGGTGTTAAAATCCATGGCGCTAAGGGACCATGGAGTTAATTACGCCACCGTAATTTACGGTGGCGTAATTAACGCCTTCCCCACTCCCATTATGCCCTATGGGGCAAAAATGGGAATGGGGAAGGGTAAATGGGGATTGGGGATTTACCGCCCCGCCAAGGTCGGAATGGGGCGGTAAGTCCGCCAACCACCATGGCGTAAACGTAGTTTACGCCATGGTGGTAAAGTGACGGCCCAGGCGGTAACTTACCGCCTGGGTCGTAATGAGGCCCAATGAGTTCACGAAGGACATCGTTCATGAAGTATTGGAAGGCTGCTGGTGCATTGCACAACCCGAAAGGCATCACCTGGTACTCGAAAAACGCATACTTAGTGCGGAAAGCAGTCTTCCATTGGTTGCCCTCTTTTACACGTACCAGATGGTATGCCCCCCGAGATCTAACTTGGTGTATATACAGGCGTCCTTCACTTGGTCTAATAGTTCAGGGATAAGAGGCAATGGGTATCGGTTCTTAACAGTTATCTGGTTCAATGTGCAGTAGTCTATGCACGTTCTGAGGTCACCTTCCTTTTTGGGCACGAAGAACAAAGCTGAAGATGCAGGGGACTTGGATGGGCGAATAAAGCCATTGGCAAGGTACTGGTCTAAATATTGTCGTAGGTGAAGGTTCTCAGGATCCGTAAGGGCATAGATCCTGCTACAAGGGGGTTGTGCACCGGGTATGAGATCGATTTGACAATCGTATGATCTGTGAGGAGGTAAGGTGTTTGCCTGTTCCTTTTGGAAGACATCCTGGAATTCTTGGTATTCTGGAGGTAGTTGCATGACTGCTGTGGTTACTGTGGCCAGGCCTACGTTTTGTTTTTTCTGTGGGTAACAGGTTTGTGCACAATCCGGGAAGGTTATTCTCTTCTCTCGCCAATCAATACAAGGATTATGTGTTTCCAACCAAGGTATCCCCAGTATTATTTGGAACTGTGGGGCTTTAATTAGATCAAACACAATAGTCTCTCAATGCCCATCCTGACCCAATAGTGTCATCTCTGCGGTGGAATGAGTTACAGGCCCAGAGGCAATTTCAGTTCCATCGACTGTGGTGATGACATCTGAGGTGGTTTTTCGGCAGAGAGGTAGATTCATCCTGGAAGCCAATTCGTAGTCCACATAGTTTCCTATGGCCCCGCTATCAATGTATGCCCTTACTGCGTGCATACGCGATGGCTGCCCTGGATCTACGAGGACCATTGATATGATGAAATGCGAGGTCTGAGTATCCTTCTTCAAGCTCGGCAAGCGGACCTCTACGCTTGTCGGGCGTGGTCGTTTCCCGAGTCTGACTCCATATGGCCTTTATCAGCAGCTCCTACCACCTTCTTGGGTGGTTTTAAAGGGCAATCCTGTAGAAAATACCCAGAAGTTCCACAGTATAGACACAATTGCATTTGTCGTCTCCTTTCTCTTTCCTTCTGGGTTAAGGGTCCTTTAACCCCTCCGATTTGCATGGGTTCTGAGGCATCTGCTCCTTTGGGGTTAGCGTGAGTTTTGACCAATACCCGATTCTCAAACTTGGCTCGATCAGCCTTTCTGTTCTGAAGTCTGTGATCTAACTGGACCACTAAGTCTATATATTCAGCGCAGTCTTGAGGTGGGTTCACGACTTGAGCCAAGACATCATTGAGTTCTCCTCGAGGCCCTCGATGAAATAACGTGATTAGTTTTTCCTCAGGCCATCCGGTTTCCACTATCAACCTATTAAAGGTCGCGATGTGGGATAGAAGGTCCTGGTTACCCTGTCTTAGGGACAAAAGTTTGTTATCCAGGGCCTGACCTTGGGAGTGCCGGGCAAATAGTCTTTCCATGCTAGTTTGAAAGCCCTGAAAATCCTGAAGAATTGGGTCATCCTGAGTGACAAGTGGAATTGACCAATCAGCTGCACTGCCGCTGAGATATGACAATACAAAGGCTACCTTGGCTTGGTCGTTTGGGAAGGCTCCAGGTCTGCATAAAAAGTGCAGGCGGCATTGGTTCATAAACACGGCGAACCTTTTGGGATCTCCGGCAAAGCGTTCGGGTGGAGCTAATGGAATATTTCCTGGTAGGTTTATTTGCACAGGGTTACTCGATAACACAGGAGCTGGGTTACCCCTGGAACCAGGTAGGGGTGCCTGTCCAGCCTGGCTTTGCAATAGCTGCCTAGCAAGGTCATCAGTTCGCTCCTTTGACGAAATCAGTTCTCTCCTAAGAGCATTACTTTCTTGACGGGCCGAATGCACTTCAGCCCTCAGTTCCTTTAGTAATTGGGCCAATTGGTCAGTCTCTGAGATTTCCATAACGCCTGGGTGGGAACTTGTGGGTAGGCTTTGCGTTCTGTTACGCTCACCAGGCTCCCACAGAGCGTCGATCTGATCTGGACAGCTGTGGTCTCCACCAATGTGACGCGTAGGGCCGAGATGACGGGCTGGACTGGCCCACCTAGCTTCGTTTGCTTGGCCCGTAGGAATATCCTTCTGCAAATGGAGAAAGGGAATTAACCACCAGTGGAGTCGAGTGTAAATTCCCTCCACCCCCGCTGTTCTCCCCACAGATCACCTTTGATGTCTCCTTCTATAGTCTCACCTGATGGCTTGAAAAGATGAGCTCTCCATCCTGCATTGAGCGCAGGGGCGCGTTGATAACCAGTTGCTTCACTGGCTCGAAGGATTCGGTGAGTTCCAGAACAATAATGACTCCGAAAAATATATAGTTCGTAAGAGTTCACATGTCTGACTTTCACTCTTGTCCGATTCCTTGCAGTTTGCAGCTTGACCCCAGCAAAGAGTTCCTCGTGGTAGGTGACGAAGTTCAGGTAAGGATTTGGCTTAACCTACACAGTTCAATAAAATAAGGCCAGAATGTAAGCTGCCTGTTCCCTTATTCAGGTGTGGCGAGAAAATATGAAGTTCGAGGAATTATGCCTCCGGCGGTAAAATTAGGTAAGTCTATTGCGGTGAGAAGAGTTCCCCTTATTGTCCCGTTGTCTCACCTTGTCGTCCTTTTGTTCCCCTTAGGGGACGGGGTGCGGCGAGGATGCAATGGAGGCTGCGCCGACCCGGGAAGAGGAATGGTACCCCCGGCGGTAATCAGGTAAGTCTATGGGGGTAGTTACTATTGCCTCTGTTTATTTCCTAGGCTCACCTTTGCTGTTCTTGTGTTCCCCTTAGGTGCCAGAATGCGGCGGAACATGCAGAAGGATGCGGTGGACCGTGAGGATGCTGCAAGGGCCGGTGAGTTCAGCGCGGCGCTGCAGCAGGCGAGGCGGTGCGCGTAAATGCTTCTTTCTTCCAGTTTGAAGGTGCGGTGGATCCGGAATCCAGGTAAGGATCGAAGGTTTGCTCTTATTCTAACCTTTATCCTTCTGTTCCTCCCTTTTTGTAGGAGCTGCAGACTCGAGGCGGGCGTGGCAGAAGACTGGATGCAGGCTTGCAGACACGGTGAGCGTTACGCTGCTGGATGCAGAATAACGCAAAGCGTGTGCTGCTCTTCGGGCGTGGTTTAAATAGCCTCCAAAGTAGTCCCAGGTGAGTATTCTTCCCCAGCCCCACCCGAGTAAAAAATAGTCCCTAGGTAAAATAGTCCCTTCCAAGCCTCATTTGGCTTGGAGCTCTGCAGCATGGTCTGCATCAGGTAAGTTTACTCTATGAGCCTGGTGCCTATGGCGCCAGGACTGACTCTCCATATGTACCTGGCGCCATATACACCAGGACCGCACCCAAACAGCCTTGCTCAAAAAAACTTGATGCCTGCTTCCGGGGTTGCTGGACCTGGTCTGGTTCCCCGGGGGTAGGCATCATGACATCAATCCAGAACTCAGTGCAATGAAGTTCTATGTATAATGATATGCATATTTACTTAGCAGGCTTCCTTCTGTGCCTAGTAATGATATTTACACATGCAACACCAGGCACCTCCTGTTCCCACTGCCGTCACTAAGTTTGGCACCCCTAAGGAACTTTTAAATAACCCTTCCCAGCACATGTGCAACATTGCAAGAAGCAGAAGAAAAGGGGAGGTGCCTCAACAGATTTGGTCTTAAAGGCAATCCAACCTGGTCCGATGACATGAGCACAATCCTGAAAAGCTCTACCTTGTCTGTGTGATGCAAATACGTAAATAATGAGCCTGATGATAACATACCATACACACATTGAGCAGGGATGCCATTTCACCAAAATGCCAGGGGTAGCGGAAGTGACATCACAGAACCCTTGACATCTGATGACATCACAAGAGGTGATATCATTTGACCCCACCCCGATGTGACAAATCAGTGAAGCGATGGAACACGATCTATCACCGCTTGACAAAACAGGAAGTGTCATTGCATAGCATTGTTCCTAAGTACACTACGAAAAATAGGGTTACGATATCACTGTAATGTAGTGGTATCATTATTAGCAATGGTACCGTTAATATCAGTGTGTGTATAGGCCCATATTACCAAATTACTGTGAATGCAAGCAGACGTCCATGGTCAAATGATAATGATGAGTTATTATATAGCACTTACGCTTAAGCACTTCATATAGAACTTATATACAAACATTATCACCCAACCAACAAGAACGCCAGCCACTCCAGAAACAATGAGCCGCATGGCGCTGGCCATAGGCCAGGAGATTCCATTTAAAATAATACTTTAAAACCAAAAACGTTTTTGCTCTTTTTTTTAGGGGTTGCAAGGAAGACCACAGGGGTAGTAAGGGAGACCTCAGGGGTCGCAGGTGCGACCCCTGGTGACCCCCAAATTATGCCCCTGACATTGTGCCCATGTCTGTCATCACTGGTTCTTTATTTACTGTGCAACCTGCATTACGTACTTACATCACACAGACAAGAGCAGTAGTGATGGTACGTGCACGTCACTCCTCAATACATTAATGTGGTAACAATATGGCGTCCGACACCCCACAGGGCAGGAAAAACGGCAACCACAGCCGTTTGGATGACCGAAAGTTACAAACAGCAGAGCACCTTTCTGTTTTCATATTCAAGCATCATTACGAGGTTGTAGGTAGCCATGCCGCTACTAGCGGCATGGCTACCGCCACTCCGGGTACCGGGTCCGGGTTCCTTGAATGAGGAATTACCGGGTCATTCCGACCTTGGAGGACCCGGTAATTCCTCATTCAAGGAACCCATCCCGATTCCCATTCTAGCCCCTATAGGGCCCAATGGGAATGGGGAGGGTGCTAACAACGGGCCCGTTGATAACGGGCCCGTTGTTAGCACACTGGTCTGCTCGCGGGACCCGCTAAGGACGCTTGGTAAAACCAGGCGGCCTTAGCGGGTCCCGCGTGCAGAACTCCTAATAAGGCGCCGTTAACCCCTTACCGTCAACCTCGTAGTGACCCCAATGCCAGTTACATCTAAATTATTGCTTCACTGCTAATACACCCCAACGTAAGCCAAGTTGGCCACTATCTCGGCAGGTGGAAGCCAATTAACTACTTTGTACAGGACAGGAGCACTGCGGGATTTTGTCATTGCAAAGCTTTTACGTGGGCAATCAGGGACATGTATTTAATGGGCATGCCACTGTGTAATGCCTGCACCCCACCATAGCATCACTTTGCACATAATTAATAGTTGCGGCTCATAGATATTAGTCCCCCTGCACGGCTGCACAGCTGGGGGAACTGGTATTCTTTAAGCACCACAACCCAGAAATCCGTTTAGTTCTAAATGATGACGTTGGGATGCATGCACGCTTCACAGATAGACAAACCTGGATGGTACAATGGGTCTGAAATACTAATGGAAAGGCGGCAACACGCGCATACCAGAACCTAAATCATGAAGTGATATTTGAGGTAGGCAGCATAGACACCATGAGGGGCATTCCGAATGAGGCGGTAAGGGGTTAACGGCGCCGGTAAAGGTGCCGGAGCCGTCAACCCCTTACTGCCTCATTACGAGCTTGCTCGCGGGAACCTGCTAAGGCCGCCTGGCATTACCAGACGCCCTTAGGAGGTCTCCCGAGCAGACCAGGGTGCTTACAACGGGCCCATTATTAACGGGCCCGTTGTTAGCACCCTCCCCATTCCCATTGAGCCCTATGGGGGCTCGAATGGGAATGGGGATGGCTTCCTTGAATGAGGAATTACCGGGTCCTCCAAGGTCGGAATGGCCTGGTAATTCCTCATTCAAGGAACCCAGACCCGGTACCCGGTAAGGTATTAGCCATGCCGCTAAAAGCAGCATGGTTACCTCCTACCTTGTAATGACCCCCTATGTAACTTCCAATCACACGTATTATACTGGAAGCGTGCTTTACAATAGACTGTCCAATATAATTCACAGATACTGATACAGATGCACATGACTAATAAGGCCATTGGGCCTCATTACAAGTGTGCCGGTCCGGTAACAACGCTGCCGGTAAGCCTACTGGCACCGTTGTTACCGGACCGGCACACTACGAGTCTGCGGGCGGATGACGCCCCTCCAGCCAGGGTCAGACCTGGCGGGCGGAACGGCACCCGCTCCCAGATTTTCACGGAAGCACATTTTTCCGGCGCCTGACTTCATGGACCTCCGGGGCTGTAATGCCCTGGTGTTTCTGTGAAGCCTGCCCCTTTTACCAGCCTTGTAATGAGGCCCATTACGTATATCAGGTGAGGCTTCTATAATGCTAAACTTTCAACCATGCATAAATGATATTTACATGACCACCAAACTCATCCACATTTTCTTTCTCACACCCCTGCCCTTCTCCCTGTACCTGACACATTTGTCAGTTCACCTGGGATTCTGATTTCTGTTATGATATTTGATCTGTACTTATTTTCTGTGTTCCATAGGCAACCTTTGTTTTCATACACATGTGTAGCACAATTGGGATGTTCATGTACTCATACTTAGAACATGAATTACAATATTGTGGTTGTTAATGCCTGGGAAAAGATGGTTACGGGTCGAAACACGTGTCGGGAACAATAATTAAGGAGTTGCAAACCCACCCTTTCTGCAGAACTGAAAGCTAAACTGCCATTTCGCTAAAGGATGGGCTACAACTTTGGAAACTTAGTCAACTCTAGTCACAATAGCAAGCTAGTGTGGGAACAGACTGCATATCCTCAGCAAAAACTTAGTTGAGCAAAAACCTGCAATTGTTTATCCAAATACTAAGACTTGAGTTGCATCAGGGCTACTCATCCATTGTATTGTATTGCATTGTGTTGTATTCGTCATTAATATAGCACCCTTTACCCATTTGTATGTCCTCAATGCACTTTGTGGGTGGAACGCCCTCGGTGACCGCTGTCCTTGTGTAGGAGGTTCTAAGAGTTTAAATTAAAAGATGCTTGTGTGCATTTTTTGCTGGGTTGCCTAGGCACCAGTAAGCAGCCTGGAGGTCATGCACGTGGGTGGGTGCTGTTGTTGGTTTAGAATACAGTGCTACTGCTGGAGATTCAATGTGTGCCCAGCTAGGCCAAATTCTTTTCATTCGTTGTCGCTGTATACTAATGCCAAAGGTATTGACGTACGTAAGGTTTTCAGTGTAGATGGCTATGTGTGCAGCTAGACCAGAATAGCATAGCCATAGCTGCATTATAGGGTGCATGCATGGATGGCCACGCCTGTGGCCTGTCTCCACAGACGTGGTGTAAGACATACATATCGTACGCTTGGATGGAGTTCGACAGCAGTGTTCTTATTCTTGGTCCAATACGATTGGCAGGTCTTGCTATTTGAGATCTCCCTGGAATGAATGTCTGAGCAGTGGGAGAGGGGCCTGGAGGGGCGGGGGAGTGGGTGAGGGGAGGACAACAGTTTTTTACGGTGTGCCTCTGCTAGCGCCGCCGACATCCCTGTAGTATTGGTGGATGATAGATTTTACGGTGTGCCTTTGCGAAAGCTGCCAACATTTGTGAGGTATTTGGTGGGTAGGAGTGTTGTTTGTGCGCCTATCGAGAGAGTGGGGGTGGGTTCCATGACGGGGGAGGGAAGAGCCAGGATTGTACCTTCATGAATTCACAAGTTCCTCCTGTGTAACTCCTGCCAATCACAACACCAGGAGTGATGATGTTGATGGCCGAAATGTTGCAAAAAAGACACTGATGCATAATCCTGTTGGCAGACAGAAGAGGGAGAGATCTATGTGGAAATTGCATCAGTAACTCATCGCATCACGCATCAGTAACTCATCATGCTCACACGAGCAAACACTGGATGATGAATCATCACAGCCATTCTCATCCGTTGGTTCCTACCAAATGGGATTCAAATAATAGCCATCTTTCTACAAATCGGAATTTGCCTGAAACATATTTGACTTCTTACCCAGAAGTACCTCTTCATTAAGAATACAGTCTCTTGGCCATTTTGACAGTCGTAGAAAGCTTATGATTGGTCAATCCCCTGGATCATCTAGACAAGCAACTTATATGTGGGCAACAAAGTGAGTTTTACTTGCAACCACCTTCATCATTCTGTGCAAGGATTCTGAATAGAGACATTCGTGTACCGATTCCAAATTAGGCAAGCATTGGCAATGCCAACGATTTTGGCTTTTCAACAGATATGGGAAAGGTATTTGACAACCATTGCTGTAATGGTACTAAACGGCCATTAGTGGTGGCAGTTTGAAAATGGTGCGGTACTTAGGCATATGATAGCAGTGCCTGGCAAATGACTATCTAGTACCTACACACAAGCTAAAGCTGTTGGCTTTGCTAATGCATGTTTTTAAGGGGACTTCAGTGAAGGGCACACATACTGCTTATATATCGAGTGGCTGAAGGCAGACCTGGTAAAGACATTTTTATTACACCAGTAGCGTGTTTACAGCACCAATTAAACCATTAGCTCTCAGAAGACTGCAGTGAAAAAACCCTGGCAGGCAAACTTGATTTTAATGCTTGATAAAGTCAGCCAAGAGAGAACCCCGGAGGGTGTGTTTTGGGCAGTAAGGGGCAGGGAGTGGATGGGAATGGAAATAAGGATTAGCATGGCCATGGGCACTCAATGGGTGAGTAAATAACTAAACAACACATAGAAGCATTGGGTCCCTCCTCATATTCCATCTCTTCCTCGATGTATTCCAAGACATTAGTTTCAGATTATAGGTGGCACTAAAGCACCACCTTATAGCCAACATTAACAAAACCGACTGAATATGTATTTCTTTACTCTCAACTTTCACAGATTCGGACACTCATACATGTCCTTCGTGTGTTTCCCCTTTCATAGGGGTAGTTGCATATTATGTATAAGCTCATGTTGAAGGCTTCAGAAAGCAAGGCAAACTATTAGGCCAGAACCTATGGAACCTATTTGCTATTGCATTGGTTCCCTGCTTTCCATTGTTACTGATTTATACACATAAATAGAGACAGAAATCATTTTTTTTTCAGTATTTATTTTCAAAAATGGATAAAAACGGACATGCAGGTCTCTTGTTTGGGTATATAAGTTGTCAAACATGAATGGCATATCAATGGCTGTGCAAAATAACATAAGAGAAAGGTTGATAAAGGAATGACATCTTCTTTGAGTTGACTAAATGGCTGCAGCCATGTCTTGTGCAAGAATACAGCACTAAGTGCTTCTTGTTGTCAATTAAGTGCTAATGAGATCTCTCATGTTAGTAAATGTGAAAACATACTAGTCAAAATTATTTTTTTTACAAAGCAATATAAAATGGATAAATACAGACAAATGTGGTGCAAAAATAAATGCCATGAAACCAGGAGCCTTAATCATAATGTGAAAACATGATGCTTTTTTGCTAGTAGAAATATACACTGAGCACCCTCATCTCCATTTCTGGTAGAAAAAGAATGTTCATAGAATCGGAAAAGAAAATTCGGAACCTGGTTGTCACATACAAGGCAAAAAGTATTAACTGCATACAGCAGCTTCAGATTTAAAGCATTGTAAAATCATTATTTATATTTCTTGGTAGCTCGTTCTTAAAAATTGAACAAGACATTTTTAAAGTTAGCTGGAATTCCCATTGTACAGCTACATGGTAATCTAATTTTTGAATGTCAGCCAAGTTTTAAATTAAACTTCTAGAAGAACACAAATACGCGAATTCATTAATTCTCTGAGTTTTTATGGGAGGACACTTTAGAATAGCCTCTGATGTCATTGTGGCTGATATAGTAATTTCTACAAATCATCGGAAAGTATATTGAAGAAAAAGCTCCTGTCAGGTTCAAAGATGAAGAGTAGAGATTAAGACACTGAAGCTCACAAGTCAGGTTTGGCAGGCAAGGAAATAGGTCGACTTGGCTTTATACAATAGAGGAAACTGAACCACAGAGCTGACATAAAGAGTTTCTGGTGAGCAGACGCCAAACAAAGCAGGGCTTGGGGTAGAGCTGGACCACAGAGCTGGATTGCTTCAGTAAGAAGGAGTGAACCGTGGTTCTAATATATTCATCCCAAATTAAGCAATTATAACCCATTTTTGCAAGTTGTCTTTTTTCATGATCCTGTATCCATACAAGAGGTTGCAATATATTTTTGTCAGGTAGTCTTTCAACTATCCTTTGTACTGTTGAGATACCGAGTTTTTATTGTGATATGAGTTTGAGCATAGCGCAATAAGAGTGTTGCCCGGCCTTGGATTTATTTGGTCATGACAAGTCAATCATCAAAGCACTTGTGGAAGGAAGGTGGAAGAGATTAGTCCAAACAGGCGTATTTAAAATGTTTTATCTGTATTTAGATTGTGTTTAGGTAACTGCCCTGAAAACACTGCACATTTGTTTTTAAGCACTTTCCATTTAAGAGGTTTACAGGGGTTCAAATAACCTGACCTGCCTACTGACTCACCAATCCTGCATATACTACTATAAGCATAATTTTAGTTTTTACTGCGCCACATTTTAGATGCCTAAACACATTGTTGAATGGTTGTAGGTTGCTTTACATTTAGATAAGTGAATAGGATAAGAGTAGGCTGCTATAAGTATATTTAACTATAATATGTTAATATTGGGGACTGCATATTGGTTGCCTATACTATTGTATCGCTGCAAAGGAATAGCTATGTATAAATGTAATCAAAGCATTCCTTGTGTTTCGATTTATGAGTAAGAAAAACACACAATTTAAGTGTAAATGCTTTTTGTTTTAATTATAAGCTATTGATCAAATATAATTTCAATCATTCACACAATGGAATTTCTAGATGCTTCAGGGATAGACACACCAGTGTTTTGGATTATATTTTGCTGCCCTTTTCCCATGTGCATTGACTGCTTTCCAGGTGAAAAATAGACTACTTTTATTGGATTTCTATGGAACACAGAATTTTAAAAGTTCTTGGTCAACGAAAAGTAGTTTTGCCAAAGAACATTATTGTGTGTCTTTCTAAAAACACAATTGAAGAATAAGTGGACGGACCGAGATTGCTCGGTAGATTCTCCTGTACTCTGGGAAGAGGAATTGTTAACATTTCTTGGACTCCATTCCCAGTGTAGAAAATATCATGGTCCACTTTCTTGGTTCGTAGGAGGATCAGTCTGTAGCCTGGCGTTGAGTTGCTAGTTCTTTGTTTATTTTTGCCAGGGCACCGTACAAAGCCTACCGGTTTCGGCGGTGAAAAGTCATTAACCCACTTTTCATCAGGGCTGTTTCAGACTAGCACTGAGTAGTGTGCTGACTTCTTACTCTGTTTCAGCATGTCTAAATTGGCTGTTTTCAGGAGGCCCCACCTGTTCAGCCTCCTGCATCTGGAACTCTGAACTCTTTCTGTCTCCTTCTCCTTTTTGCTAAACAGAAATATTTGAAAATTTACGAGACACTCAACATGCCCCTGTATCATGTCCGACAATAGTGATTCAAATTGTTGTTGTTGTGCCCAGTAATCTGCACTTATTGTTGGCCAAGAACTTTTAAAAGTCTGCGTTCCATAGAAATCGAATAAAAGCAGTCAATACACATGGGAAAAGGGCAATAAAAATATAATCCAAAACACTGGTGATTGTATAGTTTACTACAAACTAATTCACCTGAATCATAATGTGGGTTCATGAGGACTAAGGGAAGATTCGGGTGTTAGACCCCCTTTTTGGTTCAACACGTAGATACTTTAGGGATAGACCCACCACAATAGTGCTGTCGAATAGTAAACCTGTCAGGCACTCAGGAGTAGTATTTTCTCATGCACAAGTGAAGATATCCATCTTTCTGCAGAGCATATCGTTAGGTACAGCACTATTCTCAGCCACAAAAAGTGAACATGCCCAACGTGGGTAAGTTTGCCACATTTGGGGTAGAAGTTAGACTCTGGCAAGCAGGCTATGATGACAATCATGACACCCTCTTTGAGCCTGGGAATGAGGCCTGTACATCAAACAAGCAGCAGTTCTGCACCCACTTTCCGCAAATCAGGAGTATAAAGGGGCCAAATGCGCAAGCAGATGGTTATCACCAATACCAGTGCATTTGCTAGCAGGAAATTGGCACTAGAGAATTTGATAGTGGGTGAGTGTCCATGTGTGTTGTTGTTGCGCGAGACAGATTATGAGGCTTTTCCAGATCCAGCGTGTTCTTGAGTGACCTACCAGACTCCTTTGGGATCCGGCGCCCCATCTTTACAGGCCTGCAAGCCTGGATGATGTGTGCATGTTCCTCCTCCTAGGGGCTTGCTGTCCTGCATTTCCTGATCACCACCCTCAAGCATTTATAGAAAGTGGCAGCTGATTCACCTTCAATCTACTTGGCCTGCTAAATCACAGTTTGTAATCAGTGTTCACCTGGGGATTGAATTGAGAGTTAAGGCCGGCAACGCTATGCCCTAGTCATCTTCAGCATCAACATCTGGAAGCATCAGAAAAATCATTTGCATGCCATTCCCTACCATATATAGAAGCATGACCACATTGCAGCCACATCTGACTGATGTATGGCCAAGGTGTATTTCACCAGATGCTCAATCCATAATTGTATTTTAGCTGATTGGATGCAGGCTTCAGAGGAGAAACAGTAAAATCATTGTGTCTGAAATGGCCTGCAGCGACCTCGACAGTGCAGGCATGGCGTGCCGCCATGATGCCGCATATGTTAATTTGTGGCCTCTTGGCAAGCCAGACATAGGAGACGGACAAGGAGACATATTTGAACAATATACTTTATTAAAGAAATCTCTTCTTCTTCTAGTTCGTTGGTCAATTCCCTATGCTGAAAAACAACAAAAATGGGTGCTTGTCAGGATGTCATACAAATAAATCCAATCCTCTATCAGAAACTACGCTAACCTACCAACTATCCTAACTAAGAAAGAAAGAAAGAAAGAAGGAAAGAAAGAAAGAAGGAAGGAAAGAAAGGAAGAAAGAAAAAAAGAAAGAAAGAAAAAGAAAGAAAGGAAGAAAGAAAGAAACAAAGAATAAAAAAGAAAGGAAGGAAGGAATGGTTCCAAACAAAACAAAGCCTCTCAGCTTCCCTTAGGGTTAAAACAATGTCCCTGGCACCATTTTTTATTCATCCCTTCTCCTGGGAAGTAGCCTCCTTATGGGTAAGGTTTGGTGTGTCCAACAAAATCAAGTACAATATTTTCCTGTTTGTTTTGTCCTCTAGTTCTCCCCTTCGAGGGGTCATCAGTTTCTCAGCCCCCGGGTAGGTCACAGGCCTGTTCAGCCCTGAACTGGCTATCACAGTTCTCTCTTACTCCTGGAGTATTCATATTTTCAACCCCATCTGGTGCTTCGTTGCTTCCATCAGCCCCTCCTGGGGTACTTGGCTCATTAGCCCCACGTGGGCTGCGAGACTGCTCAGGGCTAAGCAAGCACGAAGCCCGCACAGGGCTAACGATACAAATACCCCAAGAGGAGGCGAAACAGACAATCGACCAAACAGGGCTGAGCAGGTATGA
The DNA here is from genome assembly GCF_040938575.1 of Ambystoma mexicanum. Taxonomy (NCBI): domain Eukaryota; kingdom Metazoa; phylum Chordata; class Amphibia; order Caudata; family Ambystomatidae; genus Ambystoma; species Ambystoma mexicanum. Next base: position 1,135,461,354 of record NC_090926.1, read on the forward strand.
AGCCCATTATGGTTTGCATAAGATGAATTCTGAGTTAATATAAATGGCCCAAGATGTGGGTGAAACGAAAGTGTTAATTCTGGTGGTCTTTTATGCAGGGTTTAGTGCACGCAACAAGTTCAGCATGGGAGCATCCAAGAGAGATTTTCTCCTCCCCCCATCATTCTCAGAGTACTGGCAGACCTCCCCAATCTCATTCCAGCACATTAACTCACCCCATCCATCCTTACCTCATTCCAGCATTTCATGTCACCCACCCAACCTTACCCCGTCACCTCACTACTTCTCACGCATCCACCCAACTTCAACCAGTACCATCTCGCCCCAGCACCTCACATCACCCCAACGCCCCATACTCCCCACGATAACAATCTTTACCCAGCACCTCATCCACTCAACCTCAAGCCAGCATATCACTACCCCTGCCATATGTGGATATGTGTGTCTGTCTGTTTGAAATGTTCAGCATTCTTCTGAACATGCTGCAAACCTGCAATTTGGGATGTGGGTAGGTTCCATGGTAAAAAGTATAAGATTATAAGATATACAATCCATGCAACCAAGCTCACCATTCAGACTCCCACCCACCCTCAACTCAACACCTCAGCTCACCACTCTGCCCACCAATCCAACCTCATTCCACATCTCTCATCACCTATTCCACTAACCCTACTTCACCACATCACCTCATGCCACCCACCCAGGTAATATCACCCCACCAGGTCATCCCACTCAAAGAACACCAAGTTCAAACTCACCTTCCACCTCATCTCACAACACCCACCCACTCCTAACCACACCCCATGCACAACCCCCTTACCTAATAACCTCATCACCCCACCTCAATTACCCTAAACAGTAAATACCCACCCAACCTGACCCCACCATGTTACCCAACTCCACCACCTCACCTCGCCCAACAGCTCCCATCTTAACACCTAACCTCACCCTTGAGCTCAAGCCAACCACCACACCGAGCCACAAACCAAACCTAAACACACCACCTCACCCTAAAACACACTCCCACCCATCATCATACCACCACCTTACCCCATACCCCACCCTGAACCTAGTAAATCCCAGTACATCAACCATACACCAACCCATTCTAGCTCACCTCAGCACAATCATTGGCACAATCCTAGCTGACACCAGCACTTCCACAAATATCTCATACACCCAGGCTTACCCCAGGGCCAGCATAGCTAACCCATCCACCCACCAAAGCTCATCTTTGAGCACCACCCATCCTTTCTACCTCACTCAAGTGCCTTTAGCTTTCCCCAGCACACAGCCCACACTAGCCTTAACCCAGCAAACCACTTTGGCTTACCCCGGCAGCTGCCAGCTTAGTCCATCCAAGCAACCCTAGCTCACCCCAACACCATACACCATGGCTTAACCCAATACACACCATCCCACCCTGGCTCGCCCCAGCATTCATAGCTCCCCTAAGCACTCCCCATACACTCACCCCAGGATACCATCCTCTCTCCCACGGCAAATCATCCCTGCACTTGACACCAGCTCATCACAGTACCCATAACTCAGCCCCCTAAATAGGTGGGTGGTTGCTCGGGTCACCGCTCTGCGATACTCCATACTGCAGTTGCGCAATGCGGAGCATTTCTCGCATTCTACTTTTAAAAACAACTGACATGCATTCTGATGTACTTGATGGCCATCTTGCTTTGGGATGATAGCAGGCATTGGGTTAGGGAGTCAGAACCCTTTCCAGCAGCCATGTTGGAAAGGGCAAGGGTCTGATAACAACATGGTATTTTAGTACCAAAATGGTACCCTATTGCCAGCACATATCTCATTGTCATGTTATGATCCCAAATATGACAAGGAGAGGGGCATGCCTCATAGTCCAGAGTTTGTCCGTGGAAATCTTAGAACCATGCTAGCTCAGCCCAAGCATTCCCAGTAACCCACCCACGAGTCCTAGGTCAGCTTAATGCCCACTCCAGCACCCCCACTCACTCAATCTACCCCACCAGAGAAGCCTTAACCAAATATCCAGCTCAACACAGAGCTCCCAGCACCTATCCCTAACTCACTACAGCATTGTCCATGCCCACCCACTCTCAACACCCTGATAGCTCGACCAGCATTCATCACACCTGTCCCCTCTCACTCCAGCAACCTCTACCCATCATCCTAGCTCACCCAAGCAGCCATCATAATCCTATATTATCCTAGCAATCAGTCTGAACCCAATAACCCTCAACCACCTACCCACGCTCATCCCAGCAAAACCACCACGCTTTCAACATACTCGAAGAAAATTCTGTGCAGGATGACCGTGCCCCATGACCATCAACTTACTTTGCTTAATCACCTACCCTAAGCCTCTCATGATCCTGTCCTTAGTCGGAAAACAATGAGCGCACCTGACTGCACTTTCTGATGCGTATAAACATTGCTAAGAATCTTGAGTCTGTGTCTATGTTCATACAGACTCACAAGGACTCACAGATACCTTAACAGCTCAGCTTCTCATAATTCCATCCCATCTCCTCATCCAATCAGGCTGCTCCAGTAAGAGATGCGCTGTACATTAAAGTTGACACGTTCTACTACACCTACAACTATTGACGTCTCCAAAACAAACAGCGGAGATCCCCGGTTAGGTGGATTAGAGATTTGGATGTACATAGACGCACTTGGCTACCAAGATGACTGACACAAAATGGTCTAGTTCGCCCAAGCTCATTGTTTGTTTGTTTTGTTTGTTTATTTTATTCACTTATAATGCGCTCCAGACCCGAGGGTAAGAGGGCGCAGCAGTACAGGATATGCGAAGCTTAGGTTACATAGTTGCATTATTACACATAATGCTAATAATATATACAAGCCGTAGCAGTAATACAGTAAATTATATAGGGGATATTATACAGGTTACAGGTAATATAGAAGCAGGGTGGTGGGGGGAAAGGAGGCACTGGTTAGTTGATCGATTGCTTCAGATGGTTGATGTAATTGGATCTGAATTTAAGGTAGGATTTCTCCTCACGTATAGTGTGGGGCAGTGAGTTCCATACTTGGGCCGCTCGGACGGGGAACCTGGCGCCTCCGGCCTTGGTCAGTTTGAATCTTGGAATGATAAATGTGTTGGCATTGGAGATTCTTGAGGGTCTGGTGGATCTTCTTTCTACAAATCTATCAGTTAGATATGGAGGAGCCGCATTGTTCAGGGCTTTATGTGTGAGGGAGGCAACTTTCAGTAGGATTTTGTCTTGGGTCAACAGCCAGTTGTTATTACACCATATGTTAGAAATATGTGATGAAATAACTTATGAACTATTTGAAAATCCAATGTTGTTTTTGATGACATAAGGAAAAGTCTTAATGGTTTTTCTGCACCACACAAAAACTTTGACTATGAATGCAATGTATTGCACAGCATGTATTTCATTCCACAATACAATGGAGAAACAATGGACAACTTTGTCATGCATCTGCGCACACATATCAACCACCGAGACTTCAATCTGACTTCAAAGAATGAAGCTCTAGAGTCACACTCGATTGTGGTATAGGAGCCATCAACGTTCACCAAGAAAGTACTCCAAAAAGCATGCTCGTTTTTCAAATTATTAATCAAACCTCGAACCACCCTGGCAATTGCCTACCCATCAACACCAGCACCTCTCCATCAGCTAGCAACAGCACTCACTCAAGTCAAGAGCTCTGGGAAAACATACATACAGATGTGAGTATAATAAGCATGGAAATAGTACAATCGTGCAACACGTGTGGACGGGTGAAATAACGTGAAACTCCTTGGAGGCAGCAGGTAATTCTTTAGGCTTCTTTATTAATCATCTTCAGGAATCAGATGTCATCAGGTGCAAGATCGTTAGGACTAGGAGATAGGACAGGGAGAATAGCCCACTGGCTCCCACCACCCAGGCTACATAGTTCCAACTGCATGGGGTGGAACATTGAGTCAAGTACCACATTCCATATAAACATTCCACACACAGCAAACATTCTCTAATGACCGCATATCACTCAGACAGGAGAGGACAAGATACAACACACCTCCTTTCCTTGCACATGCAACACAGAGCCATCCACCAAGATACAACACACCTCCTTTCCTTGCACATGCAACACAGAACCATCCACCAAGATACAACACACCTCCTTTCCTTGCACATGCAACACAGAGCCATCCACCAAGATACAACACACCTCCTTTCCTTGCACATGCAACACAGAGCCATCCACCAAGATACAACACACCTCCTTTCCTTGCACATGCAACACAGAGCCATCCACCAAGATACAACACACCTCCTTTCCTTGCACATGCAACACAAAACCATCCACCAAGATACAACACACCTCCTTTCCTTGCACATGCACCACAGAACCATCCACCAAGATACAACACACCTCCTTTCCTTGCACATGCAACACAGAGCCATCCACCAAGATACAACACACCTCCTTTCCTTGCACATGCAACACAGAACCATCCACCAAGATACAACACACCTCCTTTCCTTGCACATGCAACACAGAGCCATCCACCAAGATACAACACACCTCCTTTCCTTGCACATGCAACACAGAGCCATCCACCAAGATACAACACACCTCCTTTCCTTGCACATGCAACACAGAGCCATCCACCAAGATACAACACACCTCCTTTCCTTGCACATGCAACACAAAACCATCCACCAAGATACAACACACCTCCTTTCCTTGCACATGCACCACAGAACCATCCACCAAGATACAACACACCTCCTTTCCTTGCAATGCGTATCATCTGAGCACCCAACTGATACATGGATATTATCCATATTGCTGCCATTCAAACAAAGGAATATCCCATATCAAGACATGATTTACACCTTAACACAATATTGGAATCCTGCCTGAATCCAACTCTTACAATCACAGCAATACATATAATAAACCCAAGCAATCTAGGAGCAACAAACACAATCACTCGCCTATCCACTCGCCACCAATATGGCCATCCAACCCTATACTAAACGGCACAACAACTAGGGAGAAAACAAGCCAGACCTGCTTGGTAAAGTTCTATGAACATATATGTGTACATGTTTGAATGAATGCCTTATTTTAGGATAGTGATGGAAACCAAGGCAGTTACTGATTCTAATAGATGTGTTCTTCCTTGAGATGAAAGGGATGTTCACGCCCCTCAAAATAACTCTTCAATTCGCCATTTCCTGTACAAGGGGAGCATTGAAGAGCTGGAGGGCGATTTTCTTTTTGAAGGAAAAACAAACATCATTTAGCATTTGATCACCTTTTTAAGTTGTAGCACAAATCGATGGTCAGGTGGTGAGGTTCAGTCAGTTTCACCTGTTGGATATACAAGACATATGCTGAAAGAATGAGTTGAAAGTGACCTGCTTCTTCCTTATTTCCCATGTCATTAACACCACGTGCACCAATCTTAACTCCTGGGATGTTCTCTATTTCCCTTCCAATACCTTTAAAAAATGAAAACAGGATTCTTTCCCTCCACTCTGGTTTGTTTTCTTGCTGAGATGCTGAGGACAACACTTGACTTTATCGAATTCATTCCTAAGGCGTGAAATGCCCTCTGCACATCCTTACACAAAGAACGGCAAGGTTCCCTAGTCCCAGCCCAGGCACTAACCTTGTAAAGGATGTGTCCATTGGGTCATGTAATTCTCTCCTCGGGGAATCCATTATTTCAGCCTGCACCATCGTGGGCTAGAGACGCATTGGCAATGGAAGAACTGCTTGCCTGTTTCTCTAGCCATCTGCTAGGTGAAGTATCGCATGCTGTGTAAACATTGTTTGAAGCTCTTGCTGAATTAATTCTGAATTGATGAAAGTTAGATTAGCCTAAGAGTCCCACACGCTTTAAATTCACAGTGCCTTAAAGGTGGTTAAAGTTATATATTTCTGAGGTGACTCTTCTGGCCCATTGGGTGAAGAATTGTATGACTGAAATCTCTGTATAGGCACGCATGTAAAATTTCTGTTGTGTACAGTCTACTGATGGACTAGAAGCAAGAAACTGTTAGTCGAAATAGTCACCTTTCATGAATCAAATGACATGCAGCAGAGAACTGTGCACTTAAAATGCACTTTCCTTTAAACGCCTACGGGTATTGGGCAAGTGACTTAATTTTATACAGTTACCCATTGGAAACCCTAACCATATAGTCAAAGCTATAGTGAGAGAAAATATCATATTAATCCAGCTGACTGCTAGTCCCGTAAACAAGCTGATGCAAAATTTACTTTATTTATAAAAGGAAACCCTGTGGTAAAACCCCATTGGACTTAACTTATTCTTTCATATATGATATTAATACACAGCGAGGTGCAATGAGCTTGTAACAAGCAAGCTCATTGTGTAACGCTCACCTGATTCCCGTAGAGGCGCCGGTCTTGACTGGGCGTATACCGTATCTTCAAAGGTGATGTGTAACACACGGCTGGCTCTTTGGGCTGGACCTCTGTGCACTGTATGGCTGACTCGAAGGGTAAGATGTCTGCAGATAGAAAATATGGGATTAAGGAACTGGGTTATTGAATGTCTCTCTCTTCTTCCCTTTCTCTTCTCCTGTAGAACCCCAAAGGTTAACGCTCTCACCTTAGGTAAGTGAACGCCGTGCTATCTGCCTCGGGGCAGGGTGCTGTAACCAGTTTCTTCACTGGATAAGGGGAGCAGGCCTCTTGACTTCAGAGGACTGCTGTCCGTCGTTTACTGCACGAACGGTAAGTTTCGAGTAATTCTAATGTCTTTAAAGTCTTTAGTAATGATGTTTCTTGTTTTGCAGGGTTCCGGCGATGGCGGATGACGGGCTGAAGTGAGTTGAAGATGGAGCCTTTGTGATGAATAGAAGCGCCTGGAAGCACGTAAGTAAGCGCTTGTTGCCTGCTTCACGATGCGCTCTAACTGTCTTTTTATTTTGCAGGTACAAGTTCGGAGCGGCTGCAGGGTGCCGGAATACCCACTGGGTTAGATGTGGAAAGGAGTAATGGCACGTGAGTATTAAGGTTCCCCAATGTCTTTAAACGCACCTTGTTTTGTCTTTCAGATGCGGGATGCAGCGCCGAAGGCCTCCGGAGCGTGCAAAGAGTTGGTAAGCTTTTGTCTTTCAGATGCCGGAATGCAGTGTGAAGACCTCCGGAGCGCACGAAGAGTAGGTAAGCCTTTGTCTTTCAGATGCCGGAATGCAGCGCGAGGCGTTGGTAACAGCCGATGGACCAGGTAAGTGAAGAGCTGTCACTCAAGACCGTAATGCTAACCTGTTCTTTCTTGTCTTTATAGGTGTTGCTGAAGACTGGATTCAGGATGGTAAGCCTTTTTCCTTAGGCCCAGGATCAGATGCAGAAGACACGATGAGCGTTCTGCTGCAGAGGATGCAGAATAACGCAAAGCAAGATTCATCCATCGGATGTGGTTTAAATAGCCTCCTGTAGTGCTTAGGTGTCTCCTTCCACAGCCACGCCTAGGTAAGAAAAGAGTTCCTGCTTTCCAGAAGAGTTCCAGTGTTCTGAATCTAGGGAGTGGCTCCTGCCCCACCCAACAGGAAAAGTAGTTCCAAACAGAAGAGGATCAGAGGCTCAACTGGCAGGCAAGTAAGCAGCATGGTCTGCTGCAGGTAAGTCCACCCAAGCATTATGAGCCCGGCGCTTCCAGCGCTGGGACTGGGCATATTTATGAGCCTGGTGCCACTGGCGCCAGGACTGGGTCCAAAAGGTCCCAATTGGGACTGGTTGGCACTCGGAACCTGGGTTATGGATCTGCTTCCAAGGGAGTTGGGAAAACCCTGACCTTTTGGAAGCAGAGATCATGACACATTGGCTCTCACCGGGTGGTTACCAACCCGACAAAGCCTTTGACTGGTTGGTTGCATCCGCGTCCTGGCTGCCGTGGAAAGGGAGAAGGAACTACATGTAGTCCCTGCTCCCCATTCCCTGGTGGCCATCTTTTTTGTTTATTTTTTTCAATGGCAGCCATGGAAAGGGAGAAGGGACTACGTGTAGTCCCTAATCCCCTTCAATGGCCACCATGGAAAGGGAGAAGGGACTACTTGCAGTCCCTTCCCCCTTTCCATGGTGGCCATCTTTATTGTTTACTTTTTAATTCATTTTTCAATTTGCCACCATGGAAAGGGAGAAGGGACTATGCACAGTCCATTCTCCCCCTTCTGTGGTGGCCATTGCTATTTTTTTCATTTTTCTCGGTTGTGCAACGCCAAAGGCGTCACACCACTTTAAAAAAGTAACTATTAGTACTCCGGTCTAACGGGCTAGGGTACTAATAGCAATAAGCCCTTCACTGGGGTGGCATTACCCAGTTAAGTGTAACTATGGGCCCGTGGCATTACCTGATGCGGTAATGCCCCCTCGGCTCGGGGCTTATTGTTTAAGTAGGAACTTATTAAGCTCAGAATTGTTGGATACTATCTGCAAATAATTGCAAATTAAAGGATGAACGGAAGTAAAGTTAAGGCCAATCTTGTTTTCATTATTTGGAAGTATTAAAAAGTGCTGCCCTTTGAGTGAAGCTATGCTAGTGTGCAAATCAGTCATCCTGCACCCCACTGACAAATTGGTCCTGCAGATGAGCGAGCCATGTGCTGAGAAAGTAGCCCCTCTTTTAGAGCTGACACCAAATAGCTTCAGCCTAACCACGGAAGCCATTTGTGCTCCCAAACAAAAGCTTTCAACCTCACCTGAATGTGAAGGGAGGATTTCTAAAAATGTGCCTGCATCCAAAAGGCACCGTTGGTGCTTGTTTAGCGGGGAATGATCTGGACAAGGCAAGTTAATTGCCGTCAGATTCCTTTGTCCTTAGGGAGACATGACATAGGTAGAGCATGGGTAGCATGGGAGCTCAGAGAGGCTGAAGATCCCTTCCAACTCTCTAGGAGCTCCCAGCATGCTTAGTTTCTGTTACCCAGTGACTCCATCAGGAGCAAGTCACTCTGGGAATTCAGACAAAATAAGGAGAGTGCTACAGTAGGCAGATGTTACCATTGGATCCTAGAGGGAGGTTTGGAAGCCACCAATCCCCTGCTATGAACAATGCACAGATTTAGAGAAGAGGCATCAGCTGGAAGAACTTGGAGCTCGCCTTTCGTTGAGGAAAAGAGACCAGGACACAATTGAGCTGAGGAAGAGCAACCACTTTGGATGTGCTGGCAGCATCCAAACCGGTAAGATAGCTCAGCAGGGTGAGCGCTTGCTGCTGCGATCTGAGCGTGATCTGCAGGTCCCAATCCCGGCAAGGCCAACTCAGCCTTTCTTCCTTCAGAGGTCGATAAATGAGTACCAATTTCGGTTGGGTGATATTGTATGTAATATATGTGCTCTGTAAAGCGCTTTGGATTAAGGCGCTATATAAATAACACATCATTATCATTAAACCACCTTTGAAACACTTGCATTAAACTCACTGATACAGACCCTCAGGGCATCAATAAAGTCCATTAAGACTTCCAACTCAAACATATTCCTCAGTATCCGAGTAATGTTTAGCTGTCTACTCAGAAGTAACACTCTGTGATAACCGAACAACATCAAGTCAACTCAACGCGTCAGCACACAGTTTGAACCTGTATTAAGCACACCAAAAACTGTTTCAACACCGTTGAGTAATCAACAAGTGACTCGGTTAGAGAATTTGTGGGTTAGGGGTCATTCCCATGCCCCCGACGCTCAGGCATTACCTTTGGCCACAGAGATTAATTAGGATCCCATTCCCTACATGGTCAAAGACATTTAAAATATTATTTTTAGGTTTCCTTTCTTAACCATTTGTCTATTTCTGTGTTTCCTCATGCAACACAATTTCCAGTTGTTCAGCCTGGCCTTAGTATTTATTGAGCCTGTTCTAAGCCCCTTGAAAGGGGGTCCATTAGTATTTTTGTTATACTGTGTTTTTTTTTTAACTTTGCTTGGATTTCTTTATTCATTTTACTAGTGTGACAAGGTCCTCTTTCTGCCTCAGGAGTCTGCAACTCGGGTGGCGTGGGTGTTCCGCTGCCCCACAAGCTAGAGGAGATAGGCACTGGCGTAGTTTTGGGAGGATCCCTTAGTCATCCACCCTAAGCCCTGTCTTGTGGCAGGGGTTATTCACATGAGATCTAAAGACTTTTCCCTTTTAGAAAAATCGTTTGAGCCATGACAACAATGAGAACAAAGTTACAATATCTCCCCTGCCATCAAACAGGGGATATTTATACATTCAGGAGCTGCTACTGTAGTTGACACTGCCCCTTTATGGTAAAAAAAGCCCTACGAGCCCAAGAAAACACAGCATGTACAACATGCATCTACCAACTCAGTGCTGATGCCTCGCTTAGGAAAATTAAACCGTTTTAAAATTGCTTCATGACTTGTCGAGCATTTACACACTGACACTAGAGACGATGTGAATGTGCATACCCAGACTATATGGCAAGTTTCTGTTACCCACTTGGCGCGCACAATTTGGCTGCGTGCGCTCCCTTGTTTCTCTAGCGGCGTGCGCTCCCTCGCATAGTAGGACCCAGCATTCTGTTCTGTTCCCCTCCCCTTGCGTTTCCCTATCTTCCTCTCGCATCTCAGCCCTTCCCTCTGTTATCTATTGTGAACTATTCTGACACTGTCTCGTGCTCCGCTGTTTTTCTGGCATTACTTTGCATTGCCTGCATTCTTCTTCTAGGTTCCTGTTGTGTTCTGTGCCTTGTTGACTGTATTGACTTTCTGTTTGCTCTCTGCGGTTCTTGATATTATGTTGCGATCCATGATTTGTGGCATCACATTGCAATTGCCTACATTCTTCGCTTCTAGGTTCCCTGCTGATCTCTGTGTTTTGCTTTTGGTCCAGTATTGCATTTGCTTTCTTTACTTCTAGGCTCCCTGCTGTGCTCTTTTCTTTCTGATGGGTCTGTACTGCATCTAATTTGTAGGTCCGTTGCTCTTGTTCTTTGTTGTGCCCCCTCCCTTTCATGTCCCCTGTGCCTCCTCCTGTCTGCCCCCTTGCACAACCTCCTGGGCTCCCCTCTCTCTACCCCCTCGTTTGGTGCTCTATGTCTCATCTAGCTTTTCTATTGACTATCCTCTCACGAAGTCTGGCAGGAAGAAGCTCAAAAGGGACATCCTGGTCTCCAACCCAGGCCTCCATATCGCTGATATGTATACCAGTGCTTCCTCCAGACAGACCCTTACCAACAAACTCTTTGTCGTTCCCTCTCCAGGATGGACCCCCTATATGGTCTCTCTTCTCTCTCATTTTTCCTCTTCTCCCATTAATGTTGGTACCTGGTTGGAGGCTCTGCTGGCCCCCTTCCACTCCTCTAAGATCATCATTAATGTCTACTTAAATGGCACTGTCTTGTTCCAGGGCCCTGAGGCCAATCTCCTCCTCTTTCATAGATGCTTCCTGCGACTTATCAACTTAATTTCCTCTCCTGCTATTCCTTCCTACCCCTCTCTGGCTCCTCTGCCACCTCCTTCCTCTGCCACCTCTTCAGCACCCCGTGCTGCATCTCTGGCCACGCTGTTACCACCCTCCTCTGTCACCCCTCTGATACTCTCTTCACCCTCTCTAACTACACTGTCCTCTCTTGCTTCCTCCTCTGACCAACTTTGGGCACCTCCAACACTTCCGCTGGGTGTACCTTTGGCCTGTACCCCTCTCCAGAAGTCCTTCAAATGTGGCAACCTGCTCCACATTACTACTCTCAACTCTCGTTCAGCTGTCAAACACTCCTCTGACACCTGCCATCTCCTGGAGGAGCTTGATTTGGATGTACTCGTCTCACCGAGACTTGGTTCATGGCCAGCTCTCTCACGAGTTTCAACACTCTCCTTCCCGATGGCTACAAGATCCTCTCTGAACCCACCAGCAACCATCCCATAGGGATGTAGCCTTGATTTTCCCAGAGTGGATCCCTGCTTCTATCACTCCTATGCAGCACTACCCATCCTTTGAATGTCTGGTCTGCTGGTGCTCTATCTCTCCTGGCCTCTCTGTTACTGTGGCTACTATCTACAGGCCGCCTGGCCAGGTTGCCTTCTTCCTACCTGAGTGGACTGACCTCTCCTCCTTGCTCCTTGCCTCTATCTCCCTCTGGCCTGACTCTGCCGGGCACACCCTGGATGTTCTGATCCTATCAGACCTCCCCTTCTCTAACCCTCTCACCACTCCTCCCTCTAGGAGTGATCACCTTCTCTTTTCTTCCCACCTCGCTCTCTCTTAACCGCAGGTCAAGCCAACTCCAGCACTGCCACCTGCCTTCTCTGTCATCCGACCCATGAAGAGTGAGTCAGTTGAAGCTTTCATCGCTACTTTCTCTCCTCCTCCTGCATCTTTGGCTGACTCACACCCTGACACAGCCCTCTCTAACCTTCATCTCGCTATCTCTAACACTTTGGATGTCCTTGGCCCTGTCATGAGGATCCGCTTGAAGTCCAAATCTGTCATTATCCCTGTCCCTAGCCCGCTTAGGCAAAACACTGGAGCCAGGCCACGACCCCCCACATGGTCCTTAAAGGCCTCCCCATCTCATCTGAGACCCACTTGGAGTCAGACCTGGCGCCTGTGGTGCCAGGCTCATACATGACTCAGAGGATAGACTTGGCAGTGGACTTGGTAATGCATTTTGGGCAATATGGTTGCCCCCACATAACTCAGTTCCATGAAATGAGCTAAGCGGTCTAGCTTTTTGGGTGTGGTTCGACCTAGGGATACCTGGGATACCTGGATGCTATATAAACCACGCCCGGGCACAGAAACACGCTTTGCGTTACTCTGCACCTGCAGCGTGACACTCACCGTGTTCGGATCGGTCTCCTGAAGGCCTTCGCCTTTCCTCCGCATCCCGCGTACCTGAAAGAACAAGAACAGCATTAACACTTACCTTGAGGAGAATCCTGCTTCCATCCATCGCTCCTCTGGTCCTGTGGACAGCATTTCGGCGGTGTCTTCTCCATCTCGGAACGCCGCACCCTGGGAAGAAAATAACGAAGAGGGAAGATATTAGTAAGCATGCTGGTATCCCCGATTCTTCTAAAACAGCAAGAAGAGTCAAACGCTTACCTGAACTCGAGCTGCTCATGGTAACTTCAGCTCCGGAGCACGCCATCGACCTATAAGGGGAAAAGACAACACAGGTTATCACATAAAGGACAAGAAGGTGCCGCACATTGCACTTTACTGGGACATTGCAGGGCCTGCAAGGGACAAAGGGAGACATAGGTCAGCACAAGAAAAAGCGAACAGCACCGCGCATTGCGCTTTCACTCACCGCTAGTGCTCGGCTTCCCTAAGCCGCACAACACCATCACCGACCCCCTCCAACACCTAAGGGAGAAGAGAAGACATTATTAAGGGGCAAGAGACAAGAAAAGGACAGTTCACCAAGAATCAACAAACCTACCTTGTCGGGCTGGACAGACAAGCCCAGACGCATTGGGCCCGCACCAGTGAAGCAACTAGGTTGCGCAACACCCACATCTACCGATGCACCCCTGAACCGAAGAGCAGGACGGAGAGCACACGACACAAGAAAACAAGGTGAGGAGAGGACATAGGAGAAGGTTGGTCCTCAAGAGAAGTGGGGGCCAAGCAACCAGAGACAATAAAGTTAAAATCTGAAAATCCTGTATTTCTGGCCCAGTCCCCAGTCGAGCAGATTCCAGGGAAGGGTTTGAGATCGTGAGTGGTCCAGACAGGCTGAGTGGCGTTCCTGTGGATATCAGGTGAGCATTACAGATCCAAATGCACTCTTGGTACAATTCCAACCTCGCCTCCCCTAAATGCAAGTGTAGGGAGGCAGCGAGGAAGTGGAGGGCATTGGACGCACCCCCTGACAAGCTGGCCTGCCGTCTGCTCCAAAGGCAGTGCAGACTCTCTGACCTCGCTAAGAAGAGAGTCTACATCCAAGCCTGCATCTCTGCAGCATCTAACAACTCGGCCGAACCTCTCAAAATCTGCAAGGAGCTGGCCAATCCTGCTGCAGTCTCTACCTCTCCTGTAACCACCCAGGCCCTCTGCACAGCCTTGGCCTCTCATTTCACTACTAAAACTCAGGACATCCTGTCCACCCTCTCTTCATCTACCTCCTCCTCTACCACTCCTGGCCCATCTCAGGCCGTCCCTCCTTCTCCTTTCTCCTTTCTCCTTCTTTCCCATGTTTACCCCTGACAATGTTTCTAGACAAGTCCGATCTATGAAAGTCTTGTCAAAGCAGCTTCTCCCCTGCTCATCCAGAACCATCAAGGAAACATTGACACCCTTGCTCCAGACTTGGCCAATTTCTGCAATCACTGGAACGTTTCCCTCTCCCCTTAATCCCTCTCTTGTGCACCCCATTCTAAAGAAGCCCTTCACTGATCCTTCCTCTCTGGCTAACTATCGCCCGATATCCGTCACTCTTTCCTCGCAAACTCTTGTAAAAGCTAGCCATCTCCCAGGTTAATATACATAGTTAATCTGTTGGTTGCCTCCATGACCACCAGTCTGGTTTCAGAGCTGCCAGAAGCACAGAAACTGCTCTCCTGAACACTTGTGAAGACTTGCTCCCCAATGTTGACTCTAATCTACCTTCTGTCCTCATTCTCCTTGACCTACCCTCTGCTTTTTGTACGGTCAACCATGCCATCCTGCTCAATCGCCTCCACGACAACCTTGGTATAACTGATCAGGCCCTGGCCTGGTTGACCTCCTTTCTCACCGACCGACCCTCTCAGGTCTTTCCTCTCTTCTATCTCTCTCTCTACTTATGGTGTCTTTCTGGCTCTTCCACCACTACCTGGCACCTCTTGCCGACCGCATTGCTACTTTCTGCTACAATTTTCAATGTTATGCAGATGACACTCTTTCAGCCACCTCTGCTTCTTCTCTCATACAAGACTGACTGCAACCCAGGCATGGTGTGCCACCAATTATCTCTGCCTTAATGTCAGTAAGACTAGGATCCTCCTCATTGGGACACCCACTCCCTCCTTTCCTCTAGCTCTCTAGCTGCCCAGTCTGGGCCCTTTTTTTCTGCTCCTTCCTGTGAGGCTAAGGACTTCGGTGTCAACTTCGACCCCACCCTCTCCTTCTCTCCTCACATCTCTGACGTCTCTAAGAAGTCAAACTATCAGATGCACCTCCTCAAAGGTATTCTTCCATTTCACACTTTCCCCCAGAAGCTCACTGTCTCCAGAGCTCTGCTCCTCTCTAGGCTGGATTATTGCAACAGCCTCTTTCTAAATCTTCCTGTCTCTAATTTTTTTACCTTTACAAATTGTCCAGAACAGGACTGCAAGACTTGTCCTTGCCCTCAAGCCCAGGGATCATATCTCTGATAGCTCTGATGTCTCTTCACTGGCTCCCTGTGGCTGCAAGGATAAAGTTAATGACCCTCTTCATCATCCACAAGGCTTTCTGGGGCCTGAGACCACCGCTACCTCCAACTTTCTCTTCCAAAACATCTTCCTTCTCAAGCTCTCCGCTGATCACCCCAACTCTCTAAGGGTCAGACACTTCTCCAAAAAGAGAGTTAGGGGCAGACCTATCTCCTCAGCTTGGGACTCCCTCTGGAACTGCCTTCCTGCATCTCTCAAACTTCAGCAGAGCTACCTCCGGTTATGGAAGCAACTCAAGACCTTACTTTTCACTTAAGCTTTCTCTGTTCCTCTACCCTGCTGATGCACCTGACTGCTCTTCGCACTGGTCACCTGGTCACCCTCTGAACTCTGGCCCAGGCTCCTGCATATCCAGGTGCCCTCGCACTGCCTCTGTGCTCACCAGCACTTAAGGGTCTGTATCTGCAACCCTACAGTCCCTTCTGTCTGCACTTATGAGCCACCCGCTGGATGCACTTGTGAGTTAACTGCACTAACCCCTTCAACTCCCCCTGGTACTTCTTCACTTCCCTCTTCCCTGCACTTGCACGATTTTAATAACACAATGCCTAGTAAGATCGTTATTTTGTCCTTCCTTGTTTCCTCCTCCTTATCTTGTCGCGCCTCGAAAGACTTGTGTACAGGCGTGTTATAAATTCCATATCATATCAAGATTGTGCATTCGCCCAACAAAGTGGTACTTTGATGCAACCCTTCCTCTGCAAGCTCATGGTATGAAATAACACTCGACCCACTTCCCTGCAGCATCAATACTAGTGTGGCTGAAGGTAACTGGCAGAAGAGCAACAAGAGTCTTTCCTTTGCTTACCTTCCCCAAATCTCAGCACAAACAGCAAATTCATATTCCTCCGAACCCAAGGTTGCACAGGCATCGGGACAGAGAGAAATGTAAAATTCATAATGGCAGGTAAGCCCTTTAAAGATTGGTCTATGCTCATTAACTCAAATAGGACACAGCTGACTAACCATAAATGACAAATCACTAATCTTACAGATGAGGATCCTAAGGCAAAGTCTAGCCCATGGGAAGGGTTTACCAGACTATAAAAACCCTGAAACCCAATCAGGCTTTGTGGACGTTTGGAGATAGAGTCTCGGAAGGTGAAGGAGGAGAATGCAAGGAAGAGAGTGTCAGCAGGAGAAGGTAGATCTAGACAACCAGGACCTGGGCAAGAACAGTATTGGGGGAATGTTGGTGGTGAACATTAGGGCGATTCAATAGAAGGACATCATGAGCAAGAGAGGGAGTATGTAGCCAGTCAGACTAAGGATGTTTTGAACGAGCAGGGGGAGGGCTGGGAACCTGGTCAGAAGGGGTCAATGACCGGGTAGGAAGGGTATTTATTGAGCATGGACCTAGCAATGAGAAGCAACAGAGCACTTAACGGAGGTATACACCAATACAGATACATAACAGAGCGCTTTTCAGTGGTAACAACAGAACAGATATACAGCGGGTGGTAGGATACAGAGGGGTACAGCTGCACTAGGTGGCGGGCAGCATCTAGCGAATCAGGAGGGATGCTGTGATGGCCTAGGTTTTGAGGAGGAGAGACTCCTTGAAGAGGTGGGTCTTTAGTTCTTTTCTGAATTGTAGGAGCGCTGGGGCGAGTCTGATGCCAATGGGGAGGAGGTTTCATAGTCCTGGGGTGTAGGCAGATAAGGCTTCTTTTCTGGTCCTTTCCTTTTTGCAGCAGTGGATTTCAAGTCTGCACGTGTCCTGGCTTCTGGTGGTGTTCCGTCCGCCGGAGATGCTGAGTTTCACCTGCAAGGTATCTGGGTGACTTGATGGCGACTGCCTTATTGGTGATGCAGCAAGACTTGAAAGTGATTTGTGTATGCAGTGGGACCCATCAACGTTGCACCCTTTCTTGCATATAATGCAGTTTTCCAAACTCTGTCGTTATTTCAAAATGACATCTAACCAAATACTTAAATGGATGTATCTTTCAGATTGCGTTTCACAATGGGTTTAATTCTTCCATGTAAAGGCTGTTCATTCTAGTGACAGTTTCTAATTTTTGACCTGGGTTCTCCCGCAGAGTTAATCATTTTGTGCCGTCTTTGTCGGCTTGCTCGACACAGGCACCTCCACGCTACTGTTGCAGGAGGTGCCTGTGTTGAGCAAGACAGCAAAATATGTCACAAAATGATCACTGGAACGTGTCACTAGAATGTTGCTAAACAGAAAGTTCTTCCCGATTGGTCCCCGAAGCATCACTTTTGTGTGAAATCGAAAAATCACCAGTTTTGACATTCTGTTTTGCATCGCATATCCAAGTGCAGGGCTGGCCTTAAGGGCAGCAGCGCCTTGGGCGAATTGGCGCCCCCCTCACCCACCGCGCCCCCCTGGTTAACAGGGGGCAGGGTGGAAGGGGGCAGGGCCAGGAGCGGCCTTTTTTTTTTGTAAACATCCTCGCTCCGGCGAGGAGGTTAAATAGGGTGCGTTAGCACCCCATTGCCATTGAATGAGCCTGCCGCCGCGGGTTCATTCAATGACAATGAGGCGCCTGCCATGCCTTCTGCCACCACGCCAGCTCAGGGGAGCCCTTGAAAGACTCCCCGGAGCTGGCGTGGTGGGGGGCTAAAAGTGTCCACAGCAGAGGGGTGCATTTAAATGCACCCACCTGCGCGGGCACCTTTTACAGTAAACGGCCGCCTGCTGCGCCTTGTCCCACAACGCCAGCTCGGGGGAGCCCTTGAAACACTCCCCCGAGCTGGCGTGGCAGGGGCAAAAGGCGCCCTGGGCGGCGTAGCGCCCCGGGCAGTCGCCCGGCTCGTCCCGCCCTAGGGCCGGCTCTCTCCAAGTGATTGTGGTCTGAGACTTAAAAACACAAAGCCAAACATTTGATGTGGTGTTTCATGTATACCAGCCAGGTGTATCTAATTTGAAGATTAGTCAGGTGACAGTGATCACCATAGTGGCCACACATAAAGGAAGATGGACACAAATCAAGACTTGCTTTGCTTTGTATTGTTAGTTAAATGTTGACAATAAAGAATGTATATTTTTAAAACATAAATTGGGTGCGCTTTTCTAACCCCATCACCAAGCTTCTGTGAAACGATTGAAGTATTGTTTCTTTTATTAAGTTCAAGTAACTAAGTATGGAATACCCATTATTGTGTTCTTTTAATTGTGTCATACATTATGTATGATAAGTCATTTATGAGGCGCCTGTAAACAAGTGTTTCTAGTCGCAACAATATAAGGGAGGGAAGACAGAGGGAGGACAAGACAAAGGATCATACTAGGCCTTGTGTCATTCAGATTGTGCAATTGCGACAACGCCAAGTGTAGTGGGAAGGGAAGGGTGAAGTGCCAGGGGGAACGAAGAAGGAAGTGCAATCAGGGCAGCAATGCTCTGAGTAAGTGCAAGGGCACTGAAGAGGTTACAGTTACAGCCTCTAAGTGCATGGTAGGCCAAGAGGCAGTGCAGGGGAGACTGATCATGGAGGAGCCTTGTACGCAGTGAGACTCTGAGGCTAACCAAGCAACCAGTAGGACCTGCAGACAGGTGGTCAGCAGGGGAGGGAGAGAGAGAAAGGAGAGGAGAAAACGAAGGGCTTGAGCTGCCTCTGGAACTTCAGGTGCACGGGCTTAAGTTTGAGAGGAGCAGGGAGGCCATTCCAGAGGGAGGCACCTGCAGAGGAGAGAGCTCTTTCCCCCACTCTCTGCCTGGAGAACCTTCTGACCCTCAGAGAGTTGGAGGTAGCTGAGCGCAGGGCTCAAGAAGGAAGGTATTTTGGAATAGAGAGTTGAATGTAGTGCAGGCCCCGGCCTCAGAAAGACTTGTGGACGATGCTTAGGGTCTTTAACTTGATCCTTGCAGACACTGGGAGCCAGTGGAGATATTTCAGGGCTGCAAAGATACGGTCCCTGGGCTTGAGGCCAAGAATAAGTCTTGCAGTCCTGTTCTGGATTAGTTGCAGAGGGCGGGGAGTAGAGGAAGGAAGGTTAAGAAAGAGGCTTTTGCAGTAGTCCATCCTAGAGAGAACCAGGGCTCTAGAGACAGTGAGCTTCTAGTGGAATGTGAGAAAAGGAAGAATACCTCTGGGGATGTGTAGCTGGTAGTGGGCCTTCTTGGCAAGGTCTGTGATGTGCGCAGAGAAGGAGAGGATGGAGTCAAAGATGACACCAAGGTTTTTTGCCTCACATGAAGGCAAAGGAAGAGGGCCCAAGGAGGACAGCCTGAGTGAAAGAGGGAAAGTGGGAGAAGGGGACCCAATGAGAAGGATTTCCATCATACTGGTATTAAGGCATTGGAAGTTGTCGTGTGCTGTCTTTGCATAATTAGCATAGTTGTAGTTTATGAGTGTGGCTAGAACTTAGAATGGTAGAATGATAAGGGGGGACTCTAGAATGTAAGGCTGGGGGAAGTTCAATTACAACATGAATAAAGACATATGAAGACACATACTTGTTGGCTGTTACATGTTTAATGATAATGAGAGAAAACCATAACAATGGCGACGAGGATAAACTGGGCGTGATTTAGAGATTCATCTGAAGCAAATGGAATCGTAACTTTGTGACGAATAAGAAGAAAAGAAGAAAAGCGCCGGAGGAGTGTCTGTACAAAGAACAAAACGAAGAATAAGGGCGACACACAATTCACAAATTTGGCTGAGCACAAGGTACGAAAAGCAGCGATAAATTGAAATATAACTTATGGTAGCGGAGAAAAGGAAGCGCGCGCAGCAGAAGGCAAACAGTTCTCATCATTCAAGAAGAGAAACGGCGTACCTGAAGGCGCAAGCCGATGCGCGTAGAGGGCCTACGATGCACAAACAAGGAAATAAACGTAGAATATTAAAGAAAGGGACCTGCGGACGTCAGAACACGTGCCACCATCTTGGGGAAAGCATTTTCGTTTGATGTCGGTTGCAGTAACGAAACAAACTCACAGAGATAATTGGGACATTCAAATGGGAGGAAACATAAGGAGTTAAAAATCATAAACCTGAATGAAAGGAGGATTAATGAAATAAATAGGGACTGTAAACACCTTATACTGAAACCATAAAAGGAAACAACAATACAGTGAACAGACACAAGAAGGATGAAAGACACTAAGCAAAAATAAAACAATAACATAGCAAATGAAAATACAGATGCACGATTGAACAAAAGAGTGAAAGCAGCCATTACATTAAAAAAAAAGGGGCACATATATATATCTCAGAAAGGAATCAAACAAAGAGTTTACAAAATGTCACAGGAAGACACCCATTCTGTGGGGGACACAAATGAACAGCAAAGCAAACCCCAAATGGCAACAAGCACACTATTATCAACGAATCCATTAAACTACCTTAGAAGGCCAAACCCATTTATGCTGGAGCCACAAGAAACACAGGGTCAGAGGTGGCAAGAATGGATTGAGGAATTCGAGGAGTTCCTAAGGGCTGTAGGGGATCAAAATGCCCCGAATAAAATAGACATTTTGACGAATCTAGTTGGAAAGGAGATAAAAAGTATTATCAAAACAATTCCTTTGCAAGAAAGAGTGACCTATCCACTGTTGGTGGCTGAAATCAATGCACAAATAATAATCCCACTGAACAGAGATTACGAGAGATACGTTTTTAACCAATGCAACCAAAGCCCTTATGAAACTATAGCCTAGTTTGTGTTAAGACTGCAGAAAAAGACCACATTCTGTGAATTTACCAACTTCAGTGATGATGAGGCAATACGACTGAGAGTGATTGAGGGTTGTCTATCGTCACAATTTAGAAAGCACTTATTAAAGAAACCTCTCCCGATGGGAGAGGTGCTGGAAATAGCCACAGTATATGAGAGAGTAGACGCGCAAGCGGCGAATATAGAAACCCCAAAGAATATAGAGACTGTAGCTGTCATAAATAAGAACGCTCAATGGCAAAGAAGACATCCAGGAATGGGGTCACCTAGTTTAATGCGCAGAGGCAGCAATGAAAGACAGTGCTACCGCTGTGGCTTCGAATTTCCACACAAAGGACCCTGTCCTGCGATGGGCTAGCTATGTCTCCGATGTGGGCAGGAGAACCATTTCCAAACATTGTGTAGAGAAAGGATAAACATGCCATTTGCAAACAATAATTCCCAGGTCATGTCGAACAGAAGATACAATATCCAAAGAAATGTTGAAGGGCGAAATCCTACAGAGAGGGATATGAGAACTTATCCCGGGACAAGAGGGAACTCGCATTTAACTCAGACTGGATTTGTGAGAGCCATGGATGAATTGCAGATTGTAAGAGCTGATCAAAATACCCAGGATCTGGGATAGAGAGTAATGACCAATAATGAGCCATAAAGTCAAGAAGGAATAAAATATGAGGACCCATATGAGATTCCACCAATATCAACCATGTCATATGAAGAAGAAGGGGAGCCAATGGACTACCATAGGGAATATGAATATGATCGATACAGCAGAGAATATGTGAGGCTAATAAGCAACCACGAAAGTGATAAAAACGCAATAAGGGTATTGGTGAATTTGAATGGAGAAGATATATCATTCCTGGTGGATACTGGAGCTGCAGTCAGCGTTATGAGCGAGGAAATGTACAGAAAGGTGGCTAAACAATACCCCCTGAGAACTTCGAGAGCCACAATCTTTCAATGGGGAGCAGAACAGCCATTGTTGAATGTAGGACTGTTTCATTGCAACTTAATTCACATGGGAAAATGTATTCCTACCAAAATACAGGTCATTAAAAGCCCCGTCGTTGGGAGATGCCTCATCAGTTGCAAGACCGCAACTAACCTAGGTCTCATTGATGTAAGATACAATCAATCTGAGAAAATACTGGGAAATCCCATCAGAACCTCAAGCTGTAAGAACCATAACGGAAGAGGAGGTGAATCTGGAGAAACTGAAAATGGAATTCCCAAAACTGTTCCAAGGGGTTGGAAAATCGAGATCAAATGATATACATCTACATATTGATAGTTCGGTTCAGCCTGTCCCACAACACCCAAGATGTGTGGGTTTTCATTTGCAGAAGAGGGTGTCGCAGGAGCTTGAACAACTAAGAAATAATGATATCATAGAAAGAGTGGAAAATGGGGCGACCCCATGGGTTGCTCCCCTAGTGATAGTTCCTAAGGTTGATGGACGACTTCGGCTCTGTGTGGATATGAGGATACCAAATACAGCCATATTGAGAGAGAGACATCCAGGCCCAAACATAGAAGACATGATAATTCGTTTGAATATGGCCAAGAGATTCAGCAAATTGGATTTAAATCAGGGCTACCACCAATTGGTAATCGACCAGGAATCGCGTCCAATAACCACTTTTAGTACTCATGAAGGATTATTTAGGTACAAGAGACTTAGTTTTGAGATCTCTTCTGCTGCTGAAATTTTCCAGGAAGCCCTCAGGAAAGTGATAGCACCAGTACCAAATGCACTCAATTATAGCAATGAAATTCTTGTGTATGGAAGTGACCAAGCTCAGCATGATAGTGCTTTGAGACAAGTATGTAAGTTGCTGCAGGAAAGTGGACTGACATTGAATGCACAAAAATGCGAAATAAACAAACAAAGCCTGAAATTCTTTGGACACATATTCTCAGAGGATGGTATGAAAGCAGATCCAGAGAAAGTGGGAGTGATATTGAAATTGCAGACCCCGAGGTCTTTCCTTGGAATGGTTATAAACGCATGTGAGTATACTCTTGCAAGTGGTAACAAGTAGGGGAAGGGTATATGAGAAGGTCAGGGGTTTGTGAGCATGTGGAATATTATGTCATTGGTGAGGTGTGGTTGTGGTTTGTGTTGTTAATTTTTAGGGAGAATATTATGGAAAGGAAAACTGAGTGTTAGGGACCCTCCCAGAGTGAGGGGAGAAGGCGGTACTGCTTATATTATGTAATGGAGGAAAAAGGAAACACATAGGAGCCCTGCATGATTAGTGGCTCGGGAACAGTAGTGGTTGTTGTTTAAGCTTATTATTTTAGTTGATTGTGTTTATGTTTTTTATTGTGTAGGGTGGAGGCCCGAGGAGGGGCAGCCTGTAAATAGTGGTGTGTGTTGAGTGAGTGGAGTGTAAGAGTGGGTGTGTTTGGCGGGGAGAAGAGGGAAAGTAACGCGAGCTGACGGGGAGGCAGGAATTACAATTTGATTTTTTGACTATGGGTCTCATTACATGTCTGCCGGTCCGGAAACAACAGTGCTGGTCAGCCTTCCTGGCACTGCTGTTTCTGGAACGGCACAAAACTGGTCTGCTTCTGTGTTCCCCATTCCGATAGAGTCCTATGTGACTCGATGGGAATGGGGAATTACAGAATTACCGACGCCTGACTTACCGGCCGCCGGTGTTGTAATACCCCAGTATTACCAGCAAGCCAGGTGCTGGAATTTCTTTTTGGGTCTGCCCGCCAGTATCACCGGCAGGGTTACCACCAGACCCGAAATGAGGCTCTATGACTTTTGCAGCGTTCACAGCATGCAATTAGGGGCGCATTGACACTTTCTAGCACATATCCCACTGAAATGGGAGGGTAAACACCTTTAGAATACACGTACAAGGCCCTGCCCTTGTACCGGGAAAAGATTGAGAAGTATCACAAACAATGGATGACCGAAACACGAGGGGGCTTGCCTAACTCTTGGCCTTAGCAGGGCACCCATAATAAGGCAATTCTGGAGCATATGACCACGTTTCTATTAGAAAAATATAAGGGTTAACAACTACAGGAGAAAAAAGAAGTTCTAGACTTATGGAAGATGATCAGCGACGTAGAAGAGACCAATGAGGGAAGGGCACGGCGCGCAAAAGCAGAGGGGCCCTGAACTGAACACAAGGGGTTATCCCCATTAGCGGTGCTCCTGTGACATGATATAGCAACACAACCTATGCATCTATGCATGCCACTGTCCCTCCACCCTCATACATACCCATCGCAGCAACAGCCCACCCCAGGACTGTGCAGGATAGAAGGAGCTAGAATATGAGCTAGAATTAGCAAAAGCAGAGTTAGAGCGGCTGCAGGCAATGCGGAGTGAAACAAAGGAGAATGGGTTAGATAAATGGAGAGCAGGAGACTTTTTGTTCAGGGTGGACAGTATGGCAATAAAGGACATGGTTATAGAAAAGAAATAGGATGGGTGGTCAGCCAACACTGGGTACAGAATTGTGAAGCATGGGTGAGGGCTGGGTAGGGAGGTGGAGGAGGAGAGTTGGAGCACTGTGGAATGAGTTTGAGGATGACAGAGAGGAGGAAGTATACCAAGCACCCGAATTAATACTTTGGGTGGAAAGCTTGTAGGATGAAAGAGTACGAAGGTATGGCTGGATGGCCGTAGCAAGGAAAAGGGAAGTGTCAAAAGAAAGGAAAGCAAAGGAGCAGATACACCTGGTACATAAAGGCGTGGGCAGAGCTCAGTATGTTCCGTGGGCACAGATGGACAAAACAATTTGTTAAAGGTGTTCCCACCGTTGACAGCCGGAGAGGGGAAGTGGATATATGCGTTTGAGAAACAGACTGCGGTCGTACCCCTTGCAGTTGGCGACATGAAAAGTCTGTTAGTATCGCTAGTGGGAGAGCAGGCGGGAGAGGCGTGGAATAAAGCAGGATACCCAACAGTGAAGTTAGACAATGATGCCCATGATGGCACGCCATTCAACAATATCAGGGCACAAGTGTGGGGCGTGCTTGGGCATGCCTACCCAGAAAGGAACAATTTGCTGTCCATAGTGCAAAACACTATGGGTGATGACGAGGACCCCTCACAGTGCCTTATTAAGATTCAGGAGATGTGGAAGGCGGAGACGGGGACCATTGGGACCGATCAATTCCTCGTTTTTATTTTGTCATCAAAAGGGGCTTGCCGAAGGAAGTACAGAAGGCATTAGGCAAAACTATAGGCATTGAGGCGAAGGGGTGGGTTGAAATACAGAGGATAATAATACACCACTGCAAGCGAAGAAAAAGGAGCACAAAAGGGAAGCAGCCCAGCAGCTGCAGGCAAATGAGGTGAAACAAGTGCAAAAGAAGTTGGCTAAAGTAGCTATATAAGGGGCGGTAGCCACACTGACTGAGGCAACAGGGAAAGTACAGGGGCCCACGGAGGTTCAGATGGCAGCATTCTGGCCAGCAGGAGGACAACGGCAGTGGGAAGGAGGAAAACAGTACCCCACCCAGGAGTGGCAACAAGGAGGTCAGCAGTGTGGAAGGGGCAGGTTTACGGAAGGTCGGGGGGACTTTGGATGAATGGGGCCAAGAAGAGCGGGCATGGGTCCCTACAAGTGTTAGAATTGTGGGAAGTGGAGACACATTTAGAGGGAATGCAGAAGCAGACAATACTTACCAACCACCGCCCAAGAGCACTCTGCAAATGTCAACACAGAGGATGACCTCTATGCCCTATGAGATACACCAAGCATACATGCAACTCCCGCCATGGTCCCCGGGGGCACGAGCACTGCAGATACAACCCCAACAACAGCATTATCCACAACAACCTATTCCCCAGCAGGGAAGCGGCAATATGCACACATCCAAAGAGGTGGGCCCGAATAGCATTATAGTACTATACAGAGGGGTGAGCGTGATAGGTACAAACCTGTTCACGTTCCTGGGATCCAATACCTATCCAGACTAGGACAGCCCAGCCCACATAGAGAGTGCTTGCGTGCCCAGTCCTATCTATGACAGTCCCCCCTGACGAGGAACCCTTGATGGGCGCAAAGATAGGAAACAAACACAAAATCATGCATCAGTGCAGGATTTCCGGCTCTTGGGCAAAACTCTTGACACGCAGGGCTTCTCTGGGCTGTCTGCACGGTTCCATACACTGAAGAGGTTGACATCAAAATAGGGGGATAGGTGGTACAGGCCCCCCAACTATATTCCGAAAGTTCATCAGTTAACTTACTGGGCAGGGACCTGCTCATCAAGCTTAAAATGACAATTTCATTCACTGGGCCTCATTACGACCCTGGCGGAGTGGGTTTACGCCAGCGTTATTCGCGGCGGACCCGTCCGCCCTACTACGAGTTCCCGTAGCGCCATGGAGCGTTTTCCGCCTGGTTTTTCCGGGCGGAGAAATCCATGGCGCTACGGGACCTTGTTGTTAATTACGCCACCGTATTTGACGGTGGCGTAATTAACGCCTTCCCCACTCCCATTATACCCTATGGGACAAAAATGGGAATGGGGAAGGGTAAAATGGGGGATGGGGATTTACCGCCCTGCCAAGGTCGGAATGGGGCGGAAAATCCGCCAACCCCCATGGCGCTATCGGCAGCTTTCCGCCGTGCTCCATGGTGCATTTTGCACCGCGATTTCCGCCAGGGTCGTAATGAGGCCCACTGACAATGGCATAGTTTGTGCCACACCAGGGATGTGTGCCATACAAGCAATGTTGATAATACACACAATGGGGGAGCGGCAGTGGTTCAGGGAATTCCCATCGACCCGTACATGTTTGTTTATGGAATAACTGTGCTTGTGGAGGCAGTGCCTCAGATCGGCAAGGGTTGTTGGTGAGTGCCCTCAGGCTTCTTTTTTTGCCCTATTGTGTCACCTGAATTCGCACCAGGTACAATACTGTCCCTAAATTTAATAGGATTGGTGGTCTCAGCAAAAAGGATTGTGGTGATAGGGACTGACCAACATGGGTGCGAGTGTTGCACAGTACTTTGCATGACCTGACGATACCTCTGAAGGAGGGTACAGATGCAAAATTTGAAGACAAACCAGGGGATGGAGACATTGTGTTGGAAATATGTATCCCTTGTGAGATAATGGTGCAGTACAGGAAGGTCCGGTGTCCCATAATAGCCCTCACAGCCTTGCCCCCGTTTCTTGACACAGACTTAGAGCAGGTGCCCCAGAGACTGTGGATTGTGGACGATCATCACCCTTGACGTAGGGCTCCTGTAGGGAGTGACACCAGAGCGTATTACACTAAAACCAGGAGTAGTTCTACCACGAGTGAAATAATACCCACTTTCCAGAGAGGCAGAAGAGGGAATAAAAGATACAATGAGTGCACTGCTTGCCAGGGGATAATTATGCCATCTACCTCCCCATGCAACAGGGCTATGTACCCTGTGAAAAAGGCAACAGGGGGGAGTTGGAGGATGATCCAAGACTTGCACACTCCCAGTGATATTGTACAGCTAGAATTTCCTGTGGTTCCCACCCCTGCCACGATCTTATGTAGAATTCCCAAGGAGGCGAGACACTTCACAGTGGTCGACCTTAAAAATGCATTTTTCTCCATACCATTATACTCAGACTCCCTGTACCTCACTGCCTTTACCCATGTGGGAATGAGATTGGAACACAGAAGACTGCCCCAGGAGTACTGTGAGAGCCTCAGTATCTTTAACAGAATATTACACACAGACTTAGGCAACATCCAAGTGCCCAGTATGATCATCCAATACGTTGATGACTTGCTTGTGCACAGAGACTCTGAGCAACAAGGCAGACATGACTCCCTCCCACTCTTAAGGCTCTTAGCCCGCAAGGGATACAAGGTTGGCAGAGCAGAATTCCAGTACTGCCTCCAAGAGGTCTTATACTTAGGTTAGTTCATATCAACAAATGGGAAAAGAATAATACCAGACAAATCAGCATCTGTGCATGCCACCCCACTTCCCGCGACATTCATAGGGTTGTGCAACTACTGTAGGGCATGGATTCTTGATTATGCAGCATCTACAAGGCCGCTCTTAGAGGGCCTCATGGAGGTACAAAAGACTGACAATAAGGTGTGTGGACTGAAGAGATGGTACAGGGCTTTAATGATCTCAAGGAAGTAACATCAACTGCCCCAGTGTTAGCAACACCAGATAGCACACATGCATTGTATCTATTCTCCCACTCCAATAACCAACTCATGACTGCAGTACTGACCGAAAAGAGCACAATAGGCCATAAACCACTATCCTATTATAGTGGCGTGTTCGGTTCATTGATGCAGAGCCAGTTTGCATGCGAACAGGCTCTCGCGGCAGCAGCATTTGCCATAGAGAAGAGTTCCACAATTGTGATGGGCTGTTCTGTCACCCTCTATGTGGAACATGCCATCTTTGCAAATCTAGAATGCTCCAAATCACTTTAACCACCCAAAGAGCATCATTCTTTCCAGCCCAGTTATTCACATTGTGCGTTGTAAAACAGTAAACCCTGCAACCTTCATTACAGAAGCATGCACTGATGAAGAAATAGCATGACTTTGTGACGTATGAGGGGGAGGAGGATGACATCCCCAAGGCAAAGGACA
Source organism: Ambystoma mexicanum (assembly GCF_040938575.1). Taxonomy (NCBI): domain Eukaryota; kingdom Metazoa; phylum Chordata; class Amphibia; order Caudata; family Ambystomatidae; genus Ambystoma; species Ambystoma mexicanum. The sequence goes on from NC_090926.1 coordinate 1,135,489,976, forward strand.
GGCCAATAAAAGGAGGGGAGGTCCTCTTAGTTGACGGTTCTCCGACAATTGACCAGGAAACAGGTCTCAGACACACTGGGGTGGTGATAGTATGCCTAGAGGACGGAGAATATGAAACATTGATTTTAGAAAGACTATCAAAGTATTACTCTGCCAAAGCAGCAGAATTCATTACACTGATTGAAGCACTACAGCCCTCAGAGGGGTGTCACGTGACCATTTACTCAGACTCAGCATAAGTCACTACCACTGTGCATGCTGGTCTGTCGCGGTGGAAGAGGAGGGGCTTTAGGAGGGCAGACAGGTCCATGGTACAGCATGCCATGCTGTTAGACAAACAGATTTTTGCACTGTCCCAACCTTCTGTCGTGGAGGTCATCAAATGCGCTGCCCACACTAACAACACTGACAAAGTGCCACTCAGAAATGCCACGGCAGACACCATGGGCAAACTTGCAGCATACCTCCCAGTTCCTAATGTAACTGAAAATGTCCTCATGACATCTGCCACTGAGCAGCCCCTCAATTTCTACAATTCCCTGCCTATTGCACATTATTGAAATACAGGGAAGCACCCCAGGCGAGGAAAAGCAATTGTGGGTAAAAGGAGGTTGCACACAATCCCCTGCAGATCTATTGTCCAGGCAGGAATGAACATAAAAGATAGTAATTTCACACAGGCTGCTCATAACAGCATTTGATCAGCTCCATTACCCCTTTCACAGCTCCAAGCACCGTATTCCTGCTGACATATGGAAGGATTGGTTTGTTCCAATTCTCCAGGAACACCTAACAAACATGGTCATTAGATGCACCAAGTGTTAAGGTTTCAGCACAGGTATGACCCTAACAATGAGAGGCACCCTAGCCTCCACCCACTGGGCCATTCCATGAGTTGCATATTGACTATGCAGACATGGAAGAGATGTGAAGCGTGTCCAGATATTTGATCGTTGTTGTCTGCCCCTTCTCACGTTAGTTGGAGACGGTCCTTGTACACATCTGGATGTGAAATGCATGGCCAAATTTCTGGTCCGCGAAGTGTACCCCTAATGGGGCGTGTGCGATGTGTTAACAGCCTCAGGTTTAATATACCATTTGAAGTGGTCTATTCCACTCTGCCTGCCGTCAAAGTGAAGGGCCTCCGGTACTGGATTTACTTGTCCGACGTTCGGAAGACCCCTTCAGATGTTCCACAAGCACTTAAATAATTGGCAGTGGGCATCTACATCATTTCATTTCCTACTGCCATAACTGAAAGTCCAGTTTCATGCCCCCCCAAATGCGTGCACATGCAAAAAGCTGCTACAACACTTAGTTTATCTAGCCAGTTGCTATCTTGCGCTTTCCTTTATCTCTCTCTCTCTCCCCTTCCCTCTCTTTTGTGTGCATACATTTTGCCTGACTTTCAGATTCATTGAAAGCATGAGGCCAGCGCCTTCAAATAACTCAAAATAGATTTTCGTATTCATATATGTGTGCTATGCATTTTGTAGCTATTGTATTTGCCATTTCCATGGTCAGCATTGGAATATATTTATGTTTGTTTGTTTGTTTTATTATTTATAATGCGCGCCAGACCCGAAGGTATCCGGGCACAGAAGGCATAAGAGGGATGTTCAGCTTAGGTTACATTGCTGTAATGTTATATACAGTATATACAAAAGGCAATAAGGGTTATTCAGCATTGGTTACATTGCTGAGAGTGACATGCGTTAAATACAAGATTAAAGCAGTATAGCATCAGAAAGGCAAGTATGTACAGTATATACAAATAGGGCAAGTAAATTATCTGATAGTAATGAAGGTGTCAAATGTAATTTTCCTGAATCCAATTGATAAGGTTAGATTTAAATTGAAGATAAGGTAGATCTTCTCTAAGTGTCGATGGGAGTTCCAGTATTTGGCAGCTTTGGCCGGGAAACCACTTCCTCCCGTCTTGACGTGATTGAATCTAGGCACTAGCAGGAGGTTAGCGTTAGCTGTTCTTGAGGGCCGATTGGATGATTGTCTGGCGAATCTGGCAATGAGGTAATGTGGGGCAGCATGGTGTAGACATTTGAGTGTCAAGGATGCCGTTTTGAGAAGAATTTTATCTTTTGTAGACAACCAGTTAGCTCTTTTGAGGTCAGATATGTGGGCTTTCTTGGGGATGCTTAGGGCTGCTCTCAGGGCATTATTTTGCAGAATCTGTATCTTGTTGGTGATGTACTTATTACTCCCCACATATAAAGCATTTCAACAATCCAATTTGGATAATACAAGGGCTCTTGCTAGGGAAATTAAATTTTTAGATGAGCGGAAGGGTTTAGCTGCTCTAATTAGTTTACAGGTGTAAGCTGTGGCTGAGGCCATAGAGTTAACTTGTTTTTTGAAGTTTAAAGTGGAGTCAAGATAGAATCCTAGGGTTTTGACTTCCTTGGCCACTGTAATGTCATTGATGTCTATTTTGAAATTCGAGTAAAGATGGCTTAGTTTGTGGAGATTAGCAGGGGTGCCAAAAATGAGGAGTTCCGTTTTGTCATCATTCAGGCATAGACAGTGGGAGGCCATCCATGGCTGGATGATGAGGTACACTCTGTTCACGAAGGCCAAATCCTTATTATAATCTCCCGCCAATGGGATGAGGATCTGTGTATCATCCGCATAGTTAGTGTAGGTGATACCCAGGCCATCTAGATCATCAAAAAGGGGCTTTGTGAAGATATTGTACAGGGTGGGAGATACGCAAGAACCCTGGGGCACACCACATTTAATGGGTATGGGGTCGGCGGCTACAGAAGGTGAGAAGACCTGCATCGTTCTGTTATCTAGGAAAGATTGAATCCAACCTACAGCTTCTTGTGAGAAGTAAACGGCAGAGTCTAGATGGTTACAGAGAATCTTATGGTCGACCAAGTCAAAGGCTGCCAAGAGATCTAGTAGCAGTAGTAGTGCTGTTTTACCATTGTCTCTCAAGGCGTCTATTTGTGCTTTGAGGTCGATGAGCGCAGTTTCCGTTCCATGTTGAGGTATAAAGCCCGACTGGCACACTCCTAGGAGATGGTTACATTCCAGATATTGTTGGATCTGGAGGTACGCCACCTTGTCTAAGATTTTAAGCAGGAACAGGACTGAGGTGATGGGGCGATAGTTTGTGGGTATGGAAGGGTCAAGTGTTTGTTTTTTGAGAAGCGGGAGGACCCATGACTGTTTCAGATTCTGCGGAATAGTCAGGGGTCAAGTTTTTAAAATTAAAGTGTGAGTACTCATCAACAAACGCAATGGGATGTGATACCACATATGCACATTTCTTTAAATTGGCTTTACAAAACAACCCAAATTGAACAGGATGAATGGCATTTGCCTTTCATAAAATCAACACACACACAAAAAGATGACAGGATATTTTCTTCTAAGAGTGCTATTGAAAAAATTAAAAGGTGTGCGTATTTTAAAATCTAAAAACCAATACAAATGTTTTCCCTGGGACTTGCAGTACTGAAATGGGATATTTCACCTTTAGTTGTTTGTTATTTTTCATCAGTGCAGTGGTGAAGTGTCCGGCCTACAAACCTGACGACTGCGGTTTTACCTCAGAGGTCGTCTTTAATTCATAAATTCAAAGAGGACTTCCAATGTTTCTCTTTAGCTGGAGGGGGACTGAGTCCACCCTCTGAATAAAGTGGGTGTACTCCGTCACCCCGCAAGTACCCTCGAACCCTTGACTTGAGCCCTGGGAATAATGCCAGTGGAAAAGGAAGCATTTATAAGTTTGGTGATAAAAGGGGAGAGGTCACGTGCATCATCTTTCATGATTTATGCTGGGCACTGGTCGCCATGACAATTGGAAGGTTTAAGGGTGAGAATGACTTTTTCCACCTTAAGGATAGGTACTTTCTTAAAGTGGAAGTGGGGTGTGGGTGTAGTGTGTAGAGTGTTAGAGGCAAGGTGGTCGAAGGCACAGGAGTGGAGATTTTATTTGGATTAGGTGCGAGGAGGAGGGTTTCTTTTTTATTATTTATCTTGGCTTGGAGAGTTGAGATTTTGCTAGATAGAGCATTCTGAATGCTGGTGCACCAGCTTTTGTCTTTAAGGCATGTGTCAGGGGCTTGGATGGGTGTTTCTATCTCTTTGAGGATAGTGAATAGTTCCTTAGTATTGGAATTTGCTTGGGTGATGCACAAGTTGTATGATTCTTGTTTGGCAAGGATAATCTCCTGAAGGGAGGCTAGTTTGCTAAGGTGTCAGAAAGCTCTAGTCTCCAAGTTTGTTCACACTTACGTTTCTCCAGTCTGATTGCTTTCAGGTGGGGGAGAGAACCAAGCATTCACATGCTTTTTTCTGTTTACTCTTTCTAACTTTCAAAGGCGCTATGGTGTCAAGGGCAGTTAGCAGTATTTTGTTATATTCTTCTACTAAGATGAAAGTGTCTGTGAGGGCGGGAAGAGAGTTTTGTTAGTGAATATTTTTATATTAGTATTAGAGTGCAATATAAAAGGGGGGAGGGCAGGTGGGGATTATAACTTCACTGTAAATAATGTTTCACATGCAAAATTAGATAAAACCAAACATTCCACAGGTAAAGAAGTATGTATTGTTCCCGGAGCCCATCCCGTAAGCTAATGTATCACTCCCGAAGTCTAACCCCATGCCCCAAAATGGTAACACCCCACCCCCGTTAGCTAGAACATTGGAATATATTGCTAGATCCCTATTGTTTTCCAAATTTACCAACCTTGCTGATGTAAATAATGCTACGATTATTTACATAATTATTTACATATACATATAATTATTTACATATTTACATACATTACTCCTGGCCCCTTTCCTCCTTCTATGATGACCTTGATCACCTCCTCTCACATACCTCTCCCTCCCCCTCTAACTGTACTTGGCGACTTTAATCTTCACCTCCCTACTCCCCTTCAATCCTCCCCTCTTTTCTCTATCCTTGATTCCTATCTCCTTTCCCCTCTCCCTTCCTCTCCCACTCACTCCTCTGGCTCCACTCTTGACCTTATCTTCAACTCAACTTACCCCTCTTCTTCCGTCTCTACACTACCTATCTATCTCTCTGACCATGCTTTGCTCTCCTTCTCCCTTACTCCCCTTCCCCATTCATCTTCTCCTATACCCACCCCACCCATCTTTTCTCGACGTGACCTTCGTGACTTTAATCCCTCTCTCTTTCTCGAAACGTGCTCTTCCTCTCTCTCCCCACTTCCTGATTTCTCTTCCCTTTCGGCCAGTGAAGCACTATCCACTCTTTCCTCTTCTATCTACTCCACTCTTGATCTACTCTACCCCCTCTCCTCTTTCCATCCTACTCGTAAACCATGGCTCTCTCCTCAACTTCTCTCTATGCGTCGTCTCCTTCGACGTCTCGAGCGTCCCTGGCTCAAATTTCCCTCACTATCCAACCAAACCTCATATTTCTCCTGCCATTCTCTTTATGGCTCATGCCTTACTGCTGCTAAACGTTCATACTACTCTAACCTTCTCCACTCCCAAGCCTCTCACCCTCGCCGTATTTTCTAAACCCTCTCCCGTCTTCTCTCCCCTCCTACTCCTGACCCTTCAGCCCCTTCCACCCTTTCTCCCTCTGACTTTGCAAACTTCTCTTCCTCCAAGATTCTTTCTCTTTGTCAAAAAATTAACTGCTCATCCTACTTCCCTCTTTCCCCACCTCCCTTTTCCCCTTCAACCTGCATGTCTGACTTCTCACCCATCTCCCCTTCTGACGTGTCCCTCCTCCTGTCCAACGCACATCCTACATCTGCCCCTACTGATCCTCTCCCCTCCCTTCTTATCCCCAAGATCTACCCTCTTCTTATTCCTTACTTAACTTCCTTTTTCAACACCTGCCTTTCCTCAGCTACCTTCCCTTCTGCATTCAAGCATGCCACCATCATACCTATTCTGAAGAAACCCTCTGCTGATCCCCTTCTCACCTCTAACTTTCGCCCAATCTCTCTTCTCCCATTTCTCTCTAAACTACTTGAACGCGTTGCCTATTCCCAGCTCTCAGCCTTTGTCACTAATCTTTCTCTCCTACCCCCTCCCAATCTGGTTTCCGACCTAAACACGCCCCTGAAACTGCCCTCACTTATATCCTTAACTCCCTCCTCTCTGTTCGACACTCTAAGCAATCCTCTGTCCTTATTCTCCTTGACCTCTCTGCTGCTTTCGACACTGTTGATCACCCCCTACTTCTCAACACTCTTTCTTCCTTTGGTTTCAAAGGCTCTGTTCTTAACTGGCTCTCATCTTACCTCTCCTCCCGCTCATTCGCTGTCTCCTGGGGCGGCCGCACCTCGCCTCCCCTCCCCTTGGAGTACGGAGTACCCCAAGGTTCGGTTCTCGGCCCTTTCCTATTCTCTCTCTACACCTCTCTCCTTGCCCCTGTTATCTCCTCATTCGGTATTTCTCACCATTTCTATGCTGATGACACCCAACTCTTCCTTTCTTTCTCTTCCTTCTCCTCTGACCTCCACCTTAAACTCTCGTTCTGTTTCACTGCCATTAAAAACTGTCTTCCAGATGCGTCACAAACAAAGAGTGATCATTAAAGCTCCTCTACTGCTGGTATTATTCCCCGGTCCGCCTGCACCACTGCAACGCTGACATTGACCCGGGTTGCTGGAGACGGTGAGGCGAGCAGGGATCCTTCTTCCACATGTGGTCGGAATGCCCGACAGTTCAGGCCCTCTGGAAGGAGGTCCTGCAGATCGCGGAAGACATCACTCAGCGCAAACTGCCGATGGACCCGTAGGTTGTCCTTCTCGGGGCGGCGAGCCCGGACTGTTATACGAAAACAGGCCTATCCGCCAAACTGTTGACACATCTACTGCTGTCGGTGAAGATTACAGTGGCACGGAAGTGGAAGACGCAGGAAGGCCCTCTACTAGCCCTCTGGTGGATAAAGGTCTGGGAGATCCTGGTGGCAGAGAAAGTCACAGCAGCAAAGGAAGGGGCACTCCACCGCTTCACCGACTGCTGTGCCCCGGTACTGGACTACCATTCCAGATTCCCGGCGTTGACATTCCAATCCCGCCTGGCATCGAACTATCTGGGTCCCCAAAGCCCTGACGGGTCGCCAACCCATCATAGCGCCACAGACTAAAGGGGTGGTGGAGGAGGGATCACGGGAGGTGGCAAGGAATTTGCTGCATGCACATTAGTTGCAAAGGGACTCACAATAATCCTGTAATGCATAGATAACGCTGTAACCGTAATAAATAAAGTTGTTAAAAAGAAAAAACTGGATGTCATCCCGCTTCCTTTCTCTCAATACTGATAAGACTGAAGTCTTATTCTTTCCTTCCAATACTCTTCCCCCTCCATCTCCTCCACATTTCATTCACTTTCCCCCCTCTAATCTTCCTATCTCTACCCATGCTCGTAATCTAGGCATACACTGTGACTCCTCCATCTCCTTCTCCCACCATATTTCTCTTACCTCTAGTGTCTGTCGCTAAAACCTCTTCAACATTCGCAAAGTCCGCTCTTCTCTCACCTTCCATGCTACTAAACTCTCAATCTCCTCCCTCATCTTCTCTCGACTCTTCTATTGCTCCTCTCTCTTCTTTAGACTACCTGCTTCTCATCTTGCCCCCCTCAAATCTATCTACCACTCAGCCGTCCAAACCCTCTGTCTCATTGCCCCGCATGACTCCATTTCTTCTTCGCTCTCCTTCCTTGGCTGGCTTCCCTTTCACTCCCAACTTGAATTTAATTTCCTCTGTCTAGTCTTTAAATCCCTCCACGAACTGGCTCACCCTTAGCTCTCTCTCGCCTCTTTCTACACTCCTTCCCTCTCCCTTCGTTCAGCTGATCACTACCTTCTCACCGTCCCTCCTCTCGCTTCCGCTCCTTTCAGCTCCTAGACACCCCCGCACTGGAACTCCTTACCTCTCTCAATCCGCTCTATACCTACCTTTTCCTGTTTCCGCACGTCCCTGAAATCTCTCCTTCTCCATTCCCCTCCATGAATTCTTCCCCACCTCTCATTCTCTCCCCTTCCCTTGAATCTTCCCTATGATCCTCTCTACCCTCCTCCTGCCCCCTTTTCCTCCCTCTTTTTCGCCCTTATACCCCTTCCGCTTGGCTCCTCCTTCCCTTCCTCACCCCTTCCTTATTCCCCCACAGATAAATTGCTCTACCTACTGATTTATTGGTTTGATTCATATTTGTTTATTGCTTCTACTGTTATAATGTTCTATGTATTCTGTTGTTATAATGTTAAGCGCTTTGGATGAAAGCACTATATAAACAAATAAAATACAAATACAAAGCAAAATCATAAATGGATATAGAGGGGTGCCCATACATACAAAGAGACAAGCTCAAAGGCAAACATACTATGCATATTGTGGGCTTGGTTTATATGCCGTAGAAGATGTATGTCACCCTGAACTGTCTAATAGCTGGTATACTGATAAGAGTGTGGTGGGAAGTAATAGAGTGAATGGAAGCTGTTAAGTGTGTTCATTGATACTGCATCGGTAGGGGCACCCAGGGTCCTAGTTCCAGAGGAAGTACCAATTCTAGAGGCACAATGCCTAGTACATCCTGCGCTGTGTAGGCTGAGAGGCACTTTCCAGGCACACAATGTAAGACTCGAAGTGGTGGACGCAGATCGCCTGAAATGCAACAACAATCCAAAAAGCAATCAATGCCAAAAGAGACATTATTTGGAAATAGAAAGAGTAAAATACTCGAATAACAAATAGCAAGAAACAACAGTGAGCTGCATGGCAGAGGGCCTCTTGGGATACAGAGAAGGGGTTCTGGCAAGGGTGGAAGCTGCATGTACACAATCCTGGACTGAACATATCACAAAACTAACATGGATTGAAGCAATGGAGAAAACAGTAAAAGTACACAGGGAAGAAACATATGAACTTTGCTTTTACATTGCTGGAACGATATCTGTAGGATCCAATGACCATTCCAACAAAAACTTTTAAATGTATTTTTATTTATTGATTTAGTTGAATAAAATCAACATTTCATTATACATATTTCCATAAGCATCAATTTTTACAATGTTACAATTAAAAGGAAAAAAAATGAGAAAAGGGATATATAGAGTAAGCAAAGGTATGTGATTATAAAAATTGAATGAACTATATCAAGGAAAATTATATCGAAACATAATCATAAAATTAATTATCAATACAAGTTCGCTTTTAAGACTATGATCTGTGGCGAACCGGAGTCATGCCATATACAATTTCCAGCCCAAATGTATGCTGAGTTACATTAATTTCATAAAAGTTCGTTGACAATAAAAAGCATGTTCCATGCCAATTTAGGTGTTAGTATATAGTAATCACAGAAATAGTGCTGAAAATACATTTGCCGTCTTGCTAATAAGCACGGGCATGTGGTTAATAAATGTCTGATAGTTTCTGGTTGGTTTGGTTTCTGGCAAATTCTGCAAACATTTTCCTTTTCGTCTATAATGTTGCGCCTTGCTAATACATTATTAGTGTGCCATAACTTTAACCGAAATCTCAAATAAGGGTCTCTAAATTTCAGATTTGGAAATTTAACAGGATATGCTTCTACAACATTCAGTTTCTCCGGTAGCAGCACATGTTCTTGCAAAAGATGCAGTTTCATGCATTGATCTCTTGTGGTTATCCAATCTGACTTCCATGTTTTTTCTTTGCTCGATCTGGCTCAGTTTTTGGCAGATCCTCAGATATATCAGCAAGTTGTATAGTATCTCGTACCTTCATTTTCCATTATTGCATCATTTTGTGGGGTGCATTGTTTATATAAGAGGAAAGAGTGTCCATCAGGGAGCCCTTCTTTATGGGCAACAGAGAGCCTATTTCCCATAGGGCTCAATGGGAATGGGGAGGTCAGATGCACCGGCACCATTAACGAATGGTGCCGGTGCATCCGATGAGTTGTGCTTGCATGTGACGTTCTGCCCGGATTTTAGTGTCTTTAACTTTGCGTTCTTCGTTGCTAAAGGCAGCTTGCTCAGGGCATGAGTAGACGCCCGATATCTTGCTCTTATGGTAACAGGTTCCTGATCATACACATGAGGATGCTTAGTGCGGACGTTAGAATGGGGAACTGTCTTGATCTTAAATGTTTGTAAGGCCGCAACCTATAAACCCTCTGAGTAAATTACCTCTGGATAGAGGATAATCGAGGGGTATTTGAGCTGCACATTTAGTTTTTGTAGTAGATTTGGTGTCCACAAGAATCGATTTTTACCATTTGATACTGTCAGGTCCTGGACACAAAATGCACTAGATGTGTTAATTATAGTTGTCCAAGACCATGACAACAATAAGAGCTCATGATCACTATGAGTTTGTAGTTTGACCTGAAACTTGTATACCATAGCACAATCGTTTTGATCAACGTAAATATAATCGATTAGAGCTGCTTGCTCGCCTCTATGCCAGGTGTTAGATGGCGGTATGTCATCTGGCACAGATCCATTAACCATTACAAGCTGCCTTTCCTACATGATTAATGACCATCGCTCGACCAATTTATTTAGACGAGAGGTTGATCTTTTAATGGAGATGACATTGAGATCTCCTGCCACAATTGTATAATGAATTGAAGTGTCGCTAGAAATTAGATCCATTAAGGACTCAAAATCATCGTCTTTAATGCCAGCATGATTACAATATATATTTACAAGTGCAATCGAATATATTGGTGTTTTCAATGTAATTAGATGTAAACACATATCAGGAGATGCCCATGGGGAAATACGTAATCCCGAGGAGGATTTAACCGCAACCATTATCCCAGCCATTGGCTTTCCTCTAACCAGATTCTTTGCTGGTATTAGGGAAAGGATATAATTGTAGCCAGGTTGTCGGAGTCGTATGCAATATCTCCTGCAGCGCCACTATATCACATGAGTTTAAAGGGTTTGTCTTAGTTAATGTCAGATGATTATAGCCTCTGGTATTCCAAGAGGCTAGAGAACAGCTAAACAAATTCTTCTCCGCGAGTTGTTAATTCGAATAGTACAGTGGTCCGTAGAAAGAACAGGTGCTACCAGCCGCTCGGGTTGAAGGGGTCTTGTGAACAGGTTATTTTGAGACTTGCCATTGAGGATTGTAAATTTAAATGGCTACTGTTATTATTGGTCAGAACAGGAACTTTTGACTGACGAATATTTGGATGTTGACTCAATAGAAAGACCAGCTCATAAATGTCTTCTCGAGCCTGCCAGATCATATTCATAACAAATCCGGACTGCATCCATAGTTTAACAATGGCTGCATCACGGTCATTAATGAATTCAGTCTTTTCAATATCACCCGAGGAAAGGTCTTCCAATAAAGGGATGTTCCCCAGAATGTTCAGAACACTTGTTCTGTTGAGATCGTATACAGGAAATATACCACCTCTACATTGTAATATCAATCAGTGAGGAGTACGGGTTTTTCGCTCTACATTTTTCGCTCTGGGCACCTCATGCTCATTTACATGTGGACTATTCATTTTCTGGCTCAATGAACTGTCATTTGTTGTTTATAAAGTTAGCACAGCCAGGTGGTTTTCTGTTTCAATTTATAATTGGTTCATTAGTTACGATGGAATTGTTTGGAGCTGGGCGAGCCAGAAATAAAGCAATGGATTTTGCAATTTCTTCTCGTCTTTCTTCCAGAGTACGAAACTTTTCATCCTCTTTAACCCTTTTAATAGAGTGAGGCTGGGAAGCCCCTAGTATTGTATTGCAATTCGATTGCATTAATTGCAGAGCAGCTTTAATGTCCTGGTTAGCTTCAACTCGGCGTGGTCTGCAATGTATTCACTGCATTTGTCTGCCTTTTTCGCAATTCAGACTTATTGCACTTCCAACCTGTGTGTTATTCTTTGGCAGCGTTAACGAGGGGATGAAATGGCGAGAACTTGACCGTTTGACAGCAGTATGCTGCTTAATATTTTTTCTTTTTATTATTATTAATAATGTTCTGCATAGCAACAGGTGTTGCCTTATGTTTTGTGAATAGTGAATAGTGTATTTTTTATTTTTTTATTTTTTTTTTTATTTTTATACGGTTTGTTCAACCTTTAAAAACATAGGCCAGGAAAATCACACCCGATCAACAATATCTCCTTATCCTTTTTTAAAGTCCATTGCCCTCGCCACCCTTCTACACACAATTTCATAAGTTACATGAATCTTGGTGTCCAAGCCGTGTTCACTGCAAAGGTTCAATCGACTCTGGGCACTTGAGTTGGTTCCTTCATGTCTAATCTTGTTTTTAAGACCTGGAGCAACGTTATCAGATTAAACAATATAGTTCGGTTTGAGCCTTCGAAGAACATTTCCCACCATTTTTCCGAGCTCCTTGGGCTAATATTATGAATGATTGGCGAAAAAATCCGCCCTCTTTCTTTCTCAAAACTCGAGCATGACATGATCAAGTGCTTTAGAGATTCTATATCAAGATTGCAGAAGCGGCACCTTTGATCAATATTTGCATTCTTAGGCCAAGAGCTTAAACGTTCTTTTGTATTTAGTGCGTTTAATCTGAATCTCATGTACAATGCTCTTGCGTGCTGATTTGGCAGATGCGTTAGGTAAGAGTGGCGTTGATTGAAAGCTTTCGCCTCGCCTGGGACTTCGTGCATTAACTTACACTTTGTTCTTTGATCACAGGTCTTAATCCAATCTAGCCGCCAAATCTTCATCTTTGCTGCATCCGGATTTTCCACTAGCAAAGCAGAAGTGATGTCGTACTCGCCTAACAGATCTTGACACAGCTGATTCCACTTGGCGAGTATTGTATAGTCTTTTGCACTGTCAGGCATATGTACAATTAGAAATTGGGGTGCCGGGGTCCTTAGCACCGTTTTACGGTAAAGGCTTACTAAATAGTGTATTTTTTCAGCAGATGCTGAGGTCGTCGGAATGTTTGGCAGCTGAGTGTCATCAGCCGTGTAATTCTCAACTTGCTGAATATGTTTATTCTTTTTTTTTATTTTTGATCTTTTTTTTAGAGATAGACATCTGAAAGCTTTATTTATCTGCTCAGACATATTTGGACACCCAGTCATTTTCTGCGCCATTTGTAAATCGCTTATGGTTATAGAGACCTGCTCACCGAGCGCCTCTTCAAGGGGTTCATTTGCATTTGTCATCATACAAGCAACACTTCTACAACCAATTGTATTTCTCTCTTGTGACAATTTTAATGTTATAATATATCCTTTTTGGTCTTTTAGTTTTTGATCAAGATGTTCATATAATTTCGCCAACAAGAATAATGATGTATTCTTCGCCTGGAGTGTAATCTCAACACCCAAGGGCACACTTGCTGCTACAGTATTATGTACTGACGTGGTTGGGGGGGCATGTTTGTTTTTCTGGGTGTCGGTGTTATGACTTGAGGTCCACGTAGATTATAGTGCCTCTGTCCCCAAGCACCAATCAAAGAAGAGTAATACCACTCGCTGATCGGTTATTCAGGGGAAGGCAGGAACAGGATGCACCAGGTCCCGTATGGCTGAAAGGAAAGGCAGGGGTTAGATTGCAGATAAGGTAGTAACACAATGAACAAAGGAAAATAAGATTGTAAGTGACACCTACCCCAAAGATGACCGGTGCCAACGTGGGACCTAACAGTTCCTACGCAAGGGAGAGCGCCGCAGGATGCAGGTAGGCAGTTAGGGTTGCTGTGATCGGAGAGGCATAGGAAAGCAAGACGATAGTACCAAAACAAAACCAGAAGTCACAATCCAAGGCAAACAAATCCAAAGGGCAATCCGGGTAGAAGTCCAGCAGAAGTCCAAGGGTCAAAATCAGCTCCAGAACGTTGTATGCAAGCGGCAGTCCAAATTCAGTCCAGGTACACAAAGCAAAGTCCAAAAATCCGTGAAATCCAGGAAATGTTCCAAGAATTGCCACTAGCCGCCAAGAAAACAGCTGAGAAGCGCTGAACGGGCGGACAGACGCTGTTTTTATGCGTCCTTCCGGGTCACGTGACTGCCCACCTGGTCATGTGACCGCATCTTATATTTCTTCCGGGTCACGTGACTGCTAGTCAGTTCAAGTGACCCATTGCTGTGGAGCGTCGTCTTCCCGGGATGCCCGCGAAGCAGGGGGGCACCCCCGCGCTCCTACAGGTGCCAAGGTAACCCCCAGGACTGGCAGGGGCAGAAGCGCCAGGAACGCCACAAGGGGCAGGGCCTCACCGTGGACCGAGCGGAGGAGAGCCGTGAACGCCCGGACTGCAGGAGAGGTAAGGAGGCGGGGGCTTGTGAAGGCGTGACAGTCGGGTTTGTGAGCGAAATTGACAGGATCGATGACTCCTGCGCCGAGTTAGAAAAAATCACTGCGGACTGAGAAAGCTCGCTCGTAATTAAGTATGGAGGCGGGGCCTCAGTTACCGGCCTGAATCTGGGCGTCTTTAACCTGGTCTAGTAGTTCTGGAATGAGTCGTAGGGGGTAGGGATTTTTCACAGTGATTTAGTTTAATGCGCGATGTTCGATGCAAGTCCGCAAATCGCCTTCCTTCTTCGGCACGAAGAATAGAGGAGAGGCTGTGGGTGACTTCGAGGGGCGGATGAATCCGTTTGCCAGGTATTGATCTAAGTAGGACTTTAGATGCTGGTTTTCTGGTTCTGTGAGTGCATAGATTCGCCTATAAGGGATCTGTGTGCCGGGTATCAGGTTGATTTGGCAATCGTATGGTCTGTGCGGTGGTAAGGTATTAGCTTGTTCTTTCTGAAATACATCTTGAAAGTCCTGGTATTCACTTGGTAGGGTACCGGTTACCCCCAGAGTTGTTGCCGCTGTTTCATGAACAGGGGTGCCAGTATCAGTTGACTTTCTCCCGGCCTGAATTCCTTATCGTGCGAGATTGACAGAGCAGAGATTGCATGAGTATTAAGATGTTGGCCCTGTGCACCTTCAGATTTAATTAGCGGTGCAGAAAGAGAGTTCCTTTCCATAGTTTGCAGTACTGCAAATGGCAAGGAAGAGGGATTATGGACTTGAGCCACTACTTGCACCGCCTCCGTAGACTGAGACACAGGAGTGGCGTTCGCCATCAAATTCTCCCCTAAGGAAACCCTGCTGTCAGCAGAGAGTCTGGAGGCATGCAAAGTTTGATAGTCTGAGGCGTGATATAATCACCTTGCTTATTTACTTTAATCGGGAGCGAAGGACTTGAGTTCAAAGCAGGGGGGCTTGCATTCGCCATATTTTCAGAGCTGCAATATTTACGAATATCTGTAGTTAATGATATTGCGCTGGCACGGATCACCGAGATCCCACTCTTCGCAAGATTCAAGGTATGCGTTGAGCATTTGGGAGTGATTTTTGAATCGTTAAGAAGATATGACATGTCCTGTATCGACTGCATGCCCGAGGTCAATGTGTAGGCAACAGACATTGAATACGCAGAAAATAAAAGACAACTTAAAACAGAACACAATATATTAGCTGCACCCGCTCACCCGCAATCCAGCAAACAGCCAACAGCACTCAGCAAGCACTTTGAAATGCGTGCGCGCCAGTGTGCATGTGCTTGTGCTAAAAAGGGATTTGTGGGTAATTGGGTGGGACCTTCTTCAATTTTCGCTCAAGCAGATCTTCCCAGGGGTATGTAGGATAGCAGCAGGACACAGCAGGACAGCCAACCCCAGCTAACAGCACTTAGCAAGCATTTCACAATTTGCGCAACAAACCTCTACTAATTCCTGATCTCAAAAAAGGCATGGCGACAGTGATGGATTTCGACTTGGTGTGTGGCCAGCAATCATACTTCCATCCACCACCCTCATGAAGGGGCTTTTGTTCGCTGGCCACACTGCACTCAGCTCTACATGTAATCCCTGAAGTACATTTGCAACGGGGGCCAATGGAAACGTTTGCCCCTACCCGTTTTCAACCCCTGAAGAAGAAAGAAGAAACCCCTGTCCAGCACCACAGATTTGCATCCTCCCAGAGAAAGAAAAGCGTGAACATCAAAAAAGGAAGAAGAGATCGAACTACCTGTCCCAGGACTCAGCAACCTTTCTCAGTCAAATAACAAATGAATACTCACTCTTCAGCAAAGCAGAGACCTTTTTCGCCCTGGGGGGTGCAAGCAGTGGTCAATGCCAAATGGCTGCAGATTGTTCGCTGGGAACTAATACAGCTAGCAAACGACACTGAACAAGGGTTCAACGTCATGCAAGTAGAACTCTGTTCCCTAAAACTGATGACGATGCAGAACCGGTACGTCCTTGATATGCTTACTGCGATGGAAGGAGGTATGTGCAAGAAAAATGGTGATTCTTGCTGCACATTCGTCCTTCCCAAAGATGCTGAGAATTTCTCACTGTCACACATCATCGAGGCAGTACACAATTGGGGGGTATGCAAGAAGAAAGAAGATGGCATACAGAATGAAGACTGGTTCGACCTGACTTTTTCTTAGGCTCCATCCTGGATGGGGACGATAGTGAAGATGCTGGTGCCCGGCATCGTCTTTATTTTGGCCATATTTTGCTCGTGTCAGTTGGGACTCTGATGTTGTGCCAAAGCTGTGCCAAATAGCGCAATGATGATGGTCTTGATTAGGGTAGCACACTCCAAACCATCATCCACTCCTACTGGGTATTTTCAACTACATTATGCAACTCCCTCAAGGACTGCTTCAACTCCAAAATGTACACCAGCATACAAGCTCTGCCCTCCACAGTCCCTCTTCCACCCCCCAATCCCAACCCCTTCATAACATACGACACATTCCTCGCCATCAATCAAGACACCCTCATCAGAGCTAAAACAAAACCAACTCACTTAATGGGTGATGCATGATGAGTTCAGGCCGTATGAAACTACATACCTACCATGGTTCGACATTGGCTCAACATCATCAACTCCTGTCTCTGACACAGCATTATCGCTTTCACACTCAAAGTGGAACAAATCTCCCTCTCGTCAGAAAACCATACCACAATCCTATACCCCCGAAAACTACCATCCCATCGCAATCCTGCCATATTGCGCCAGAAACATACAACACTTTGTCACAAGCCAATTCTACGAGAACATAACCCAAAAGAAATGTCAATCTCTTCCAATTAGGTTTCTACCTTTCCCATAGCATTGATGATGCAACATTTCACATCATAGTTCACGTCCACAACATCACTGGCAAAGGGCAGACAGGTCTGCTAGCCGTCCTCGACCTCTCTACGGCTTTCTGCACCACAAACAATCATCATCCTAAACATTCTGTTCCACTCAGGCACTGTTCTCTACTGGTTTTCATCCTTCCTCACTGACAGACATTTCTTCCCCATGCCCCCCTACCGATCGACAAGAGCAACCCTTCTGAGGGACATGAAGACCTACAGCGAGCACAAGAGGGATAAGAAGGAGTTCACCACAGAGAGACAGAGACATAGTGATGTACCGCCTAGTGTGAGAGGGGTGACACAGCGTGCGCCACACTGAGACATACAACATAGAGATAGAGAGCGATGGAGAGAGAGAGCATGAGACGGATGACAATGAGTGCATCGCTATGAGAGAGCAATAGAGAGGGATCAAGATGCATGGTGTGCATCCCAATAACATTAACACAAAAGCAGCCTCTCCATATTCAAACGCAAACTGAAAACATTCCTCTTCGAATGAAATAGAGAACTAACATGTCTGTTTGATTTCTGATCCCCTTCCTGATTTTGTATGTTGCGTGTGGTCTGTCAGTCTCAGCGCTCCCATACCTCCGGGCTCCTTGTTCAATCGCGTTAGAAATCAATCAAATAAATAAATAAATTACACAATATTAATAATTCTCATGTTTTGTATAATGCTGGTATCATTGGGAATCCAGTTTCAGAGCACTTGTTAAATGTTGGTACCTTGATTACTCACAGTGCGGTACTCTGTTTATCAACCTGGGGTTTGCCAGACTGGGGTATGACACCCACGAGGCACAGCATCATCCTGTTCCCAAGACTGACACATTGCTCTTGAGAAATCCTCCCAGCAACACAATAATTCATAGGTTACATGCAGTGCCCTGAGTGGCATGGTGTAGAGCATGTTCTGCTTCTGTGGCTGTAGTGGCGGTACGTTGAATGTATCTGTGATGAAACAAGCCCACATGGATCTTCAAATCTCAGTGGTCTTTCTTATATATAGACACAAGAATGTCATTTTCAAGATTCCACACAAGACTACATTTTACTTGGTGATAGTTCCCGTTTGCACATGGAGGTAGGTCATAGGCTATTACAGTAGCTATGTTTGGAGCACATCTACATATTAATTGGAAAAGATATTTTCATGCATCGTTTTCCATGACCACTACAGAAACGTTATGTGAACACAAGTGTGAATTTTGTGGATCTCAGCACAGGAAACCCCAAAAGAATCCCTCATGACTCGGATGCAGTCCCTGCACCTAACATACTGACTGCACATTAAGCACACACGAGTTGGGGGTCTGCAAATGTTTTGGAGTACAATTCCAATGATCCCTCCCCATTAATCATGCTGGCTAGGGCTGATCCGAGATTTAGTTCAAAACATCTGTAGAGCTAAATGCTGTCCATCCCTGAATACTGCAGTTACAGGAAACACCATCCCTGTTGTTAGGGTATGTTTTAGATAACTTTGCTTAGGCTATTCCATGCTCTGAATACGTCATCTTGGTAACACTGAGTCACAGCACATTCCACTACGTTGCATCCTTAAATCTTCCAGTGGTAGCAACCAGGCTAATCTTGTCTTTCGACGAAACAGCTGCCATCTGCCCAAGAGCACAGCTCGCAATAATCAACAATGTGTATTTTTAAAATGTAAAAGTTGCATTGTTCATGGACTACATGTGAATAAATACATGTTCAGAAACAATGTTGTAGTCTATTTTATATCAATGTTTAATGTTGCATTGTATATACAGTACATGGAATGTGTTGGCTGCTTCACAGCCCTACCTCTATCCATCACTATAGATGCTGACTGGGTGCAGCCGCCAAATGTGATTGGCAATGGCACCAACCATAAGGTCTATGTGGCCGAGGCCGAGCAATGGTAGTAATGTTAACGGTTGCTTCCATGAGACACGCTAGTGACTGTGTTGATCTATTACTGGCCGGCGCCAGAAGGGAGTGGCCAAGTGTATGGAATCTGACTCACAATTGTTGTTTGTATACTAATTGAACTTTTCACAATTGACCCCGGGAGAATTGACCTTGGGAGAAGTGACCTAATTTAGAAGGTCAATTAGGACATATATACATCCGCAATCCCCCGCAAACCCCCCAACCAATCCAAAACCCTCTGTAACCCCCCACACACTCCCCTCATATTATTTATAATCCAAAACCAACCCAAGGCATATATAAAATAACTAATTGTGCAGAAGGTCAATTAAGACCACTATAATTAGGTCAATTGTGCAAAAGGTCAATCGGAAAAGGTCAATTTGGGTAATACCCAATTGTCCAGTAAGTAGGGTCATGCTTTAAAGGCCATTACTAAGGTTAATTCAGGTGCAGCGACTTAACATCAACTGTGAACGGGTCCTTCGATTGTAAGTGTGGTGCCATGGATAGCACTGGTTGGAGAGGCACATGACAATGAGACAAAGGGTGTTGGTAGCAGCAGAGTTGACAGTCTGCGGTAGTCCGCGCCAGTAAGCGGACTTGGAGTCTGTTTTGACAATTTCGCTTCTGTCACAGCATGAGAGCATTGTTTTAACAATTATATTTTAACAGTGCACCATTGTCTTAACTGACTTGTTGGTATGCTCTGCGACCAGAGAGTATTGCATAGGGGCCACTTGATACAGGGACAGCGCCAGTAAAAAGCAGGTGTCGCAGGGGCTGCAGTGACTGTTGGGCTCTTCTGCCCTTCGAGCCGTTTTTCCTTGTGCTTGCCTGCGAGCAGCACGACTGCGGCGCGAGCTGCTAAGCGCATCGCCGTCCTCTCACAAGGTGTCATGGAGGACCAGTTGGCAACTTTGGAGCCTATATGTGTGGAGGTTGAGTGTTTGATGATTGCGGATTGTCCCTGAAGCCTGGAGCACTGCCTTCGTGCCCTGTCTGGGCAAAACTATTGAGTCTGTGGTGAATGCTCCACTTCCTGGACAAACAGAAAAAAGCTTGAGGCCTACTATGGAGCCTTTAAGCTCAGAAATGGCCTGCACTTTAATGTCCTTGATTTGTTGGAGTCCGGTGGTGGCAGAAGCATTGTTAGATTTGGCAGAGTTAGCGGTTAGAGAACCGACAAAGGATATTCCCACTTTGAACATGGTAGATGCATGTGTGGTCAACATGTAATGTGTCTTTTCCGTGGGTTCAAACCGAAACTATGGCTATGCTGGCCTCCATCAGAGAGCTTAATAACACTTTGCAAGACAGCTCAGCCAATTGTGCGTCAGCAGCAATGTTTAGTATTTTGGTAAATTTACTGCTGCACTTAGCTGCTAAATGTGGTGATCTGGCGAGTAGTTTAGAGAGACAAAGCACTACACTTAGGGTCACACTACCTCATACACTCAGCCAAATTATCACTACTACTAAAACGCATGTTACTACCATGAATAGGCTTCAGTGTTATGCAATCAGTGATACAGGATCTCCTCGTCTTAATGACGCCAGGGGAGATCCTAATACTGCAGCTTTAGACAAGCAGTAATGTATCATGACCTTAAGATTCAGAGGAAGAGGAAGGGGAAACTTTTTGTTCCTGAGAACTCCACTTCTTGCTCATCTGAAGTTTCAGCAAATGTAATTAGAAAGGATGGCACAATCTCGGTTTTATTTCCTGTACACTTGGGCTGTACCTTGAAGAAAAAGGGGTCTATTGTTCTGGCAGTTTATCAATCCCATTGTGGGGGTGATACTTCTTTTGTTGTGGAAGAGGGGAGTGGGAAAGTATTGCATGTCTTACCCAATAGTAACACAGGTGACAAACGTTTGAATGAAACTACAGCACATAGTAGTTTAGTCACTGTCCTGCGGTCGAAAGGCAGGTTAAGGCAAGGGGCAGGTTCGTGAAGGCAAGCCCCGGCACGCTCACACCAGAAAGAATACAACACACTAGGCAAAAAGGCCCAAGACACTTTTGCATGGATATCAAGTGTTTATTTCTTCAAAAAAAGGAATGCGTCAGCAAAGGACAGTGCTGCTACTGAACGTTCTGAGGTCCAATCGCACGTGCAGCTCATTATAAGAAAAACAACATCATTGATGACGCAATTATAGATAATACAATTCTACAAATCCCAATTGGACTGCCCCTATACATGTACAGCCTGCTCCATATGGGAGGCCAGGCCATTGGCCCATCGCCATCCGTCCATCTTCGTCCACGTGGGTGTTGGCTTGTCGTCCGTGGTGAAGTTGGCCTAACAATCGATTATCCACTAACGAAAACAATGTTATTTTATCATGGCAACACTACAGCTGGCAAATACAGGGATGAGCTGGGGGTGGGGATAAGCTGAGGTCACACTACCTCATACACTTCACTTGTTCCCAGACAGATCACCAACTCCCAAGATCCTCCACCTTTGTTTTGGGCTCCAATTTGGATGCAACCCTGCACCTCACTGCACAAATCACTTGATAGCCTTGCCTTCCGATCTTAGTGATCGATCGAGAGATGTAAAGATTTTATGGTCGGTGGTCTGGGTTTGGACAGTGCCATGGCCTGCAGGGTCATGGGATGAAAGCATGACAGAGCTGTATTACTCGTGTGGGGATCATTGGGGGCTGGAGGGCCTCGCTGTCTGTCCCATGGGTTAGTACTGCCAAGAGCCGCTCTGCTCCCTTCTCGTGACCTTGCAGGGCATACTCTTTCCTAGGCACGAGGGTCTGTAACTTTCTTAGAACAATGGAGGAGTTTGTGGACTTTTTGATACCTGGCCGGGCGGGGGTGATGGAGGAAATACTCAACAACAAGGATGATCAGGCTCCTGTTCTTATATGTGGGTATCTTAACTCTAGGATCCCCAGAGATGCTTCTTGAAGGGTGTGGGATCCGGAATCCTTGCTCTTGAATTCCCCTGATAATAGGCTGGATAAGGCTTGTTAACGGGGAACGGGTTGGGCAACTTTGCTTTATTCAGCTGGTTTTAGCATGGTTAATGGAGCTCGTCCTTCAGACCATCCCCCACAGGTCACTAGAACCTTCCATAAGAGTGCTCCATCTCTGATTGAAGACTTGTGTGTGTTTGAGCGTCATGAGAGGGATCATTATCCTATCATTGTAAGTTTCGCTCTGGAGAGTCACCACACTAGAAATGTCTCCGCAGGGACACTCACATTACAAACTTAATTGGATATCGCGGAGCTCTGGCACGATAGGGGCGGCGTCGTCGGTGGCTCAGGAATTACTTAAAGGATATTCTTTCAAGAGCGCAAGCACTGAGTCCTCTAAGACCAGCGAATCTACCTACTTGGCAATAGTTAAATAGGAGGTTCCATCTGGCGGCCGATCCAGCCTAGGTATTGGTCTAAAGAAGCTACATTGCCACATATCTGACAAGACTATCAAAGATAGAAAAAGGGTGCTACGCAGAGTTCTCCGTAACATGGTCAAATTACAACTTAAATCAGCTGACCACGCCCTCTTGATAAAGGACATTAAGGCCAAATATCATAAATAGTTAAATTGGAATAGGCACTATGTAGAATGTACCAAGTGGCGCAACTTGGTCCAATCTTCCCTTTCTAATAACCACAATGAGCGCAGTGTGTCCAAGATTAAAGTACTCTCATCATTACTTGACACAAAGCCCTATACACAATGCATATTGTCTTTTTGTGTTGCTTTTGTAACTGTATGAATAAAACCAGAAAACGGCAAGCTTGGAGCAGGAAAGAGCCTTAACTACTATGGCATTGTGCAATGTGATTATCAATTTCATTTTGTTTTGGTGCTTTTGACATTTTCAAATAATTAAAATACAAAACAATTAAAAGAATAATGACAACAATAAACTGCATACTAATAGGGTGCAGGAAGGCAACACAGTTTGGGGGACCTTCTTACCTTTCCAACCACCTCTCACAGTCCAGCACCTTTGACCTTTTGGTTTTGGTGGCTGTGGGGTGAGATGCTGCCCTCCTTCAGAGAGCTTGCCACTACCTCTGGCCACTTGCCAGGTGTCCACACCCTGCACCCTGCCGCATGGGGTCATATTGCTGTGAGGTGGCAACAGCTGTTGGACGGTAGGTGTGTAAGGGAAGTACAGGTTGCTCTTGTGATGAACAATGATTTTAAATAAGGTGATGGAGTAGGGGGGGGTTATTTCTAAAGTGTACTCTGGATCATTTCATTTGGTGCGCGGCGTGCCCAATACACTATCCCTGATAGATGAGGCCCAATGCATTCAATATGTTCTATTAAAAGAGGAGGTGGTAACTAAAGTGAATATTAATAAGCAAATGACCCTGTGCACATTCACAGGTGCTTATTTCCCTGTGCTGATTTGCTGCGCTCCAAAAAGATATTACATTGACCACATGCACAGAAGCAGAGGATAAACCAAAAGCAAGATAATAAATGCTAAATAAATGCACGATGTGATGAAGACAGTAGCGTAGTGATGGCGGCGTGGAGCTAGTTCTGGGACCTAGTTTGTGAGGCTTTTGCCCAGCTGATGAGGCTCACGCCAGGTTGGTACCCGGTGCCCAGGGCCACATGGGCGCACCATGCCGCAGCCTCCTCTGTTACAGAGAGTAATGGTGGCCTCAGTGCTTGTAAGGAGGCCTCGCTCACAATCTCCTCCCCATCACATTGCACTTGCGGCCAGTGGCAGCTCATGGAGAAGTGGGTGTGTCCCACGCCGGTGAATGACAAGGAGTCATCAAATAGTCACGTGATAAACATTTCCTGAAAGGCTGTGTGCGGTGTGCATCGAAGACATACTGTGGACAAACCCGTGTCGAGATCTGTGGCCGATGGGGCTGATTCAGTGGAATAAAAAAGTATTTTAAGAAGGGATTTCTTTTAGACGATTTGAAGAGCAAGTTCGAAACAGGATGCATGTGAACATTAAGCAACATGTGCCATTTGTGTTGGGGGTGAAAGGGACTTTGCTGTTTCTCTATATCACTCCTTTTAAGACCTGAAACTTACAGAGCGTCTTTCTGGTGAGATTATTTTCAATATTCAAATAGGAGTCGGGGGGAAATTACCTCTATCACCATTGAGCCTTCGTGGCATAAAGGGAGGTTTCTGATCATCATAAAATACTTTTGAAATCTAAAACATTCACCTCTTTGATTTCAGGTCAGACAGTCAAACCCATGATTCGCATATCAGATGGAACTAGATCACTGCGTTAACACTGCTCAGTGCAGCCTCTGCAACCAGGTAACACATTCAACGTTAGTACTGTTACCCATCTAGCTGAAGTCTCTACTGATCATACACTCCAGGCCTGAGCCCGGGAGCCTTGCTGAGTCCAGGGCACGAGCAATAAGAGCACAATCTCCACTTGCAGCTCACTCAGGCCCATCATTTAATAACTTAAACACACATTTGCTTTAAACAAAGCGGGCTGAATATAGCTATAACCCCCCCATCGGGGTACGCACATGGCCGATAGGGCTCGCAGCCCATGCCATGCGAAGCAAGGGCCTCACAGAGGGCTGTGGGCTCTTGTGGGCGCATGCACCCACAGCAAGGGGGTAATAGATGTTCGCACCCCAGGGTTTTCCACCATTGGAAAAAGTACTAAGTCCTTTTTCCATTTCAATAGCGGTGCTGGCGGGTGGGAGGAGCGCCGGAACCAGAACACAAAGCTCCGGTCCAGCAGGCAAGTGGGGAGGGAAAGGGTATGTTTTGTTTTGTGTGTGTGAGGTGAGGGAGGCAACAGGGAGAGGCTCTCTGTTGCCTCCCCACAAGGAAGATGACACCACCCAGGGAAGGTCCTCGAGTGGCTGCAAAGGCCGGGCAGTATACAGTGAATTCACGCCCACTCTTCCAGCACTTCCCCGGGTGTGAATGTGAAATCATCTGTTACAAGATATTTGTTGAATATCATCATACTATACATATATAATGTGTATCATGTCTTAATGAGCCTGTCAAATGGGCAGAACATGGCGGCAATCTGGCCAGTCTCTAATGTCACCTCAAAGCTCATTGGATTGATCGATGTATCATTCCTGGAGAGTGAATCATTGGAGGAACACTGTTTATTATGACTATACTTGAGTGAGGTGGAGGGAGCGCATAGGGGTTGGTGAGCAGTTCCAGAATTCAATATATAATTATATCAGAATGTGTGGGTGCTGTGGACTGGGCATGGACACACGCATAGCCATCCTTGCCCTGAGCTCCGGATTAACCTCTCAGTCGCCGCTCTTCCTCCAGAATTCTGCTGAGAAGTGGCAACATTATCTCCAAAGGGAGGCTAGACCCCAATGGAGGCACAGTGGTCAGTGCCATTGTAACCTCACATCATGCTCGAATGTGTGTATGGTACCTCTTGTCTCCTTCCCCTTTCTCATAGTGATATTGCGAAAGAGTGTAATGGGACTGTCCATCATGAAATTATGATCTATTAGAAAATCATTTAACATGTTATTCTAGATTTTCATAATGTGCTTTACTGAGTAGTGCAAGTGTACCATTCTAAGTATGAATGCATTACATAATAGAAGTGGTAAAAATAAACCTTGTGCGTATCGGAGACATGAAAGTCCTCAAGGGGGAGGGAGGGTATAGGGGAGGAAACGTTTACAATTTTGTAAAATCAATAAAGAGAATTAAAACAAATAAAGCCTTGTAAAGCTTTTAAAAGGGCTACTTTATAATGTTCAAACAATTTAATAGTATCTTTTTCAATGGCTTCTTTTGTTGAAAATACACACTCTCAAAATGCACTTCTTTCTTTGAAGGGGTCACACTGAAACTAACACAAATGATCTTTTTCTTCTGTGATCACTACAGTAATGTGTAATTATGTGTGAGGGCCACTGATTGGTCGCGCTCTCTCCTGAACCTAACAATTTGTTACATCATGCACACTCACTAATAATGAACACAAAAGGAAAATAGCAAACATAATATAGAGCCTGCAACCTGGTCCACTGGTCCCTTGTAAAGTTGGTTAGAAATCCAGCGTCCCCGCAGAAGCCCCTCCTCCCCCCATAGACAGTGAGCCTCAGTGTGATGGTGAAATTCCTGCAGGACAAACGTAATGTAAATTCATGTGCTCAAATACTAGACGGGTCCCCATCTTCAGGGATTCCTCTATTGCCTAGACCCGTCCCATCTTCAGGGATTCCTCTATTGCCTAGGCCGGGGCCCATCTTCAGGGATTCCTCTATTGCCTAGATAGGTCCCCATCTTTAGGGATTCCTCTATTGCCTAGACCGGTCCCATCTTCAGGGATTCCTCTATTGCCTAGATCGGTCCCCATCTTCAGTGATTCCTCTATTGCCTAGACCGGGGCCCATCTTCAGGGATTCCTCTATTGCCTAGACTGGGTCCCATCTTCAGGGATTCCTCGATTGCCTAGACCAGGGCCCATCTTCAAAGATTTCTCTATTGCCTAGACAGGGGCCCATCTTCAGGGATTCCTCTATTGCCTAGACCGGTCCCCATCTTCAGGGATTCCTCTATTGCCAAGACCGGTGCCCATCTTCAGGAATTCCTCTATTGCCTAGTCCGGTCCCCATCTTCAGGGATTCCTCTAGTGCCTACACCGGGGCCCATCTTCAGGGATTCCTCTATTGCCTAGACCGGGACCCATCTTCAGGGATTCCTCTATTGCCTAGACCGGGGCCCATCTTCAGGGATTCCTCTATTGCCTAGACCGGTGCACCTCTTCAGGGATTTCTCTATTGCCTAGTCCGGTACCCATCTTCAGGGATTCCTCTATTGCCTAGACCGGGGCCCATCTTCAGGGATTCCTGTATTGCCTAGACCGGAGCCCATCTTCAGGGATTCCTCTATTGCCTAGACCGGGGCCCATCTTCAGGGATTCCTCTATTGCCTAGACCGGTCCCCATCTCCAGGGATTCCTCTATTGCCACTGCTTGCCTTCTACTTTTAACGATGACATCACGAGGAGTGCAGAGCAACTGTAAATGCAGATGATAGGTTTTCAGTTTGAAAATTGACATTTTGAAACATCAAAGTTTGTAAATGAAATCTGGATGATTATAGTTAAGATGTACATCTTGCTGCATTTATTGTGCAGGCCCCTTTTCCTCTGCTGCCCTCCTGGTATCCTCTAGTTTACCTCCAGTTCATCTACCTCACCATGAGAACATGCACCATTTTATTTTTTACCAATAATTTAACGGTCTACTTTCACAAGCATGGGTCTTTCTTCTCCTTTTTGGAAAAGTTGCTCTTTTATTCTAAAACAACTGGGCACCCTCAGTTTCCCCCCAATAACCAGAGGGCCACTATCTCCTCCATTTTACTAGTGGCGTCTGTATTGAGGCTTCTTTGCGCTTTTTGTTTACAAACTCATGCAAATTCAGAACTAGACACCGAAACACACCAGCAGTCCTTTTTTAAGTCTGTGATCCAGTAAACAGGTCTAAAAAGATGCATACAAAGCTTTGCACCTGTTTCTGCACAGCACTGATTTTACAAAATGTTCCACCGGCCTTTTCGACTCCGCCTGCAATAGTGCCTGTCTTCATGCCTGCCTGTTACTTTCATGCTTGCATGAAGCCGCCAATGGATTCCGATGGAATCTTCCTACTTTCTGCACCTGCAGATTGCACAGGAATCCAGTGAAAGCACTGTCTGCCAGGTGCAAGTGTCAGGAAGCATTTACACTTCTTGCAAAACAGAATGTAATAAATGTCTTACGGTTATTTGGCCTGCTTTTACCACTTTATGTCACACTATGTCCTATATAAGTGTATAATTGCAAGGAGGGGACCCATGTACACCTATGGGCAAACTTTGTTGGTCTTCTCGATGCAATACCACGTTTCTCCAAGTCATCCCCACAAAGGACCACATTTTGGATTATGTATTTATTCATGGAACTGCATTAAGATTCATTGGATCGCAAGGAATGCAGCATACAACTTGAAGTTTGTTGTGAATAGTTGTTGTCATGAACTAACCTTTTTCAGATACAGTGCTTGGAATTGCAAGCAACCTGAACCATTGGGTTCTACACCAAGATGACCAGCCTTTCATGTTGGCGTGGCATAAGGCTAGGGCTTATTTGTATGTTGCGCCGCCAAATGTATATGGATAATATTTACTTAGAAATATTACATGATCATTAAACATATAGTGCCACCAAAACGCAATATTGAATGCTAGAACTCCTGCCATGATTTGCTGACCTACGTGTGCCGGTCATAGTTCTGAATTAAGTGATTCATTGATGGGACTGTTCTCGACTGTTTGAATTTTGAGTAGAAGGACCTCCTGACATAAAGAGTGATTTGTTACATCTCATTCCTTGAGAAGAAAAGACATCCCTTCTTTGCAAACAACTATAACATTATCTTCTGAGGACGCATTGCCTTGCGGAACTAAAGAGTGCATGCTTACTTCAATACCGTCATTGAAAACGTGAGAGATCAAAGAGCCGAGGTGTATCAGGGAGAACAATTCTAGCAACATAGATCCTAACTCTCTCTAAATGGGGTGAGGATTGTTACAAAAGATAAAAAGATAAAGGCAGTGAGGTAGAGGAGAAGTGGGGGAAAAGAGAGGAGGTAAGAGAAGTCAGGCCCCCTTAGGCAAGGGCCCATTGAGAACAATTGAGGTAGTTGCCAACATTTAGGTTTTGGAGGCACAGGGCGAGGACCCTGGGGCAGAAACAAGAAGAGACGCAATTAGTAATTCCCTGGTGGGTGCTCTGAGGACTCTTCAACTTGACCGAATCCCAGTCTCAGGCCATTGCAGTTCTAGCGTGGACGTGCACTTCGACCTGGAGTTGCATGCGAAGGATGAGAACCCGATTATGTTTGCCCAGCAATCCAGGAGATAAGAATGAACTGTCGCTGACACTTAAAATTCCAAGACTGTGAGTGGTTGTGGACCTTTCCTCTCCAGGAAGGGATCAGGATTGTCGCTGTCAGAAATCAAGACCTGTAAACTTAAGGAGAAGTTATCCAGTGGGTGTTGTTGAACCTTAAAGAACCTTCAGCACAAGGAGAAGTCATTATGTGGGTCCTATCAAACCTTAAAAAGCCAAACCGATGGATAAGCTTGTGGTCATCATTCATGGGACCTTTATTAAGTTGACTTTAAGAGGATATAGACTTATTTGGCATACTTCTGTAAATATCCCCAATAAACCCTAGGTATATTTTTTTAAAACAGTTTCTAGCTTCTGTTGATCCTACTTGGCTTTGTGACACTGTTCAGGGGCAGATGGTGCCCCAAGCATACCATATGGTGGAGACATTCAAATCCACCCTGAGCTGAACTGAAGACATGTTTTCTGTAACTGGTCTCCCAGAGGAGCTGGAGTGAAAGGGAGGCCTCTTAGTTGATTGAAATCCTCCACAGAGTACATGAGTGTAGGGGTTTATCAAATTTACAGTGGCTGGAAATATAATACAGACTTCAAATACCAGTACTGTTTCCATCAGAAGATCAGAGTCCATGGGGAAGGGTGATTGCCGCCAGGGGTCAAAATGTAACCCCAACGATTTCCCTGGGAACTCTTGTCAAGATGTTACCCGAGTTGACAGGAGGTACAGATTCATTTCTGTACTAGCTCTTTCTACACAAACCAACAACTGCAATACTATGCGACCCGTTGCTTCTCTTCTGTTTGCCATTCATCAGCCGGTGTGAGTTTTTCCGTTTTAGGCCTACAAAAGATGTATTTTATCCAGTTCCTGTGATTTAATCAGCATTAAAGACAGTGATGCCATTGCTGGTGATGCTATTGGGGTTGAATGTCCAGTGATGCCATTGCTGGTGATGCTATTGGGGTTGAATGTCCTGTGATGCCATTGCTGGTGATGCTATTGGGGTTGAATGTCCAGTGATGCCATTGCTGGTGATGCTATTGGGGTTGAATGTCCAGTGATGCCATTGCTGGTGATGCTATTGGGGTTGAATGTCCTGTGATGCCATTGCTGGTGATGCTATTGGGGTTGAATGTCCTGTGATGCCATTACTGGTGATGCTATTGGGGTTGAATGTCCAGTGATGCCATTGCTGGTGATGCTATTGAGGTTGAATGTCCTGTGATGCCATTGCTGGTGATGCTATTGGGGTTGAATGTCCTGTGATGCCATTGCTGGTGATGCTATTGGGGTTGAATGTCCAGTGATGCCATTGCTGGTGATGCTATTGGGGTTGAATGTCCAGTGATGCCATTGCTGGTGATGCTATTGGGGTTGAATGTCCTGTGATGCCATTGCTGGTGATGCTATTGGGGTTGAATGTCCAGTGATGCCATTGCTGGTGATGCTATTGGGGTTGAATGTCCTGTGATGCCATTGCTGGTGATGCTATTGGGGTTGAATGTCCTGTGATGCCATTGCTGGTGATGCTATTGGGGTTGAATGTCCAGTGATGCCATTGATGGTGATGCTATTGGGGTTGAATGTCCTGAATGTCCAGTGATGCCATTGCTGGTGATGCTATTGGGGTTGAATGTCCAGTGATGCCATTGCTGGTGATGCTATTGGGGTTGAATGTCCTCTGATGCCATTGCTGGTGATGCTATTGGGGTTGAATGTCCAGTGATGCCATTGCTGGTGATGCTATTGGGGTTGAATGTCCAGTGATGCCATTGCTGGTGATGCTATTGGGGTTGAATGTCCTATTCCCATGAGATCTTTAGCTTGAGGCCAAAGGCAATGTGATGTCACGCCGTCTACCTCGATGATTTTGGTGAACTAATGCAGGCAGCGTGTCAGCAGAGGCATCAGTAATGGCTGTTTTATTTTCAGATGATGAACGTCACAAATACTGAAATTGTGGGGCAACCTGCTACAAAGAGTGTTCAGTAATGGCAGTGATGTCCCTTATAAAAACTCACAGGAATCAGTTCTTTTTATAGAGGGTCCGTGGAGGAAGAAAGCGACTGCGATTGGCCACTGCAAGTCACGCCATCTTTTATCAATTGACCACTGTGTGGCTGGTGTTTTTCAGAGGTACTCACGGGCTGGGCTGCTGCTTTTGTTGTGAAGTCATTTCCATCTGAAAATATTCCAAAGACATATTTATTTATATATTTGCATTTGTTTATTACATTTATGTAAGCCCCAGACCCAGGGGTATCACAGAGTTGGTACAGTAGGTTGAGAAGGAGAAGAGACAACAAGTTCGATTCATACCTGTTAAACAATGTTTTTACCAGTTTTCTGACGGCTATGTTGGACTGTTCGTTTCTGATAGTCGGGGGGAGAGAGTTCTAGAGGGTGGGCACCGCGACACAAAAGCTGACGCCACCGGCTCTCGTCTTTCTGCATTACATTTTCACATATTATGAAGTGTGAGTTAGACGTGTCATGCTTGCTCCTAGTTTCCACTGCATAGTCTCTCAAAAATGGATACGACTTTAGCATTTTCTCTCCATTTGACCACTAAAGAAACACATACAGAATCCCAGCCCTCCACCATTACTCCCTGTCTTTGGGTGGTTAAGCTGAGGACCTGTTCTTGTCATACCCACATTTACGCGGTGAGTATCTTTCTGTGCATCTCTTTACACAGTCACCCTTCAAACTCTCCCCCATCACCCTTGCAAGATCCCAGCCCTGCTCATCCAACACTCAAAGCATGGACCACATTTGGACCAGAAATGCCGGCTGATTTACTCTTGCCCAAATATTCTGAGGTCTTAATGCAGGAATCAAACCACCTGTTTCCCCAAAGGGTAAACACCATCCTTTCCCATACTTTACTTCAGTGAATGGTGATATGGCATATGTGGGTTTAATCTTATGTTGCAGATCGTATAGCTTAAGCACCTTTCACTGGTTGCATAGGAACGGCCGCTGTAGACATGGTGAGCCCTGAAGATTGTGATGCGCTCGAGGGCTTATGGATTTGGGTGAAGCATTTCATGTACTCCTTCCTCACCTGCAAAGAGGAAAACAAAGAGTTAGGATCGTCAGGTGAAGGACGCACCTCTGGTGGGCAGAGATCTAGGCTAAAGGGGAAGAGTCACAACACCAAACAGAAATCAAGATTAAAAAGAAACCAGTGTACACAAATGGCCCAATTACCACTACTTTGAGTCCCATCTCCCATGAAAATGTTCTTGCTTACCCCCACCACGGACGATAACCCCACAACCTTTATGACCCTATTCCTCTTTCCTAGAGCAGTCCCGGAATATTTGGAGGAGGGACTGGGGAGCGAGAAATCCGATGTCTATGACTGAAGACTGGACTGGACTGGGAATCCTACTGGCATATTTCTCTAAGGACGTCGGTGCATAGGGGACGGGGCATATACAAAAGTCATACGCACAAACATCCTTACCATACCCCAGCTTTGCCTCCCAGCCGCTCCTCTTCGAAAATTCTGAAAGTTCCAAATCCAGCAGAGCTACTCTCATATATATCGGAACTGCACCCCCTTCTCGGTTTTTGGAGAAGACACTTAGGACCACAATAAAGTGAGAGATGGCGCAGCATCTTTATCCACCCATCCCAATCCTGAGGGTGTGCAGTAAGTACATATGGTTTGTGGATACAAACACTTTAATGTTAGGGCGTATTTATGTACATATATGATTCATGCCTACAACTCTTATCACAGACACACTTGCACTGTTGATTTTATGCAGAGTAGACCCGAATCCCCATTGATGATGTTTCCCTCTTCCTCATAGGAGTATATTAAAGCAGTACTATTAACTCTTAGATCAAGGGCCTCTCCCGCCCGGGCATCCGAAGCGAAGGGCAGATGAAGAAAAGGGCAATTCCTGTTTGGGCCTGTTCAGACCAGGAGGACCCAGGGCCCGAAACCCTGCTCAGACAACAAGTAACATGTGTTAGTTTCCTCCCTCTGTGCCCACATGCCATCCCCACCATCATGGGGTGGGGACATGCGCTCTGTGGCATTGAAAATTGTGCATTTGTAAAAGTTGTATTCTCACGCTGCAGCGCGTACTGCCTTGTTTGTTGGCCCTCCCTCCCACCAACTCGCTCCCATTGGTTGACAGGCCCTTTAAATCGGCCACCCAAGGCACCCCCTGCCATGGCAGCCCCCTCGGCCAGGGAGCAGAGGCTACGGACAACTCCAGGGGTGTCTGCCGGTGCCCGCTTGGTATCACGTAGCCTGCAGCTGCGACTGATTAGGTCAGTCGATTCTGGGTGCGTTGTATTGTGCTGTGCTCAAAAACATAGCCTTTTTCCCCCTTATGAGAAAGTCGAATCTGGGTGTGTTGTATTGTACTGTGCTCATAACCTTGCCTTTTCCCTCTAGGAATGTTAATGTTAATGTTAAAGGTCATTTGTACCGCGCACTATCACCACCGGAGTGGTCCCCTGGCGCTCTGGCGGCTCTGAAAGAGGGAGGGTGCTGATGTGCGAGTCTATGTGTGTTTTTGTTTTGTTGTTGCAGTGTAGTGAAGTTCGTGCGGTTTGCTGTGCTGGAGGTTTGTGGTTGTGTTTGGTTTGGAGTTTGAGAGGTGTATGCAGAGAAGGAAGTTGTTAGTGGTATTGGTTAGTTGGCATCTCTATCCTGGATTGAGCCGGTTGGGCTCTTGTAATCTTACACGACGGGATGCTTGTACACCCTGTGCCTCAGGAGGTACGTGCTCGTTTTTTTTTTTTTTCTCCATTCGAGGCCGTTTGAGGATTTAGCTGTCCCCTCCGCCCGCTCCCTTAATAACTTTGCATGCTCCTCACCCCCCCACATGACTAGCGCAGCTGCTAGTGTCCATACTTCCGTTTGTGTGGTGATTAGTTGTGTCTTGTCCGTTCCACAGCTCGTGGTACCTAGTTGTGGCTGTACGGGTGATGGGGGATGGTGAGGGTTGGCTGGAGTCGTTGCCTCCGTCTCCCTGGGTCTCGCAGGTGGACCCCTGTGTCAAGGTCCTTTTTGTTGAGTCATTTGTCTTATTGTTTCGGTTTTAGTCTCTGGTTTTGAAGAGCCAGGTTTTTAGTAATTTTCTGAATTTGAGGTGATCTTTGGTGTTCCTTATTATTTTTGGGATGCTGTTCCAGGTTTTCGCGGCTAGGTGGTAGAAAGCGGTTCCTCCGAGTTTCTTCTTGATGTAAGGTTTTTGTTCCAGTCGGATTTCATTGGTTGGCCTGAGCGGTCTCGTTGGCTTGTAGATTGTTATTTTCTTTTGTAGGAATTCTGCTCCTTGTCCGCTGATTGCCCTGTGCGTTATGCACATTGTTTTGAAGATGATGCGCTGTTTTACTGGGAGCCAGTGTAGTGTTTTTAGGGCCGGGGTGATGTGGTCTCTTCTGGATAGTTTGAGGAGTAGTCTGGCTGCTGTGTTTTGGATCCTTTGTAGCTTCTTCAGTAGGTATTCCGGTATACCGAGGTAGAGGCTGTTTGCATAGTCGATGCTTGACATGATGAGGCCGACGATGGTGAGTGTTTTGTGTGTGAAGGAGAGGAAAGGTAGTATTTTTCTTGCCGTGTGGAGGAGGAAGAAGCATTTCTTGACTGTTGCGTTTATTTGCGGTTCTAAGGTTAGGGTGTTGTCCATCAGGACTCCCAGAATGTCGAATCTGGGTGTGTTGTATTGTGCTGTGCTCAAAAATGTGCCTTTTCCACCCCCTCCTGGGATAGTCGAGTCTAGGGGTTTTCGCATTCTGGTAACTGTGGCATTGTTGCTAGTTCTCTGTAGGCTACAACCTAGATCCCCCCCACCCTGCAAGGCGTGCCGTTCATTGTTGAGTTACTTGTTCCCCTCCTGTGTCTTCCTTTGTTGTGACCCCAGCCTCCCTCCTCCTCCTCCTCCCCCTGTGCATTCTGAGTTGTGTGCCACAGGGCTGTGCATCTCTTTCTCTTCTCTTACCCCTTTCTCCTCCACCTACCTTCTTCGCACCCTTTGTGGTGCTCTCTGTCTCTCCCATCTACTCTAACACAGACCTCCCTATCGCTGATACCTACACCAGTGCTTCCTCCAGACAGACTCTCACTGACATCTTCTTTGTTGTCCCCCCTCCAGACCTCTGGACCCTCCATATAGTCTCTGTTCTCTCTCCTATCTCCTCCTCTCCCATTAACGGTAGCACTAGGTGGGCGATCCTCTTGGCCCCCTTCCACTCCTCCAAGACATCGTTAATGTCTATCTGAACGGCCCAATCTCCTCCTGTTTGATAGGCATTTCCCGCGTCTTATCAACTGCCTCCCTTCTCCTGCTTCTCCTTCTGCTACCTCTCTGGCATCCTCATCTTCCTCCTCTGCCCACCCTCGGGCCCCTCTACCACCTCCGCAGGGTGTACCTCAAGCCTGTAAACCCTCCACTAAAGTCTTTCAAATGTGGCAACCTGCTTCACGTCGCTACTCTCAACTCTTGTTCTGCTGTCAAACAATTCTCTGACATCTGTCACCTCCTTGAAGAACTCGACCTAGATGTCGCACCACGATATGGGTTAAGGCCAGTTCTGTCACAAGTTTTGACACTCTCCTCCCTGTGGTCTACAAGACCCTCTCTGAACCCAGAACCAACAGTCCTGTAGGTGGAGTAGCCCTAACCTTTGTGGAGTGGGATTAAGCCTCTGTCATCCCTATGCAGTCCTACTCCTCCTTTGAATGTCTGGTCTGCAGGCTCTCTATCTCTCCTGGCCTCTCTCTAACTGTGGCCACTATCTACAGCCAGGTTGTCCTCTTCATCTCTGAATGTGCCGACCTTTCCTCTTGTCTCCTTGCCTCTACGTCTGAGACGTCCCCTCCTCAGAGATCTCAACATCCACCTGGATGCTTCTAATCCCTCCTCTGGGCTTTTCCACAACCTCTACGATACTCTCTCTCTTTCCATTCTGTCCTCTGGGCCCAACACACTCTGCCGGACATACTTTGGATGTTCTCATCACCTCAGACATCCCCCTCTCTAAACCCTCTCACCACTCCCCTCTCTTGGGCTGACCACTTTCTACTCTCCTCTCATCTGAAACACTCTATCCCTCAGGCAAAGATCCCCGTCCCCCAGCACTGCCACCTACCTTCCCGGTCATTTAGCCCATGAAGCGTGTATCAGTGGATGCCTTTGCTTCTACTTTCTCTGCTTTCTGCTCCTACTCTTAAAGCTGACTCACACCCTGATGCAGCCCTTTCTAATCTGCATCTTTCTTTTTCCAACACCGTGGACATCCTTGCCCCTGTCATGAGAATCCGGCTGAAGTCTACCTCCAAGTGCAACTCTTCGTATGATTCCGACCTCGCCGTCCTGAAACGCAAGTGCAGTGTGGCTGAGAGGAAGTGGAGGGCTTTGGGCGCAACCTCTGACAAACTGGCCTGCCGCCTGCTTCAAAGGCAATACACACTCTGTCCTGTCCAATAATAGAGCACACATGCAGGCCTGCATCTCTTCGGCCTCTAACAACACAGCCGAACTCTTTAACATCTGCAAGGAACTGGTCAATCCTGTTGCAGTCTCTACCTCTCCTGCTCCCTCACAGGCCCTCTGTATGGCTCTGGCCTCTCAGTTCTCTGCTAAAACTCAGGACATCGTGTCCTCTATCTCCTCTTCTTCTCTCATCCCCCCATTTGCCATCCTTCCTTCTCTCCCTCTACTTTCTCCTCTTTCTCTCTGACAACACCTGACAAGGTTTCTAGGCAAGTCTGATCTATGAAAGTTTCGTCCAAACAGTTGCTCCCCTGGTCTTCCAGAACCATCAAGGAGCATATTGACACCCTCACTCCAGCCTCGGCCAATTTCTGAAATCACTCTTTTACCACTGGAACTTTACCATCTCCCCTTAAGCACTCCCTTGTGCACCCCCTCCACAAGAAGCCGTATGCCGATCCTACCTGGCCGGCAAAATATCGCCCAATCTCCATCACCCCTTTCCTGGGCAAACTCTTCGAAAAGCTGGCCATCTCCCAGCTTACCCTCCACAATGAATCTGTTGGCTGTCTCTATGACCATAAGTCTGGCTTCAGAGCTGCCAGAGGCTCAGAAACTGCCCTTCTGAATACCCGTGAAGATCTGCTCTCTAACCTTCATTCCAGCATTCCTTCTGTCCTCATCCTCCTTGATCTTTCCTCTTCTTTTAACAAAGTCAACCACACCATCCTGATCAATCGACTCTGTGAGAACCTGGGCATCACATATCAGGCCCTGGAGTGGCTGGCCTCCTTCCTCTTGGACCACCTCTCTCTAACCTGGTATCCTTTGGCCCACCTCTACCTTCTCAGGGCTGGAGAGATACGATCCCTGGGCTTGAGGTCAAGGACAAGACTCGCAGTACTGTTCTGGATTAGTTGCAGAGGGCGAAGAGTAGAGGCAGGCAGATTTAGAAAGAGGCTGTTGCAGTGGTCCAGCCTAGGGAGGACCAGCGAGCTTCTG
The DNA here is from genome assembly GCF_040938575.1 of Ambystoma mexicanum. Taxonomy (NCBI): domain Eukaryota; kingdom Metazoa; phylum Chordata; class Amphibia; order Caudata; family Ambystomatidae; genus Ambystoma; species Ambystoma mexicanum. The sequence goes on from NC_090926.1 coordinate 1,135,527,358, forward strand.
GGGGAAAGTGAGAAAAGGAAGAATACCTCTCAGGAGGTGCAGCTGATAGTGTGACTTCTTAGAGATGTCAGAGATGGGAGTAGAGAAGGAGAGGGTTCCTAGCCTCACAGGAAGGTGCAGCTAGAGGGCGCAGCATGGCCAGCTAGAGTGAAAGAGGGAAGGCGGGAGCAGGTGTCCCAATGAGGAGGATCTCAGTCTTATTGGCATCAAGGCAGAGATCATTGGAGACACACCATTCCTGAATTGCAGACAGGCAGTCAGGTATGAGAGAAGGAGCAGTAGAGGCTGAGGGGAGCATGAAGGAGAGCTGGATGTCATCTGCATAACACTGAAAGTTAGAACAGAAGGTAGAGATGCGGTGGGCCAGAGGTGCCAGGTAGTGGTTAAAGAGCCAGGGAGAGAGGTTAGACCCATGGGAAACACCACAAGTAGAGAGAGAAATAGAAGTGAGGAAAGACCCAAGTTGGACCTGGGTGGGGTGATCTGAGAGAAAGGAGGTCAACCAATCTAGGGTCTTTTCAGAGATGCCCAGGTTGTCATGGAGGCAATTGAGCAGGATGGCGTGGTTGACCGTTGTGAAAGCAGAGGCTAGATCAAGGAGAATAAGGACAGAAGGAAGGTTAGAGTATAGATTAGAGAGCAAGTCTTCACTGGTGTTCAGGAGAGCAGTTTACGTGCTTGTGCTGCTCTGAAGCCAGACTGGTGGTCATGGAGACAACCAACAGATTCAGTATGTGGATTAAACTGGAAGATGGCCAACTTTTCCAGGAGTTTGCCCAGGAAAGGAGTGATGGAGATCTGGCAGTATTTTGCCGCAGAAGAAGGATGGGAAGAGGGCTTCTTAAGGAGGGGGGTGCACAAGGGAGTGGCTTAGGGGGAGGGGAAGGTTCAAGTGACAAAAGTGTGATTGCAGAAATCGGCCTGCGTAGGAATGACAGAAGCAGGGATACACTCTGGGAAGTTAAGGGCTGCTCCCCCTCCAGGATGGTTGGTTCTGGGTTCTTAGAGGATCTTGTAGCCATCAGGGAGAAGAGTGTCAAAACTGGTGACAGAGCTGGCCATGAACCAAGTCTCGGTGAGACCAAGTACATCCAAATCAAGCTCTTCAAGGAGACGGCAGATGCCTGAGAAGTGTTTGACAGCAGAGCAAGAGGTAAGAGTAGCGACGTGGAGCAGATTGCCACCTTTGCAGGGCTTCCATGGAGGGGTACACACATGAAATACGCCCTGCAGAGTGTTATAGTGGCCCGAGAATGGGCAGAGGAGGAAGGAGGCGATGGCAAAGAAGAAGAAGAGGGTGCCGGAGAGGTGGCGGAGGAAGGAGAAGGCAGATCGGCCAGAGAAGCAGAGGAGGGTGCCAGAGGGAGGAGGCAACAGAGTGGCAAAGGAGGTAGCTGAGGGTGCCAGAGAGGTAGTGGAGGAAGGAGGTGGCAGAGGAGCAAGAGAGGGGTGGGTAGGAATAGCAGGAGAAGGAAGAAAGTCTCTGCTTAGAGCAAGGGCTCCTCATATTAAAGCTGGCTGAAATACAGACCACAACTATAATTTACCCTAAGGATACCTGCACTCTAATGTAGGTACAATACTCACCAATCCAGCATACAGCATGGTAGAAATCTATAAGAATTATAAGGAAAGACTGGCAATTTCCAGAGTGGAGCTTTCAAACTTATTCCAAAGGTTTAACGGAGCGGAGTGGCTGGCGGGCCGGCTGTTTCCAGCTGCAGAGAAGATGGGAGGTAGAGACCTGTGCTCTAAGCAGAATCAGATGTGATAAATCATTCAGGCAGCAGACGGCAGAGTGAAGCAGAGCGGCTGACGGGGCAGGCTGTTCCCTGTTGCAGGGAAGATGGAGGTGGAGCTGTTCCCCAGCTACGGGAACTGGGGGAGTTGCCATAAATCATCAACGCTGCAGACAGGGGTGCAGCTGGTGGGATAGGCTGTTCCCTTCTGCAGGGACAATGGAGGTGGAACCCTGTGCTCTAAGCAGCTTCAGCTACCATAACACATCAACGCCGCCAACCGTGGAGCAGAGCGGCCGGCGGCCAGGCTGTTCCCGTGCTGGGTCCCCGGTGGGCTGTGCAGAGTCGTAGTGCCGCAGAGCTGGCTGCAATCATGTGGGAGACGCTTGAGTGGCTGGAGTGGCACCTATGTGACTTGGAAATTACAACGAGGGCACCGGATTATGCTGGAGTTGGTGTTGATTGTCTACCTGCGTTGCTGTGGAGGACGCTCACTGTGACTATATGACGGCTTATTCCAACAGCTGTCCATGGGCAGGGTTCCTCCCTGGCTGGCACCTGCTGCCTCGCTCGCATTTCCTGCATGTTCTTTAAGCTACAGACCATTGCCTGTTCCTGCATTTATGCTCTATGTTTGGACGTTGACATTGAACAGTCTAAGTACTTGGATATAGCTGGTTGATTTTTCGTGTTTTAAAGATGTGCTTTTTCCCACTGTTACTTTGTTGAGGGGAGGCTTGTTTTTGTCCAGCAACTATTTTGCTCATTTCTTTGCTGGACACTTTTTTTGACCTCATTATGGACTATCATTGCCATTTCTTTCTTGTTGGTTTCTTATGTCTTCTTTTCTCTCTGTCTTCTTTCCCGTTCCGGGTATTCATTGCTATCAATTCATTCTAGATACCAACCATGGCGAAGGCACTCTTGAAATAAAACAAAATAAACTTCCCATTTACTTACGATTTGAACCCAATTAGTTGAAATTCAGAAAAGCTTGAAAAACCCAGCTTTTGGGGGAAGGAATTCCCTGAGGAATGGACTATTCTCCTCCATTAACAGGTTTCCCACCTGCACTTATCCACGTGCCAGCGCATACCACGTTCCCGTGAATATCTATAAATGTTGATCTTTCTTAAGTTGTGGATGTCTGCTACACACCTTTAATGCAGTATGCCTTCATTTCCCTTGTGAGTTTGGCATCCTGGGCTGTTACCGTTTCCTATGTTCTTCCCCCTTGGTTCAGTTGGGAAATAATTAACTTACTATCCGTTTGAAGGTGTTTAGCTATCTAGTGAAAATCACCCTTGAGCCAAAGGGAGACTTCAGCTGACCAGATGTCATTGGTGGACAATGCATAATGGGCACTGGTTGTGGACCCTCCCATTGTGTAAAGGCTGTTACTATTATGTCATGCACAGCCCCCATTTCTGGAGCAGTCTGCAGGACAAAATAATAATCTACTGGACCAACGCCTTGAACACCCTCATTGCGGGCACTGTTCAAAGTGGAGACCTGCAAGACATCTATCCCAGAGCCAGTAGACCTTTAATCTCAATGCCCTTATGTTGTTCTATGGACCTTGCCTGAGACAGGACTCAGGGAGGGAAATGTCAATAAACTTCCCTGCTTACTGCTTGAAACTGAGGGACCTGAGGTGTGTGACATTTCTTAAAAATTAGATTCATTTAAAAATGTCTGTGAATGAATGCAGTTTCTCTGTGAACGAGTGCAGTTTCTGTGTGAATGTGAGCACATGTGTGTCAGCGTGTGTGTGGATTGCGTATGTTGTAATTGTTACAGTGGTAGCACTTGTGTTCTTGGGAAAAGATAACAAAAGTGTATCATGGTGGGTGCCTTACAAAAGTAACAACAAATAAATAATGAAATGCATTTGTGTGGTGCTAGTACTGCATTATAGGGATGGGTCAACGCCAGTACATTCTTACGTTGGTACTACTGCATTATTTGAAACACCAATAGATGTGTATTTTCAAAAGGGCAGCGCTCTATTAATGGGTAAAGATAACACAAGAGTATTCTTACAGTGGCAGCACTACATTACTGGGCAACAATTGCAAGAGTGTATGCTTACAGTGGCAGTACCGCATTATTGGGTAAAGCTAATGCATTATTGGTTAGAAATAAAACACACATATTCTTACAGTGGCCGTACTGCATCACAAGGAAAAGATAATAAGAGTACATTATTAGAATCAAAGTACCTTACTTGGAAAAGCCAACATGAGTATATTCTTTTTATGGTTCTACTGGCAATATGAGACAAAACCAAAAAAAGTGTGCTCCTGCAGTGGCAATGTTTTCATTATCGGGCGCAGCCATCATGAATGTTTTATAACAGTTGCAATGTTTGCATTTTGGCAAACAGTAAACATGAGTGTGTTCTTACAGTGGCAATGCCACATGTATTGACACAGCAAGCATGACAGTGTCTTCTCACAATTACATCGTTACACTACAGCATTGGAATATATTTGGACAGCCAGCAAATTTACTGGCATGTATGGAATATATTGTGGGCAAAGGAATCATGAGGTGAGTTTTACAGTGACAATGCTGGCATATATTATCGGCAAAGCCATTCTAAAAATGTGGTGGAAAATGCTCTTGCATACTTTTGGCGTCCTAGCATCAGTTGGTTCTTTTTCACAATTCGCCATACAGAACTGATACTAAATTGAATGGCCTTTTACCCAATTTTCTCAAAAGGGTGCTGTAAAAGGCACATTTTAAACCCATTATTTCAAACGGAAACCTGCATAACCTACCATGATTCATTTGGGATCGCACTCTGATCAGTTGTCCAAGCTCATTAGCGACAAATGTGTGTGCCCATTCAGTGAAATAATCATGAGCAACTACTTCAAGATACGAGAGGACAAGGTGAGTGGGTGATGAACCGTGTAATCACCTGCACTGGGCCTGTGTTTATATTATTGATGAGGGGTTCAGAAACGCATGCAGCATGTGTCTTGGTCGGGGGGCCACACTCTAAGTGCCCGGGAGGGTTCACTTGGAGAAAAGAAGGACAAAAGACAACTTTGCGCTTGCGGTGTTGGTCAAGGAGTTCTCTCATTGTGTTTTGTTTGTTGGTAATGTCACAGCTCATTCCGTATATACAAGTAGCGCTGCGTCAGTGTCTGACCTGTCCTTGCGACAGGTTACAATTATAATCATAAAATCATTAGTGCATTGGTGAAAGGACAGAACAGCCAACACGTGTTTCGACCTAAGGGTCTTTATAAAGGCTGTGGCAGTTGGTGAAATATTATTTTACCAGAGTGTCAAAGGGAATTCACATTGATTGATTCAAGATCATGTTTTCATTACTCAGTGTAGAACACGGTTCAAAATGGTGATACATACATGATGTAAAAATCCATGATTCATGGGCATATCCACATACATACAAGTAACATTGATTGAGGCCAATCGGTGTGGTAGTGGAATAAGCGGAAGGAGGGCAGAGAGGGAAGAAGGGAGGAAAACAAGATTAGCAAAAGGTGGTTTAAGTTTCTGTATTTCTGTTAAGTAACAGGTGGGCAGGTGGTGGTGTTGTGGGGTCCCTAGTATACAATGGCACAATGGTGGTCCACATATGTGGTGGGAGCCTAAATGTGACATTTCTCTGAGGTGATTAGGTCATGCGTCACTAAAAGCAATGAGCCTTTGCCTGCGTGTGGTTGGATTGTTTGACAATATGAAAGAGGTGACTCATAGAGGAAGTGATTACATATATGGTTTAAATTATACGTCTCATGTACAGATTGGGATCGGTTGGGCAATGATTTGTGCCTCTGGACTGGATCGAACCCTGTGGGATTGGGTTAGGGGATTTGCTAGGCTGGTGATGGTGGTGCATACAGGGGGTCTCGTCATGCCTTACCAAGGTGGTTTCAATATGTTGTGCCCTGCTTGGGGTTGGTCAGATGGTTCTGGGGTCCAAGGTTTTGCACAAAGTGTAGACGCGTGAAATTCGGTGAGAAGATAAATGAATTGGAGAAGTATGAATGAACACTGTGTTCATTGGATATGGGAGCGACTGGTCTGTTCCGGTGGTCTGCTCCCAATTAGCTGAAGATTCAATATTAGAATGAATGCTGCTACTTACTAGCTTGAGAACTGGTTGTTGAGCGGTTTGGATAATTGCAGGATTCTGCAGTTTTTTGTTAGTGGTTCACTGATCGAGTTCCTCAAAGGCTCTAATCCTGCTGTTTGTTTAAACTGCTAGTGATCTAAGAGTGGAGAAGAGACATTGCTTGCTTCTCCGCTTATACAGCCAGCGTGGGTCTTGTACCCCGTATGATACGAGTTTAGTCTAAGTCGGCATATTCATAGTATTTATAGATTCCATTGATGGTCATACCTAATTGCATTGGGAAATTATATCATGGGCGGGCCCCCACTTCAGAAGGAGGCCGCTCAGGTAATTGTAAAGAGTGTGGGCAGTGCGGTGTGCGCGAGTGGTATACATCAGGGGGAGGAAGCCATCATACAGACATACCCAAGAGGGTTCTGTGAAAGGGGTGGCTGACTGCAGCAGCCACCCTTGTGTACAAAGTGCAGTTTTATATGTTGTATGTTATTGTTCATGTTTATTGTAAGTGTTATGTAGGGTAGTATATGTATTTCTAATCATTAGGAATGTTACATGGTGGGACCTTATGGGAACATGTTAAGTGAGTGGTTAAATGTTAAGTAGGTGGTTGATATATTATATATTGAATATATACGGGAGTAGAGGGGAAAGATTTAGAGGGTGTAAAAACCCTGGCAGTAGGCAGGTGATGGAAGGGGCTGCCTGCCTGTCTGAAGCCGCCTAGGATGTTGGACAATCCATGGAGGCAATTGTCTGTCCTCACAGTACACTGGGTCGTACCAGGCATTAGGCAGGGGGCCTATTACATCAGACCCACTCTGTGAGTCTCTCTGTGAACTGAGTGTGGGATGAAGGAGCAGATTCCCCATTTAGAGGGAACGCATGCCAGGAGAATTGTAGGTAGGGAATTAGAAATGACGGATTAGGAAGGTTTGAGATTTTTTAAATAAAGAGGGGCCTCCGTTGCCATCTATATAAATTCTACCTTAGTGTCTGTGTTGTGAGAAACCTGATGGCTTTCTTACTTATGGATCCCGGGATTCTTTGTCCAGGTGGCCCGGGCATGGCCATCGCCTTTGGAACCAGACCCTGGGGGTGGACCAGTGAGGGAGGATCCCTCGAGCAGAGGGTCCTTGGGGACAGTTGGAGGAATGCCCTCGGGAGAGATGTGGTATTCCCCCCTTTCAGACAAACCCCTACTCGACACTTCTTCCACCTTTATAGGTTGTTAGAAATTCTGTCCCATTGCCCCTCCCCAATTCCACCAGGTACTAAATTAAAGGGATGCCTAGGAGAAGAAATATATCCCTATCCGACATCACCTTAGTCATTATGGGACATTATCATCTAAAATCCATTCCCTTGCAACCACACATCTGCCCCTTCACCCTGACAAACACTTACAGATGTTTCCCTCCATCATTAGAGAAAACTACACCTCCCATACTTCCTCCCAATTGCCTTCTTTCCAAACTACTGGGATGAAAAAGAAGAGAAACAGAGTTATGAAGATTGCCCATACGAACCAATGTACCATGGATTTCTATGGGTTGTCTGCATCTTGTCCCATTAACGAGGACAGGCAGGGTCAGGCCTCCCTTTTCAACCACCCACACCTGACTCCAATTAACATTCCACTTCAGTATAAAAGGTGGAGCACTGAGACATACTTTGAGCGAACTGGGGATGCAGTGTGGACCAGAGGAGCTGAAGAGCAGAGGAGAGTTGCGAGAGAACCCTGGAAGGGAGCTGAGGGCCAAGACGCTGATCCTCTGTTGTTCAAGGGCTGCAGCAGGGCAGAGGAGCTGTGCCTTCAAAGAGCCAGAGAGGGCAGATCATATCCTGCTGACTCTGTCCACAGAAGTACTCGTTTCCCCTGGGCATATGAAGAGAAGACCAAGTGCCTGAGGGGCAGGTGGGAAGACCCTGACCTCAACCCAGAGAGCTCCAAAGAAGTTGCTCGCCAGAGCTGTGCTAACCGGGTGAGTCTCATGGCAAGAGAGAGGAAATCCCAGTGAGCGCGTGTGTGGCTGGAGTGGGAACCTGAGCATTGAATTTCAGAAAGAAAGCAGGAAATAAAAAGGCCCATGAAAGACATTATGGGACGAGTACCATAAGGCATAGGAAACGCTAAAGAAGAAAGCTACGGGAAGGGAACCCTGAGAAAGTAAAGTGAAACTGTTTGAGCCAGAAAGATGGGAACCAAGGAAAGAAATTGAAAGTGAGTTAGTGGAAGTGAGTTTGTGCTGAATAGCTTGGAACTTTTTTGTTGGTGCTGCAAACGCAGGGGATTGACCTAGAACTGGGGAAAACAGATACCCAAGAGGTCAAAACCCTTAACTTTGAGACAGAGTTTGTGAATGCCAAGCAGGCTCTGGAAGGCCCAGCCAGCTACCACAGGTGTACTCGCATAGCAGAGTGTGCCCATACGTCAGGTGCTCCACCCCACCCAGGTGTTGCACAACCTGGGCAAGAATCTTTTGATGCCATTCTGTCATCCTTTTGTTTCCCACTGAACTAAGAAGAAGCATTACATATACTACATGGAAAGCTAATTTCCCTCTCCATAGAGGATCTCTGAGTATTTTCATGTGCTCCTCAGTCTTGGGAAGATTCCACCCCTCCCTTTAGGCCAGGTTCCACTTGTTGCCAAATGTTATAAAGTGCAATAAATAAATGCATGTTGCTGGTATTGGTGCAATAAATCCAGAAAGACATATCATGTATTGTTGCACAATCATGTACAAAGTCGCCCAAATGGCGAAGGACAGTGTCTCTCAGTGTCTGACATCCCGTGAGAAGGTGCATAGCTGTCTCAAGACAGTCTGGGGATTTACGGAGACGACATATACGCTTGTCCGTAGGGATTTTCTCCCAAGCCTCTCTGATATACAAAGTAGGTAATTGCTCTAGTCTAAACAGGATGATGAAGCGTCTAAGTTTCCTGGAGGGGCAGAGAGACAAGTAAGCTTGAGGCTTCATGAAATTATACAGCCGATATTTGACAAAATGATATGTCTGAAGATTACTTATGTGCGCAAAATTCTCTAGCCAGTCCCATCTGTCTATTTTATTACCTAATGCATGTATGGTTTCTTTTGTGACCATAGTCCCTCTGTGTATCCAGCCAATATCAGTAAAAAATTCAACCATATTTTTATTGAAGGGTGAGGTGGGATATTTTTTGATCACCTCCTGGTGGATCACAGATAGAAGGGGGTTACTAGAGTCGCTTATCATCTTGAGGTGGAAACCAGCTCTTTTCGTCATAACCATAGCCGTGATGGAGGGAAGGCCCAGCTCTAATCTAATCAGTGCCATCGGTATCCCTGGAGGTAGTCCCAAGATTTGTCTCCAGAACTTGCCCTCCAACACTTGTAACCACCCTAGATCCATAGTATGCAGTGATTCAAGTCCGTAAACGATCATGGGTGCAAACACTTGAATGTAAAGATGATGCGTCCCCCATAAGGTGAAACCACCCTGCTTGTTTGTAAAGGAGGAGATAAGCGAGGTGACTTGCATTGCTCTTGTGATTCGCCCCTGTCTACAAAGTGCGTAGTCGCCTAGGGGCTCAATGTCAACTCCTAAGTAGCGGTAGGATGGAGCGTAAGGTATAAGGTTACCATGTACCATCAGATTCACGCGAGTTGCTCTTTTGCTCGTGAATCTTAGTACTTTTGTCTTATCCAGGTTGATCACTAGGCCATTAATTCTGGTGTAGTCCCAGAGAGAAGTAGCAAAACGTCTTAAGCCACCTATGGTGTTATCAAAGATAACCAAATCGTCGGCATATGCAAGTACTGTGCAAGGTGCTTCCCCGACTTTAGGTGGACAATTGTCAACCTCAGCTAGGGCTGCCGGGATGTCGTACACATACAGGTTGTAAATAAGGGGTGCAGTAACGCATCCCTGCTTTACCCCACTGTCTTGCGTCACCTTTCGAGTTAAGTGTCCTTCCTGATTTAGTCTAAGGCATGTGGTAGTGTTGTGATGGAGTAATTTTAAGTAATATAACAAACCTGTCGGGCATCCCAATTTTTCTAGCTTGGCCCATAGTCTCCCTCGGGGGATAGAGTCAAATGCAGCCTTGAAGTCAATGTATAAAGCGTACACCGGGGGCTGCCCCTTGCTAAGTGCCCATGTGCGCAGTATATCCATGACCAAGAGGTTATATGCGGTGGAGAAATCCCGCCTAAACCCGCATTGGAATCTACTGAGTATTTTTGAATTGTCCACCCATTTTTGCAGCTCACTGAGTAGCAACGAGGCAAATAGCTTACCAGAGATATCTAACATGGATAATAGCCTATAATTATTAGGATCCAAACGGCTACCTTTTTTGAATACCGGAATAAGATTTGCCGTTTGCCATGATCTGGGGATTGCCCCCTGCTCTAATATTTTATTAAAAAGTAGCGCAAACAAGTCGGCCCAAAATAGAGGATGGCTCTTAATCACTATATTGGCTAGTCCATTGGGTCCGGGAGATCTAGAGGACTTAAGGGCCACTATTTTGTTCGTTATTGCCTCTACAGAGATGTCAAAGGGCAACGGAGAAGGAGCCTTCACCGTAGAGCTACTCAAGGTTTCTATTCCCCCTAAGTTCCGATCTAATAGGAACTTTTCCCATGCCTCCTTACTTATTGGGTTAACTAAGGGGGCTTTGGCCTTCTCTCTGTTCCCGTTTAGGAGCGACCAAATGCCGCGAGAGTTTCTAGTGCAGATCGTTTGTACTAGCTTCTGATACCTGATGTTTTTTTCAGAGCTCTTGATATATTTGATGTCTGCTCTGTATCGATTTTTAATTATCTTTAGTTTCTCCCGGTATAAGGCTCCAGGTAAGTTCATCGGTTTCAGACCTCGAATAGCCGCTCTGAGGCCTCTCTTAGCGTCCCTAATTTCCCTGTTGAACGGGGGTATGCACCCCCCTATCTTTAGCATATGACCCTTATTGGCCATAGCATGCTGGCCTGAGAATTTGGATATCCAGTCCTCAATCTCATTGATCGACATGTGTTCAAACTCAAGGAAATCTGGAATGGCCGTAGATTTAAGTGCTTCCGTAGCAGAGCTTATATTTCTCTCGGACCATACAATTCTGGAACCTGCACAGTTGGTTTGGATACTGCCTATATTAGGAGGTACAGATGAGGTGATAGGGATGCATAAAGTGCACTGTAGCGATGCGTGGTCGCTCCATTCGTTATGCTTTACGGCCATGTCAGTAACTCTTGTCTGTAGCTCGGGGCACATGAATATATAGTCTAACGTGCTAAAAGAGGCACCGTTAGACCAAGTGTGTTTCCCCGGTCGATCTCCCCTGGTACGACCGTTGATCATGGCCATGTCCCAAGCTCCAAACAATTGCAACCAGCCTAGCCCTTCAGCTTCTCTCTTTCCATGGGTCATTTCACACCTGGTGTTAAGGTCAGGATTAGAGGGTATGGATGTTTCATCAGTCATATGGCAGTTAAAGTCGCCCATGACCATCACGGCCACATTTCCATCTCTCAGCCACCAGGAAGACAACAGGTCCTGGATCGCCTCCTGTAGCGAATCACGCATCAATTCTGCTGGGGGGTTGTAAAGATTGATTACTAGATATCTTCCCAGGCCTCTTTCGTTGTATAGTTCAACTTCTACTGCCAGGAGCTGCTCCTCGGCTTTACACTGTATCTTACGAGATGTAAACGCATTCATTACCCCAGTTAGAAGCCCCCCATAGGGACGGCCCGTACTGCCACGTTTAGCCTCCGCTTGGTATATAACAAAGCCGTCAAGTAACAGTGGGTCGAGAGACCATGTCTCTTGGAGACAGATACAGCTATGTTGTGACAGTAGGTCTACCGAGCCCTCAGATCTCAGAAGATGAGAAAAGCCTCTGCAGTTCCAAGAAAGTAATGATAAACATCAGTGGTTCTTTAGCATTTGCGGGATAGATTCTAGCAATGATTTCAAGGCTTGCTGTATTTCAGCCAGTGCAAGGCTATCCCCGCTCCCCCATTTTAGGTACAGTCTCAGCCGGCACTGAGGGCGTAATGTCTTCTGGTTTTGACAAGAGGTCCCTCTCTGTAGGATCCACATCAATCTCAATGTCCACTGCCATCATGTCCTCTTTGTGATTCCTAATTAACTGCGCCGTAGTCGGGAAGGTACAATGTATGGCCGAGACGTTGGGATTAGGACAGCCAAGTGGTTCAATGAAAAAAAAATCCTCAGATTTTAAAACACGCAGTTGGGGTATGAGGTTAGTCTAGTGAGCAACTCAGAGCGTACTAACCAGGGGTTTTTGCCGCTGGGGTATAAGTTCTTAATGAAGGAGATGCGATTAGTAGTTGTGTCATTCGCTGCTCTCTTCAGATCCAGTGATGGTGGCTCCCCGGGTTCCCCTGACGCCTGTGTCTCGAGCACATACTCCGGCTGTGTATAAATGCTGGTTTCCTGATCAGGCTCTTCGCACAGCACAGATGTGTCATTATCGTCCACTTCAGTAGCCTTCTCTTCAGGTATCAGCCAATCTGACAAAGGGCCCTTAGTCCTAGCCGCCCGCTGGGCTGCTCTCACCATTCTTTTCCTGGCCTTTCTAGACCGTGTCTCCGGTGCTGATTTGGGATCCAATGTGGGAGATTGGGCACCTATAGCCACTGGCTTATTCTTCAGTGCCTTTTTTGCCAGTCTGCACTGTTTGCGTGTAAGGGGGGGCTGGGGACTATGTTCCTTCTCCCGTTCATCCCCCTCTTCTAGAGGTGTCTCAATTAAGCTGTTATTATTGGATAAATTTGGCCCCTCGTTTTCTTCCATCTCCACATCATGCTCATTAATCGCGTCTGTTGTAAATAGTGCAGCTGAAAAATTCATTTCAGCCTCTTCTCGTGGAAGGCCTTTGGAGCCTAAGGCCATAGTAATAGCGTTGGTGTTGGCCAGGATACGTCCCGACATCTGTAACAGTATCTTGAGGGCAAATTGCAGGGCCGCCACCGATGATTGAAGCTCAATTATCTTTGATGGACTAGGGTGAAGGTCGATGTTATCTGCCGTTAAGTTATCTGGATCGTCCTCCATCGACGTCATTAGTAAGTCGGGGGATGCAGATAATCGTCCGCTCCTTTCCGGCGAGAGGTGTTCCCCTGTGGAATTATTCATGCTACTATCTTTAGTAGGGATTATGCCACTGTTTGGCTTCATCGGAGTTTGGGTCTGCATCCCTTTGTGTATGGTCAGGCATAGATCAAGAAGGGAGTTGTTATCTATGTCATCGAAATTAGAGGTGTTTAAGGAGATGCCATCGTTGTGTGTCGGTGCTGTCGTGTCCTCGATTACTGTAGAGTTAATGGCAGGGAGAGGATTCACCGGGAAGAATTCGGTTATAGCCCCTTGCATCACTGGTAGGGCATTTTTAGCGTTCTTTTTGGGTTTTCCCCCTTTCTTTGGGCACTCTTTGGATTCCTTAATGGATGGGCACTTATTTTTGCGTAAATTGTATATCGAGTGGGGGGGCTCTTCTGCCCCGCTGCATGTCTGTGTTGTAATTCTCTTCGCTTTCCAGATTAAAGGTAGAGAGGTCCGATATTTGCGTGGTGAGGTGATTCCCCTCAGTCCACGTGGGGGGGCAAAGTTGCTTTTCCGCTTTTCCTGTGGGCCCCCCTTGTCAATCGACCCTGGGGCTATAGGGCCCGTCTCTTGGGATCGGGCCCTCAGTCACTAAGTCATGATGGTAGGTTCCCCTTCTTCCCCGGTACAACTCAGGGTAGGGTAAGTTAGTACTTGGTACCTCTGCACCACTTGTAGGTGCCTCACTGTCTCCTCTGACTCCGGCCCCTCCTCCTATCGAGGGGAGTGGTTAGTCAGGTGAGGGAACTGCCGTCTGCCCCCCTCAGGTTCTGGGGGGGTGCTGGAGGTACCGCACCACCTCTTTCAGGAGGCTCCTTATAGGGTCCCTTTAATAAAGGGGGCCAATTGCCCAGGGCCACCCCTGGCTTAAAGCCAATGACAGTGGGGCCATGAGAGTCAGACACCACTGGGAGCTTCGCTCGCCGCCGTGCCGTGGTGTGCGATATTTGGCACAATTCCGGAGCAACCCGGAACACGGCGCGGCGCGATTCGGCTCTCACCTCTCACCTGATTCCTTGTAAGCGGGGCCTCTCCTTCTATCTGTCCTTCTCCCATGCTATCTCCACGCTTTTCTCCCAGCGTTGTTCTCCGTTGTTCTCCGCACTGCCTTGCCCGCGCACTCAAGCGAGACGGGCTGCTGGCAGCCGGAAAGAAAGAAAGCAGGAAATAAAAAGGCCCATGAAAGACATTATGGGACGAGTACCATAAGGCATAGGAAACGCTAAAGAAGAAAGCTACGGGAAGGGAACCCTGAGAAAGTAAAGTGAAACTGTTTGAGCCAGAAAGAGGGGAACCAAGGAAAGAAATTGAAAGTGAGTTAGTGGAAGTGAGTTTGTGCTGAATAGCTTGGAACTTTTTTGTTGGTGCTGCAAACGCAGGGGATTGACCTAGAATTGGGGAAAACGGACACCCAAGAGGTCAAAACCCTGAACTTTGAGACAGATTTCGTGATGCCAAGCAGCTCTGGAAGGCCCAGCCAGCTACCACAGGTGTACTCGCATAGCAGAGTGTGCCCATACGTCAAGTGCTCCACCCCACCCACGTGTTGCACAACCTGGGCAAGAATCTTTTGATGCCATTCTGTCATCCTTTTGTTTCCCACTGATTTTCTGTTTGTATTACATTTCCCTATTTCACTTGTATGGTATTAGAGTGAGGGCAGGTAATAGGTTTTGTAGGTTCATTGTTATTACTTTGGACTAACAACGGACTAGTCTGTTTTCTTATTATTTAGATGGCAGAGTTTGCTCCCATCTTTAGTGTTAGGGCAAGACAGGAGTTCTTCCAATCACCTTTTGAAGTAAATAAAACTGGTGATTTGTATCTTTTGTGTCCTCATCCTTCTTGTGATACCATGTCTGCCTCACAGTGTCCAGTTAAATAAGGTGGGAACTTAGGGAGCATCCCATCTTCTGTTAACAGCTATTTTACAGGTGCAGCGCCCCACCCTATCCAGCTGGCCTGTGGGTTGGTAGTTCCAGTGGGGACTGTCCCTGGTATGAGGTGAGGGAAGTGTGCATCCCTTGCCTGGATCAGGGCTGGAAACCTCCACTTTACTTCCAAACTCGGGCTTCAGCGGTGCTGTAACAATGGTGGAAATTCCGTTATTGGCACATTTTTGGCAGTAACAGATTTACCGCCATTTTTACTGCGCCGCCAAACTCAAAATGAGATCCAATATTATTACTGGAAAGGGACCATCATAAAGCAATGATAGCTGAAGAACAGTGTAATAATATCACTGAGAAGAACATTGTAGCAGTTAGTGAAAATAAGGAGGATATAATATCAGAACAAGTGACCATTCAAGTGAGGAAGTAACCTAAGCATTAGTAGTGAAGTAATCAGTGTTAGGAAGGTTTCCCTAAAGTCCTACTGGTAGTAAGACTTTAGTAAGCTCTCTCAGTGGTTTGTAGATCCCCAACTCTTAGTATCAGTATGTACTAGCTCGGGACCTTGGTAGAATGGCAGAGCAGTCAGGCTTATCTAAAGAGGAAGATGTGAGCTGTAGGCAAGTACACTGAACCTTAGCTAGACATGCACATCAAAGAAACGTTTACACTTATAATTTATATAAAATTATATATGTATTATATATACAGCAGAATCACTTTAAATACTTTAGACGTTTTCCACAAGAACACTTCAGAATACTTGAGAATATGCTTCAAAGGACACTTTCACTTTTGTGTTCGCTTGCGGTTACATTTGTAGCAACGTTAGAAAGGGAAAAGACAATGTTATCGTATTATCGGTTATTACGCGCACCTGTAGTTTTTAACAGTTCATACAGTAATACATTTACTCTGCAAACACATATAGTAAAGTCACTTAAAGGGAGCAAAATAGTTAGTTAGTGTAACATTAGATGGTTCAAGGTTCTAGAGAGGGTTTCCTTGCCCAAGAAAGTATTTTAAGTCCCAAAACGCAACCCTAGCTAAAGGCAGTTCGGAGAGGGCTCAATGTCTTGACAAGCAGCAGAATACGAAGAGTTCCTGAGGATTTCTTCCAATCTCTAGTGTTATAGAAGCAGCAAGTTAACAACTAACAAGTGAGACCTGTAAAAGGACTCAATTAAGGGAAACAAGCAGCGGCTTGAGTCGGAGGTAAGAGGGGGTTACCCTGGACACCACTTGGTGCACTCCAACGTTCTGGAGCAACTTCTTGGAATCAGGTAAGCAATGACTTTTTCCCCACAGTACCTTAGGTAAGAAGAAAATGTTTGTGCTGGATGCTCCGCAATGTTGCTGCTATGGACACCACCTCCGGATTCCTTGGTCTGATGACTGAAGGCAGCACAATGGCCGTGGTCTCTCAGCAGCAGTCTGGAGGGAGGACCAGGGTCATGACATTCTGCAACTTCTTGGTTCACTCTGCGGTTTTGATGCATTTTCTGCAGCACAAACAAAGGACACAGTCAATCTTCTTCGCTACGTGCAGTCCCGCACTGTGATGAGGGGGCTGGGTGGGTTGGATCGGATCTCTGGAATCTCCTTATGGGTTCAGCAAAGATTTGGATAGATTCGCAATTTCCACGACGATGCACTTGAAATGGGCAGCAGGTCTCATGGTATTGGGGTTCCGCAGCTCTGGAAACTTCTAGGACCTCGGGAGATGGTCAGGAGTCGTCCTTTTCAGAGCTCCTCTGTGGCATAGAAAACTGGGTCAGGACAGCAATGGTTACATCACAGCGTTGCAAAGAGTCTGCAGGCGTCTCTGGTAGTCTTCGTCTTCGGTTACTTCAGCTCCCAGTGGTCAACTAACTTTTCACTCCAGAAACCTCACCTTCTATACAGTTGCAGCAAACACTCCTCTGCAGTCTTTCTCAGCATTTTACAATCATGACAGCCTGACCCCCTGTGGGAGCTGGTCCTATTCAGGCACTCTGGCAAACAAAGGACGGATGGATGGAAGACTCCTGCTCCACTCCTGGGTGCCCAGACACTCTGGAGCTTAGGCGGGGACACCCACGGGTTCCTGCCAAAGGCAAAACACACACACTGACCTCCCCCTCCCAGAATGATAGAAGAACAGCCATGCTAGTAATGGCGAAAAAAGAAGAGAGACCCCAAGTTTGTACTTGGTGACCCTATAGTGCACTACAGAGGCTATGGACATAGTCTGCGGTATAAAAATGACACAATAGTTGGTAGAACATGTCCACCGCTACCAGTCCTAATAAGGAGATTGGCTATGTGACTTAAAAGTCACAAGAGCAGAGAGAAGGGGGATAGTAGGTATCACTTAGGCACTCCACTGAAGGTGGTGTGTGCCAGTCTCTCAGAATATAGAGTTTTGGGAGAGATACTAAGCATCTCTCTATCCTTAAGACCTGCAGTTACTCGAGGATATTTAAAGAATCGTAAAGGAGGACCTTAAGGGTCCCCAGCAACACTGCTCATAAGGATATGTGTGCTGCAGTAGTAAAACACAGATGCCTTCAAGAGCTCTGGAGCAGGCAGACTCCATAGTGCAGGTAGAATACAAAGAATGGAGTTTCAAAAGACAGAGCCCAAAAGAATGAATGAGTGGAAAAAGGCTCCACTCATTCAGGATTGAAATAAAAAAGTCCAGCAGTCCAGCAAAAAGGGATGGGGGTCTCACTAGGAGAGGGGATGAAGCATAAACATGATACAACTCCCTAACAATCAGCTAGAGAGCAGAGTCCATAATGATAAGTCCTGGATTATTAGGGAGGGGATATTACCTGCCGGTTGAGGATACAGTGAATCAGGAGGATGAAGGGTCCCTGGAGGCTGTTGACGATGGTGAATAGGTACGCCATGAACAAGGCAACGGATCCGATCTGAAAGATGCCGATAATCCATGGACAGCCCAGCACAAAGAGCTGAGCACTGGCTTTGAATGTCAGAAGCCTGGAATACAGACAAAGCACCAATGTGAAACGGGGAAGGAGTAGGTAAGAGGATTGTCTGGAAAACACTCCTAAATACAGTTTCCCAGTCATAGTCATGACCATTGATACTCGCCAAACATCACACGTCTGCTTCCAGAGATATGGTCACTGTCTTAAGATGGCTGGGTACCCTTTACTATAAATACAACTATCAATAGGAGAGCATTGCTGGGTAAGAGTTTTTAAGTGCAAACCATGTTCCATAGACACTATTAAAATATCCAGCAAGTTATTGACATTGTTGTCCAACAGTAGACAGTTTTACAGAAGAGTTGGAGGACCGTGACAATGAACAGGGGCAGAAATGAGAAAAAAGGAATGGGAAAAGGGGGCTAAGAAGAAGAGGAAAAGCGACTGTGACAAACAGGAGGGTCTGTGACAAGGAAGAAGGACAGTGAACAGAAAGAGAGACTGGGACGCGGACGAAGGACTGTGACAATGAAGAAGACGACCGATGGTGATGAAGCAAAGGGACTGTGACCAGGAAGACTACACATATGTTATTTAATTTATTATATTAAAATATATAATATTTATACATTAGTAAACTAAGCAGCAGTCTTCCTCGATGCAATCCGTTTTCCTCATTGAGAAAATGTATATACATATGTTTATAATTGTATTATCATTTAATGCATGTATAATAAAAAATAATTAAAGTATTATATTTATATATGTATATACATATCATTTTATATTACAATTTAGTAAATATGTTTCCTTTTTATTTATATTTTATTATCAATTGCATTTTGTTAATGATATTATATATGCATAAACATTTTATATCATATAATTATATTTATCAATTGCATACACATATAAGGAAATGATCTAATGAAAAATGAACTGTACACGCATCACTGCTCTCTTCAGCAAAAGCTGCCAGATGTTTATATTTAGATTTTATACCCATGATGTCTCATGTAGCGGTCAAGTGGCACAGCGAGCTCGCTTTGACATCTGTGCAGAGTCTGCTAAGGTTCGAATCCCGGCAGGGCCTAACTCAGCCTTTCCTCCGTCCGAGCTCGATAAATGAGTACCACACACCGTGGGTAATAATAAGCAGCGCTCAGATACCTGAGGGTTCATAGCGCTATATAAGCGCCTAATTATTATTATTATGTGTTAAATGAATCTAGTCGAGATAAGATGCACACACCTTAACTGCAAGAAAGAAAATGATTGAGGAAGAAATAAACAAAACTAACAAATGTGAATTCATCAAAAAAGGTGTGTTTCTACTGCTCTGCAGAATGCCAAACATTTAACTGGCCGGGCTTTCCAGAAACATGGCTCAGTACTGCAAATCTTCTAATGCCTCGGGTCTTCACCTTATAGGGTGGGCTTCAAAGTATGGACTGATGATCTGCTTTAAGAACTTGAGCTTGGACAAAAGGTTGAACATATTTTGAAGACATTTAAATATAAGCGAGAGAATATTGAAAGAAAATTCACTTGCGCACCAATTGCCTATGAAGCAGCCGTAACAATGGTAAGATTCCCTACTCTGAACAGGCCACAAACAAGTCAGACCCCTGAAATGTGTACACACCCTGAAGTTGTTTCACCTAAAAAGCTAGAAAGCTGGCGTATAGGGCATTGGTCCAGTCTAGTTTAGAATTCATGAGCGCAGCTACCATCATAGCTAGATATTTCTGAAGTTGAAAAGAAAGATATCGAAGCTGATTGCATTTTAAAACTGTCCTGATCTGGGATTTCATTCCAAGATCTGCATCCTGGATAACCAGAAGATTTTTTCCTTGCTGGCACATCAATTATTTACACCGAGAAGCCTTGGGGTGGGGACGAAGCATATTCATGTTTTTAGGACGAGATGAGGGCCAAGTAATTTAACCTTAGATTTTGCAGTGTTGAACCTTAACTCGCTGTCCCCCACTTCAGAAATATAATCCGATAGGGGATTAAAATCTGCCTGAGCTCCTTTGAAGAGCAACTATGTTTGCCTATAGAAGCGCAGGAGTGATAATCCCGTCCTTGTTGTCCTTTAATTTCAAGCAGGCTCATAGATAAACTTTAACAAGACGCCGCAACAAAACCGATGCATGGGGCTCCCCCTCCATCCAACTTGCAAAGATCACGACAAAAGATTTCTCAAGCTCACCCCTTTGTCTTTGACCAGAAATAAAAGCCAATAACCCTTCCAGGGATGTATCCCAGGCCAGAGTAAAAGAGGTGATTCTTCTGGATAGGAGAAGCCCGGTGTCCACTGGGTCGAACGCTGACCACAAGTGACATCATAAGCAGGGTCATTCTCCCCCCCTCTGTCTCAGCTAGGACATCATCCAAGACTGTAACCAGTGCTGTCTCCAGCCCTTAAATGGGGCAAAAGCCCACAGGATATTTTTGTTAGGCACAAAAGCTCAAAGCTGGTGAGCAGCTATTTTCTCTAAAATCCTGGTGGGTGTAGGAGAGGATCTAAGGTAGGATTCTTATGAAGGGGCTGTTTGGGGGAAAAGAACAGCCCTTTTGCAAAGAAGAATGAAGTAATCATTTTAAAGGTGGGCTAACAATAAAATGTGTCCTCTAATTAGAAAGCGGGTCAAAAAGATCGCAAGGGAGGGGTGTTGTCTGATGGATTCGCATTTGGACATCAAATTTACTGAGATCCACCACCATGTAAATGAAGAATTAGTTGAGAGCCTTCCTTTTTCCAGATGGTGTAACCACCTGCTTTATAGACCTTTAGTCTGGTATCAGATCGTAGTCATTTAGGGCGAAGTAAAGTTATTTTTGCTTCAGAGATTCCAATTTTGTAAAGGTGGAGTGTATTGTTTACTCTCTGCAGGTTGTTTTGGGTAAGGTACATTGCAGGCTTCAAGAAAGGCAGTTTTTCGGAACACCATACTGCATGGTATGTCAGTAGGGAGAGTGAGTGCCCCATGTATTGCTATAAATACTCTACCGCCAGTTTTGTTTTGGCACTGGCTACAGTCTCGACTAGATCTTTTAGAGAAGAATGTTTGCCTTTTGTTAACAAGTAAGAAGCTCTTAAAGGTACAAATTATCCAGCCATGCAACTGAGGCCATAGTCATCACTTTCATAGATATGGTCCATTATGAAGTCCCCTGATTAACTCTGGGGACATCCAGTGGGGTTACCAATGAGGCTAGGTGCCTCCAGTGCTGTTGGAGGTATTATGGGTAGGATCCCCAGATCAACCCAATTAGTGTCCATGAGCACTAAAGTCAATTTAGAGACACAGGGCCTCACTAGGACCTTGGTGGTAATTCGTCAGTAAATCGGGTGAATTACTGCAAAACTCATTTACCATTTCCACCACTCGGTGCTGTGTGCTTACCGCTGGAGAAACAATTTTGGAAGGCAGTGCAAATCTTCATTTTTGGAGTCCATAGTACTTTGACCTTAAAGTGGAGGATGTACATCCAGCAAGAAGGAACTAAAAGAGTAGCCTGCAGATGTGAGTGACAGTCACTAAATCCTTTTACAATCTTGCTCTTTAACATATTCCTTTCTCTGCTAGTATGCCTCAGTTCCTACTTCTCCCCCAACTTCCAGTGCTAGGCTGACGGCACACAACTCTTCTTCAAACTTCCTACTGACGCCCTTGCACCTTCCTTCTTCCCTGACTGCCTCTCTGCCATCCAGGTCTGGTGCACTGCCAATAATGACCTCTGCCTCAATGACAGCAAAACAGAGAGTCTCCCTATTGGGTCCCCTGCACCCTACTTCTTCCCTTCACTCTGCCTTCCTCCATGGGATCCCACCTGGCCCCCTCCTCTGAAGCCAGGAATCTCAGAGCCATCTTTGACTCCTCCCTTTCCTTCATCCCTCATATTCAGGACACTGTCAAGAAGTCCCACTTTCAGCTCTTCCTTCTCAAAGGAACTCTACCTTTCCTCACCTTCCACCAGAGACTTAATGTTACCCGTGCTCTGGTCCTCTCCAGGCTAGACTATTGCAATAGCCTCTTCCTTAATCTTCCTTCGTCCACCCTGCGACCCCTCCAGCTAACCCAGAATAGGGCAGCAAGACTTTTCCTTGGACTCAAGCCCAGGGACCGCATCTCTCCTGCCCTACAAAGCCTTCACTGGCTCTCGGTCTCAGCACGGATTAAATTCAAATCCCTCTGTATCATCCACGGGGCTATCTGGGGCCGGGGCCCACTCTATCTTAAACGCTTCCTGGCCAAATACTCCCCTTCTAGACTCCTGCGTTCCTCTGGCACCAACTCCCTGCGTGTGAAGCGGTTTGCTAAACAGAGAGCTGGTGGTCGATCACTTTCCTCTGCGGGCTCCCTTCTGTGGAATAGCCTCCCTCTCCCTCTGCATTGTGAGCCAGACCTCCTTAAGTCCTGAAAAAGCCTCAAGACCTTTCTCTTTACCTCTTCCTTCTCCTCCTCCTCTCTTCCCTTCTAATAACACAGTAGCATGACTGATGTGCAGGGCCATTATGCATCCTCAGGGCCCTGTCCCCTCACATCACTCATCCCAGCCGCTGTCTAGTTTTACTGCACTTACTTAGGGTCCCACGGGAGATTGCCCTTACGGTCCTCTCTTCTTAAGGACTTCAGTCCGAGCACTTCTCCACAAGCACCACAGCACCTATCCCTTACCCCCTCCCTCCCCTCTGCACTTGCACGTCTGAACACTCAACACAAGACATAGTAGGCTCGTCTTCCCTCCCTGTTATTCTCATTATTTGTTGTACTATTATTTCAGTTATTTATCTTTATTGTAAATCATTATCTACCTCCTCCGTCCCCACCCTGTCGCAATGTGGGCGCTTTGAAACCGTTTTTGCTAATTGTATAAGCGCCTAACAAATGACCAATAAATAAATAAATAAATAAATACACATCATAAGAAAAAACCTGTACAGTTGGAACTGTAGAGCAGAGATTGTCCTAACACTCTGCGTTTGAGGTTTGACTCACAAGATGAACTTTATGTGTCAAATAGAACCCATTTTGACCTAAAAGCGTGTTTTGCCACTTTGTGGACCACTAATGGATATACATGGCAGTTTCTATACTAGTAAGGTCCAAAGTATGTCTTATGGCATGAGACGGTGTATTAGTCAAAGACTAAAAGATCACGCGTGAAGTGAATATCATTATCTTGCTCACATTCTCTTTGGTTGCCCAATGATTTTTACAATTTCATATTGATTTGTTTTATAAAATGTTATCTGGGAAACATTACCAAAGAGGGGACCCGTAAACAATCCTTCTCTTGTCGTGCACCCACCCTCTGATATCAGCTTGGAAGGCCCCCTCAATTCTCCAGTTTCGCGAATGTCTCCTAGTCGCTTTTACAACAGCACCTGACCAAGGACTAATCCCAATGGATGCACAGAAGGCAACTCACAGTACTGCGTTGCTGTTAAAAGATGCCAGCCCAAATGCCAGCTACCCACACCTTGGTCAGCGCTCCGCGGTTCTCGAGCTAGGACCACACTTTAAACAAGAAAATAAAATAAACAATTAAAATGACCATGCCCATTAGACAAGCGGCAAAGCAAGCCTGGTGTAGGCAGTCTTGTTAGAATGTATGCATCTCTGTGTTGCTACTTATTGACTGCAATCCTTTTCAGTTTTTGGCTGTTAGGTGTCATAAGCAACACCTTTAAGCCCACACTATTGCATTAGAGAACAAACAGGGAGGAATGGCATATGAGGAGGGACGCGCAGCCTGCAGTTGTTGCTTGGTTATTTGCCCACCCATTGACTGCCAATGCCAACGTTTATCCCTATGGTCATTCCCGACCAGTTCCTGCCCGACATGGACAGAGGCGAGGCCCACGCATGCTTCCGATAGATGGGCTGCCAGATGCCATGTCAGTGCATGACCTGGACAGAGGCCCACACAGGCTTCCGATAGATGGGCTGCCCAGATGCCATGTCAGTGCATGACCTGGACAGAGGCCCACACAGGCTTCCGGTAGATGGGTTTCCAGATACCATGTCAGTGCATGACATGGACAGAGGCCCACGCATGCTCCCGATAGATGGGCTGCCAGATGCCATGTCAGTGCATGACCTGGACAGAGGCCCACGCAGGCTTCCGGTAGATGGGTTTCCAGATGCCATGTCAGTGCATGACATGGACAGAGGCCCACGCATGCTTCCGATAGATGGGCTGCCAGATGCCATGTCAGTGCATGACCTGGACAGAGGCCCACACAGGCTTCCGGTAGATGGGTTGCCAGATGCCATGTCAGTGCATGACCTGGACAGAGGCCCACACAGGCTTCCGATAGATGGGCTGCCCAGATGCCATGTCAGTGCATGACCTGGACAGAGGCCCACACAGGCTTCCGATAGATGGGCTGCCCAGATGCCATGTCAGTGCATGACCTGGACAGAGGCCCACGCATGCTTCCGATAGATGGGCTGCCAGATGCCATGTCAGTGCATGTCCTGGACAGAGGCCCACACAGGCTTCCAATAGATGGGCTGCCAGATGCCATGTCAGTGCATGACCTGGACAGAGGCCCACACAGGCTTCCAATAGATGGGCTGCTCCTATGGCAGTCTTTTAGGTGGTGCGGGCTGGGAAGGTTACAGAAAAGGAGAACACTGTTTATTAATTCCAGGACTGATTTTTTCCTAATTTCATCTACACAGGTGTTAAGACACATCAGGTTTGACATGGTTCAAGCCACTTGTTGATCACTCCCAGTCTCCCCGGTCTCTTTGGCCCTGAAACCTTAGAACAATGAATATCGCTACTCCCGGGGATCACACTTTTTGGGATACAGACATAAGTACTGCACACGAATGTTTTCAGAAACACCTGGGCATTTCTCCTACACTTCATAAAACCTCTTTAGCTATTGATTGGAAGAAAAGAAAGAGTGAGATTCCTTGTATCATTAAGATGCCCATATTTTATAACTTAAAGGCCTTAGGTGGGCCTTGATATAATATGATATGATATGGCATTTGTAACGCGCCTATACACAAGTGTTTCAAGGCGCGACGAGGCCGGGGGGGGGGGGGGGGGAGACAAGGGGAGACAGACAACCAGGTGTCATTCAGATTGCGCAAGTGTAAGGGTAGAGGGGACTGGGAAAAGTGCAAAGGGAGAAAGGGAAAGTGCAGTACAGGGTTAATACAGGATAAATAAAAGGGCCAGCTGGTGGCAAGTGCGCTGTAAGTGCAGACAAGTGCTGGGAATGGGGCGGTATGGATACAGACACAGTCCCGCAGTGCAGGGGGTAGCCAGGGAGGCAGTGCAGGGGAGAGTGGCTGGGCCAAGGACCGAGAACGGTGAGTGGCCCAGTTGCAGATTCGGTGTAGTTTCAGTACATTTTAGCAGGGAAGAGAGGGAGATGAGAATGACTTACATAAGCCAGCCTATCTAACAGGGGAGGTTCAAAAATTGCTGAATGTGTTGGTTAGAGGGATCTATCAAGGACCTTTCAGTAAACTACGTCAGCTGGTGAGATAGCTCAGCAGGTTGAGTGCTCACTGCTGCAGTCTGTATGTGATCTGCCGAGCACAGGTGCGAATCCCTGCAACTCCCAACTCATCCTGTGTTTTTCCAAGGACAATACATGAGTACCTACTTCGGTTGGGTGATAATTGAATGTAAAATGGTTTGGCAAAATTCTATAGAAATAAAAAAATCATTATAATTAAAGTCAGTCGTATTACAGCGTAACGGAATGAAACTAAACGCAAATATATATATATATATGTATATATACATCTATATACAAAATAACATCAGATGTGTGTGACCTTGGTGGTCCAATATGCCTTTTTGTGCATTCCATAATCAATTATATTCTGAAGGGAAACACTGACCAGAAGAACAAATCAAGTCCTATTTTGAATTATTTAACCCTTCAAAGTGTATCCCAGGAATTGTGTGTGTTGTAAACGGGGACATCATTCTGGGAGAAATTAATGACGGGAACACATCATTCCTGGGGTTAGGCTCCTGGTCCAGATGGCCTCACTAATAATACAGATGTGTGATGCTGAGAACCCCTTCTGACACCAGAGTGCTGGTCAAGAGTTCTTTAAAATGGGAAGGGGGAATCTTGGGTCCAGGTCAGAAGAACTTGGCACAGTTGCCCTAAAACGTGGGAAGGATGCTAGGAAAACGTCAGTCAAACAGACTCATTTCACTGATTAACTGCGACTCCAAAATATGTTCCCAAATTTTAGCTAAGTGATCACCTGTGGAAGACAGTCCCCAGAGACAATTAAAGGGGTGCAAAAGGGTCATCCTCCAGGTAGAATCTTGCCGATAGAGATGCACTCCATTCTATGCAAACACCTCAGCCACTGTAAGCGAATAATCAACGGCATTGGCGGTGGTTGATGTTTCATGTCGCAACATCACATCCTCCTAAACCCTCCTAAACTCCTGAGGTAACAGAAGTCCTCTTTAATATCAATCCCATCAGACTCTCCACCAATCCCCCACTAACCTTTTCAGCTTCTATTCTCAGACACATGTGCTCATACCAACTAAGCCACTTGCACACACCAGCGTGATTTACCCTCTCAACAGACAACAACAACCAAATACAACATCCCTACAGTCAGCTTACATAACACACTACTGACCAATGCATCTTTGCAGCACAGGCATGCAAGGTTCAAATCTAGACTCAAATGCCTCCATGCTCTCCACACAGGACGCCTAGACACAGATATGCATGCAGAACTCAGAGTACATCCGGTCTGCACGCATCAACACAACAGCAAATCTACCACGCATGTGCCCTCCCTCCCACTATCCTAAGGGAATGCTATCTTTCTGATATCTGCCAGAATGCCTGGAGACCATGCAAAGAGAAGCAGGCCAGGGATAAATCCTGGTAGAGTAACATAACATAACTCATCCTTTGCCCATGGCCTGCTTCGCGGCACCCAAAACTGACCCTTTTATCGAGGCTGTTTAGATGTGATTCTAAGTTGCTTTGAAGAGTCGGCCAGGCCTGATAATATAGTGTCCACTTAAAACACACGGATGAATGAGGTTAAGCTCTACGTCACCAAAACAACAAAAAAAACATTAATGTCCCAATCGAACCTCATGGTTAGGTAAAGCCTGCAGGAAGCATGGCAGGCTCTTTTCTGTGAACTAAAGTAAAAATAGTAAAAGAGGACAAATGCAGGTGTCCTGCACAAGTAGCTATGCTCAGGAAAGAATGTAAGTTCCTCACGCAACAAAGGAACCTAGCTTTGGTTTAAAAAGGGGTGGGACAACTTATTATTAGCCGCTAAAGAAGCAAACTCCAGCAAATCACTGTAGCCGATCCCAAACGAGTCTGCAAAGCTAACTCGATGTTAATGGGCATGTATGGTATGCCTATGCGCGAAGCGTCCCACATGAGAGACACACGTATCTGGCAAATGATGCATTCGCTCTCCAGCGCTTGTGAGGTAAAGAAGGGTATCCTCTCAATGAAAGCACATAAGGCACCTGGGCCGGACCACACAGCTGGTGATCTTCATGCACATCAACCTGACCTAGGGAGCTCTCCATTCTGTCAGGCATTTATTAAAATAATAACGACTTGGAACTACCCGACTACATGGACATCGGCGACAATCTGCCCCATTTTTAAGAAGGGATGTAAGATGGGCCCTGTATGTCACAGGCCAATTTCCCTGTTAGTTTCGTCTTTCAAAATATTGGGGAAACTGGTTTCGACACGAACGGATTGGATTAATGACAACAGCGTTATGTTGGTTATGTAATAGGTCTTTAGAGAAAATCTAGGTTTGGTCCTACCGTCTCTAAACCTATCCCTGCTGGTAACTAAATCAATATATAAGGGGGAACATTTCTTTCGCCGCTCTTATGGTCCTAGAAATGGCCTTTGATTCTGTTAATTTATCAAAACTTTGCCCTATTTTAAACCATATGGGTAGGGGACCTGCTGACAGTGTTAACATATATATATATATATATATATATATATACACACATGAGGAAAATACTACAGCAGAACCGATGATTTTGACAACACCATTCTCCGTAACACAGAGCGTAAGACAGGGATGTGTACGTGCGCCGGTACTCTTTAATCTGTATACCAATGGGCTGGTAGCTGCACTGGAGGTCAATGTTCCTCCGGTCACCTCTACGAGAGTCCCGGTGCCATTGTATGCCGAGGACTACATGCTGCTGGCCAGAACTTCAAGATCCCTCCAGCGTCTGACTGATTCAAATACAGAATTCATGAAATCTCTTGATCTAACTGATAATGTGGCAAAATCAGCAACTTTTTTCCAGCACTGGAAGAATAAAAGGGAGGACCTTTTATTCAAATAACATTTCAATACCATCAGTTTCTTTTTATAACTACTTAGGTATTTGTTTTCAAATCTATAATGTACAGAAACTCGGAATTATGTTGAAAGTCTATCGAGCATAAGCTAAAACTATTGCATGAATGGCAGTGGTGTTTTTCAGTGTGGGTGAAGCTGAAAGAGAAAACGTTAGAAGGCATTGAATAGCGACATGCCAAAATCACCAAAAAAGGCCTTGGCACTGGGGGGGGGGGACTCATGGCAGTTAAAGGAACCCAAATGTATCAAAATGCCTTCACAATAAGAGTTTTGGGACTGCTACGGTCTGCCCCCAACCTTGCAGCTCATAGAGAGCGTAATATGCCTTACAAGCCAGACGCCATGATGGTCGCTACTTGCCCACAATGCCTATTCTTTTGTAATAACCCTAAAGCTGTGCTTTCCAAAACATTCTGCTAGATGCCTGTACTAGAGAAAGGGCTTTGAAAATCCCCTGATGAAGAGAAGTAGAAAAAGATCAGAATAATATATTCAGTAGTATCGCGGGTAACCTGGCACCTTCCCGCGGAAACAGCAAAAGGACTGTTATTGAAAGGGGTTTTAATCAATTTATTTAAAACCAACAGATATGAAATGGAAATAGCTAAACAGAATAATGCACAAATGGAGCCGCTATTAATGACAGAGGTTATCACTCCTTATCTAACATTCTCGCCTTACTTAAAGCATCGCTTTTTAATATCTAGAGGTTACTTTAGATACTAGCTCTGAAGATAGGCGATGCCCTTTTTGTCCCATATTTGTGAATCGCTCTGTCATTTCTTGTCACTTTGCCCTATATATTCCACTCCAAGAAAGCAATATCGTGTTCCACTTATTAATAAAAGAAGGTCTTCTTTTATCATCAACCGGCTTTCATTTACTTTTTGAGCGTAAAAATGAGGGAAATCTCATGAGCACTTAAGACATTTTTATATAATATGGCTTTCACACCACAGCAGGTGAGCGGACATGGCCGGTAATTTCTCGCCAGCCCGAGCCATGGTAGGCCAGAGCGAAAGATTTCTTGAAAGATCAAACCTCGACACTTGTTTCCCCGCTTGTGGTTTGCAGCGGTTCTTCAGGAGCTACGATTAAACAATAATTTGAACTGAACATGCATTGATACTAATTGGCGAGAGTCCCTTGAAACATGGATTCCTTCCATACATTTACTTTCAGGGAAAGTGATGCCTCTTCTATTAGTCTGCTGTATTCATTTCATACAGTAATTGTCACTTGTTTAGAAAGTAATAGTGGTCCTTTTATTGTGGTCACTATTATTATTGTTTAATCGTACCTCCTGAAGAATCGCTGCAAACCACAAGCGGGGAAACGCGTATCGAGGTTTGATCTTTCAGGAAATCTTTATCTCTAAACAGAGGCTCTTCATAGCAAATAAACAGACCAACTCTGCCTACAACAAAGTGTCTTTTGTATATTTTTCCAAGTTCAAGCGCAGAATAGGAATACTCATTTGTTCAAGTATGCTCTAACTTAGGCCAGTTTCTAAGCAAAGTCCAGACTGCAGCTGAACTTTCATTTTGAATAACATTATTGTCCAACCTACATCGGAGTGCGCCATTGCTGCTAAAGACTGGAATTATCTACTATAGTAGGCCCGAGCGAAGACAGTGCCTCGGCTCGGGCTGAGGGCTGTTACCAGCCATGTCCACTCCCCCTCCAGGGTGCTAAAGCCATTCACACCTTAGGGTTCATCTGGTGTGTGAATTCTGTCTTATCTCCCTCTGGAGCGAATCTCCTGAGGGAAGAAAAAAACAAGATGGCCTTCGATATAGGAAAAAGGGTCCAAGTCCCTTTTCCATTTCTATGGCAGCCGGGATCAGAGGAGTGCAGGGACCGGAGCTGCAAGCTCTGGTCCCGTAGGTAAGTTGGGAGGGAGTGGATAAGGGGGTTTGTTGGTTTGTGGGGGGTGGGGAGTTGTTGAGGCAACAGGGAGAGGCTCTATGTACCTTACCACATACATTTTCTTTTTAAATGGCGCCACCTGGGGATGGGCCTCGGGTGGCTGGATCAGCGGGTGGAGACTGTATATTCTCGCCCGCTGTTCCTGCCATCTAATTTTGCCATCTAATTTCTACGGGTGCAAATGTTTTTAAAAATGGGGAGGATATGAGGACAGGAAACTTTAGAAAAACTGACTAGATGTTTAAAGTGATGAATATAAGGTGTACTTGGTCTATGATTAAAATGATTTTCATGTTAAACTAAGTAATGACAACATACCTTATTTTTAGGAATTGGCGTACATTTTATTTTGGATGATTTTATGTACTACATTTTTACGATGTTTAACTGTACTTGAGCTGAATGTACTTTTATGGTACTCAATTTCCCAAATGAAAGTCTAGATTGATTGTTTTAAACTAGTAACAACTATAATATTTCTGGAAGTTGTCATGGATTCGCCTCTCTGTTCTCATAGATAAATGATGCAGTCAAACGTTCCTTCTTCAATCTTTGAATTCTTTGACACATTTTTCCTTTCTTACCCTTCCTTCATATTTATTTATTCATCTTTATAGCGCACCTAACCCCGAAGGTATCTGGGAGTAACTACAATAATAAAAAGAAAAAAATCAAATTGGTCCTTTATATCATTCCTCGTGCCAGAGTCCAGTCTCTAAGCGCGGAACCTGGTATCGAGCCCATGCTGCTCAGTGTTGTTTTCTTCCAAGACAAGCACGTTCCCCCTGAGGTATCCTACCGGCCTATAGCTCTCAAAATAGCCATCATTATCACCTTCCTTGACTAATGCTGGTAGTTAATATGCCCGCAGCCGCACACCTTTTTACCACTTAATACAGGGAGTACGTGGCATATGTACAGATGGGGTAAAAAGGAATTACTGGAAAGAAAAGGAGGCTGCTCACAATCACAGCAGTACAAGGCGCCTGGGAAACATTTCTTATATCTTAAGGACATCTCTGCTCTGGAGTTTCTTCTTTTTTTTTTTTTATATATTTGTTCTAGTTGAAATTAATCAACCTTTCAAAACAAAATTTAAGTATAAATACATCAATATTCACACATTTAAAACATTGTAATACACATTATACAAAGGCAAAGAGAGAAAAGAAAAGAAATATAAAACATACATAGCAGAATTATGCAATACCATAAAATCAAAATTAATCCAACGCATCACAGGTTTAGCTAATCACTAAGTGCCAGAAAAGTGAGCTAAAATATCACAGCATCAATTCATTCTGATTCCAATTTTAAGTGTAAACTTTGCAGAAAGTTTATAGCAGCAATCTGTAAAGGGAGATAGTTTGATCCTATGATTAAGGACCAAGTTAGCTCTTCGGATGTAAGCTGTAGATAGTTGCAATGTCGTGCGAAATGTATTTCACGAGGTGGACGGAGAACAGGGCATTCTGTGATTAGATGCCTCATGGTCTCTCGTACCTCCGCCAACAAGCAAAAACGACAAAAGTTTTCTGCTTGAGTTATTAATTTTCTTTTTGCCAACAGATCTTTGGTGTCCCATAAATTAAGACGCAATTTCATAATGAGGCGTCAGCATTTGGCTGAGGGACAACGTATTAAATATGCAGGCAATATGCGCATTTTTTTGTGGGGAAATCGGATTACATCAGCATCAACATATGTGAGACATCTCTGCCTATTAGCAATCCAGTCTGTTTGATATATTTTTGATTTCGCTTTATCTGGATTATATAACAAGAGGTTTAATGATACCTCTGCTTCAATTAACACATGATAGACAGATGATAGCCATGATGTAATAAACTGATGCTTACTTGAAAATAAATATGATGAAATAAGTTTCAAGAATGCTTCAGTAGCGGTAGAAACTAGGCATTTTCTAAGAAAAGCACATTGTCGCCAATTTATGACAGCTTGTAGTGAAATTAATCCAAGCTCGTACCTCAACCAGGGAACTGGTATACAGTTTGGCAAATGCAAGATACGGCGCCAGTATCTCCCCTCCCATTTTGTTAACAAGTCAGATGGGATATCTTGAAAGGTGTCTAACCCATATATAAGTGCTGGGATAGCTTTTGATGTCCAGAAGTGCCAAGCTGGTAGGACCGAAAATTTGCCATATTTATGCATCAATATGATAGCCTGTGATGTGAGGGATGTTAATCTCATTTCAATGCGCAAAATATGACCCTTTGGGTGTTTACCTGTCTCAAACACAACACCCAAATAGTCATACTGTGGCACTCTCATGATCGGTATGTTATTCATGGACCATACATATGAGGTTCCACGTCTTTTGGGACAATACACAACAATTTGTGTTTTAGTGAAATTCACTTTCAGTTCATTGGAACAGTATATGTCATAAATGCATTTAAAAGGCGCTGGAGTCCCACTTGTGTCCTAGCAATTAAGACTAGTTCGTCTGCATAAAGGAGAGTTTGTATGGGATAACCGTTCAGTTTAGGTGAATCCGAGACAACATTCTGCAGTGCAAATCTTACATCCTGAATAAAGTAATTAAATATGGCAGATGCTAATAAACATCCTTGTTTGAGCCCTCTTGCGGTCAAGATTTTTTGTGACAGGAGGCCCCCCAGAGTCAGTCGTACCCTGATTGATGTATCTGAATGAAGGGCATGTATTATATCCATAAGCATTGTAGGACAATGATCTCCGCGCAGCTTATTCATTAGAAGTACCCGGCTAACAGAGTCAAAGGCTGCATGGAGATCAATGAATGCAATAAAAACTGACTGCTCCTCATGTAGACACTGCATTTTAATTGCATTTAAGCAAAAAAGGTTTATTGAAGTCCCCATGCCCGCCACGAAACCCGTTTGATGGGGATCGCGTAAGTTTGTACGGAGTGTCCAAGCATTAAATTGGGATAGAATGATCTTTGCAAATACCTTCCCCGGCGCATCGAGGAGGGCTATCAGTCGGTAACTAGCAGGTAAACACCGATTTCCCTTCTTGAAAATTGGTATTATGATTGATGTTTTCCAAGTTGATGGTATTTTATGAGTATCAAGTATGTTTTTAAATATAAGATGCAAAATATATGCCCATGATTTTGGGTCTGATTTGAACATGGAATTCGATAGTCCATCTGGACCTTGAGCTTTTGATGAGCTGAGTTTTGCTATAATCGACAAAATCAGCTCTTCAGACACATCAAGTTGCCAGGGATCATTTCTAGCCGGTTTATATTCAAAATTGGCAAAGGCTGGGTCATCATATAAGTTAGAAAAATGCATGCACCAGTCTTTTTCGGAGACGCCATTGATTTGGGCGTCACCTTGTAGAGTGTCATGCTGATTGTTGATCATTTGCCACATTTGTGATGAATTTTTATGTTTCATGGCTGCCAACATAGTGAGACTATCACGTTGAAATCTAAGGGATTTGCTTTGTCTGAGCCAATTTTTGTATCGGCACTTGGCAGTGTTCAAAAGTTGTCGACAATATGGGCCATTCTGGAAGATTATGTTTTTCCTTATTCTCCGATATTCCGCTTTTATGATCTTGATGGAATAATCATAAATATGCGGATGGCTGACATGATTATGTTTTACAATGGCAATGGTGCGAGTAAATGGTTTTAAAAGGTCTGAATATGAGACCCCATTGGTACGCCATGCATCATCTTCCAAAATGGTTGTAAAAGTCTCCATCCCCCGAGCACTCCACTTGAGTCGATTTCTAGCGTTGTTAACCAATGGAACAGCAGTGTGCATCTGATGTGGTAGGCTGTGTTCACAAAACCATGCCAATTGTGCTACTAAGAGACAATGATCGCTGTTCGGATGGGGCATGATTGAGAAATAGTGGACACTTTGAAACAACATTGTGCTCACGTAGATGTAGTCTAGCGTGCTTGTGCTAGCTCCCCGATGCCAGGTGAAATTGGAATGTGTATCCCCTTCTACTGACCCATTTAGTTTATGTAGATTTCTGTCTGCCATCAAAGTTGCCCATTTATGGGCCGCAGGGGAGAGATTAGTACCATCACAGCAGTCCAGATTGAGGTCTCCAGCTACGATGGTATGAATAATCGATGTTCGAGCAGAAATTAGATTCAATACTTCTTCCATACCATCAAAAAAGACTACATCACTCATGGTGAGGGGATTGCGATAGATGTTCAATAGGGCTAATTCTTGTGTATTGCCCTTAATAAGTACTAATTGGATCTGAACGCCTACCGTAGCCCACGGAGCAATGGAAAACCCACTAGCACTGTGAACACCCACTAATAGACCTGACGAGGGACGGCCTCCACTTGGAAGCACAGGAAGTAGAACGATATCATAGCCGTCCCAGATTGGAGGAGCAAGGAGCCAAGTCTCTTGAAGAGCTATCAACTGATATTTATCATTAAAATCTGCAAAAGTGCGCGGAAGATGATGATAGCCCCTCGTATTCCAACTTAATAGAGAAATGGTACTTGCCACATCCACTATTGGTGGTTACTGTTGCATATAATCATCAATCGGGGCATCATTCAGCTCATACTTCACACCACCATAAATGTTCGATTTAGGTCTTAGGTATTGGGTTTGTTCAGACATTTTTTTAGGTTCTTCCGCTAGTAGAAAGCCCATATTGAACAGTTGCATTCTGCATTGCCAAATTACATCTCTAACCAGTCCTGAGGGAATCCATAGCCTAACAATTGATGTTGATAGCTCGGAAATGAATTCTATTTGTTCAATGTCATTAGACACAAGTTTTTTAAGATCATTGATGTCTCGGAAGATGTTAAGAACGCTTTCACGGTTCAGATCGTAAGTAGGAAAATTTCCCTCTCTGCATTTTAGAATAAGTGTGTAAAAATGTTCTCGTCGTGGATTAAGATGACGTGACACCGTCTCCCTAATATTTTTCGGGGGCGCCCATTGCAAGCTGGGCATACCCTGTAGTTTATACTCGTGGTAATCCTCGTCATCTTCTCTCTTTTGATTTTGAGTAGAAGCCAAAGATGGAAGCTTTCTGTCTTCCATAGCACCAGAGGACTTAATCAAGGCATTTTTCGCCTGAGCAAGACTAGTGGCCAGGTAGTCATCAATCGTTTGTTTAAAATTTGCTAACTGTGTGGGCAATACAGAATCAGTTGGAGTTAATTTGAGCTTTTGTTTATTTTGCACGTCTGAGTATAGTGCAGTACTAGTTGGAGGCATCATTGATCTCAGCCCACTTTTGATATTCAATGTACCTTGACTCTGCTCATTATCTCCTTCTCTGATATTCCTTATGCCAGGAGTGCAACATTTTCCAAAATGTCTTCTATGTGCATCATTTTGTGATTTTAGAACCAAATATTGCTTATCGGCCTCAATATTCCGCTCTATGGAGGATACCAACTTTGACGAAGGTGACGAAGAGTCTTCCAATATTTTGTCATTAGACTGTGTCGCTAATATCACAGGTCCATGTGTGTACTCTACAGAGGATCTTCACAAGATCAGAGTGAAGCAAATTTTGTTGTGTGATTGATTTAGGTTTAGCAGTCTGATCTGCCAGAGATGCCGAATTTGCAAGAATCAACTGTGCCTCCTCATTGATTTTTTTCAGAGAGTAATCAGTCCGTGAGGCACCTGAAAACATCAAGGGTTGCCCATCCTTGAAAGGGAGGTTTGTATGTGGTATTTCTTTACCTTGTAATGCAGATGACTTACCCAGAGCTTTGAAAAAGGAATTCAAGGTTTTTTTTGTTTGTTTTACATTGACCATATTCTTAGTCTTTTTTAAGGCCAGTGGTTTCTTTGAAGCAACCTTGTGGTTCCTAGCTTTTAATGTATCCAAATGGCCCACACATTGTGTATTTTTTTTGCTATGAGACGACTCAAGTAACAGAGGTACCACTTCAACAACTGATGTGGTGTCTGTTTGAGCTGTCAAATTAGGTTCATGTTGCACTAATGGGCTACCAGTCTCTTTTTCAATTGGGCGAATGATGCCAGTAATAAAAGGCAATGCAGTATATTTTACGTTGTCTGAAACCGGCACATGAATAGGGGTAGACTCAGGCATTGCCGACTTCGACATTTCGCTCCTCCCTGTGTAGTCAGGGTTCGTTATAACACTTGATGGTAAAACTATGTTTTTTTCTACAGATGAAACATAATGGGCTGATAGCCATTTCATTAGATCGTTGAATTGTCTTGATTGTTGTGACACCTTTGTGTCTAAGGACTCAAATAACTTACAAAGGCTCATAATAGTTGTATTAATGGCTAACATAGCCGGTTGTATCATAGCTGCGTGTTGTGAGAGTAAGTCAGTCTCAGCTATTTTTGGGGGTCTCGGTGTAGGCAATACAAATGAATGTAACATGGAAACAGAGGTGTGTGATTGAGACAGCGATTGAGACTGATCATTCGTACATAGTTGACTATGCTGTTGATCTACAGGTGGATATATTGACATACTCCATGCGATTGGAGACTCACTTAGATTAGACTCTGCAGTAGAGTTTGTATGATCTTGCAACAGGGAGGGAAAGAAAATTGGAGAAGTGCCAAGCCGTGGTGAAGATAAGCGAGGACAATTTCGCGTTGACGCCAACATTGTAATATCTGATAATGGGCGCGCGTTCGCCGCCGCATTCGGAGTGTTAAGAGCAAGAGAATTGCTCTTTAAATTGGAATGAGCCCCTTCCTTTGAAACCTTCAAATGAGAAGTAGACATTGAGGATATGGATACAATAGAATCATCTGTATTCACATCAAAACAAAACTTAGGTGTTGCTGATGTAGTTTTACCTGTGTCTACGGAACAGACAGAATGGGCAGAGAGGAATTCTTGTGGATTTATATTAATTCTATCATCCAAAATCGGATTTGTGCAGACTGTGGATGGAATATACGTGTTTGCAATTTGCGGAGGCATGTTAGTCGTGAGCCGATATGCCATAATTTATTGGAGGTGGATGTCAAAACCTCCAACTCAAAATTCACTTTGTATGGACAAGTTTAAATTATGACACACGATCTCACATAAAACAATTAATCAGGGCCGCCCCAGCCGCAGCGCACCTCGCACAGCGAACAGCCAACAGTACTCGTGGTACTCGCTAGGTGCGCAGCGCGGGTGCGCAGAAGCGGCAGTTTTTAAAGGAAACAGGAAGAGGTGCGGCCAAATCGGGGCGGGCACTCTGAAAAATAAACACAAACAAGGGTGGTAAGTATGGTGTCTATGACATGGGTATTGTAAGTCTAAGCACGTTATGAACGTTTTGTGGGCGTACTATACAGGTATCTGTGACGCCCCTTTGGGGCGTACTATACAGCAGTCACCAACTAGAGAAGTCCAATATTAGAGATAAACCCAACACGTGGTGGTATTGTCTTTGCAAGTGTCTCTGAAATCACCTTTCAACTTCCTGAGGCGAAGTCAGGCAAACAAGTGTTGCCAGTAAAGACGTC
The DNA here is from genome assembly GCF_040938575.1 of Ambystoma mexicanum. Classification (NCBI taxonomy): domain Eukaryota; kingdom Metazoa; phylum Chordata; class Amphibia; order Caudata; family Ambystomatidae; genus Ambystoma; species Ambystoma mexicanum. The sequence continues at coordinate 1,135,564,950 of NC_090926.1, forward strand.
CTCCAGCCGAATTGTCACGAAGTGGAGAATGTGAAGGATTCCCAGGCAGCCGGTCCTCCCAGCCAACAGTACTCGTGGTACTCGCTAGGTGCGCAGCGCGGGTGCGCAGAAGCGGCAGTTTTTAAAGGAAACAGGAAGAGGTGCGGCCAAATCGGGGCGGGCACTCTTTCAACTTCCTGAGGCGAAGTCAGGCAAACAAGTGTTGCCAGTAAAGACGTCCTCCAGCCGAATTGTCACGAAGTGGAGAATGTGAAGGATTCCCAGGCAGCCGGTCCTCACAGCCAACAGTACTCGTGGTACTCGCTAGGTGCGCTGGAGTTTCTTCTGTGCAAGAGCTTCCCAACATACAGTTTGTGTACCCTTGACCGTATTTTTGATCATTTATTATAAGGTTGCCATTTTGAAGAGCAGTGACGTTCAGAGGATCTTTACAGATGCCAGAGGTGTTCCCCACATATATTGGGTCAGTATGGAACCAAGTGTCTACCAATCAATTGCCAATTATTTTTGATTTATCATGACATTTGTATCTGTTTAACAACATTGATAAATACATTCTGACACTGTTCATCAATATGATATGATATGATAAGGCATTTGTAACGCGCCTATACACAAGTGTTTCAAGGCGGGACGAGGCAGGGGGGGAACAAGGGGAGACAGACAACGATCTTACTAGGCCAGGTGTCATTCAGATCGCGCAAGTGCAAGGGTAGAGGGGAAGGGAAAAGTGCATGGGGGAAAGGGAGAGGGGAAAGTGCAGTACAGGGTTATTAGCATACATCATACAGGATAAATAACAAGGGCCAGCTGGTGGCAAGTGCGAGGTAAGTGCAGACAAGTGCTGGGAAGGGGGGCTGTATGGATACAGACACAGTCCCGTAGTGCAGGGGTTGCCGTGGAGGCAGTGCAGGGGAGAGTGGCTGGGCCGAGAACGGTGAATGGCCCAGTTGCAGATTCAGTGCAGTTTCAGTAGTATTAGCAGGGGAGAGGGGGAGAGAAAGCGGAGGCAAAGAGGAAGGTTTTGAGGTGCTTCCGGAACCGGAGGTGGTTCTCCTCAAGTTTCAGGGAGACAGGAAGGCTGTTCCAGAGGGAGGCCCCTGCAGTGGAAAGAGATCTGCCCCCAACTCGTTGTTTGGAGAAGCGGCTGACCCTGAGGGAGTTGGAGCCGGATGAGCGAAGAGCTCGAGAAGGAAGATATTTAGGAAGAGAGAGTTGAAGGTATTTTGGCCCAAGGTCCCAGACGGCCTTGTGGACAATGCAAAGGGTTTTGAACTTGATCCTCGCAGTCACTGGGAGCCAGTGTAGTGATTTCAGTCCTGGAGAGATAAGGTCCCTGGGCTTGAGGCCAAGGACAAGTCTTGCAGTCCTGTTCTGGATGAGTTGCAAAGGGCGGAGAATAGAGGCGGGCAGATTTAGATAGAGGCTGTTACAGTAGTCCAGCTTAGAGAGAACCAGGGCTCTAGAGACAGTGAGCTTCTGGGGGAAGGAGAGGAAAGGAAGGATACCTCTGAGGAGGTGTAGCTGGTAGTGTGACTTCTTAGATACGTCGGATATGTGAGGAGAGAAGGAGAGTGTGGAGTCGAAGATGACCCCAAGGTTTTTTGCCTTGCAGGTAGGAGCAGGAAGAGGGCCCAGAGAGGCCGGCCAGAGAGCAGCAGGGAAGGAGGGAGTGGGAGTGTCGATGAGTAGAATCTCAGTCTTACTGGCATTAAGGCAGAGGTCGTTGGCGGCACACCATTCCTGCATAGCAGACAGACAGAGATGAGGGAAGGAGGAGAGGAGGCCAAGGGTAGCCTGAAAATAAGCTGGGTATCATCCGCATAGCACTGTATCAGTAACCAATATCTGTTGCATAATTACTTTTCAGTGGATTCTGGCGTGGGTTAGGGAATACCTTTAATGTTTCAAGTCTTAGGTAGGTAGGGGTAGCCACCTTCCCTTTTGCACCACTGCCAAACCCTTTTCTCAAACTTCTTCCTTCTTTTTTCAATCTCTTATTTTGCTTACTCTCAGGACTTGAGCGCACAAATAACTATGAACCCCATCTCACCTGTACATCTTTTGAATTGTATTGCCACTACTTTGGTGGTTGCTGCCCATTTTGCTTGATTTTTCATTTGATCATAAAATTAATAAATATTTCATTGTTACACACTGGCATGGTTCATAGTCCATTGCGACACAGGGTATTTGTTAAGGTGGGTTTGAGATGGGTTGGAGGCCTTCTCAAGAAAGAATCCAGGGTTCAAATAAAAATAAAAAGGCATTTTTATTGTGCGCCACCATCAGTGTCAGTAGAAGAAGTCACTGGCTGTAGTGTGCCGTGTCATAAAATCCGTTACATTTGTATTTTATTGTTTGAAGCGCCGACCTAGCTGGAGAGCAGTAGAGCGCTGTTTGGAGTGTTGGTAGCCAGCGTTTGGGCTAGCATCTCCTAAGAGTATCCCAGTGTTGTGAGTTGAGGTATGTGCATCTGTTGGGATCATTCCTTGGTCAGGTGTTGTTGAAAAAGCCTTGCTTTTGCAAGATCTGTGAAACTGGAGGATTGTGGGGGCATTCTGAGCCGATTCTGTAATCGAGGTCCAGAGGGTGGGTTCCAGAGAGTATCCTGACTGTGCATGCCCTAACACCATCCAGGTGGATCGGTCAAACATGAATCCTTTGTTGTGTGAACCTTTCACTGATTTTGAGTCAAACTTCGATCCCACAAATGTGACATTGTGTATTAGTTTGAACATTGTCATGTCAGAATCACACATGAGTATGATGAGGCGTGGAGGAGAAAGCGCATGTAGGACCTCAGCACCTAACAATGATATATCATACTTAGAGGTGAATGATGTGCTAAAGCTAACTATTACACACATGCTAGAGAACATTCTGCAATCATACCATGCAACCCTATCATCTTCGCTTGGTGGAGAACCATTGCTAGACTTGCATCATATACTCAATATGCAGGGAAAGTATCCAAACGTCAAGTTTTTTACTTTTTAAGCCTTATATACCTGGTGTCCTTCAGACTCGATACGTTAGCATCGACGCTAGAGAGTTGCCTTCTCAAAATACACAAAGTTGCGGCAAACAGGCAGGAGTTGATCTGAGAAAAGACAAAAAGAAAAAGTAGGTGTCAGTCCTGGGGCATATTTTAAACATGTGCACATGTCTGAAATGAAAACATTACCACTAATTTAAATGTATGACTACTTTGCGCAACTGTTAGTGTGTGTGTGTCTGTGTATGGATTTTCAGCCTCATTGATCGTTGAGTAGTTGCAGTATTTGTGATTGTTCATGATCCTGGCTGATAGCCAGTGTGCTGTTTCCTGCAATAGGTTGCATTACTGTGGCAGGTGCATGCTTTTCCCCATGTGTTGTTTTGTCCCAGAGAGGCAATATACAGGCTCAGGGTGGACACCAGATTGGCAGCATTGCAGCCAGCGGTATCAAAGCAAGTGGCAAAGACTGTGCACAACGCAGCTCCCTGCATTTTACAGAGCAGCCTTATTGTCAGTATACTTGCATAAATAAAACACTTGTTCTTTTACATATATCAGCATGAGCGGTATACTTTTCAGCATGAGATTACCTGGTGTTTCCCCACCCAAAACACCACAATAGCAACAAAGAGTGGAATGAACATGTTTTGCAGGTCTTAAGGCATGTATCTCACAACAGCACTTGAGTCAACATGTTGTGGAAATACATCGGCTAAAGGGTACAGGAGTCATCACTGAATCCCTGGTGGTGGACTTCTCCCACATGGCCAGGGGACAGAAGCTGCTACCTGATCCTGACCCTGGGGATGGTACTATGAGGGAGGATCATGTGGGGGGGAGGTGACCCCCTCCTTTTGAAGATAGCATCATACTACCTAAAGCGCTGATGGCATATTGCCATTTTGAACCATTAACCATTCATACCTTACAAAAACCTAAAACACAACTAACATCTCCTATTCCTGATGATATCATAATAGGCAGGAATCCAAAAAAGAAACTCCTTAAAACCTTTATTCTTCCTATGGACTCTAACTCCCATAGTGCCTCAGGTACTGAGATGAAGAAGAGGGACAAGGAGTTAATGTGGATTGAGAGAAGCCTTAAAAACAACATGCGGTCTAGTTGTTGTAAAATGAATCAGCTGCGCAGGAAATTTAAAACTAACTTCCGCCGACAATCAGGAGGTATGTGTGGAGTCGGAGAGAGAAGGCAAAGTCCGGACAAAGCGAAAGGTAAAGCAGCAGGAAGAAGCAGACGTGCTGAAGCAGTTCGCATGGGAACAGGCAGGTGCTTTTGGGCTGCCGTTGATCAGCCGGTAGGACCGGCGTTGCGAGAGACCCAATGGAGCGAGGCAGGCTCCAGGGAGAAGCCATGAGAATACCAACAGCAGCAGGGAAGCTGTACCAGGCGCAATGAAGGCAGGAAGCAGCCAATTTACCTGTGAGTGAACTCAGGAGCAAGAGGAGTGCTGGAAACAGGTCTGCCAAGCAGATGTCAATCCAGCCTTGAAACGTCACCGCAGCAGAGTGCAGAAGGTGAGGGACGCAAGGAAACACTGGTGAGTTGTCACGAAGATAGTGGGAACCCCAAAGTGTACCGACTAGCACCAGGACATTTAAAAGTGCCATTTGAATACCAACCAAGTAAATTTGAAAGACTATATTTACACAATTACTCGTGCCTGAAATGTCAATATGAGGAAAGCTAGAGCAAATGTGATCATAAGCAAATTATTGTTTACTAAGAAGGTGAAAGACAAGATTTGGACAAGTCTCCACGCATGAAGAGGTAATATGGGGAAAGTTGGAGCAAGCATTGTCCTAAGCAAATAAGTGTTGTTGAAGGAGTTGAGAAGCAGAACTTGAGCCAGTCTTCATTTGTCAGAGGTCCATATGGGTAAGCTTATGTTAAGGCAGTATAAGAGTATTACTGTGCTATGATAAAGTGAATATTGTGAAGAAAGACCTGGTGAACAGAATCATTTGTGAAGTAGCTGTGAAAAATAGACATTCTTACACCCTTCAAAGCTGGAGAGACTTATTTTGCCACCTTCCCAATGGTGTCATGGGAAAAGGCATTTCTGTTACTTCTACTATCATTGTTTGGGAAAAGACACTTTTCTTTGCCATTCTTCAGAAACTGCTTTTGTGAAGGAAATATCTCAGCCATCCTTTAAACTCAGACCCTGTGCTTGAACTACCTGGACTAATGCAGGGGAAGGGAACCCCTCCTGGATTCAAGGAGTATATGTTGAACCTTTTCTCGATTTATACACCCTTTTCATTAAGTGAAAAACTGAATGTTTACCTTACACCTTTTTGATTATCTGTTTAAGTGGGAGTGTCAGATATAGTTTGGACACAGGACTGTTTATTAGTTTTGACAACGAGACACAGACTGTTCTTTAGTTTTAGTTTCCTAGGCATCGAAACTCTGGTTAGGATAGAGACAGAGAGGCATTTATCCAACCCCTTTTCTTTAAGAAAAATGTCTCATGTTGAAAATATTACCTCTTTGTGTCTGCCTCTTATTTCTGACCCCTCACACAGGGCATAACCCTGAGTTCTTACTATAGACACTATGTACTCCTCCTGAGAGATGGTCCCAGTGGTTGCTTACATTTAGGAATTAAATAGAGCTGATGGATGGAGTTGTATGTTCAGACCTAAGAAATAAGCAGGCTCGAACTGGCCTATAGGGAAATAGGGCAATTCCCAAAACAAAAACACATAATACTTGTGTGGGCCAGTTATTTTGGTCAAAGCCTGGTTGATATGTTACTTCAAAAAACAAGGGCGTCCTGGGAGTCCCTTTGCCGGACATAAGTCCTGGTTGCGAGAGACAGAGTCTTTAGCTCACTATCTTTCACAGAGAAGAAATATCTAAAACATATGAGTCTTTGTGCTGCTCTAGGCCAGTCCAGCACCGAAATGCTAAGCAAATCTCTTCTGAACAAGACTACCAACAACAACCCCATACACGTGTTTCGGTCTGGTTGGACCTCATCAGTAGGGTGGAGCTGTGCCTCTCAAAGAATAGTGAGCAAGGAGTCCATGTCTGGATTCCCCTAGTAACTTAGGGTGAGACCCAAAGTTACTTAAATATACAAAAAACAAGGGGGTGGGAGGTGGTCCTGGGAGTCCCTCTGTCGGACATAAGTCCCGGTTGTGAGAGACTTACCCAGAGTCTTTAGCTCACTATCTTTCACAGAGGAGAAATATCTAAAACATATCAGTCTTTGTCCTGCCCCAGGGCAGTCCAGCACCGAAATTCTAAGCAATTCTCCTCTGAACAAGAGTACCAACAGCAACCCCAGACACGTGTTTCGGTCTGGTTGGACCCCATCAGTAGGGTGGAGCTGTGGCTCTCTAAGAATAGTGAGCAAGGGGTCCACGTCTGGATTCCCCTAGTAACTTACGGTGTGACCCAAAGTTACATAAATATGCAAAAAACAAGGGGGGTCCTGGGAGACCCTCTGCCGGACACAAACCCTGGTTGCGAGAGGCTTACCCAGATCTTTAGCTCACTATCTTTCACAGAGGAGAAATCTCTAAAACATATCAGTCTTTGACTTGCCCTAGGGCAGTCCAGCACTGAATTGCTAAGCAATTCTCCTCTGAACAAGACTACCAACAGCAACCCAAGACACGTGTTTCGGTCTGGTTGGACCTCATCAGTAGGGTGGAGCTGTTCCTCTCTAAGAATAGTGAACCAATTACACTGAGGTCCCGAGCCTAAGCTACAGGAGCAAACACAGGGTCAGAAAACTAGAAATCCTGAGCATGGAGCTTCAAAACATGAACACATGCATAATAACAAATAGGAAAATGCACATCTTTATTTTTTATTTAATTTTTGTATTAGCGTTGGTTTTGTGAATCAAACCTTTTACTAAAACTGAATTATTAAATGATAAACAGACCAGGCAAACTTAAATTATTTCATATATTACGAGGGGGTAGCCCCCCCTTATCTTCAATAAACAATCATAAAAACACCACATGATAAAATAAAATTAGGATCAAAAACTCAATATTAAGCTTTTTACACAGTATCCTAAGTGTCTCTGCTGTCCAACTGGCCAAATGCTTCCTTTAGGTAAGCTAAGAGGGCAAGAGTAATTTTAACTCGTTCTCCTCTTAGCAGATAAGCCCATAGTTCCTTAGTGGAAAGAGTAGTAAAATATTGCAAAAATGTTCCCAACCAACGAGTTCTTAGTTCACGTAGAGATGGACAAATTAAGATCAGATGTAACAAGGTTTCTCTTGGCGTTTTACATAATCTGCAAACCTCTTTTCTCATCGTTTTGATTTTCAACCTTGCCTCTGTAAATTCTCTAGTTGGCCAAAGGTTCATGCAAAATCGCATAAATTGTTGTCTGAGGTAGTAGCCGGGAATCTTTGTAAGTATTTAGGCAAAACTCCCTTAGCTCTACTCTCTAGATCAGGATGGGCATAGAGATTCTTTAAAGATGTATATTCACACGTGTCAATCCAGTCTTGATCAAATAATTTGGCTTTGACTTTACCAGGCGTGAAAACGAGTGACTTTTCAGAAGAGCCCAGATGATGGAATATGGCCCTACACATTTCTTCTCATGCCTTCAACGTCATTTCCAAAGAAAATTGAAGTGCTGTATGTAAAACTTTAAAGCCACCAGTCGTTTCACCAAGCTGGCATTTCCTATAAAATACCAGATTCTTCCAGACTGTAATGGTGTATAAAGGCGTGAGGCCAGCTCACGCCTGATTGTTTGAATAGGGAAAGCCTGGGGAAGGCAGAGGACCCTGCATCAAAAGTTGCGCTCTAATTTAGGCCAAACTGGATCAGACAGCGAAAACGAAGACTCAGCTCCGTACGTTAGGATGGGACCCGCTTTTAAATGTTTACTACTGGCTTTAGAGACAATTTACAGTACTTTGCCACTAGAAGTCGCGCCTGAGAATCCAAGTTACGTGCCTTTATTCTGAGAGCTGCCTCCCTTTGGGCATCACATATGCTTTTGTTAATCATCATACCCAAGCATAACAGCGATGATACTTCTCTCAGCTCTTCACCTTTAAGGAACTAAGCAGGTATTTGCGTTGGAATCTTGTGGGCAACTTTGCCCCCTAAAATGAATGCGCTTGATTTTGCAAACATTAATATTTAAACTGTTTTCTTCCAGATATTGTTGCAATGCATTCAGTTGTCTCTGGAGGCCGACAGGTGTCTGATCCAAGAGTATGACATCATCAGCTTATAACAGACGATTGACAGATTGCCCTGCTATACGCGGCAGGAAGCATCTTATTTTCTCAAAGGCATGGTCCATATCTGAAATGAAGAGATTGAAAACAGCGGGAGCTAAGGAGCACCCCTGCTTCAAGCCTTTGGACGTTGGAATGGGTTTGGATAAGGCTCCTTTTCTATCCAATCTGATCTGAAGAATGGTTTTAGAGTGTAAGGAATGTAGTGCTTCCCTCATATCATCCGGGCAATCCCATTTTTTAAATTTCTGCCACAAAAGATGATGTTCAATCGTGTTGCACGCCTGTGCTAGGTCAATTGAGGTCAGGTAGATCTTACAATACCGTTTCAACTTGATTGTTGTTTTGAATAAATTGATCAAAAAAATGTTAAGGGCCGTCCCTATGCCCCTAACAAAGCCTGCTTGCCACCTGTCAACATGGCCCATATTGCAGCTCCATGATGTTAACGCTTTCAACAGTAGGGCACCAAATAACTTTCCGAACACGTCCAAAAGGGAGATAGGTCTGTAGTTTGCTGGAACAGACCTATCGCCCTTCTTAAAAAAAGAAGAACTTATATTTTTTAAAGAATGCACGCAGTGCCGCAGGTGCAAGGTATTTGCCCTATTCAAAGTTAATTCATCACTTAATAGCAGTGTTCTCTGAAGGAGCAAACGATGGACAGTGTGATCTATGTTCATTACTCCAGGAGCACTATCCATTTTATTCTTGATGATAGGGCCTTTTCTGCTGGCCCCCAACTTCCCGTTCTCTCCCCGATCATGTACGTTCTTCCTTTTTTGATCCAGTGTTTAAAAAGGGACAGTGATCTTACAACCCTTGATGGTTTTAGGGGCACAAAAGGCTTAATCTGTTCTTTGACGATCAGTTCAGGCGCCAATGTGCGTTGCTTTTTTGTTTCTCCTCGGAGGGCCGGAGATTTTGGAGGGTCAGGTCGTTTCCTTATTGTAGGACCTTTCCTTGGAGAGGCCCACAGATCAAGCTGCAGATGTGCATCTTCTCCTGAGGTCCTTGGCAGGTCCTGATGAGTTATTGCATCATCTTCATTTACACTTATGATGGAGTTACTGGTGGCTTCATCCATAAAACTGTGCTCATTTTCCGAAATGGTGTACGTTGAGAGGTTGATTAGATCTTCCTGGTCGTCATCAATAAGGCCAGATCTTTTGGCAATTGATTTTTGAAAACGGGAGCCTCCCATGTTCCTGCAGCATCAGTATTGCTCCCTGGACCAGACAGCTATTCAGCTGCAAATGTCACTTGTCTTGATTGAACTAGGGAGGATGTGGGATAAGCGGTGCTTTTAACTGTTCGAGGTAGAGTCCCTGGAATTTCCAAACTTCTTATAATATGTTCATTCAGAGTTTTTTGAGTCTTGCGAGTACGTGAAACCGCCCTTTAAAAAGTTTTCTTTTGGACTGCTGGGGAGAGGCCCCTTTTTTCATTAAGACCCAGTTTTGAGAAGATTTTGTATTTCTTTTTAGGGTCCAATGGAACCGTCAGCATTTGACTCATCGCTTGTGGCGAGTCGATAGCGTTTAGAGCTGGTGTAGCAGATGAGGACAACGTACTTTCAGCAGGGAGAACCGCTCCTCTATACGGCAACGAAATCGCTGGAAGATGCGGGGTATCCTTTCTCTTATCTAGATGTTCTTTTGGAATATCCCTACTATGTACTATAAGAGGGAGTGGGTCTTGTCGTGCTGTGTCTCTTGATTCCTTCTCTTGTTCGCGCAAACGCCCATCAGTGTTAGCAGGCATTTTCAGTTGAATCTCATCCGCTGACAGCCTGTCTTGTTGAGCACGTCTCTTAATTTAGTCCTGAAAAATTGAATCGATAATACTATGGAGTATAGCTGTTATTTGCTCCGTATTTCTATCTAGGTTTCACTGAATTGCTGTCACGAAGCCCTCCAGAAAAACCATGTGGGAATTGATCATGGTTTGCAAGGTGGATTGGTCTCTGATCTGGTAATTCAAAGCCTCATGTAGTTTCATGTATGGGGAAAGCGTGAGAGTCATTGTAGCAGTTAAGTTTGTGTCCAGCAGAGGCTTGCTCACTGCCTCTTCTTCCATGTGTGAGGCAGCCAGATCCATCAGGAGATCTTCATCGGTCAAAGGTTTTTCCCAATGTTGTCTTAAAGGGACTGTCGCAGGAGTTCCGAGATATTATTAGTTTGAAGATTTGCAGAGCCCACTACAGGTTTGTGAGGCAAAAAGCATTGTTCCTTATGCATACCACCTTCAAAATCTGTTGTGGCGTCTATCCATCCTGCCGCCATTAGAGCGAGAAGCCCCTGATGCACCCACTTCAGTGGTAGCATGAGGATTCTCATAGAAGAACCTTTGTTTAGAGGCCATCGGGGACGCAGTAAGGCCAGAAAGTTTCCATATTGATTTAAGAGAATGCTGGGTAGGTTTTCTGGTTGGCATTTTCCTGATGCAATTTGCCAAACCTATAGATCGTGTGGTGAGATTTTATTTTTATGGGCGGAGTCCTCCCCCAAGCGATACTGGATTGGCTTTCACATGTCCCATTTTTTCAGAAGGGTCACTCACACTTACAGTACTACCCCTAGTTGCAATAGGAGTCGGGAATACCGGCCTCTTATCGCCCTGACTGGACTCCGGGTCTTGAGGACTGGTGTCCAGCCAAAGGATCTAAAACAAAAGGATCGAATGCCTTTTTTTCGACACCAAAAGGACCGAAAAAAAAGGGTTGAATGCTTTTTTATTTATATATTTTTTTAGTTTGGTATGCATAAAAAATAAAATTACAAAGAAAACGGGGGGTTGGGGAGGAACCCCCCCATAAAAAAAATAAAAAATTATTTAACAAAAATCGACCCTTTTTTTCGGTCCTTTTGGTTTCGAAAAAAAGGGGATTCAATCCTTTTTTTCGATCCTTTCACCACCTTGAGGACTATCAGGAGCGCCCAAACCGTAATGTGGATTGAGAATATTGGCCTGCTGTAGGATGTTGTCAGAAGATGCCGTAGTTTGGGCAATTTCCACGAACATGTTCATGTTGTGTGCTTTCTTATTTCCAGCTGTCTCTCTAAGGGCACGACCTCTGATGTTATGTCACTCGGTGTGCTATCATGGAGCAAAATAACTTCCCCACCTGGTGGAATGGCGTGAAGCACTCTGTCCCCTATTTTCAAAGTGCTCGCCTCCTTAATTGTCATAACGAATGCGCTGCACAGGGTCGAACTCCTTGAACAGAGCAAGTCGACCTCTGCAGCTGCCTCTGGAGCTGCCTGTAAAGCACCTAGCACAGGCAGCGAGAAACAGCGAGCATCAGGGCGCACTGGGTAGAGAGACGGAACCACTGCAGCACGTCTCGCCAGCCGCCTCTGATACTACGAAAAACAGGCCATCAAGAACATGCTAAACTTTCTTTAGATCTCTCTGTGGGTGTAGGAGGCATCCCAACCCGACTGCAAGCACACCAGCCAAACTCTGAAGACTACATCATACAGCCAACAGACCTTGTTAAGTGTCAAGAGGCTCAAACAGCGCAATCATACACACCCCAATCATTTCAACAAGTAGTTGCAGTAAAGTACATCAATACTGAAAATGCAAAGAATCCATGTAGTAAATGCACATAGCACATATGTGCATTTAACATACCAATATGTCTAAAAGCCCTTGTCATATTTCATGACACTAAGCGCCAAAGGTCTTTGTCATGTTTAATCAAACTGGAAGCTGAAAAGCCTCAAATGGTTAATACTAACATCTTTGTAGCAACCAGCGAGAAACCAAGCCACCTCCCAAACTCCTTAGAAACCAAGCCACCTCCCAAACTCCTTTTCCATGCAATCTGGTAATATGCGCCAAATCCATGCCACCGCTTGACCTGGAAAACCTCACAGGGTAGCTGACATTTTACGCAATCACATCAAAACTGCTAAGAGTTCATAGTCTCTGAAACTCTCCAATGCGCTGCACAAAACGCCTAGTTAGCACGAAAGAAAAGTGCCTGAAATGTGAAATAACGGAGGTGGGATCTTCTTTCAGGTATAATGCAGGACATCAGGTAAGTAACTGGAAGAAGCACTGGCCCATCCACTCCAGCTCAGCTCACACTCTCTCTGTAACTGTCCCCACAGAATCACCAACACTCAAAGGTCAATATTGCCCACCAACATTCCACAAGCTATGGTTCCACAGCTAAGTATTACATATTAGTACCCGGCGAGGGCGCAATCAGAATGAAAGAGCCATTCTGATTGGCCCTCGCCGAGTCATTACCAGGCCGGGAATCCCTCTGTCGGGATTCCACAGCCTTTGACCCCGGCAGGGGGTGTAGCAGCCCCTCAGCCAATGAGGAGGCTCGAAGCGGGGCCATCCCCGCTTCAAGTCTCCCCACGGCTGAGAGGCTGCCTTCACCCCCGCCGGGGTCTCGGGTAAGCTTTTTCTTTTTTTTTGCTTCCCTCCCTCCACCCCACCCCACTTACCTTTTTGCTCCTGCGTCCCCGCTGAGGAACGATAGCAGGCTCCAGCAGTGTGGAGACTCGGAGTGGGCCATCCCCGCTCCGCGCCTCCACATGGCTGGAGGCTTCCATCGTCCCACGCAGGGACGCAGGTACGTTTTTTTTTTTCCCTCCCTTTCTTCCGCCCTCCAAACCCCACTTACCTTCTACTTCTTTTTTTTCTGGAGAGGATGCGCTGGGAATACTTGTGTTCCCAGCGCGTCCACTCCCGATGGCCGCCATGGAAAGGGAAAACAAACTCCGTTTAACATCTGTGTCCTGTTCTGTCCGGCAGCGGCTCTGTAGGTCTGCCAGGTCGAGTCAAGATAGCCCAAAATGTCAAGGGGGGGAAGGGTTGCAGCCCAGCCAGCTCAGTGGTGTTGCGCCACTACTTGTGTTTAACCCCTTGGTTACTTATTGGTAATCTTTATTACTCATAGCCCTATTCTTCCTCGTCCCTGTACTTGTGTATGAGGAACTTTGACTCATACACAAGTACTGGGATGAGGCAGAGGGACATGCAGATAAGGCCTGGCTTAGTTATCTCTAATCTTCATCACTCCTAGTCCCACTCGTCATTATCACAGTACTTACCTATGAGGCAAGGAGCCTCATACGTAAGCACTGGGACAAGGAAACGGGACGTGGAGGTCATTCTGGGCAGATAAGCTGATTTTCGGGATTGCAGCAGGGGGTGGGAGGCAGAGGGCATGTGTGGGAGGCACCGGGTGGTGGGGTGGGATGGGGATTGTGCCATAAATCGTATTCGTCATCAATGTCCAGGCTAAGCAGGCTTGCTATGTGGTATTAGTGGCTAGAGAGGCATTTTGGTGAAGCCAGTCTAGTAATTTCTTAGTTTGGCTAGACTTTTTTTTTTTAACTGGACATCTCTGATAAAGAGTTCCTGCAAAGTGTAATTACCTGGCTAGACTGGCATTTGCGTGCTGCCAGTCTAGCAGTTTCTTACTGCAGCATAGTATATGTTTCTGGGCATCAGTGATAAACTAACCATGATAAGTGTTATTGCTTCGACTAGCATTTTGGAGTAACCAGTTTAGGTATGTCTGAATGTGGCCTGGCATGCTTTGCTGTAATATGTTATTACGTGTCTAGACTGGTCTACATTGTGCAGCCAGTTGGACATGTTTTCATTGTGGCATGGCATTTTTAATAGCAAAGCATTATAGTTATGAAAAGATTAATGTTCCTGTGCAGTGTTCTGACTTGCATGTATTGGATTTTTAGATTGGTGTTACCCTACAAAACAATTGCAAATGCTCTGGCCTTTTAGCCAATTTTTCTCAGAAAGTGTGCTGTATAATGCATTAAAACACATATTTATATCTTTCTCCAAGTGCAGTGTCCGCATTCGTGCATATTGCGCAAGCGTGGTAATCTAGACTGCCCCAGAGTATGATGCGGCCCGTGATTTGTTGCCGAATTGAGGGGGGTGGGAGGCTCTCAACATAGCTCTCTTAGAAAACAAATACAAATAATAATCACCAGAAGTGGTTATGCAATAACTTTGTAAACCATTGTTAACATTAAATGCGCAGAATTGAGAGTTATCAAACCACTTGACAGAAGAACATCATGTATGTGCTACTTAGCAGCACAATGAGCGGATGCAGTAAAGAAATACAAAAAAATAAAAGTCATATTGCTTTCTCAGCATCTGTTCGCAGCTGTAATAAATCAAACACACTTGGCAAGGCTTCTGCGAACGCGGACACCCAGCTTGCCTCTGACTAAATCCATCCAGACCACGGCAGAAAGGACCAGTGGCTGGAAACCCTCTGCGACTTTCACAAAGAGGTGCACTCAAATGTTGAGAGGCTCCAAATGATATTATCGCGGCCACAGAGTCGCGGCCGCTGCTGCACGGCCTTATGGCCGTGGCCGCCATTTTAGCACACACACTCTCCATGTGCTTGGCAGGAAAATGCTCCGGGAAGCTCCACTGTCGCAGTTGAGGCAAAGATAGTGCTGGGCAGATAGTGCCACGGCCTGGCAGTACCGAGTCACCTGCCTGGGTCACTCGGCACTCGGGCAATCTGGGGCTTCCATGTAAGGGCTTTCCACACCAGCCCTTCGCTTTGGTGCTTCCATACACGGCTGTATGGAAGCACCAAATATTCTCCCATTGCTTTGGTCATCCAGGGATGCTTCTTTTCTGCACCGGGGACACTCAGGCTCACCTCCTCTGTGATGGGTGGCGGGATACCTTCATGTGGCGCAGTAGGAACCCCCCCCTTCTTTGCTCCTTTTCCTTGCTCCTTCTCACTGCATCCCCCAGACCCCAACCTCCCACCCCTTGCAGGCGCTGGTACCTGTCCTTCCTGTCCAGCAGGGTCCAGATTAAAGCCAGCTCGTCGCCAGTGTTAAAAATCAGGTTTCTGGAGGCAGCAGGTAAGGTTGACACAGGTTCCTTTCTTATCAGGATGACACTAAGAGGACAGGAACATGAAGGAGCTGTAGCTGAGCCCACTGGCTCCCACCACCCAGGATACATGGTTCCATCTGCCTGGGGTGAAACTCCTACACTCAAAACACAACACACCGGAGATCGCCAGGGGGCGCAGAGCATGCAAGTCGTGTGAGGCTCGCGCTCCTCCTGCCTCGCGGGGCCTAGTGTGCCTTTTGAATCCCCGGCCGCATTGAAAACAGGGAGGACCAGCACCCGGGGCGATCTCCCCCGCTGAAGCCCCCGATCAAGGGCCCGGATTCAGCATCGCCCGAGGCCAAAGGGCCAGCCCCCCCTGAAGACTGCCAAAGGCGACGAGCTACCAGTGGACTGGCGACGAGCGGGGCCCCACGCTCACACCATCTGGCCGCACTGCCGCCTTCCCCTCCTGAATCCGGGGCGCGACCCGGACAGTGGGTGGCCCCCCCCTACACCCACTGTACATGCCAGGAGACCCGGAGCGGGTGGCGAGGCCCCGGTGCCCGCGGCCCGTGGCGAGTGCCGTAGCAGGACAAGCGCCGACCGTCTTGAGACTACGACACGAGGCGGACATCCGTCCCCTCAAGCCTAACCCAGGGCGAGGCAGTCCAACGAGACACAGCTTCGTGGCCACCCCAGCGGGAGGAGGAATACGGGCCCTGAGCCCCAGCCTCCCTAAGTACATGGAAAAGAGGTGAGGAGACGGAGGGTTGAAGGGGACATTTGAGGAAACTGTGCTGCCCCCCCCGGCATCCCGTGGCCCCTTCCTGGGACACAACCCCCCTCCCAAAAACAGGCGGAAAAGAAAAGGAACGGAGCAGGGCGGCTCATGCTCCGCCAGCGGTGCCGCCTTCTGCGCCGCCTTCCTCCCTGCCACCACAACAGAGGCCCCCAAAATGAAGTGGGCCTAAGCCCTAAAACCTGAGGGCCCCGTAGGCCTTCCTCAGCACCAAGTCAAGGCCCACATACTCGACGCCCCGTCTCCATAGAACTTGACCACCACACGCTGAGAGTACCATGGGCTGGCCTCGTAGAGGCATCGCACCATAGGTCACCAACGAAGAGCGACATCCTGGAGAGGCCCTCGACCACTCGGGCAATCCTTTCCCTCCAACGCTTTCGCCGTCCACAAACAGTTTCAGCCCTTTAACGAAGGAGGACCTCAAGGACATCCTTCAGGAAATTAAGGCCATTCACACCGACATGCAGGCCTCTATAGTGGACCTCAGGGGAAGAGTGGAAACTTTGGAAGAAAAAATTGAGGGAATGGAAAATAACCACCCCCAAACAGACCTGTTGGACATGAAATATGAGGCGAGATTAACGGATCTTGAAATGAGAGATGAGGACATAACCTTGAAGATGGATGATTTGGAAAATAGGGAACGCCGAAAGAACCTGCGTATAATGGGTGTCACCCAGCAAAGAGGGGAGACAGCGGCCGATGTGGGAAGGAAGGTTCAAGGACTGATCAACCAACTCTTTGCCTTGGAGGGGGGGAAGGAGGTCCAGCTGGAGAGGGCGCATCGAGGTGGAGGGGGCGGAAGAGGGGCCCCGAGGTCTATAGTGGTGCGCTTCCTTCGGTACAGAGAAAAAATGGAGGTCGTGGAGAAGGCAAAAAGGCTCGAGAGCTTCATCTTTGAAGGGGACACAATTAGGATCTACCAAGATCTCTCGACCCTCACGCTCACAGGGATTGTCGCCCGCTCACTCAGTGGCTCACCAGCCAGGACATAAGATATAGATGGTCGTTCCCGTTCGCCCTCTCTTTTGAGCGAGCTGGTGTAGACTACAGGGTGATCAGCGGCAAAGAAGCCACACACGTCCTCCAAGTGCTCAAGAGCGACTCCCCAGAGGGAGGGAGCGAAAGAGGTACACAAATGGAGCTTGATCCCCAGAGACAACCTGAGGGCCCTTGGTCCACGAAGAAGAAGACAAAGGGCAGGAGAAAATTCAGAAAACCAAACACCCCCACTTCGGAGCTGGGGAAGACCAGGTGAACAATGACTTTTGATCGAAAATACAGGGACACTCGTTTTGCAATCCCGGCCGGGGACACAGAGTTCATCGAGACTCCCGTGAGGTACGGACACTCTCTCGCCCTGGTGGCTTGCCCGTTGGCAGGCGTCCTGAACTGGGAAGGGAGGGTGGAGGGGAAGGTAGTTAGAGGCCCGCGGGCCCAGACCGAACCAAGCGTAACAAGGGAACGGGACAATCTCCTCATGACCGGGGAAAAGATGAATGCAAGGCATAGAACTAATGACACAGAATGAGAGGAAGAGCCGGGCCGAGTCCCTCAGAATAGGCTCCCTCAACGTCAAGGGGCTCAACTCCCCGACAAAGCGCTCACTCCTGGGGAGGGAAATGAAAAATGCGAGAACCGATATCCTTTTTGTCCAGGAAACTGGAACGGTGAGGGGGGAAGAGAGGGCGATCCCGGGATCCCACGTGGGCCAGACCTTCTGGGCATCCGGCCAGGTTAAGAAGGGGGGTGTCGGAATTATTCTGCATAGGAATCATAAACTGACAGAGGTATCCCGATGGGAGTGGGAAGACGGGAGAGCCATGGTAGTGTCAGGCAACTTGCACAACTCGAAAATCACCCTAGCAGCCATATATTGCCCCAACGTAGGGCAGCTGGGATTTATCCAAGAAACCCTTGCGGAGGTGTTGACTAGAGCGGAAGGGCTCCTCCTCTTGGGGGGGGATCTCAACATGTGGGCTGACAGGGAGTTCGACCATAGTGGTGAGGCCATCCCACCGGGTGGCGGGGGGCACGACCTTATGGAGGGCTTCGGGACCTAATGTGGGAGAAGGGTCTGGTGGATATATGGAGAGAGCTCCACCCAACGGAGAGGGGATACACCTTCTACCTAGCCGCCCACAGTACGAGAACCAGGATTGATTACCTCTTTACGGAACACCAGCACATGAGCAGAATAGAGGCCTCAGGGATCCGCCCAGTCAGCTGGTCAGACCACAACTTTGTCTGGTCTGACATTAGCATCTCGGGCCTAAAACCTAGGAACTCTCTGTGGAGATGTAATGACTTCCTCCTAAGGGATGCGGTCTTTAAAGAGGAGATGATAGAGGCGATTAGAGAATACTTCGAACTAAATGATACTGGAGAAGTTGACCAAGGGATAGTATGGGAGGCGGCGAAGGCAACCTGGAGGGGCAGGCTGATTAGCGAGGGGGCCTCCAAAAAAAGGGAGAGGATGCTTGTGGCTCATAGACTTAGGTCAGAGATCCTTATACTGGAAAGGTCCGAAGGGAAGGGGGAGGAGGAGAGGGCGAGAGACCTGGGCATTGCAAGAGGGAATTTAGAGATGGGCAGGATTGTGGCAGGACTCCAACACTTACACCAAAGATATTACGAAAAAGCAGATAAGGCAGATGCTATGTTAGCGGCTAAACTCTGTGGCCAACGGGCAGAGAGGTGGGTATCCAGAGTTGTGTGTGGGGAAGAGGAGGAAACTTCAGAGCCCGAAGGCATAGCCGAGAGCTTCGCCGGCTTCTATGAAACCCTGTATGGGAGCGACGGGAGGGCAGAGAAGGAAATGCTTGACGCATACCTCAGTGGGGTTGCCCTCCCCACCCTGCGAGCCCCGGATGCGGAGGACCTGGACGCCCCAATAACCGAGGAGGAGGTACTCAAGGCAATATCAGGCCTCAAGCTTGGAAGGGCCCCGGGGGAGGATGGGTACACGGCGGGCTTCTACAAGGCATTCTCGGGCCACCTAGCAGGATTCCTGGCAAGAATATTCTCCAACATCATGGCCACAGGGAGGGCACCCCCATCATTTGGTAAAGCATTGATCACTGTGATCCCAAAGGAGGGGAAGGACCCAGCAGACTGTCGGTCCTACAGACCTATCTCTCTCCTCAATGTAGATGCAAAGCTATTTACCAGGATTATTGCCACAGGGATAGATGGCCACATGCCGGAGCTGATCCACTCGGACCAGGTGGGCTTTATACAGGAGAGGCAGGGGGCGGATACCCTCCGCAAGACCCTCCACGTCATGAGGGAGGCGGCACGGAAGGGTGACAACCCGGTTCTGGTGTCCATCGATGCCGAAAAGGCTTTCGACCGGTTGGACTGGGGATTCCTGCACAGGGTTTTGGAGAAACTAGGCTTCGGGGTGGGGATTAGACAGGCCATTAAAGCCATATACATGGCCCCTTCTGCCAGAGTCACAGTCAATGGCCACCTGTCACGTACTTTCGCCCTACAGAGAGGGACAAGACAGGGCTGTCCCCTCTCCCCACTCCTGTTCGCAATGACCATGGAGATTTTGGCAGAAAGCATCAGAGGCTCCCAGATGGTGAGAGGTATAGAGATAGATGGCCGTACTTTCAAACTGGCCTTTACGCAGATGACATTCTGCTACACTTGAGGGAACCTACGAGATCGGTCCCGGCCGCCCTGCAGGTCATAGAACAATTTGGACGCTTCTCGGGCTTCAGGGTAAACGTGAGCAAGTCCATAGTCTTCCCTTTTGCTCCTGATGCAGAGAGAAACCTAGCCGAATTGATCCCACTGGGCCTCCAGGTCTGCCCGAGGGTATAAAGTATTTGGGGGATCAATATAGTAAGACCAAACGAAGACTTGAGCCAGGCAAACTACCCCCCTCTGTTTGACAAACTCTTCAGGGACATGGAGGGCTGGGCGAAGGGACAGATCTCATGGATGGGAAGAATTAATGCTATAAAAATGAACCTTCTACCCAGGGTGTTATACGTCTTCCAGATGCTCCCCTTGGAGGCCCCAGAATCCTACCTTAGCGAAGCCAAAAGACGA
This sequence comes from Ambystoma mexicanum, assembly GCF_040938575.1. Taxonomy (NCBI): domain Eukaryota; kingdom Metazoa; phylum Chordata; class Amphibia; order Caudata; family Ambystomatidae; genus Ambystoma; species Ambystoma mexicanum. Next base: position 1,135,584,934 of record NC_090926.1, read on the forward strand.
ATAACTAAATTTATATGGCAGGGCCGGAGACCCAGCATAGGATACGAGACCCTCACACTCCCCAAGGATAGAGGCGGCTTAGCCCTCCCAGACCTGCGAACATACCATAGAGCAGCTCAGCTTCGGGCCCTGGCCCCACACCTTAGGACCCCAATAAACAATGGGTTTTTCTTGAAAATTTCTACCTACACCCAGTCACCGTGGGGGAATGGTTATGGGTCCCCCTGAAAAAACTACCCACAAGAATCAGGGACCACCCCATCCTTGGAACCATGTGGAAAGCACTTGCAGGAAAGGGAATTAGAGAAAAGGTGACCACCTGGCCCTCGCCCCTGAGCCACATCTGGTCCACACCAGTTCTAGAGCAAATCCCAGGTCACAAACACTACCAGCCCTGGTTCGAGGCTGGTCTGGCCAGAGTCGGTCAGCTGGTGCGGGAGGACTCCTTCATTCCCATACAGGAACTTGAGGAGGCCTTGGGAATTGGCACCCTCTCCCCGCTCTTATATCTACGCCTCAAGGGTGTCCTAATGAAACCCAAACTAAAGCCCTGCATACAAAAAAAGCTCACCCCGGTCGAAAAAATCCTAGACTCTCACGTAGAAATGAAAGGACTCATCTCCTTCCTCTACGGAGCCCTTATGATTCCCCGGGAGGGAACAACCAAAAGCCTCAGAAGGAAATGGGAGAGGGACCTGGGTTGTGGAGTGGGGGACGGGCTATGGGGGCGTATTTGCAGCAGGGCGTTTAAGACATCCATCTCCTGCCAATATAAAACACATGCTGTCAAACTCCTTCATAGATGGCAGTACGACCCGATCACCCTCTCAAGGATGTTCCTGGACATTGACCCAGAGTGCTGGCACGGATGTGGGGGAAAAAGCCGACTACTGGCATATGTGGTGGTCGTGCACCAAGGTCCAAGCCTTCTGGTCTGAGGTCCTGAGCTGGTTAAGGGAGGTGGGAGAGGGGGTTTACCCACAAGATCCAATCCTGATAATGTTTGGTCTTCAGCTGAGGGAGGAGCGTTGGGAGAAACTTCCTGACCTGACGCACTCGTTACTCCTGGCAGCTCGAGCAGCTCGGGCTAGAACATGGAAAAGGACCGGCCTTCCCATGAAAAGCGAGTGGGTAGCTGTGGCTAAGGATATCTACTTCATGGAAAGACTCACAGCGGCTACGCAGGGCTCGAGCGCCCAGATAGAGATGGACTGGCTACAATTTATGGAGGCTTTCGGCCACACAGAGGAAACTCCCTGAGAATCACGGGGTCTCATGACCCGGCCCGAAACCATCCATAGCATGTAACATTATGCCTTAGTTTTGGAGGAGTCGGTTTAACCACGGACAGCCATTAGCCCGGTCGGAGTTGTTCTAAGAGAAGAGTTTCGGACGATCCGTCCCGTGCCTTGAACTATGGGGTTTGGGGGGAAGGGGGAGGGGGAAAAAAAAATTTCAAGGGATGTATGGTTGGATTGTAAAGTTATGACGGCCATTTGCCCAAAAGTTGACACGCTGTAGAAGCCTCTTGTTACCATTAAAAGCCAATAAAATTTGATTTAAAAAAAAAAACACAACACACCAAGACTCCAAGCACTCAGGGAACATTCTCACCATGACATCACCAGAAACCTCCAGGCAAGAGGACACGACATAACACTAGCGCATTTTATTATTTTCTGCCCCATTTATTCAGATATCAGGAAAACTGGGCTACTGAGCACATTAAAAGAAACTGGGGTAAGGTATTATAAGCGGGCACTTAGTACCCTATCAGTGTGTCCGCAGGTGAGAGTGGCTTTTCCCCTGGCCACTAACATAAGCAGGGCCTGGAAAAGGAGAAGGCATTCCATCACTGACTGACTGGAGCCTAGTATTTAGGCCAGACTATGATTCTCAGCATATTTTGTCTGGCACACGGGAAAGCCACTTTCAGTATTAAAACACTTGTGTATAGACGCGTTATAAATGCCATTTCATATCATTAATACTGACGCTACGTACACATCTGTATCTGCATGCCCTCTTACTCTTGTACTGTTTGAGTACTTGGAATGCCTCATCACGACTTTGGCGGTAACCCTTAAATCCAGCGGTCGCGCTATTGCCGCCGGATTTAAGGGTCCGCCAAATCAGGACTTCGGCGAATTTCGCCCCAGCTCTTGGCTGGGGGTAAATCCGCCGAAAATGTGCGCTATTACCGCCAGCGGGATATCCGCCGGCGGTAAGAGCGCAAATTTTCCCCATTGAGCCCAATGGGGAATAGGGCATTCCCGAATAGTCTCAATGGGGAATGGGAAATTACATTACCGCCGAACTCGTGATCCGGCGCTATTAGCACCAGGGAGTTCGGCGGTAGGGCTAATACCGCTGGCGGTAATACCGCCGGCGTTACCGCCAAAGTCGTGATCAGGCCCTAAAATATGTACTGCTGGTTGCAATGTAGCACTTTGTGCTCTTTTTACTTAAGGAACTTTTTAGTATCCAACATGTTGGCTGCTTTTCTGCATTTCATTCCCCTCGTATTTCTGGCATCCTCTAGAGCAATGCCCAAGGTTTTGCTTTTACAGGGGTAAACATAATCAACTGTATCTGTGTGCCCTTTTTTTCTTATTGCACTGTTTGTGTATTTTGAACACAAAAAACTATATATCAAGTGCTTGATTTGTCCATGAATGGAAGAAGCATTTCACGCACTTGTTATTTACTGGATTATTTAACACGGCGCTTCCTACTTCGATCTTCATACTAATGGCATTTTCGAGAATAATGCGTCCATTTTTGCTTTATAGCGATTTTAACATAATCGAGTGTTATTTGCAAGGTTTTCTTTCTATTTATCCATGCAGCTTAAGCATGTATTCGAACTTTTTTATTATGTTTTTCTATGTGCTTTTATAGTGGAATTATTTCGAAATAAAGTATTGACTACTACTACTTGAGTACTGTAGGTAATTCTAGCATAGTAAAATACCTCAAAGTAATTTACTTAGTTGAAAGCCCAGTATATGGCTGCACACGTCAGGGAGTGCCGCAGGCAAAACGCGGAAGAACCCAGATTGTCAGGACTAGTTGGATGGTGCGCAAACAGCCCTCATGGCAGACTCAGGCTCAGATACCACACAACCACTATAAAGACCTGATATATGACCCAGAACATACAAAGTAACAGGATAATGATGGTCTGAAATGGTGAATGTTGCAAACATGGGTACAACTATTTTGGGGTGGCAAGACCAGGAATCTCTCCATATGCCATAGAACCTGTGCAACAATGGTCCAGTGTAGGCGACATCATTAAATCATAGTCCTGACCACGCCCCACGAGCTGGATGGGAATCTGAGGACCCAGAAGGTGGGCCTGGCAAAGCCTTCAGGCCGGAGGTGTGAGCTGCCTAGAGGCTGAATATACTCCCCGCTCCCTCAGTCCTAATCCCATGTCCTGTTTCTGATATTTGCAGCCAGCAGCAGCGGCCCTTTATCCTCCCAGCGGGAGCTATGGGATGTACGAGACATAACCACGTGAAGACTACATTTCCCATGAATCCCACTGTCTTGTCACATCTTTAATACGAATGGAGAGAGCGGCCAGAAATCGATAAAGCACAACAATGTACCCAGCTCTCTATCATGGCACCAACTTGCAATATGGCGCAGTGAAAAGAATAGATGAACTTGGTGGGTGGGCTACTTAAAGAGAGCGACCTACCAAGAACCTCCTCAACAAGATACAAATCCTTCTGCCTCAGTCTCCCAATAGGCAGGCAAGAACCCAGGTCTGCTTCCACTTCCTCAGCTTCAGTGGAAACAGAAGGAGCACGTAAAAGCAAGTAGAAGTCACAGGAAATCAGCAGCGCATCTAACAAGGCTCCCGCTACAGGACTCTCCCTGTAGTAGAAGATTGTGAACTTGTGATTCAAACTAGTACCGAAAAGATTGATCTGGGGAACGTACTGCATGGAGAAGATCTGCTCCACAATCTCCCCGTTTTGGGGAACGTACTGCATGGAGAAGATCTGCTCCACAATCTCCCCGTTTAGCTCCCACTCCTGAGAGCCCACTCATTGAGTCTGTCTTAGTGGTCAGATTGCCAGCGAGGTGAGAAGCAGTCACATGTATCTCCTTCTCAATCACTCAAAACCACAGGAGCATGGCCTCCATGCACAGTTTGAGCGACCCCACACCACCCAACTTGTCCATGGCGGTGACACTTTCCCTGGGGACCTGGAAAGTGGAACTTCTAATATACAGTAAGAAGGTTCACAACTCAAACACTCTGCCCTGAGTGCCAGTTAGTTAATTTGAAAGAACTTCTCTGGGCCTTCACAGAGACCATTCACTGAAACATCTTAGGACATGGTGATGGTCGGCCATAGCTGCCAGAACAGGGCCTACAGAAGGAGGTTGGTGGTGCATGCCCACAGAAGCAGTTCCTGGCAGATCTGTAGAGTGACCAGGATAATGTTTGTGATGGTTATATATTATAATTATAATATAATATTATAATTATTATAATAATATAATGGTTGACTTGTGACCACTGGCTTCTCAGGGACCACTGTAGTGACCTTGTGTGCTGTTTTGCATATAGGACTAAGATGATGTAGAACTCCATGAGCCCTGTTATCCTAAAGAAAATCCCAGCTAGGAACCCACCATTTGGATTGAAGAGGGCTACCGAGATCTGTATGCGTGTCACTCTATGGAAGGCTGAAAGACATGCTTTGTCCCCCGTGTCTAAGACTGCCCCTTTAAAATGCAAACATTAGGAGACATTCAGAAATGACTTCTTTAGGTTGATGGATAATCCTAACTTGAGGAGAAAGCTGCATATCATCCGGAGGACCAAAACTGCTGACTCTTGCAACCTGGCCCAGTGAGTAATAAATCGAGGAAGGGAAATATGTTCACTCTGTTCCTGTGTAGATGGGCATCCGCCTTTGCCATGACCTTGAGAAATTATCTTGGGCCAAAGTGAGGAATGGGAATGCAGTGTGGCATGCTATGAATTGACTTTTTATGGAAGGGTAGGCAATACCCCAGCCTCTCAACTGTAAAACTCATCTGTCTGACGTAATTTACTGTCAACCCCTCTTGTAGAGTCTTATCCTGCCCCTCACAGGAGACTCGTGTTGTCTACATGATGTATAAAGTTATGAGGATTTCTAAATGGCAGTGCCTGAAGTCAGAGTCGATGTAACTTTAGGCTTTGAGGATCTTTAGTCCCTCGATAAGGGATTAGCTTATTGACTTGTTGAGACTGGCATTGCTGTGGAAATGATCCTCCCTTGTGCGGTAAGGAGTAAAGTGTATACCTCCCCTCCCAGAAGAGAAATAATCAGAAAAGAGACTGACAAATCCAACAGTATTGCTGTTTGGCCGAATTCTTCTAACGCCAAGGCTTTCATAAGCGTTAGTGCCGATAACACCTGACCTACCAAAGGGAATGTCCAATAATTTGCCTGCACTGAGTATCCTGCACCTGGATCTGCGAGGGGGCTCAGGTGAATGTGCCCTTTTATGTGGCCTGCTCCTGGAAGGAGACTCTCTAGGTATGCTATGCCTAGGCGAGATGCTCCTCTGTGGAGGTGTTACTTCTTTCGACATGGATGACTTATTCTTTTCTGCTTGACGTCTGTTGAATTCTTCAATGATCCTTTGCATCGAGTCAATCAATGAGAGCTGGATCGTAAGGATCGTCAGGTTCCTTCACAGTTGGCTGCCAGGGAGGACTGTGTTCCTTGGGGGTGAGGCAAGGTTGCCCGCCAACAAATTCTGTGTCTGAAAACTCCTCCTGAAGAATGATGTCTGGGAGTTCTGTCATTTCTCCTAAAGGAGAAAGTTGTGTTCCCATTGGTTCATGAGTCACTGATACAGGAGGTACCGTTTTTTCATTGGTTGGTGTAACAGTGGCATCTGCAGCGGCTGTTTTGGGCTTTGGTTTCTCCATGGACGAAGGAATTGACTTTGTCGTCGACGGTGCTGATGTATGCTTCGTCGACGGTGGTTTCGTGGACGATGACTTCGTCGACGGTTGATTGTGTTTCTCCGTCAATGGGATCTTCGTGGACAAGAGATTCGTGGATGAGTGATGGGATTCCTTCGTCGACTAATGTTTCATGTAGGCTGATTTCAACAACGAAGATTTGGTCGTCAATGACGAGGTTTGAAGTGTCGTCGCCGTGGACGATAAGGGTTTCGTCGCTGGCTTGGTTGTCGATGGGCCTCTATCACTATGGCCGCTCAGATGGCTTATCTGTGGACAATTGCCCCCCCAGGTTTTTGAAAATGCCTCCTTACCTTTGGAGGTTGTTTTTCTTCAGGATGCCGTTTTTTGTGATCCCCAGAGCCCAAAGGGGGTATTTCCACCTTCCTCTTACTTTTGTGAGAGGGGGAGACACTCCTTTCCACAGAAGAGGCCCTTCTCTTAGAAGTTTGTCTCTCAGATGGTTTAGAAGAATGTACAGGAACTATTTTGGCAGATTCTTCGATTCTTTGTCCGAGGATAGACCTTTGGCTTCTAAATGGAGAAGAAATCTTCTGTGTCTATCCTGCAGGGTCCTGTTGGAGAAAGTCCTGCAAATATCACATTTATTTATATCATGAGGATACAGGCAGTAGATGCATTGCTCATGAGGATCCTTCATGTAGACTAGTTTCTTCATGCACCTCGTGCAGGCCCTGAACAGGGAAGGCTTTTTGGCAGTTGGAAGTTCAGCCATGTTATGAAGAGGATTTCACTCGACGAATTTTAGGTGAAGAATCGTGTTTTCTGAGCCCAGAAACACAGAGCAGCAAGAGCTTGAACAGGAGATTTCAAAAAGATATATTTTAGGTGAAACCAATATATCTAACAGGAGAAAGATTACGAAAAGCTCAGAGAGCTGGAGGATTCCCTCTGTCTGTTAGACTGCAGTGAAAAATCTGAAGATGGCTGACTGGGACGGAGCTTAAACCCTGCCACCTCATTGGTTAGGGTCATAAAGGACCAAAGTGAGGTGGAGGGACTACACAAGTGAATGGCCCATAGTTCATAATGGGCAATCTACAGTCATATTTCTATGGAAATAATATATATATTTTAAAATATTTATAATTTTTTTAAATCACTGAGGATTCCCAGTCTGACGACGGCGAATATTCAAGCATCTGAAACTATGAAAGATCCAATGCTGGAGAAATACAGTTACAGATAAGTAACTAAGACTTTTCCATACTGGTTTTAGCTTGAATTTAAGAGCCCCACCGAAGGGCGACAAAAGTGCCTCACAGATATTTAGCTCTTCTGTATGCATTAGGTCACATGTTTTGATCTATTTGAATTGAGCAACAAGCCCTAAAGGGTGCGTTGTCCTTAATATAACAGCTCTGAAGGAACCAAAGTCCGGAACCAGCACCTGCTTAGCGCAATGACTATTTCAGAGTCTTGGGATGTATCCAAGCCATTGGTTTCCCTCAAATGCTTCTTTATAAATGTAGTAAATAATTCAGAATCATGGTAAAATTGAAGATTCGAAGGTAGCTCATTTTCCCTTCTGCATGAACCCATGCAGAAGGTGGAGGGCATTCCCACATCATCATCATGAGATCAGTACCATGATAATTTGTATGAATCATGTCCGCAAATCCTTGTGTCTTTGTGCACCTGTGATGGCTCAAATACCTCAAGCTTCCCTCCTCTTCAGGCATATATTCTATCACATTTCTTGCAGCAGTTCCAATGGCACTGAGACCAAAGGCATGGGTCACAGCAACCTGGCCTCCAGGGAATCCAGCACTGATAAAGTTCTCGCCCGTGGAGCAGACACTGATGAAGGCAGCATCGATGATGCCGAAGCAGATGACCTCGGCACCAGCGAAGAAGACATGCATGATTTCAGGGATTTTTAGTGCCGATGACGCTGGGTCCCCTGAAGTCTTAAACATGCCCAAGCCTACAACCGAGCGGGTGTGATGTTTCTAGTTATGTGAGATCTTCTTGGTGGAAGCAGCCGGTACAAGTGAGGCCACCGGTGCTTTGTCAAAGGCCCTTAGCATTACCTGCCTAAAGGTCTCCCACTCCTTTGCATGCAGGAGGAAGTAGGGAAGGTGGGTCCCTCACTTACTTGTGATTGTGCAGTATCATCAGAACCCAAATAGCACTGGGATCATTCTGTGTTTCTTCCGTGAGGAAGAAGAATGGGTCCAGGATATAGAAGACTCAGTGTGTGAGTGATGGTGCCTTTTCTCCTTCTTCCTTTTATCACTCATCTCAATTTGGGATTTGGGCACTGGCACGGGAGTCTCAGACGACCACTTACATTTAGACAGGGTCTACAGAGCTGATGTCTCTGCTGTAGAGACTTTGATTTAATGAAGCAAATGTCTACACATGCTCGCCTCCCATCTTGGTGTACATTGCCTGACAGGACCCAAACTCTCTGGTGTCTTGATCCTTTTTGAGACTGAAAAGGTATGAGATGTGTGGTTCTGTCACCAACATGCAGAGTTCTCAATTAGGACTAGACAAAGACAAAATTAACAAGTATTTGATAACATACAGCTCCTAATTATGACAGGGAAAATAGGACTCAACAAGAACTATTGTGGAGGTGGCTCCAAGTATATATAAGAGTGAAGTCACTTCCGATGCCTGGCAGCACAAGAAACCATGGTGATGGCATTCTCACAGCTGCACGGCACCACCTGGTGGCTATTGGAAAATGTTCCAGAAGAGACTGTATCTAAGGGGGATGAAGAAGATGTGGTATTAGTACCCTGCGAGGGACAATGAGCTTGTAACAAGCAAGCCCTTGCTGAGTCGTTACCAGCCCGACAAAGCCATTCCCGGAGGCACATTCAATGTTTGAATGGCTGCCATGGAAAGGGAGAACAGACTGTAATCCGTTCCATAGCAGGCATCTTTTTTTTCTCTTCTTTTTTCAGTTGCTAAATGCCAGAGTGTCTAAAAACTGAAAAAATAAACTATTAGTACCCAGGTCTAACGGTCTGGAGAACTAAAACCAATAAGCCCCTCGCTGGGGGGCGATTACCGCTTCTCGTAATGGCCCAGAGCCTGCTTTAACTATGGGCCACGGGGCATTACCTGAATCGGTAATGGCCCCCCAGCTCGAGGCTTATTTCTTAAGTAATTTATACATTAGAATTCGATTTTACACACTGAGATCTTTCATGGTGTGACCCTTGTCTGGAACATTTTAACACTTGCAACTTTATTTTGGTAACAAATAAATTTAGAGAGGGGGGCTAGAGAAACAAAGCCAACAGAAATAAACCAATAGTCTCACCTACCAAGAGAAAGGCACAAACAGGTCCCAGGAAACTCCACACCAGCCCGGTCCTGAAATCCAGCCAACAGCTGTGAAAATACAAGAAGAACAGTCGTCAGTCTCTGGCAACAGTCAATTTACCTTGCTACATAGGTTCCTGTCATACTGGGAGTACAAATAAAAGGAATGTGCAGTCAACAACACAAGACATCTTTCGTGAAATACAATTACCAATCATTTTATGAGCAGAACCATTCAGCCGAAGCAAATCAAACCAACATGGAGCTGCTATTACACAATGTAGCTTTGGCACCATTCTGGGGCATGGCACAGCCAGGATCAGAAATGACCTCTGTGAGGGATGAATGAGGGCCCAGTTGCAAACAAGCACTTGGAAAGCAACGACGTCAAGCTTTTTACCATGGTACGCCTCACTGATCCCTGGCGCAGGCACCAGGAAGGTTGACTTCTGGAACCCAAAACTGAGGATTTTGCTCCTGCTTTGGATCTTTCTAATTCTTGGAAATGTTGACTTCAAAGGGTAAGATATTTGTGCATGAGTTCTCAGTTGTCTCCTCCTCTTAGACTGAAGGAGAGGGGGTGGGGGTTCATTCACAGACATCTTCTGCCCCTCTATAGCTTAAGTAGGTGAAGAAGGGCAAAAGCTGGAGATTCTGGTGGCAATGATAAAACCTCTCATCCCAGTGAAATGGTAGAACATAGAGTGATGCGACCAAACATGGTCCCCCAAGAAATCACAGACCCTTTTAAAAGATCACAGATCACCCTAAAAGGAAGACGTATTCCACCATGAGGAAACACACGGGATACACAGAAACAAAATTTTAAAGGTAGGAAAGAGACAGTCTTATACAATACATCAGGAATGCATCTAACCTACTTCAAGTAATGAAAGCCACTACCTTTACTCTGACTCCCCATTAGTTGCCCAAAAAGACAATTGAGTTCACACAAGCAGCATTTCAGCCAGGCATGCAAATACAGGCATCAGGGTGTAGTTCAAAAAGATGGTGCATGCCTTTAAATAAACAGAGTGTATAGGTGGTCTCTAGGGGTTGCAGAGAAAATATCTCCCCCTTCCCTCGCTGCATGACCCTGCACCAGTAAAGGAGGAGCAGAGACAATACCCTTTCTGCACCATAAAGTCAGGAGAAGGAAGCAATCCTGCTGGCAACTCTAGAGCGCAATCTTCGGGCGCTGCGCCAGTATACCTAAGATCTTGTTGCATGACCAAGGAGCCCTGGTAAGTACTAAGGAGCAGGAGTTGAGAAAATGGGATGTTTCTGGGAACAAACCAAGTAACGCTGCAGTGACAAACCCAGAGAATGGTATCACTGCTATCTCCGACACCTCGGGTGAGGGTTTATCTAAACTTGGACTCTGCTACTTGCCTGTTGGACTCTATAAACATTGCTGTGTGCAACGAGGATGATGCCCTTGAAGCCCTTTGTAACGAATTGTCCATGATGAAAAGTCCACCATTGGCACTTGAAAAATGGTAAGAGTTATAAACCAAGGTGCGGTAGTTTCCTTGGACACTGCTTACTTGCTGCCTTTACGTTCAAGAAGTGAGACGCCTGTGTTGTACATGGAAAAACCACCATTTGTAAGATCCAGGACGACGGAGGCAAAGGCAGGTGCTACTGAGAGGCCCGCTAGATAAATGGGTACATCCTAGACTCCCATTATCCTCGGCAGGTGAGCCGCTGCCTACTGTACCACAGAGGAATGGAGTAACGTTTGAAGCTGGACATACTAAATCAACTCGATCCACTAGCGCCTACAAGACTATGAAAGCCCCAGTACGTAGGGGAGTGATTCGAGAAGGGGCCTTGATGAACGAGAATAATGCCGGGAGAAGTGGCCCGGCAAGCACCACTACCAGCTGGAGAGACTGGGAGCCTGTCCAGTATAACATGGAGCCGAATTGTCATAGTAAAGATGCGGTGGAAGCGTATAAGCCCCGGGTCTCAATCTATATGGCATCTAATTTGGAGGCCTTGGTGAAAATTGAGCAATTGAACCCTTCAGCGGCAGGTCCTTTTTAAAACCGTACAACCTTGCTATAGCTGTGGAGGCATATTCCTCGCCTATCCATGATTAGCAGTACAGATATGCTAGTAATTGAACTACCCAAATGGGACAGTTTTACAAACTAGGCATTGATTAAATGTGCATCCGCGGGGATAGTAGCATTACTATGTTCTTGTGATGTCCTATTAGCAAACCTGGGTTTTAACCTGTCTGTTAGTTATGAGCGGCCAGTTAAGAGGGCCAACTCCTATGTCGATCAGGATCAATCTCATATGCCCCTGATTGGTTAACCAGGTATCTCGGGGTATCAAGACCTGCCTCTCCCTTGTATGCCACAGGCCCAGGGAAATATGTGACAAAAGGTGTGGGGTCATATAAGCGACCACAAGGCCAAGCACTTGATCGGGGAGCGGGGTCGAATGAAATTATAACATCGCAAGTGGAAACACAAGGGTTTTTTGTAATCTGCTAAACACAGATGGATCTGCTTCATTGTTGGGAAGATTTGACGTGTACCTCTTGCAAGAAATTTGGCTTGATTCCACAATACACATAGAATTTGATGACCTCTACCAGATAATGGCCAACAAGGGAAAGCGGGCCGACCCTATGGGGATTTAATAAGTGGTGTAAGTCAAGGTATAGAATCCAGCTATATCGGCCTAACCACTAAGAGCAACGCAGTACAAGCAGTGGAATTGAATTGATATTTTATTTTTATTCGCTCGTACACAAGTGTTTCAGAGCGCCACAAGGCTATAGAGGGGAACAGGGGAGAACAACACAACAATCTTACTAGGCCCAGTGACATTGAGAACCCGCAAGTGCATGGGGAAGCGGGAGGGGAAAAGTGCATGGAAGGGGGGAGAAGTGGAAGGTGAGGGACAAAGGAGAAACAGATAAATAATACTAAATAAATAAATAATAAAGTCAAAAACAGTGGTAGCGCAGCCAGCAAGTGCTGGGTTTAAGGCAGCAGAGAGGGTAGGTCTGATAAGTGCAGGAAGAAAAAGGGGGGGCTGTATGGGTACAGATACAGGCACCAGTGGAAGGGGTGGCTGGGAGGCAGTGCGGGAGGGTGGCAGGGTGAGCAGGTACCGCCAGGTGCACAGTGCTAAGAGAGAACAGGTCAGCAGAGGAGTGGAGGAACAAAGGCAGAAGAAAAGAGGAAAGTCTTGAGGTGCTTCCGGAACTGGAGATGGTTCTCCTTAAGTTTTAGAGTAACAGGGAGGCTGTTCCAGAGGGAGGCCCCAGCTGAAGACAGAGATCTACCCCAAGCTAGTTTCTTTGAAAAACCACTGACCCTGAGGGAGTTAAAGTTAGAGCAGCGTAGAGCTCAAGAGGGGGGTTATTTGCGAAGGGATAGCTGAAGGTAATTTGCACCCAGGCCCCAGAAAGCCACGTGGACAATGCAGTGGGTTTTGAATTTAATCACTGCATCCACTGGGAGCCAATGAAGAGATTTCAGAGCTGGAGAGATACGATCCCAGGGCTTGAGGCCAAGGACAAGTCTCACAGTCCTGTGCTGGATTAGTTGCAGAGAGGACGGAGAGTAGAGGCAGGTAGATTTAGAAAGAGGCTGTTAAAAAGTATGCAAAGTTCGCCCCTCCTTTACATTCCATGCTACTAAACTTTTAATCTCCTCCCTTATCTTCTCTCGCCTCTTCTACTGCTCCTCCTTACTTTTTGGTCTACCTACTTCACATCTTGCCCCCCTCAAATCTATCTATCACTCTACCATCCGTACCCTCTGTCTCCTCTCGCCCCGAGACTCCATCACTGCTTCCCTATCCTCCATTGGCTGGCCCCCCTTTCCTTCTCAACTTAAATTTAATTTTCTCTGCCTAGTCTTTAAATCTCTCCATGATCTTGCTCCCCCTTATCTCTCTTCCTTTCTCTCTTTCTACGCTCCCTCTCGTTTCCTTCACTCCGCTGACCACTTCCTCCTCACTTGTGCCTCCTCCCGTTTCTGCTCCTTCCAACTCCTGACCCCCCCTCCACTGGAACTCCTTACCTCTATCAATACACTCTATTCCTACCTTTTCCTCTTTCCGCACGTCCCTTAAATCTCTCCTTCTCCATTCCCCATGATACCCCTCCCTTTTCTCGCTCCCCCTCTCCCACCCTTTCCCTCTTCCCCCTTAAGTCTCTCCCTCCATTTTCCCCCACCCCATCCTCACCCTCTCCCCTTCCTTTCCCTCCTCCTCCCTCGACCCTCCCTCTCTCTTCCACCTAGCTCTATTCCACTTCTCTCCCCTTTCCCTCTGTCTAATTGCCCTACATACTGTTTTGTTGACTGATTCAAGATTGTAATTTGCTTCTATTGTTACTGTTATTGTTATGTTAAATGTATCCTGTTGTTGTTAAATGTGCAGCGCTTTGGTGTAAAGCGCTATATAAGCCTAATAAATACAAATAAATACAAATACAAATACAATAGTCCAACCTAGAGAGAGCCAGAGCTTGGGAGACAGTGAGCTTCTGGGGGAAGGAGAGGAAAGGCAGAATACCTCTGAGGAGGTGCAGTAGGAAGTTTGACGTTTTAGAGACATCAGAGATGTGGGCAGAGAAGGAAAGTGTGGAGTCAAAGATGACCCCGAGGTTATTAGCCTCGTAGGTGGGGGTAGGAGGAGGGCCAAGGGAGGCCGGCCAGAGAGTGAGGGGAAAGGATGGTGAAGGTGTGCCGATGAGGAGGGATGGAGAAGAGAAGTGCTCCTGTGTGATTGTAAGCATGTATACACCCTCTCTGGATACTATTCACGATCTCCAGGGGGAATTGTTAATTGGGATCAGGGGCGCACATGATAGTCAATTAATAATTCTAGGGGGAGATCTGAATGCTCACTGTGTGGATCAAAATGAGGTCGCATTGTATCAAAATGTGTTTGAAAAAAGTGAAATGACACAGAAGGGTAGCAATAATATGGGCTTACAATGGGTGAATTTCCTAAAGGAACAAGACCTTACTTTATTGACTGGTCGAACCCGGGGTGACTGCCCGGGCCAGTGTATATGGGGGATGGGAAAATATAGATGTACACTGGATAGTTTTTTTGGCAACAATTCTTGTATGGTAAAGGTAGTTAAGTTGAAGGCAGTGCCTTACACCTATAGTGACCATGCCATCTTGGCCCTAACAATAAGAGGCCAACAGCCGGTTGGGAACCCTAGAGTTGGCCAGGGGCTGTATTCAAATCACTCCAGCAATTGTATACGGTGGACGGCGGGCCACATAAGTAAAGCAAATAGGGCTATCTCTCAACTTACACCTAGAGATATACTTAAGTTGGGTAGGACGACTGGTAATGAGATTGAGGAATGGCTGTGGGCTCTGTGAGAAACCTGAAGGTGTCTTCCTCACTAGCCCCCGATGATCTTTTAATCCAGGTGGCCAGGACACGTCCATCGCTATTGGATCCAGTTCCTGTGGGTGGACCAGTGAGGGAGGATCACATGAATAGGGGGTCCTCGGGGAGAGGAAGTGGGACACCGACGAGTGGTATCCCCCTTCTTCCAAAATCTTTTCCCCATCCTACCACGTAGGATACTCAGAAACACTCCCCCGCCCCTTTTCCGACATATCACGAAAGACAACCAGAGTCGTTTACCTGACATGTCGCAACACACGGGTCAGGCAAAGTAAGGCAATTGACCAGAATCACACACACCTGATGGCCCTTTCCCTTCCCCACAGGGATAAAAGATACATGGAGCACGAGAGCACACTACAAGCAAGGCAGACCGTACAACGAGACCGCTATCCCAGTACAGCAGTTTAGGAGGTGGAGAAAGACAGCGAGAACCGAAAGGGCGACAAGAACAGAATCGACCTTGCCCTTTTCGACCTAGACCCGCAAAGCCTCCCTGAAAGGAAGCGTAAGACCGCAAACAATAGCTAATGTGTGTTGCAGCAGATGCCAACAGTACACAGAGCCCTCCTACACCGATACCCAGGCCAGGAAGAGACGCCTGCTACCGTGGTACCGTCCTTGACTTCAGAGGCAAGAAAAACCAAGTGGTTCATCACAGCCGGTGAGTCGAGGGGAAAACCGATAAGAAACCCAACTGTGTTGAACGAAAGTTGTGAATGGCAAGTTGAGGGAAAATCAAAGAACTGTTAACTCCTACGGGGAAGACCAGTGGCAGAGGGGTCCAGCACCACGTGGGTGCTTACTTGAGAGACTCTGGTTAATTTCACCATTGTTCAAACTACCGATACCAGAAGACTTTGGACAAGCCACAAGGGAAAGGTCAAAGTGGTCATACAGAGGTCTAGCAAAATCCTTTGTACAGTCGAAAGTCTTTGACCGGCACGTAATTTGAAAGCTAAGGGACACCATCCCGCATAGTGAAAAGGGGAAGGAATATTGTGTTGGCAAGAGTGAACCAGACGGAGGGATGCTGACAAAAAGGGGCCAAGAATGAGGCCCCAATGAACATTATGGTAACAAGAGTGAACCCGACTGAGGTATGTCCACAGTGGGGTGTTCAAAAAGTCAATAAGACTTGTGAATGCAAGGATAGCCATAGTGAACCTGACGGAGGGAGGCTGGCATTCGAAAGGGGTCTGAGCCCTGAAGAGGGGGATCCAGGGGTGAGGAACCATCACCCTAGTGAAATCAGAAGGGACCTTTTGTTTATTACTTTGGAACATATCAGGCCCTCAGAAGTAAGAAACATAACCCACCAAAGGTCCTGATACTGTTAGGAACATTTGTGGATCTGAGCCCGGTACAGGGGGATCAAGGAGGTGAAAAACCATCACCCAACGTACATGCGGAAAGGAACTTCTTATTTGTTATTTTGAATACATCAGGTCCTCGAAGGCAAGAGACTTTTTTTAAGAGAAAAGAGACTTAATCATTGAAGGCCCTGATAGCTGATAACAGAACTGTTGTCTCATGTTGGGAAAGCTTGAGAGTGTGCTGTGCTCAGGAGTCCTGCCTTGACCGTGCTCAAAACGTGGGGAAGGGAGACCCCCGACTACCACATCCTGACGTATCATTTGTGAACACTTCTTTCTTTCTTGTGAACATTATCCCAGACCCTTTTTGTATCTAGTTGTAAGGTTTGGCAATAATTATATTTTTATTATAGGCCCTTTTATTTGACACCACTAGGACTGCTTATTATTATTTGATGATCGTAGCTTGCTCCCATCTTAGATTTAGGTTTAGATTAGGTGTTTTTCAACCTTGCATAAACAGTGTAATAAAAACCTTTGAACTGTGATAACTTGTGTCTGTCTTTACTGTTGCCAACATGAGTTCCTTACAGCTCTAACCACTGAAATTGTGCGGGACACGTAGGGCGCCACAGTAATTGCTGACAAGCATGCAAACATGTTTGATATAACCATTTGTGATGCAAAGAGGGCATTGAGAAAGAAATTACAAATTCTACGTAGAGCAGACTTCCCAGAATGCAAGGGACGCAGCAAGAGCAAGGCTATTAAGATCGAATATAGACGCTGGGTTAAGCATTGCCGGTTCTCGATTATGAATAGCCAATGGCAAATCATGATTGCGGTTTTGCAGAGTTGCAAGAGTAGAACTTAATGGAAGATTTTATCCCTTGCAAAAGGCGAAAGGGCACATAAACTTGTGAATCTTCTTAAGGAAAAAACTTGGCTAAGGCATATTAAGTAACGAGTAACCTCCCCCTACAAGCAGAGGTGCCCGTAAGTATGCCCCAGGGGCTGGCCATTGGTCCTCTTAGAGTACGAGATTGAGCTGATTACACAAAAATTATAGATCTCTAGGGCTCCGGAACCTAATGGCCTTGTGTCGTTCTAAAATTTGAACCAAGGTTGGGCCAAGATTCTATATACTTTCTTTGCGAGGGTCTGCCTGGACCAAGGGATACCTACTTCCTGGCAGCAGTCTGTCCTCATACCAGTCTATAAAAAGGGAGACATACTGGTTCCGGAAAATTATAGGTTATTATCCCTCTTGGATGTGACCGGGAAAATCTTCTCGTCCTTAGTCCTAAAGGCACTGCAGACATGGGTTGAGGAAAACCAGCTGCTGCAATTCACTCAGACGGGCTTCCAACCGGGCTGTGCCACTTCCCACAACATCAGAGTCGTGGATATATTGATAAGGTCTGCAGTTGGGTAGGGGGTCGGCTTTATACATCGTGTTTGTCGACTTACGGGCAGATTTCAAAGGGGTCAACCGGGAAAAACTATGGAGCAAGCTGAAGGAGTTGGGATGCCCTAGGTGGTTATTGGCGATCCTGAGAGGCCTGCACTCTAATACGGAGGCGTTTGAGGTTGGATGACGCTGGGACTACTACAGCATGGTTTGAGATTACCACTGCAGTCAAACAGGAATGTACCCTGGCTCCCCTAATTATTTAATTTGTATCTGACTAATCGACCCACACTCCTATCTAAGGCCGGAGGTTGCTGTCCAAAAATTAGGGCTAGTCCCCATACTGTGTATTTTATATGTGGATGATTTGGTTATGTTTAATCATACCATCCGTGGCGCAAGGGAAATGTTTCCAGAACTTATAGCGTTTGCCGCTGAGAACCCATTTTCAATCAACATGGAGAAAACAAAAGCTATGTTAATAGCCCCCAGGAAGGTGAATCAACCTTCCTTTGACACAGGAATGGGTACTTTGAACTACGTCGATAAATACGTGTACCTCGGGCTAGAAATTAGTGGCAAGGAGGATTATGCTTATATTATCGTGTCTAAAAAAGGAAAGGCCATGTGATTGATGCTATGATTGATACATTTGCTTGCAAGACAGATGGATAGAGGGGATAATTATGTTATCAAAACAACATTGCTGGCCGACAGTCTTATACGGGTTGGAGGCTCTAGATATGTATAATCTAAGCTGGCTAGATTGGCTGGAGGGTGCATTCTGGAGAAGGCTATTAAAACTTTTGCCGGTGGAATATCTTAGACTCTAGCTGGGGTTAGTCTCCCTTAAGGGACTATTGTTGATAAAAAAGAGACAAACTATACTTGAAAGCTAGCTCTAGGCCAAAATGTCAGTTATTACTGATTGCTGCAAGAGATAGGAGGACTGCTACAGGAAGAAATGGGGGGCGGGGAGTTCTCCATCCTGAATGAAGATTTTTTCAAACTGGTTTCCCAATTTTAGCCGTGGTTCACGAATGAAATCTTGAAAGCCACCTTCCGTAGAAGGGTCGAACAATGGGATTGGGTGAATAATGACTCGCACCTATCCACTCTTCGATCCTACAGGTATACAGTTAATGTTGTGCATCATTACTTGAAGACCCGAACCTACCTCCGACAGAGCTCCAGCCCGGCTGTTCGTAATATATTATTGAAACAGCAAATAAACCAGCTACCCCTCTTTGTGTTAACAGGTGCCTTTTTAGCAATACCGTTAGAGTCAAGGAATTGCCGTAAATACAAGGTCCCAGGCAAGATCGAAACCCCCCAAAATGTATTCACAGAATGTAAACACTTGGGGGCGGTTTATATGCATATATGGGGCAAATATGTACATAACCCAGACTCGATTAGAACAATGGCCTTCTGGAATGACTGCTTAAACTCAGAATCAGAGGGGGTACATGTTGATTTATATTGGATGTGGAGACAAATTGTGAAAGTATTACATCAGAAGGGACCACCAGCCAGTTAATTGGTTAGATGGGGAATAGCAACTTTGGTTTGGCGAATGGCCACTTAATGTGTAATTAATACGGTTGGTAGCCAATGTAGACATGGACATAGTAGCTCTAATGAAAATGTTTTTATTATTTTTATAAAGTTTTTTGTTATTAAAGTTGAATATTGAATTTCCTATATTGGCAAGTCCCCAGTGCCCACATTGCCCATACGTGGGCCGTATGTGATTTTTATCATGTGTATTTTTAACATGTGTACTTTAAATTGCATTGAACTGTTTCCGGCTGGGGCCTCCCTCCGGAACAGCCTTCCTGCCACTCTGAAACTTGAGGAGAACCATCTCCAGTTCCGGAAGCACCTCAAGACCTTCCTCTTTGCTTTTGCCTTTGCTCCTCCACTCCCCTGCTGATCTGTTCTGTTTCGTCATTGTGCACATGGTTACCCTCTGATTTCGGGCCCAGGTAACTGCTCACCCTGCCACGCACCCGCACTGCCTCCTGGCAACCCTTGAACTTGGGTCTGTATCTGTAAACCTACAGTTGCCCCCTTATCTGCACTTATCAGACACCCCCTGTCTGTTGCCTTAAACCTAGCACTTGCCACCTGCTGGCTGCACTACCACTGTTGTTATTTTTATTCCTTTTCTCAGCACTTTGCACTTCTCCCCCTGCCCCCCTGCACTTTACCCTTTCCCTCTCCCCTGCACTTGCACATTCTCAATGTCACTGGGCCTAGTAAGATCGTTGTTGTGTTCTCCCTTGTTCCCCTCCCTTTCCTCCTCATGCTCTGGAACACTTGTGTATGAGCACAATACAAATAAAATATCAATCAATATATTGTATTTATATTTAACAACAAGTTTAAATCTTCTTTTGTAAAAATTCTTTTAGAATCAAATACAAATAAACAAATAAATAAATAACTAAGATCATGCTGTGGGTGGGTGCTTGGTAGGAGGCGTAGGCACCATGACTCCACAGAGGCAAAAGAGCAAGCATCATTATGTGAAAACGTCACCACAGCTAGGGAGAAGAAACCTGCACAGGTGGTGGAGTGAGGTTGAGACTGGGGGGTGCTTGCTGTGGGTACCCAAACTCTCCTTCTTTGCATGGGCACACTACCCTGAGCTTCAATTTCAGAGCCACCTCATCTGAGCGGGGTGTGCCTAGCCTGAAAGGTATAGATGAAGTAAGTGGTGTCCGCCTTTGTGCAGTCTCTGCCTGGTAAGTGAAGATAGATGACCCTGGGATTAATGCTCAGGTACCAGCAGGTGTTTAAAGTGAAGTTGTAGTTTAACCTTGAGCGAGTGGGAGGAGTATGTGGCCTCACCTTTTCCCAACATAGCTGAGTGCCTTGTGGCAGAAAATGTTGCCAGAGAATGGGCATGAGGAGAACATAGCGGTGGAGACGAGGGGTACCATCAGTTGAGGCAATCTCTGAGAGGAGAGCTTAAAAAGAAAGGAAGGATTACTTTAGAGGGGAAGCAAAGAGGCCTGTGGTGAAGCGGATCCAGAGAACATTGCCCAGAGCTGCAACAAAAAATAAAAATAAGTCGGTGGCCAATCTTGCTCCATTCAGGTTTAAGGCCCAAACAGGAAATTCATATAAACAGTTGTGTTCTTGGCTCAGGACCCCAATCGGATTGTGTCTGGTGCTGAAAGCAGGCAGCCTGGTTCTGCCTGGTGTAAGTGACTTCAATCAAGCACTCCAACTAAGTCAATACCTAGTCTGGGTTGCCCAATGGGAGCCCTTATTCATATATTTTTATGTCAAGTTCTTAAATCTGGATTATAAACCCTTATATAACGCCCCTCTCTTTGAATCCCCCTGACCTCACTGAGCCAAGAAGTCGTTTTTTTTGTGCAAATTAAAAGGTTTATTGGAAAAAATTAAACAATATATATATATATATATCACATATATATATATTGTATATATATATATCACACTTTTATGAATAAATTAATATTTGATAGCACACTTATGAATATGAACAGTGATCAGTATTGGGTAATATTACAATAGCGACAACTCTTTAATCAGAAAGGAGTAGGAATAGGAAGGATAAAGTAGCAGAGAATACTTTTACGGTTCAAGGAAATGCAAGATGGGAAAGAATGCAGGCACAGAAATAAAACTCAATATGGATTCAAAAAGAGATAATATGATCACTTTTTCCCTTGTGACAACTCACTCCCCCCTATGCAATATGAAGAGATGGAAATGAGGGAACACAGGTTTTCAGGAATACAATCAAAAGCAGTTCAGTTCCCGTTTCCCCCCCCAGCAAGCTTAGAGAAACAGGGATGATTTTAAAACACAGACCAAATACTTTTAAATGTGATTGCAATGAAGTGAAAAAAATGCTAAAAATGATTTTTATTCCCTTTAGGAGATTCAGGGTAGGTGACAGCTACTTTGAATTAGTTCAGGTCAACACTAGCAATGATTCGTGAATGATTATCAGAGTGAAACGAATTTCAGCAATGGAAAGCAAGAAGCAGCTATTTTTACAAGTGGTGAAATTGAGCCAAATTTCAATTCGCAGCACTTTTCCTGAGTGCGTAAACCGCGATTAGAGAAAAAGGGGTTGGAAGGTTGTTTTAGGTTTGTCGGAAAGCTGAAGATCCTAGCTTTAAAATGACAGTTAAATCCCGCTTCTAGGACATACGGTTCAAAAGATACAGATGTTTTTGTGGAGGTAGATTTTCAGAAATGAAGTCAAGATTTCAGAATGACAGATGACACTTTTGCAGCTTTGAAATCACAGAATGGACACATGATTTCTATGTAGTTCTGGACAGGTTGAAATGGATTGAATAAGATTACTTTAAACTAAGAGATGGGTTCTGGACAGTTCTAGATACTCACTCCTAGTTTTGGAAGGGAATGGACCTGGTCACAGATCTGGTCAGGTTTGGACTGCGGTTCTCTCGCCACGGGACGGTCTCTGGCACTGGTTCTTCTCACAGTGGGGCCTCTGGTCTGCTATCGGCACTGCACAGCGGTCTGGTCTGGGTCTGCCGGGTTCTGGGTACAGCTCTGCTTTCTGGGTCTGGATATGGTTCTGGCACAGGGTTCTAGCCAGAATCAAACAGCTCGCCCTGCTGTTGAATAGTTTGGTTAGGTTGCTGGATTCTGGGGCCCCTGAAAAGAGTTCAGCTTTTGGGTTTGGCCCCTGCTTAAGGTTCTAGAGCTGGTTCTAGAGTCTTGGTTCTGGAGTCGGTCTGGAATCTGGAGTCTCAGGAGTCTGGAGTCTTTGTCTGGATATGGTCAGGCAGCGTGCTGCGCAGGAATCGATGAGTAGTGGAAAAATGAGTGTGTCTATCTGGGTCTCAGCAGTCTCTTTTTATGTCTTTTGAAAGTGGGTGGGAAGGCTGACTTTCTATGCCCAACCCACTGTGACCTGACTGGAGAACGGAATAGTGAGTCAGAATGAGTCATCAGGTGTCATCTTTATGGCTGAAGGAAAGGACACTCCCCTTTGTGTCCGTACAGCATATCTTCTTTTTCATAAAACACATATTTACAATACACACAACTTGTTAATATTACCTAAATTGCATGACAGATTGCTTAAGGTACAGTTCGCTTCAAGTCACATTTTTCTATGAGCTTGGGTTCAGTAATTACAACATTTTGCGCTTTTAGTTGGTTTTGCCATATTGGTTTTGCAACAAATCTTACACGGAGGTACACAACCTCTCTGGGCATATGACAGTAAGTTTTCATTTTTCTAGCATACACACTGTGTCTGCAATATTAATAATTACGGGGCTTGGCCTCAGAACATCCCACAGCGTCTAGCTTAGTCTCAAATTGTGAGCACATTTTTCATATTAAGAATCTCCAAATTGTACATTTTTGTCCGCTTGGTATAATTAGTTATCAGTATTCTCATAAAACATATATTTGCTTTTACTTGGGTACACCCATTGGTTTGTCCCCGCCCCTAGAAACTTGGCTTGACTCAGAGATCAGATGTCTTGCCTTCCCCCAGAGCAGTGTTGTTCAGGCACACACAAAGCAGCATATTCTATTCAATTGCAAGAGTCTATTGTTCCTTTCTCGAGGCTGCAGGGAAAATCTCCTCCCTATTAATCAACAGGACCATGTGATTTCCTGTGCTGTTGCTGAGAAGACTAGGTGTGAAGGCTTCCCGGGGACAGCCAGCCTTTGAAGTCTCAGCTAAGTCAGGTTACTGTTTAGCTCCTGAAATACAGGTCTCCTGTCAGAATTTAGATCGCCAGCGCCGGTCAGTGTCAAGCACCGGTATTGCACCCATTTTTAACAGCTGCCTTACCAGTAAGCAATCCTCAAAATATACTTTGTTCAAATATGGATGCACTTCTGTGGACCTCAGATTCATGTAGATTCTTGCGGGAGAATGATGTTGACCCCCCCAACAAAGAGGTGGGATCTTTTTAGTGGTTTTGTGAGACGTAATTTTAGCAATTTTTGACATCAATTAAACAGATTCTCAAACAGCTCTGGGTTGCTTTTGCCAATCAGTATTGCTATTTCCAAGTGGTTCCAGGCTACTGTGTGTGGAGCCCAATGGTGGTTTTAGGCAGTGACCACCTGTGCTCACTAATATAGGCAAAAGTGGGTGGCAGCCTATTGTTCCGGTTTTTACTGCACATTTTTGGCTGGATTTGAGCGAGCAGCATGCTTTCCAGTGGCCATTCTGATGTTTCTACGGCCAGCACCGCACATTACTGTTGTAGGGCTTGGAAGAGTGGGTTGAAACATCCCACAAGCCCCCCTATTGCAATGGCGTTGATTTTCCATCAATGGAACGCGCAAGACTGGGATGTTCGCCTCATCTTCTTCTGATTCCGCAGATGGCAAAGTTCAGCATCTTTTCCTCCATCAGGGTGGATCAATCGGTTCTACTCGCCGTTCCTGATGGGAGTATTGGGCGGTACTCCGGGCCCCTCTGATCTTTGCTCCTGGTCCCCGGGTCGTCCTCCTTGGTCAGTCTCCCTGGTTTATCTCTCTCTCTTCTCACCTAAGATGACAAAGCAAAAGCGGCAGAAACATATTCGTAGACATTTCCCCACCACTATTAATGTAATGGGGTGAACATATACATTTTATAAATCAGGAGACATTTGCATTCTTATCATTGTATTTTAGAGACTATATTTGGGATATTTTAGGGTTGGAAATGTATTAATCTGGAGCGGCCCCCTCTGGGATTGCAGAGGACTCCTCCAGTTGCTGCAGAGTGTGCCTGGGATAGCAACACTTTAGCTGATTAATGTGGACCCACTTATCTTCCCCCTCTGCCAAACTGCCTTTGGGGATGCGGATCTTGTAGGCGACTGGTGAGATCTTGTCTACAATTTCAAAAGGTCCCTTCCAGGTAGGCAGAAATTTCAGCTGTTTGGCCTGGTTTCTTTGGAAATTGTACAGATAAACCCGGTCTCCTACATCGTATTCCTTTCTGGTGGTCTTCAGGTCATAGTGGGTCTTCATGCTATCGACTGATCTTTCTAGATTTTGCTGAGCATAGGCAAAAGCATGTTGAAGGTGTTTCCTTAAATTCTCAACATACTCATGTGTTGTGGAGGCATTGATCAATGTTTGCTCTTGGGTCCTGTATAACAGATGCTGGGGAAGCACCATCCTGCGTCCAGTCATCAGCTCAAACGGTGACATTTCACTTGCAGATGAAGGGGTAGATCTGATGGCCATTAGGACAAGAGGTAAGCGAATATCCCAACTGGGCCCAGAATCTGCCACAAACATTTTCAAGATGCTCACAATAGTTTTGTTGTAACGTTCTACTGCACCAGAAGAGGCTAGCCGGTAAGCAATGTGTAGCTTACTTTTAACCCCCAGTATCTCCCACATCTTTGTCATTACTTCGCTGGTAAAATGGCTACCTCTGTCTGACTCAATCCTTTGGGGTAGTCCAAAACGCGAAAAGATGTGATTGATCATCAGGGCAGCTGCTGTTTCTGCCTTGCAGTTTGGGGCCGGGAGACATTCCACCCATTTAGTAAATAAGCGTGTCACTGTCAACATGTACTTATTCCCCCTAGAGGAGCGAATCACGGGCCCGATAAAGTCGACTTGTAAATCTGACCATGGCAGTGTCATCCCCCTCTTTTGGAGAGGCGCACAGTGCGTGAGGGATGTTGGCTGAAATTGTGCACACACAAGACACCCCTTCAAGTATTGGTCGATGTCCTGCGCCATGTGTGGCCAGTATGCAACCTCTCTTAAGATCTCAAGTGTTGTCTGAAACCCCCTATGACCGGCGGTGGCCGCATCATGGGCGTGACTTAACATCAGGCTTCGGAATGAGGTAGGAACCACCCACTGATCATGACCAGCTTGGGATTTCCTTACCTACAAACCGTCTTGGATTCGGAACATTTTTGGACATTTCATCAACACTCTGAGGTCCTCTTTCCCAACGTAATCGGTATCCGTCATGGGAAAGTTCTCAGGGTCCTCAATGTGTTGGTAAAACTTACAAATTATTGGATACCCCTTCTGAGCCGTAATCAAATCAGCATCTGGGGTCTCCTTACTCCATTGTGCATTTGAAAGATCATTGTGAGCATTTGTCTGGGACCTAGTGATAGCAGTGACCTGGATTTCCCCCAACAGGGACTCAATTTCTATTAGATCCCCTTGGATGGCCCCGGTTTTGGCCAGCTGATCAGCTAAGTCATTTCCAGTTTTGTCTGGTCCCTCTACTTTGGAATGACCCTTGATCTTTTTCCAGTAGATGGGCATCCCGTTCGAGGTGACCAGATCATCAATATTTTGGATTAACTTCCCATGTTTCAAGGGTTTGTTATTAGCACATAACATGCCTCTGGTTTTCCAATTAACCAGGTGCTTCACGAACCCGTTCCGTGCATAATCTGAATCTGTGATTATGACCAGTTCGTGGAGTTGATGTTGGACAGCAGTGAGGATGGGCTGATGCACAGCCATCAACTCTGCCACCTGACTACTTCGGGGACCAATCTTGTACCCAGCAGAGGTTTCTGGGGACTCATTCACCCATGCATTCCCTACGCCGGCCACAAGTTCTTTCTCCCCGTTGTTGTCAACATGGTATGAGCATCCATCCACATAGACAGTGGGCATTCCCTCACACTTGTCTTCTTCAAAGACTTTGTGTGGGGAATTAAGGTATGCCTCCATGTTGTCCTTGATTTTTAGACTTTCGTCCTCGAGACAGTTTTCTCTGGCACAATCATGCAAGTCAGCCAGACCTTGCGCGAGGGGACTCGTCTTGTTTTGGCCATATCTGACCTCCACAGGAAAGCCTTGCATTGAGAGAATCCAGGAAGTAATTCAGGAATTACTCACATTTCCGACCCGGATTCTGTCACTTTGGAGATATTGCAGAGGCTGGTGTGGAGTCTCCACTATGATGTGTTCCCCCTGGATAAACGGGCGGTAATTCTTCAATGCCCACACCGTTGCCAGGAGTGCCTTCTCACAATCGTTGAATTTTCCCTCCACAGAGGATAAAGTTTTACTCGCATAGGAGATTACTTTATTGACCTTGTCATGCTTTTGATATAATACTGCAGTCAAGCATGTATTAGAGAACCCTGTCTCCAAGAAAAACTCCTTGTTTCTGACAGGGTAAGCTAGGCACGGCGCTTGTGAGAGGCTTCTTTTGAGCTGTCTTACTGCCTCGGATTGTTCTGGACCCCATTCCCACCTGACCCCCCCCTTCAAGATATGAATCAGGGGTCCAGTGATCTCTGCGTAGCCCTCGATGAACTTTATACTGTAATTAGTCAGTCCAAGGAGGCTCCTTAGTTCCCGCAGAGTTGTGGAGTCTTTCAGTTTCTGAAGTGCTTCCACTTTCTTTTCCTGGGGACAGAGACCCTGAGAAGTAATCTCATGCCCCAAGAAATTAACACGGGTTCTACACCACTGTGCTTTCTGAAAGGAAAGTTTTGCTCCGGCGGCCCTCAACTGTGTCAGAACATAACGGATCTCTGCTATGTGTTCCTCCACAGATGAACTTTTGATGAGGACATCATCTATATAAGCCAGGTTACCCCTCGCACCCAGGTCGGGCATGGCCTTGTGTAGGAAAATGTTGAATTAATTGCCGGAGTTGAGGTATCCGAAGGGAGTCCGGGTCCATGAGTGTTAGGGAGAATTCTCTGTTTAGGCTGAATTTCTTAACCTAGTGAGTCCCCCAGCTGCTTTGCTGGATTTCTGGAGTTTGTTTTTTTCTCCTGCCAAGAGTGAGTCTCTTTTCTTCACACACTTGAACATGATTTGAGGGGTTACTTTGACTGTTAATGTGTTTTTATGGGCTATGGGGTCTTTTACTCCATAGGGTCTCATGTGTTTTTACTATGTGTGTTACACAGCACCCTCAGTGCAGTGACACAGGGGTGTCATAGTGACACCCCACCATAGACTCCATACCCTGGGACTGACTACTGTCTCCCAGGGCATGTAAAGTCACCATTGGCTTTACTAGTCCCAAATTATGAACAGAAACCAGTACAAACCATCATATTGTGGATGTACTGGTCGGGGTAATTCGATTGCCCCGGGGTCTGTTAGTCGACCGCGAATATATCTCTATGGGATTTTCCCATTGTTCGAGGCTACCAACTTTAATTATTTAATTCTCATAGCCTCGAACATACCGCTGGTTTATTTATTTAATATTAATTCGCCGGTTGGTATTTTTTGCCAGAACTCGATTCTAAAATGGCGTTTGTGTTCTCTTCTGTGACTCCAACCCAAGTCGAGCCCTTCGTTACACTTTTTGGCGGGATTCTCCACATAAACCTCCAAAAGTTGAGCCACTTTGTCTGGGTACCACACGAGGTGTGGGAGGGGGTTTAGGCACCCTGGACTGAGTTACCTTAGCATGTTTGATTGACAGCTAGGCTGAGTGAATGGGGGTGTGCTGCATAAAAGCAGGGCTTTTTGGACTGAAACTTTAGAAGTCGCCACAGGACCTGAGAATCTGATGAGGGAGAAGCGACTCACCACTTCCCGACGACAGAGAAGATCTCCCGGCTGGAGAGTCTTCCTCCCCTGACTGGTGGGCACAATCAGTTTACCTTCTTTTTCTCGCATCCCAGGACGTCTTGTGGTCGAAGTGCCTGTGCCAAGCACCCCGGCAACCGGATAGCCACTTACAACTGGTACGCGAATAAAACGACCGCTCCTTTTAACTGAGAACTCCGCGGCTGGTTTCTTCCCTGGCAGTGCAACGGACTCCTGTCTTCCTCCCCGTCGAGATCCTCTCTTCCCCCGGACGAAGCACCGACTTGCATTCGTTGCCAGGAACAACTGCCCCCGCTGGAGTATTCTCACCACTTTAAGGTACCTTGTCCGCCAGGCCTCCCTTTCTAAAGATTGCTACAAGGTAATAATAATCCCTTAACCTTCTGGACAGGGCTGGCCGCCTTGACCATCTAACTGGTCCCTTTCTTTTGGTTCAACTCTTTCTGAACTGATTTCGAGACTTTTGGGCACTTTGAACCGTGTGACCTTGGACACATTTTGACCGGAGCCTCTTAAAGTGGGTCCGGCCTTGTTAACTTTGACTT
Source organism: Ambystoma mexicanum (assembly GCF_040938575.1). Taxonomy (NCBI): domain Eukaryota; kingdom Metazoa; phylum Chordata; class Amphibia; order Caudata; family Ambystomatidae; genus Ambystoma; species Ambystoma mexicanum. The sequence continues at coordinate 1,135,613,446 of NC_090926.1, forward strand.
TACGGTTTTAACCTGCCTTCTTCTCCTACATTTTATTTTTTATTTTTTTTTATTTTATTTGATTGGCTGAAGGAATTCAACCTTACAAAAAGAGACTTTGTTACAACATAATTTAGATAATGACAAAAGGAAAATAACATATTGTTTACAGTTTTACATCAGTTGCATACAAGCATACAAAAATACAACAACCCCACTATTGTTATTATTATTATCATCATTAAAACACACAAAAGGGAAACACAGAAGAGCTAAAAGGGTTGTTTAAAACTAAAATTTCAGTTTGGACCCATGTGTGTAATTTCATAAAAAAGGATAACAAAGCACTTTGTATTTAGTAAAATACCTATTAAAAGGGGCCTAAACCGAAAAATGTATGGGGTTATCTTGTGACAAAAAATCATGTGGCAGAATTGTTTTTATGAATTGCGATAATGCAATGTGAATCGCAGTTCGATTGCTCGTGATTAGAATCGTCCATATTTCAAAGGACGATCGATCGCAAAATATTTGTAATAAATTGCGAAAGTAATGTTCTCGGAGCCCAGAAAGTGCAAAACATTCAACTACTAAATGAGATAGTGTTTCCACTTGCTTGCAGTTTTTACAAAATTGGCAGAAATGATGATTTTTTGGAATTAATCCACGCCTAGCTAAGATCTGGTTTGTTGGATGAAGATTCAACCGTAGTCTTAGCATTTCTGCACGAACATAATGTGGTGGACACTTTATAAGGTAATGGGCAATTTGTTTCAACTTTTTAGGGGGAAATAGGTTTAAATCAAAATCTACATAACTTGTACACAGTTGATGCGTCAAAATCCAATCATGCCAGTAGATTTTTTTCTTGGCTTTGTCAGGATTAGTAATTAACAAATCAATTGAAATATCAGCATCAACTAGCGAACTCAAGATGACTTTTACCCACTGTTTAGGGAATGCATCATGAGATGAGTAGAGATACATAGCTAGTGATCGCAAAATGTTCGTGTTATTAATTCCTAGCAAACATTTGCGGTAAAAGTTACACAGCTTCCATAGGACCAAAGCAGAGAGTGAGATCAAACCTAATTCGTACCTTAGTAAACAAATCGGAGTACACAACAGTAAGTAGAACACTGCTTTCCAAAATGTACCTTCAAGGTGATCCCAAAATGTTCTGGGCTGTGGTATGAAGGTCTCAGCTCCGTATGAAAGAATGGGGACAACTTTTTGGTTGTAAAAGGTGACAACATGAGTAGATGTGAATTTTCCATATTTATGCAGTATTATCCTTGCTTGTGATGTTAAAGTCATAGTTTTTGCCCTTAATGTGTCTGCATAAATTAAATTTTTTTACCATTGAAAATTAGACATTGTTGTGTTCTTTCTTTTTTGACAGGTAACTATCTGCGTTTTACTCACGTTGATAGTCAGATTGTTAATACCAACATACTCATCTAATTTGTTTAGTAGTTCTTGCAGTCCTTTTGGGGTTTGTGAAATTAAGACTAAATCATCGGCATCCAAAAGCCATGTGATTTTTTGGGACCCTAACTTGGGGACATCAGAGAGTACTTCCTCAAAGGAGATTCCTATGTCTAATAGGAAAAGATTAAATAATGTTGACGCTAAAATGCACCCTTGTTTTAGGCCTCTCAGCGTCTCAATTTTCGCAGATAATAAACCCTCAAGAGATAGTCTGACTTGCATAGTTGTGTTTGAATGAAGCTTTTTGATTATGGTTAGTACTGATGATGGGCAGCCATAATTTTGCAGTTTCTGAAAAAGCAACATTCTATCCACCGAAGCAAACGCTAAATGAAAGTCTACAAATGCCATATATAGTGGTTGATTAATCTTGGCGTATTTCGACTTTAGCATGTTTAGCGTGATTAAGTTTATCGAGGTCCCTAAGCCCCGCCACAAAACCAGATTGAAACGGGTCTCGTTTAAGATCAGCTGACGTCCATCTGTTCAGTTCTTGTAATATAATGCGACAATATAATTTTCCAGAGGCATCTAATAAGGCGATGGGTCTGTAATTCTCAGGTAGACTCCGGTCTCCTTTTTTGTGGATAGGAACAATTAGGGAGTGTTTCCACGAGACAGGAATCTCTTGCGTGTCATTTATATGCTCAAAAATCTGATACAAAATCGATGTCCACAACTCAGGATGCTGTTTGAAAATTTTATTGGATAGGCCGCCTGGACCCGGAGCTCTGGAATTACTTATTTTGTTAATAAAATATAATATATCGGACTTAGAGATGTCAATGTGAAATGGTTTATAAGGAAGTGTCCTAGAATATTGCATAGAGTTCGGTGGAAGAGCATTAATTTTGGAAAAGTGATTAACCCAACTCGCTTCTGGGACACTCTGAATTTGGGACATCACCTGCACCGGAGATATTGCATCCGTTAAAACTTTCCAGATTTGAGCCGAGTTCCTATCTCGAGTGATTTTAACATCAGCTCTCCATCACGCTGGAAAAGTTTACTACGATGATGGCGCCGCCAATTTCTGTATGCAGTTTTAACTTTGTTTAGTGTTTCATATCTAATGCTCAGAGGGAGCTTTAACGCATTCCTTTTTTGAAGTCGAAATTCTGTTTTTTTATTTTGCACTTCTGTGTCAAATCGATGAGTGCGCCTAGGGGCCAGAGTTTTATGAGCTCTGTTGTCTTGAAAATATTGCATCAGATCATAGTAGGGAGTATCTATGGAAGCTGGAGCATTCCGCGAGTGGCAAAAGGCAACTCGCAAAGAGTTGTCGAAGTGACTAATACTGGTTTCATTCCAATATAGGCGATTTAACTGGTTTGATACGGACATTTCACTGGAGATCACCATGGAGTTATATTTAGTATGGGCAACAGTGGACAACCATTTGATAGAGAGAATGCAATGGTCGCTGTTTGCATTTGAGTCAATGTTAAAGGCTTGGATTTTAGAGAACAATCTATCATCTGTGTAAATATAATCAATTGTGGCTTTTAAGGAACTCTGTTGCCACGTATGATCAAGCACACCAATGTCTAGTCTGCTCCCATTCAGCATACAAAACCCTCTATTTGACATAAGTTTTTCCCACATTCTTTGTCTCGAATTTTTCAACACATACTTTTCTTGTAGGCAGTGCAGATTGAGATCACCGGCAACAATAGTATGCTGAATATTCGGAACTAATACAATAAAGTCCAGCATGGTGGATAAATCCGTCAAAAACCTCAGATTTTCAATGCCTTTGGGATTCCAGTATAAGTTTACTATCGCGTACAAGATTTTCTCAATTGCTATGACCGTTAATTGGGCAAAAGAATTTGGAGAATATGTATATATTATGCTGGTGTTCGCGGTCAATTTGGAACCCGTCAAGAGGCCAGACATCGGCCGACCTTTCTCTCCCTTCATTGCTGGCAAGAAATGTATGCTGTGATTTTCCCAGGAGGGAGCATACATAAGCCAGGTTTCTTGTAAAAGAATCACATCATAGTTAATGAAGGGATCTTGCGTGTTATTAAGTAGGTGGCGGAAACCCCACGTATTCCATGAGGCAAGACTGATGGATCGTTCATTTTTAACCTTGTACGGAAGTTAACTTCTGGAGTCACAATTACAATGGCATTTGGAGGGAACATTTGTCACTGTTTTAGCTTCTCTGTCACTCATAGGGTTCATGATCTCCTTCAAGGCAGATTCAATCTAGGCATCTGCGCTACAGGGTCCCTCAGATGGATTTGTAGGGCCCAATAAAAGAATGAAACCTAGCGCTAATAGTTGATCTTTGGCTTCCCATATGAGATTCCTAATAACTCGGGATGTCAGCCATATACACGCCGTGCTCACTAAGTTATCATTAAAGAACTCCACCTGAGCTATGTCTGCTGACCCAATGTCTTGTAAGAGTGGTATATCAGAAAACACCTCTAAAATGCCATGACGATTGAATACATATTGAGGGTGCGGCGCTGGCCGACAGCCTAGCACTAAGGCAACATGATTCTCTTTGTTCGCTTTCGTTTTCAAGATGGACTTTGTGGCAGGATTCTTAGGAGGAACTGAGACCAAAGAGGGCTCCGAATTAAGTGGCACTGGGCGTATCGCTTTTAGGAAGGTGGCAATTTCTGTATTGTGACTAGGCGATGGGGGTGAAGAAACTACCGGTATCTTCTCATGGCTGCTCTTAAAAGTGACCGAGCGTCTAGGCACAAGGGACTGGGTTGTAGGAGTTTTGCACTTGCCTAAATCAAGTGTTGGGGCTTTGAGTGTCGGTTGAGATACAAATGCACTCATATAAGCGTCAACTTCCTTTCTGATTTCTTCTCTTCGGATTGCCAGCAAATCTTGCTCATAGTCATCAGATGTGTTGGATTGGGAAGTTATCGTTAGACTCTTTTTGGAGCTTTTGGAAGTTCGGTTAACAGTTTCTCTCAGGGCAGTCTTCTGCGGTTTGCTACTGACCACCCTCTCGGGTAGTTGGGTCTCGGAACAATCATCCTGCATGCCAATGTTTTTGTAATATTGGGCTGCTTGAACTAAAAGGTCTAAAGGAGCATAGGGAGTAGCTGCTGTGATATTTCTGTTAGCACAGTTAAGCTTCAGTTTCCGCATTTGGTTCAACTGAGTGTACTTTTTTGTGATGGCATTGGAAGTTAACTGGCTATGCTTTTTAGCGAGGGTGAGCATGTCAAAAAAAGGTTTGAAGCTTGGTGGAGCAATTATTTCCGATTGCTTAACATTTTTGGATTTTTTACAAGCAACCACGGCCTTTTTTTTTTGTTTGGTGTTATCACCAGAGTCAGATTTGGTTTCTGCCAAAGCGTGATTTTTACAGAAAATTGAATAGGGCACTTGAGTAGTAGCATTGTTGGTAGAACCAACTGGACACTGATTATTATATGGCATAATTTCTCTAATAATTTGACCAATATACGGAAGGGAGCACAAAATGCCTGAGTTATCTACAGTAATTGGTGACATTTGACTCTCAGCATGTTGGTGCAAGATTGAATTTTCGACCGCAATTGGTAATACATTGGCAAGAGCAGGATTCGGAGCCAGGGTTAAGTCGATCATAGGTGCAGGTTTGATAGGTGATACGCACTGATCGACAGTCGTCTTTAAAGGTATAGGTATTTGATTTGTAAGAAACGGAGACTTTGCCCAAAGTATTTCTTGCTTCGCCTGCCAGGCTAAAACAGATAATAATTGAGAACTTTGAACGTCCAGTTTAGTGTTCAAGGTATTAAACAATGTAGTGATTGTTTGCATAGTTAAGTTCATTGCTCCCAACGTTAATTCAACTACCTTAGAAACATTTTGTGGCAACTGCGGTTTCTCTGCCGGAGAGCATTTACGCGGAGTCGGATGTAAAAAGGAAGATGTTAAATTGGATTTTGTGCATCCTCCATTCGAGTACAGCTTTGGCGAGAAGGACAGATTGCCAAGAGTTTGTTGCAACAAAAAATCAGAATCAGAAGAAGGCAAATCAATCACCGCTACATCTTCAGGATTTCTCACTGACGATGAGCTGTGTTTGTTTTCGGAGTTTGGAGCCATTGAGTCCCCTCTTAACACTGTGCTGTCAGATAGAGATACATGCACTGTCGTACAACACTCTTGATTATTTATAACTATAGGCAGAGCAACCTGAGAATTTTCTTTAGTAATCTGCACAGTTGGATTTTGTGTCGCACAATCCGGGTAAAATGAGCGTATATCCTGTGAACTTACAGATTGTTTCTTAAGGTCAGTGGCGTGAGATGTAATACGCTTTTTTGATTTCAGGGTAGGCTGCGCTTTAGCTCCTAAGCAACGGATTAGAAGCAACGGATTCCTTGAGGAGTCGATACACAAGGAACTGCCTTCACTTGCATGTTGCTTGAGTTCAGGTTCATATTCGTTGTGAGCAAAGAAGGCATTCCAGTGCGTAAGGTGTATAAATTTCGTTTCATGATGCCTCCAGGAAGCAAAGGTCACAGACACTTCACCAGTGAATGTCAAAACCAAGAGACTCTGTCACGACTACCACTGCGAAGCACCAAGATCTCAAAAATGTCTAAGCAAATAAATGGGTAAACAAGAAAGGACAACTAGCGGTTTATCCCCGGAATTCGCTTTGCTTGCGCCGCCGCGGCGAAGCGGCAGAACGGGACTTTACGGGACTTCGCGCGCGAGTCCTCTTATATAGGCACGCCCACAGAGGGAGATACAGAGCCTACAAGTAAGTAAACACAGAGTTAATATGAGTAAAATAAATATAGTCCCTTAGATGCTGGGTGTTGAATCTTCAAAAGTGCTTCACCTTATGGTTGTTTGAGTCCGTAATGGTCCGTAGTAATAACGGCGATCCAAAGCAAATGTCAGTTGCAGGAAAGCAGCACAAAGCAGCGGGCAAAGCGGGACTCCTACTGTGTTCTTCTGAAAGTGTTGGGATCTGTTTCTAACTTTGCTCTGCCATTCTCTCCCTTGTAAACCGATTGATTAGAGTGCCATCTTCGTTAAGCGCTCACCGCTGTCTGAAAATAAGTGTTGCTTTACTTAAGACTTGTCTAACTAATCGTTGAAGGGAGTGTATATCTTTTAGTGACCGTGTTTTTGAACTGCTTAATATTAGTGACTGTGTATTTTATTAGATGTGGTTTTAAATAAATACTTATATCTCTTTTACACCAAGCTCTGGTCAGTGTTTGCTTGTTCTACTGTGTTCTTTTGACCTATTGTGAATACTCTGTATACTGCCTAACTCTTCTTGAGGGAAGTCTGACTGCTCAGCCACAGCTACCAAGTGAATCTGTGTGGTACAGACTGCTACCAAGTGGGTTTACTGCCAAACACCTGTAGTCTTAAATCTTTTGCAGTGGTCCCAGAGGGAACTGCACAGGTTTCTGCTAACACTGGTGTACAGCGGTGGGATTTGTATTGAGTATACACTTTAGAGTGCTTTTTGAATACTTTAGGACAACTAACCACAAAGCTTAGCACTAAAAAGCTGATTTTCTAACTATGTCTGCTATGGAGAGTTATACCCTAGAATCATTGTCTGCCAAAACTGCTGATTGCTTAAAAGTATTGGGTAGACATAAGAATCTCTCTGAGAAGGGCAAGAAAATGGAACTTATAGGAAGATTGTTAGAAAACCAATGTCTGGGTGGTACAGAGGAATCTACCCTCCCAGCAAATGTAGAAAAAGTGATGGTATTGATCTGAATCAAAGCCTTGATAATGAGTCAGAAGAGGAAAGTGAACCTAATGAAGTTAGCCACTCTGAGCCTCTGTCTGCCTTACCTACTGTACCTACTGGGCTTATACCAGGTCCTAAATGTAACCCTGCTTATTTTGAACTTGAAAAACTGAAGCTTGAATTAGAGTACAAACGTTTTATTGCTCAATCTGAAATAAACCAAGAGCTAGAGTTCAAAAGAATGAATGCCCAGGCTGAGCAGAAGCAAGCTGAGTTAAGACTCAGGGAAATAGAGCTTAATCATGAACTAGAAATGAAGAAGTTGTCTGTGGAAAATGCTTCTCTCTCCTCTGGTTCCTCTAGGAGTTCCAGTCCCAAAAGACCCTGGATGCCTAAGGAATTAGTGGGTATGTATGAACCTAAGTTGGATGTGTTGGATTGGTTAAACATGTTTGAGTATAATCATGGGCTCCAGGACATCACAGGGAATGAGTTACTTCCCTGGTTGTTCTCTAGGCTTCCCTCAGTTGCAACTGATGTGGTAACGGAGTTGGGGGAGGTGGATAAGAAGGATTATGAATGTGTGAAACTAGCTTTGATAGCTATATTTGAGAAGACCCCTTCCCAGTACCTTAAGAGGTTTAGGACCCTCAAAAAGCATGATGGTACCCCTTGGGCTACCTGGGTGAGTGAGTCTTTGAAAAACTTAGAGGGATGGATTACGGGTTATAAGGTGAACACTTATGAGGGAATGAGAAATCTTGTTATGTTGGAGTTAATTTATGATGCCTGCTCTCCTGAGCTCAGACAGCACTTGGCTGATTCAAAGGAATTAAATTCCAGGAAGCTAGCTAAGGCTGCTGACTTGTGGGTTGCCAACAGGGCCACTCACAAGAATTCAGGGGTCACTCAGAAAAAGGATGAGGGAAAGCAGCCACAAAAGGGGAACCAAGAGATTTCTAATACCTCCCAAACCAAAGAGGGCCCCAAACAACAAAATAACCAGGGTAAGCCCAAGGGTAAACCACAACAGGCTAGTGTACCTTCTGGTCACAAACCAGAAGGAGGTCAGGCCAAGCCACCCTTCCAGAGAGCATTTGGAACATGTTATCTCTGTGGGGCAACTGACCACATCAAAGGAGATCCCAGATGTAAGGGTAAACCTACAGGGATCAGCACAGTCTCCTTAGCCTTCACCCCTGAGGAGGTAGTCCAAATGGCTAGTGCGCACTTTGAAGTCTTTGCTGAAGAACCTTTGGGTCTTCAAGCAAGTGTAACAGTAGATTCCATGGGTCTGGTTAATGAGAATAGGAGTGTGTACAACTCCATACCAGAAAACTCTAAAGTTTATTATATGGACAGTGTTCTTGTCAATGGCCAGGATACTCCTGCCAGGCGAGACTCTGGGGCCAGCAGAACAGTAGAGGATGAAAGCTTTTTCAGGCCTGAGGATGTAGCTAAGGCACCCAAAGGTCCCACTAAGATGTCTGGAGGCCCTGTCCAAACGGTTCCAATTCTACCAGCCCTCATTCAGTGTAATGACATGACCGTGTTGATTCCTGTCAGTGTTTAGACTGAGGTGCCTGGGAGAGTCCTGTTGGGGAATGATCTAAGAACTCTAGGAGTAGTATCCAGTACCCCCAGGCCTCCCAGTATGGAGACCCAGAACCAAACCAAATTGGCTAGAGAGGCCACCTTAAAGAGCCACTCTAACCCTGTGGGAACCTCTACTGAGAACCCCACTACAAGCCCTGGTGTTGGTAGGTTGACCTCTGACCCAGGCAAATTTCAGGCTAACATGTTAGGGAAATGGGAGCCCCAACCAAGCTCCATCATTGTTCCCCCAGTTATAGAGTCTGTGACCCCCCCCCTGCTTCTGAGGAAGAGGTGGATAGACCTACTGGAACCCTAACTAGGCCTAAGAGAACTGGTAATTCTCAGTGCTGGTGGAAAACCAGAAAAGTCTAAGGCCAAAAACCTTCAGACTGTTGGACCTTCCACAGAAGATTCCAACCTAGGTCAGGGTGTCACCACCAAAATGCTGATGGTCTCTCTAGGATGTATGTCATCGACTAGAGGTATGAGATTCATCCAGGAGTGGATTAAATCCTCCTGTCACTTAGTCTGGGGGGGCGAGTGTTAGGGAGAATTCTCTGTTTAGGCTGAATTTCCTAACCTAATGAGTCCCCCAGCAGCTTTGCTGGATTTCTGGAGTTTGTTTTTTTCTCCTGCCAAGAGTGAGTCTCTTTTCTTCACACTCTTGGACATGATTTGAGTGGTTCCTTTGACTGTTAATGTGTTTTATGGGCTATGGGGTCTTTTACTCCATAGGGTCTCATGTGTTTTTACTATGTTTGTTACACAGCACCCTCAGTGCAGTGACACAGGGGTGTCATAGTGACACCGCACCATAGACTCCATACCCTGGGACTGACTACTGTCTCTCAGGACATGTAAAGTCACCATTGGCTTTACTAGTCCCAAATTATGAACAGAAACGAGTACAAACCATCATATTGTGGATGTACTGGTCGGGGCAATTCGATTGCCCCAGGGTCTGTTAGTCGAGGGGGCACGTCTCCGTCCCCCCTGATCGAGTTTTAGCTGGTGGCAGTGGATACTACCTTTTATAATCGACCGCAAATATATCTCTATGGAATTTTCCCATTGTTCGAGGCTACCAACTTTAATCATTTTAATTCTCATAGCCTCGAACATACCGCCGTTTATTTATTTAATATTAATTCGCCGTTTGGTATTTTTTGCCAGAACTCGATTCTAAAATGGCGTTTGTGTTCTCTTCTGTGACTCCAACCCAAGTCGAGCCCTTTGGTTCCACTTTTTGGCGGGCTTCTGCACAGAAGCCTCCAAAAGTGGTGCCACTCTGTCTGGGTACCACAGAGGGTGTGGGAGGGGGTTTAGGCACCCTGGACTGAGTTACCTTGGTAACTCAAGTCGCACTCTTGTGTGATTGGCCCAAGTGGTGAGCCGGCCGGCTCACCACTTAGCATGTATGAGTGACAGCTAGGCTGTTGAATGGGGGTTTTTCTGCATAAAAGCAGGGCTTTTGGGACTGGAACTTCAGAAGTCGCCACAGGACATAAGAAATCCAAAGAGGGGAGAAGCTGAGCCATCTGCAACGACGACACCACCTGTGGAGACCTGCTGCAATGACCTTACCACTTTCCCAACGACAAGAGAAGATCTTCTGCTGTAAGAGTCTTCTCCCTTTGAGCTGGTGGGGACAACCAGTTCGCCATTCGCCTTCCAGGATGTCCCTTGGTCGAATTGCCCATGCCAAGCACCCCGGCGGCTGGATAGCCAAGCTTCACCACTGTGACCGCGAATAAAAGGAACGCACCTTTTAACTGAATGAACTCCGCGGCTGGTCTCTTCCCTGGGCAGTGCAACAACTCCAAGTTTCCTCCACGACAAGATCTTCTCCTTCCCTGGTTGACACCACGAACTGCACCCGCTGCCAGGAACAACTGCCACCGCTGGAGCTTCGTCACTCTTTAAGGTACTGTGTTCCACCTGGCCTCCCTTTCTGCGGATTTCTAAAGGTGACCCTTAAATCCTTGGCTTTCCAACTGGGTTGGCCCCCAGACCTTCTAACTTTATCTTTCGCATCAAACCAACCTCCTTTGAACATTTCTGCAAAGACTTGAGTGCTTTTTAAACTGTGTGATCTTGGGCACATTTCGCCTTGCTCCATTTAAAGTGGGCCTGCCCTATGAACTTTGGCTCTACAGTAGACTCTGCCTTCACTAACTTGCTGTGGTCTTAGAAAAGTGTTGGGAACTGTTTTATTTTCATGACCTGCCTTTTTCTCTCCCTTTAACTTAATTATTGGAGTGCCATCTAAGTTACGCGCTCACATCTGTTTTTACAAATAGTGGTGTTTTGACCTAGACTTGTCTAATAATTATTAAGGGAGGTGTGTATACTTTATCTGACTGTGTTTGAACTTGCTTTGATTTAGAATGCTAAGTGTATTTCCTAAAGTGTGTGGGTTTTACTGCTTATTCCTGTAGTCTTAATCCTCTTGCAGTGTTCCCCAAGGGAACTGCACAGGATTCTGCCTAACAGAGAGGCATTGGTGGTGCTGGTGAAGCAGCGGCACAGAGGCCAAGAAAAGCAGCAGGGAGCTGTTCGTGTGCCACACAAAAACGGTTCATGGGAGTGCGGCCCGGGAGTTGTGGTTCATGGAACCGAACGAACACTAAAAGGAGAGCCGTGCAGGAAGACAGCCCCTTCTGCTGATGTTCAAAGTGCTCGTTCTCCTGGGGTGAGAAGCCAACCCAGGAGTACCTAAGGGGCAGGAGGTGGAGCACTGAGGCAGAGAACAGAAGGCCAAGAGATCTGTGAAGCGGCAACTTCCGAAGAAGCAACCAGTGAGTTTCTATGAGAAAGGAAACGCGTTATGCAAGTGTTTGAACTTATGCAGAGGATTACTTTGAAATGTTCACGTGCATGATAAAACAATTTCTTTTATTGTGTATTTTAAATGAATTATTGTATGTATCTTTTTTATTGTGTTTGTTAAAGGTTACTTGTTAACCAAATAACAATAAAAAAAAAGATAAAACACGTTTTCGATGGTCTCTGATCAGACTCCTCATTAACTATTGAACAATTAAGAATACTTTGTAACGGAGAGTCGCGTGTACATGAAAGCATGTATTTTCTAAAGTATCCTGCTGGGCATATTACAAAGGTAATGTACAAAGAACTATAACAACGAGATGAACAGAATGAAACCTTTAACAATTATTGAGTTCCGAACGGAATTAACAGTTTAACAAACATATGTTCATACTTATTGAATAGCGAACTGAAAGAAAACATAATAAATAAACAGAAATGTTACGTTTGAAGAATACAAATGAATCAAGCTTTAAAATTCCCATGTGTCAAGCACAAAAGTGAAATTCACCTTTAAATACAAGTACATTTCAAATAAAATACAAGTACATTTCAAATATGCTGAATCTACAAGTCCATAAAGTTTGAACCAAAGAAACCAATGCACATTGAACATTAAAGTGAATAAAACGGTGAACCCAATGTATATGGAACTCCAAGGAGAATGGAACCTTTGGAAATGAACTGGAGAAATTGTTCATTTGAGAGGGAGAAATTGTAAATAATAAAATGTACTTGGAAATATGAATCAGCTGCAACTTTCAGTCAAGACATCCCTGCATATACAGGGGGCGCAAGTGTGGCGCAGAACTTTAAGAAAAGTGAAAAATACCATTATAACTTTGAAAGTGAATCTTGGGGAAGGGAACCCTGATGTTTAATCTACTGATTGACTTGAGGATGGAGTCTCAAAATATGTTGTGTTTGGAACAGTGTTGATGAACTTGGAGAAGGGAACCCAGAGTATTGATTAGCTCTAAATCACCCTGAACTCAAGGCAATCCTGAAACTTATGTTGGAACTGCTTTAGACTTGGGGAAGGGGGCTGAAAGGAAGCTGCAAGCTGGACAGAGCTTTGAATTTTGTGTTGAACACTATTTTGTTGGTTGCTGACATTCCTACACATTGTATATATTAGTTGTGAGGTCAAGTCTAGCTTTTGGACACAGACAGATTCCTAAGTTGAACTCTTTGACTTTCCTTCATTTTGTTTTGGTAGGGAAATCCCAGCATAGTATCGGCCAAGATAGGCATTTTTACGTCCTGATTTTAAAGTTAATAAAGTTTTTCTTATAAAAGCAAACATGCCAATTCTGTTAACTAGGTGCTTTTATTAGATAATGTGAAGCACAGTATCTTGAGACCCCCAACACATCCACGATCTCAGGTTCAACTGTTATAACTCAAGCAACAACAAACTCTCCAAGATTCAGTGTTCCAATTAGAGCATCATGTCGCATGCTCATTCTAGAATGAACATGGCAAAGCAAAGCATAAAACAAGAGTCATTTATAGAACACAACCCCCTCCCCTATTTTACAAAAAAAATATATATTTCATGAACCCACATATTTACAAATGTATCACTTTAAAAGGGCACGAAACACGTTATCTCTTAATTTTTGCAACTCTGGACATGTTCCAGATTTGCCCACTTTCCAACCCCACAGCATTTCTAAAAACCCACACAACTTTAACAGGGTCCGTATACAGGGGCTCTCCTTTCTTCGAGAGCACAGCCTTTCTTATCCGAACCCAGTCTCCAACTTTAACCACCGTTCTCTTTTTAGGATTTCTCTCATTGACTTTTTCCACCCATTTTCCTTTACGTACATCCATTCTCTTTTTTACATCTTCCACAACTACATCCGTCTCTCTTCCCTTGCCCAGCCGAGCTGGAGCCACCACTGTATTAGCTTTCCTGCCCCTCATGAGTTCAAAGGGGCTCACACCTGTCTCAGAACCAGGAGCCATCCGCAACGCATACAACCTTTCCCATTACAGCTACTCTTTTATCTAAACCACATGCGTTCGCTCCACGGATAGCTTCCATAATACACCTATTGACCCTTTCGACCATACCATTTCCTTGTGGATAATACAAAGGCGCCCTTTTGTGCCCTATCCCACATTTAACCAGATAATCTCTGAGCAACTTTCCAGTGAATTGGGGACCAATATCTGTGAGAATACTACTAGGTAGACCCTCCCTTTCAAGTACATTTTCAAGAAATTCTATAATGCGTTGACATGTAACTTCTCTCATGATCTTGAACTCTGTCCATCTTGAGAATTTGTCAACTAGGGCAAGAATGAACTTTCCTCTTCCCATCCCCATGTCAACCGGACCTAAAACACCCATTGCTAAATCTTGCCACACTCCCTCAGGTATACTTGTCTTTCCCATGGGTTGAGACATCGCCATGAAATTTTTTCAAGATCTAATACAATCTGTACATGCACCAACCACTTTTTCAATTTTGCGGTCAATACCAGGCCACCAGTAATCCGCTTTTATCACTTCTTTCGTTTTACATACCCCTATATGCCCTTGATTAGCCGATTTTATCAGCTTTTCCCTCAGGCACCCAGGAACTACCAATCTGTCCCATCGGAACAATAGCCCCCCTTTCAGTGACAATTCAATTCTTACCTCCCATAATGACCTTTCCTCCCCGGAAAGTAATCTTTTCTCCGGCCACCCATTTTCTACAAACATCACTATGCGTTTCCACATTTCATCTGATTCTAACACCCAAATCCATTCTTGCTTTTGTACGATACCCTCTGCAGTTACAAAAACCATTTCACTCTCACCACACACATTATTGCTGCCCTCACTTGCCCCATCCTCCAGTTTCACCCTAGAGGCATGGTCTGCTTGCACGTTTTCTTTCCCTGCAACCACTTCTATATAGAACTTGTGGCATTGTAGTCTTGTGACCCAACCGGCAACCCTCCTTGATACCTTGTCAAGGCCTTTATTTACAAAAATTGCCTTGAGAGGCTTATGATCTGTTCTCAAAGTAAAATCCTGACCCCACATAAAATTCTCCATTTTCTCAATGCCCCAATAGCATGCCAATGCTTCCTTTTCCAGCACAGAATAATTAAGTTCTGCCCTTCTCAACATTCGTGATGCATGCATTACAACCACCTCTGAGCCATCCACATCTGGTTGCAGCATCACTACTCCTATACCAGTATCACTGGCATCCACTGACAGAATAGTTATTTTCCTTGTATCAAACATTGATAAGGGTTTGGCCATATCTATTTTTCTTTTCATCTCTTCAAACTCTCTTTCACATTCCCTACTCCAAACAAATTCAACTCCTTTCCTTAAAAATGCCCTTAAAGAGGTCAGTCAGCATAATTCTCAATAAACCTATGATAAAATTCAATAGTACCTAGAAATGACCTCAATTCAGCTTTATTGCTAGGAGATTTTGCTTTTTGGTTTAAGCCCATGCTCTGATATTTCATGGCCTAGATATTCAACAACCTGTGTCATAAAAACACATTTTTCACTTCGCAAAGTTATGCCTCTCTCCTTAAAAATATTGAGAACCTCATCCAGTCTCCCCTTCAATTGTTCCTCATCCTTGCCACATATAAGAACATCATCCTGAAAGCACCAGACACCTTTGACATCTTTTAACAACTTGTCCATAACCTTTTCGAATACCGAAGATGCCGATATTAAACCAAAAGGCACGCGCCGAAATTGATATATTCCCTCATAAGTAATGAAAGCAGTCAATTTGCGAGATTCAGCATCTAAATTGATTTGATGGTAGGCACTTGCCATATCTAGTTTGCCAAAATATTTTGCACTTCCAATTCTACTCAACAACTCTCCCATGTTAGGGAGAGGGTGGCGATCTGCCACAACACACCGATTAAGTTCTCTTAGATCGACGCACACTCTCAAATCTCCGCTACTTTTCTTCACCACTACCACAGGAGAAATCCACTCTACCGCCTTGGCCGGCTCAATAATGCCTTCTTTTTCTAATTTCATCAGTTCCTCACGTACAGCTTTTAGCATCGACAAAGGTAACGGCCTAAGTTTAGATGCAACGGGTTTGCTTCCCTCTTTTACAACAATCTTGTGAACCATTCCTTTTAAACATCCTACATTACTCTTGAATACTTCTCGATACTTAAATACCAACTCATGTCTTCCAGAATTATTTCTACACGATCCATGTATATTGGCCACATTAAGTACTTGTTCCTCACTATTAGGGTCTAACTTAATGCATAATCCTCTCTGCTCCTTCCAACCCAGCAACGTTTCTCCCCTTTTAGTGACATACATTTTTCCACGAGTCACTCTGCCTTTAAACTCGAACTTGGGGTTACAACAACCCAAAATTTCTATTTTATCACCATTGTACCCACCCGGCATTTTATCAGAGGGTAGCAATTGCTCTATAGAACCACCAACTACATTCTCAAACACCACTCTGGACATTAACGTGATCTTTGAACATGAATCAGCCAACATCTTAACTAAGTGGCCATTCACTTTTTTCCAAGAAGAGGGGTGTTCACATTCATCAGACCCCAAGCACTTTACCATGTGAACAGTAACAATTTCATTCTCAGAAATATCACCTTCCTCAGATGTTGCACCATCATATTCTTCAATGAGAAGAGTTCCTTTTCCACTACCAACCCGATCATTTTTGCAACAGCCCTCAAAGTGACCACATTTCTTACAAATGCTGCAATTCACACGCCTTCCAGGACATATGGGAGACGTGGACAAATGTCGAGCACTACCACATCTGAAACATAGTCTGTCTTCCCTTTTTATATGACCCTGGGTACTATCTTTCTGGACGCGTCTATTAACCTGTTCACCACCCCACCTTTGTTTTGGGTATACTCATAGCATCTATCAGGTTTGACCTTTTCTTCTTTCTTTTCTTTCACAAAGGCTCCCTTCTTATCATTCACCTTCAGAACCTCAACAGTTGACAATGCCTTATTTTCCTTAACCCCCAATTTGGCTACGCACTGTAAGGTGTGCTCGATCCTTTTTGCAATGACTATTACCTCCTCTAAATTAGGGTCATCTTTCAACCAAATCTCCTCGCAAATTTTATCATTCGCACAATGTAACATAAACTGGTCCCTTATATGTTCATCTAGACTACCACCAAATTTACAATTAAGAGACAAGTGTCTTAGAGCTGTGATGTAATCTTCAACAGATTCTCCTTCATTTTGGAACCTCATGCCGAAATGGTATCTTTCCAAGACAGTACTCGTTTTAGCTTCAAAATGTTTGTCCAATTTTAACAATGCCACATCAAAATCGTTAGATCCCTCTTCCAAATCCTGTTGATAAATGTCAGGGAGAGTGTCATATATTCTCTGACCTTCATATCCCAAAAGGTGCATCAGCATTGCCACCTTTCTCTCCATCGACATCCCATTACCACAGGTAGCTTTAACGTAATGTAAAAAACCCTTTTTCCAAGGCGCCCATTTAATCTTGGGCGGGCCTGGCGTGGGCATAAACACTTGGGGACATGGTACTCCAGAAAGTGCCATATTGTAACTTCAATCCTCAGCACTGGGTATTATATATATGCGTCTGGTGGCACTCATCCAGGACCAGAGCAGCCAACTCAGACAATCTCTCCTCTTTCACTGGGTAGATATCTGTTAGCCAAAGCTGGGGTTATTCGAATCAGAATCTAGACTGCTGGAAATGTCTCACCTGTTCCTGTTCTCAGCAGCAATCCCAGGCCGCCTTCCCCAGAGGGCCCTAGGCGGGTTCAACACAAAACACGCTTCACCCTGCGAAACTAGACCTCCATTTAGAAAGCAGAGTTTCCACCACGGAATTTGCCTGACATCCGCACACGTGACTCACTTGTTTATAACGGCAATCCAATGAAGGGCACATACGCTGTTCCTTCCACGACAACTACCTGATTTCTGGATACGTGGTGGATCACGTGACAGGCGTACACTTGGACGCGCACTGTACTACCCCTTAGCCTGAAATGCCAAGCGGACTACCGGCAGAGAGGGACGGGGCTCCTACAGGGAGATGTACACGGAGGTGGTACAGCTCCAAGACGTATCAGCGGCGTCGCCACAAATCCCGATTAGACTTTTCACCTCTCTTCGTTTGCCGGGTCAACACAGCTTCTCTCGTCAGCGCCAATCTGCTCCTCTACAGAACTGAGTATGCGGCTGGCAGAACGACACTGAGACATGCAGGGTGCCTCTCCACTGCTTCACACGCGGTGAGCGTTGTCACTTTCCGCCAGCTCGTGTTGGGGGTCTCGATGGGGATTAACGTTATAAAAAAAATAAAACAGAGCAGGCTTCACCGGAACATTAAGCCCATCCTCGTCGCCATTCTTATAAAAGCAAACAAGCCAATTGTGTTAACTAGGTGCTTTTATTAGGTAATGTGAAGCACAGTATCTTGAGACCCCCAACACATCCAAGATCTCAGGGTCAACTGTTATAACTCAAGCAACAACAAACTCTCCAAGATTCAGTGTTCCAATTAGAGCATCATGTTGCATGCTCATTCTAGAATGAACATGGCAAAGCAAAGCATAAAACAAGAGTCATTTATACAACAGTTTTATTGTTAATTCAGAATCTGTTGTCTGTGGGCCTCATTACACAGTAGGCGGTAAGGGTTTACCGGTACCAGTATTTTACTGGTACCGGTAAATCCTTACCACCTTACTACGAGGTTCCTTTGCGGGTTGGGGAATTTAACCATTGATAAGAGTCATTTCAAAACCAAGAAAGATATAATGAAATTCTCATCCTATAGGCCAATTTCTCTGCTCAATATGGATGCAAAGATGTTGGCAAATATATTGGCTCATAGGCTTGACAGGTTTTTATTTTTTTTATTTTTTATTTATTTAAATTTGTATAGCGCGCAAGCAGCCCAGGGGCATTGAGGCGCTGTTACTTGCATGAGCTTAGTTACAGGCATGGTATCAGTAAGAGGTTCCTCCCATAATCGATACATGAGGATAAAGTAGAATTTATAAAAGGCAGTCGACGTATTGACAATATCGGAAAATACATTGGGTCTCATTACCAGTATGGAAGTGCAGGAAAAAAGTGGCAGTGACATAATTACTGCCACTTTTCCCGCTCTGCCATACAATGAGTATGACCCTGGATTGGGGGATTTACCTCCAGCATCATGTTGGAGTAAATCCTTCCACTTTCCTTCTACTTTCCTCTATCTCGCTCTCTACCTGTGGTGTTCCCCAAGGGTCTAACCTCTCCCCATGGCTGTTCAACCAATACCTGGCACCTCTAGCCCACTGCATTGCCGCTCTCTGCTCCAACTTTCAGTGCTATGAGGGTGATACTCAGCACGTTTTCAGGCTCCCCTCTGCCACCTCCTCTCCTTCTCTCATCTCCGACTGTCTGCCTGATTTCCAGGAGTGGTGTGCCGCCAACGGCCTCTGCCTTAATGCCAGTAAGATGGAGATACTCCTCATCGTCACACCTGCACCCTCCTTTCCTATCACCTGTCTGCATTTACCCTTGCACCTGCCACCTGCTGGCAGAACTTCATGTTATTGTTTAGATCACATGTACAGCACTGCCCCCTCCCCTTTCCCTTGGCACTTTCCCCTCCCGCTCCCCTGCACTTGCGCGATCTCAATGTCACTTGCCCTAGTAAGATCTTTGTCTCTGTCCTCCCTGTGTTCCCCCTTCCTTGCTTCGTCGCGCCTTGAAACACTTGTGTATTGGCGCGTTACAAATGCCTTATCATATCATTTCACTTTCCACTGGAAAATCTGCAAAAAAGGCGAAATTACTTGCGCAGTAATTCCGCCAGCAGCAATTCTGACGAAATCCCCATGAATGGTGACTAACACCGCCTCCACCGCTTGTAAGTCACGATAACAGTAAGTAATATTTTATGACGGTGGTTAGAACAGTGGCAGTGGCAACCAGAAAACAGGTGGCTTTTGGACTCCTCCTGAGTTCTGCCCTGAGTGGGCGGCTGAGCCTTGATCCCGATTCCGGCAATTAAGTTCAGTGCCAACTGACAGGTCACAGGGCAAACTGCCAGCCCAATCAATGAACCCCCTCCTGTGTCACTGCAGCACGCGCTGAATGAGGGCATGTGCGGCCAGGCCTGGGGCCTGGCGCCAGCAGGTGAAGTGAAAGCAACAAATGTTTCTATTTGCAGCCTGAGGCTGCTAGGCTAGTGCTAGCATAATAGAAATCAAGGTTGTGCAGTGGCTGGCTTTGCAGGAGCAACAGGAGCAAGAAATTCGAATGCAGACTATCAGCATATCATATGCGTGTATGCTATGCTACTGCTCAGTCAGACTGGGTCTGCCGCAGTTAAATGAATGTGACCACAAGTCCCCAACAGTAATCATTTATTTTGTCACTAACTTTTTGTTTTATGCGACTGGACGGACTCTCAGATTACTGGTGCGGCACCCCCTGGAAGCTGACACGTCATGCAGTCGCCTGCACTCCCTGACACAAAGAACGGCCCTGATTGGACTTGCTCTCTTTCTTAAGCATTGTTGAGTTCCGCCCTGCGCCCCGCTACGCGGTGACGCAGGGCGTCCTAAATAAAAGCCCCGCCCCCGCGTTCGGGAGGCAGTTCCGGGGCCGACCAGCAACCTGTGTGGGTGCATCGTCATTTCGCTCCCGCTGGAGCTGCGCACCAGGCCGCGCGGCCTGCTAACATTCTGTCAGCCCCCGCGCAGAGGCCGAGGGCTGACGACATAACAATGGCGACGAGGCGAGAGGAACTCCACGACAGGCTCGGTGCTTTGAAGGCACCCTAACGCCACACAGCCATCGCGGCGAAATTTTTGGACACCCGGTGGGGGTGCAATCACACACGTGACCCCCCACCCCAAAAAAAACAACAACAAAAAAATTTTTTTTTTTTTTTCTCTCTCTCCTCCATTCATGCTCTCTGCCACCAAGACCACAGCTTTTCCATCTGGACACTGGAGAACCAGGTGGCATCTGACATCCAACACCAGAGGGCAGCATCACAGTGTAACAGGAGCACCAGGCCCTGATCTGCAACACGGCGCCTGGGTACGGCTGCACCTCCAAGGTAGGCCCAACATCACGGCGTTGGTGGCCGTTGGATGATCTCACGACAACACGGATCAGGTCCACGACAACATGGCGGCCGGCACATCCACGCCTGGGCCCTCCACGCCATCCAGAATTGCGGCAAACCTGTCCATGACGCCACCTCCACCTCGCACACAAGGTACTTCGTCGACACTGGTCCAGCCGTTCGACCCATTCACGGATCCATCATCATGCGGACCCAGATGGCAGCTGTGGATTCAGAAGTTCGAGATGGCGATGGAGTGCAAAGAGGTTACGGCGCCCAGGAAACTGAAGGCCCACCTACTACTCAGCGTGGGTGACGAGGTACTGCGCATCTTCAATTCCCTGAACGTTGATGATGGCCAGGATGGATACCGAAGCGCGAAAGATGCCCTCACCGATCACTTTCTCCCTCAACTAAACCCAGACTATGAGACGTTTCTCTTTTGCACCACCTTACAGGCAGCGGAGGAAACCCTTGATGCGTACCACACCCGTCTGAGAAAGTTGGCCATGTCCTGCGAATTCACGAACGTGGAGAGGGAGATCAGGAGGCAAATCATCAACGGGATACATTCGGAAAAACTAAGGCGCCTGATACTTAGCGAAAGGGGTATTCCCCTACAGCGGATCCTCGAACTAGGACGTCAGAGGGAACTGGCACACACCAGAGCGGCCAACATGGAGGCCACGCTACACAGGCTGCAACCTGCTCTCAACACAGCTATGGTGGCACGTATCACCAGCAAACAATCCTCGAGAGACGACAACAGTGGCGGGTATGGCCAAAACAGGTGGCAACCGCGCATTCCGGGACCCACAGAGTGTGGCTGGTGCGGTGGCCCACGACATGGCCGTCGCAACTGTCCTGCTCAAGGCACCACATGTGGAGCATGTGGCCGGAAGGACCATTACGCGAAGGTATGCCGATCAGCGGACACCCCCATACAGCCCCTGCAAAACCAGCCGGAGAAGGTCGCGACCAAGAAAAAGAAGCAAGCCAGTGCCAGAAGGATCGCAGTGGCCAGCTCTTCCACGGAGGATGAAGGGGATGATGTCTCGGCGATGCAGCAGGACCCCTCCAAGGACATCGAGAGAAAAGGAAGGAAGGTATACCTGGTGTCTGCACTGTGCCAAGGCCGAGGACCTCGAAGAAAAGCCGTCCGAAGGCGCAAATGCATGGTCACCATCCAAAACCAGTGCATTCTCATGACCATCGACACAGGCGCTTCGGTGAACGTCATGCCCGAAAGCATCTTCCTGACTCTAAGTCCTCCACCAGAGCTGAAAAGCACAGACACTCTGTTGTATGCATACGGCTGTCGAAAGCCCCTGCCGGTGATTGGCAGGTTCCGCACCACGCTGGAACACGGAAAAAACAGACTATGGTCCAAGGTCTATGTCGTGAAGGCAGGTATTGAGAGCCTCCTGAGTGGGGACGCAGCAGAGGACTTGGGAGTGGTCCAATTCATCTGCCATGTCAACGAAGACAAGGAAGTGGAGCAGATGCTGAGCCAATACCCTGACTTGCAAGAGGGAATAGGCTGTCTAAAAGGCAAAACCATCAAACTTCATATTGATGAAACCGTGCAGCCGAAAGCCGTCAGGCACCGAAGAACGCCATTCCACATGAGAGAACAAGTGGAGCAGGAACTCAAGGCACTGGAAGAAGCGGGCATCATTGAGGAGGTCACAGGGCCCACACCGTGGGTCTCCCCAATGGTGGTGACACGGAAGCCTAAGCAGCCTGGAAAGGTGCGGATCTGCATAGACATGCGTCTCCCCAACACTGCCATTAAAAGAGAACACCACATAACCCCAACAATCGACGAGATCGTGGCTGACCTCACAGGATCAAGCATATTCTCAAAGATTGATCTCAAGGCGGGGTATCATCAACTCAAACTCCACAGAGACTCTCGCTACATTACAACGTTCTCAACGCATTTGGGGCTGAGTAGATACAAGCGCCTAAGTTTCGGAATATCGTCTGCTGCAGAGGTATTCCAGCAAACCATCCAAGAGGTCATCCGGGGCATCCCTGGTGTCCTCAACGTGAGCGATGATATTCTGATTCACGCCCCCGACAAAGAAACACACATCAAGAGGCTTCACGCTTTACTGGGCCGACTACAAGAAGTTGGGCTCACAATACACCGGGAAAAGTGCGAGTTCCTCAAGTCGGAGATCACCTTCTTCGGGTACAAGTTTGGCAGCACAGGCATCTCCCCTGACCCGCAGAAGGTCGCAGACATTCAGGCGGCAAGCCCACCGATGACCCCCACAGAAGTGCGCAGTTTCTTAGGCATGGCCACCTACTGCGGGAGGTTCATCCGAAAACCTGGCCACACTATCTGAGCCGCTGCGGGAACTCACCAAGGCCAACGTCAAGTGGGAGTGGGGGCAGAAATGCCAGGACTCGTTCGAAAGCATCAAGGACTCTCTCTCCGCCGACACCAAGATGGCCTACTATAGCACCGAGCTGCCCACAGAACTGTTCGTGGATGCCAGCCCTGTGGGACTCGGAGCCATCCTAATGCAAGTCACGAAGGAAGGGGAGAAGAGACCGATAGCATATGCATCGAGAGCCCTCACAGAGACCGAACAAAGGTACTCACACATCGAAAAGGAGGCCATCGCCGTGCTGTGGGGGTGCCGGCATTTTCACCTCTACTTATATGGGCGTCATTTCACGACGATCACGGACCACAAGCCCCTACTACCCATTTTCATGGGAACATCGGCACACCCTCCGGCACGGATCACCAAGTGGTTATTGCACCTCCAGCAATATGACTTTGATCTCATCTACCAACCGGGCAGCGGAAACCCGGCGGACTTTCTCTCCAGGCATCCGCGAGAGGCCACTCAACAAGAGATCCAAGTAGCTGCAGAGACGGAGGAACACATATGCCAAGTGGTGCGCGCAATGAGGCCCAAGGCGGTGAGCATCGAGGAAATCGAGGCGGAAACGCACAAGGACCCGTGTTGTGACTTGGTGAAAGATGCCATCCTGTCCGGTGACTGGAAGACCTTCATGAGACACACGCACAACAGAACAGCGGACGCAAAAGGGTTTTTGTCCGGCATATTCACAGTACGACAAGACTTGTCAATCACGGAAGGTGGACTAATACTACGAGGAAACCGCATCGTAATCCCTCTCAAACTACAAGACAGGATAGTGGCCCTAGCGCATGAAGGACACCAAGGACTGGTAAGGACGAAAGCCCGCATTCGGCACCGGGTATGGTTTCCCCAGATCGAGGAGCGGGTCGAGACACTCGTTAGCACGTGCCTATCCTGTCAGATAACGGGGGCCCCGCCAGACCCGGAACCCATCATATCAGCTGAACGGGGCCGCTCTCGCTGGGAGGCCATCAGCATTGACTTTTGCAAGCTAAGGGAGGGCCTCCACCTGTTGGTGGCCGTCGATGATCACTCCCGATACCCGGAAGTTGAGGTAGTTGAATCTACAGCAGCTGAAGTGGTCATTCCGGCCCTAGAGAAAATGTTCGCAACTCACGGGCTACCCATCTCAATCAAAAGCGACAATGGGCCACCGTTTACGGGAGAGGATTTCAAAAAGTATCTACAGGACCTCAATGTTAAATATCATCACATCACTCCAAGACACCCCCAGGCAAATGGGGACGTAGAACGGTTTATGAGAACTATCAACAAGGTGCTCAGGGTGTCCAAGGCTAACGCCAGCCCCTGGAAGGTTGACCTCTTCCGGTTCCTCCGGAACTACCGGGTCACGCCCCACAGCTCAACCGGCATACCGCCAGCGGACCTCATGTTCGGCACCGTCATTAGATCTTCGATCCCGCATCACCCTAGCAGAAACCCGGACGCGGTCAACGAGGAACGCACAGAAAGAAGGAGAAGGGATGCTAACGCACACATGAGCGGCAAGCGGAGAGCGAGGCCGTCCCATCATCAAGTGGGTGACCAGGTCATCATGCTACGAAACCCCTCCAAGTCCAAACTTGACACCAGGTACGAAGAACTTCCATGGACCGTCAGCAACCGGCATGGAACCATGGTAACTGTGACACGAGGACGCCGCCAAGTGACTAGAAATGCGTCATGGTTCAAGGCCATACCCCGTACCCTATGGACCGATAAGGAGGGCCATCGGGACGGCGAGGACACTCCTCCCAGCGAAGAAGAGCCGGAGGCCATCCCTGAGGAGAACGGAGCGGGGGATGGAACCTGGGAGCCGGTGGATGCACCCGGCCTCGAGGACCTGAACAGCGAAAACGAACCAGAGCATGAAGCAAGGGGGAGTGGCCCCCGCGAAGGGCGATACCGGCTGAGAACAACGACGAGACCGCCAGCCAAGCTAAGTGACTATGTGTGGTAACGGGTGCCATGAACCCCATGGCAGGGTGGCTGCGTGTTGAGGACTGGAAGCTTATGTTGGACTTTGCCGTTGTTTGGCAGTTAGTGTGATGTTTTTGTTTGTTTTATAATAAAGGAGGAATGTTGAGTTCCGCCCTGCGTCCCGCTACGCGGTGACGCAGGGCGTCCTAAATAAAAGCCCCGCCCCCACGTTCGGGAGGCAGTTCCGGGGCCGACCAGCAACCTGTGTGGGTGCATCGTCATTTCGCTCCCGCTGGAGCTGCGCACCAGGCCGCGCGGCCTGCTAACATTCTGTCAGCCCCCGCGCAGAGGCCGAGGGCTGACGACATAACAAGCATTAATCGAGCTATCCACGGCTCAAAGTGGCCCCATGGCAGCTTCTGGGTGAGGCTTACAATGGGAGCCTAAAGAGGGTGGTGGGAGGCTTGGCGCTCCTGAGCATACTTCACTGCTCATTCAAGGCGACGTGACCAGAGAAGCGCAATAGCGCACTTTATACACCAAAAATCCAGGGGTTTGTAGAAAAGGCTATTCACTATTTATCAAGACATTCCCTAGGGCTGTGCCATGGCCTCCAGCTTCTGGTGCATGCTGGGCTATCCTTTCACGTATCTCTCTGCAGAGGGCACTCTTCTGTCTGTTGCTGAGGGAGTTATGTCACAACCCTGATGTGAGGCAGAGAGCACAGATGCGGAGGCTGTACCCCATTTGCCATGAGCACTCAAGGATTCCTGACCCCCTTCTGAAACAGGGCGCTGCATGCAGAATACACGTTTTAGCATATTCCAGGGATACCATTGACTTGTTTAGTGACACTGAGATAGTGGTTACAGAGTAATTTACACAGGCAATATAAATATTACGTAGGACCGGCTTGGTTTATTGAGACGAAAAATGCCATGATATAACACACATACAGTGCCCCAAAGCAATGCCTATTGAGAACACTAAGCAGTTTATAAATCATGTGCCTCAGCATGCCACACGTTCTAACGATATCGCAAGTCACTGAGCTGCACTGTGGCAGGGGAACTGCACCTGGTGTGAGGAACAACAAGTGTAAGTTTCTTGTCTGTGGCTACTTGCCTTCCTTCTATCACTTCCTCAGGAGGGGTGGGGAAGTTTGGAGATGCTTGCTTACGCCACACCACTGCCGGTTTGCCACCAGCAGCAGTCGAGGCATCGCCTTTCAGGCACTTAAAACAGGCTGATGGACCCATGTGGAGGATGCATTATAGAAACATGCTCAGATTCACATGTTAATGTTAATGTTAAAGGTATTTGTACTGTGCACCGTCACCAACAGAATTAGTCCCCAGGCGCTCATGCTGATCCGCACACAGGAAGGCAGGAATGGGTTAGTCGGGTGAAGAGGGACTAGGAAAGTGAGAGAATGGTGTGCTGTTGACAGCTTCAGTTCGATTTTCACCATGCGCTGAGCTTTGGTGTGAATATCGGACTTATGCGAGACCTAGTGTGATGTTGGTGCGGTTTATGTGTTGTTTGTTTGTTGTTGCGGTGTGGCGAAGTGCATGTGGTTTGCTGAGTGAGAAGATGGGTGTGTGGATTTTCGTGTGAGTAAGGTATGCAGCGATTTTAGCATAGGGTAAATGGTTTATATGTCTCTTAGTCCTTATAATACTTGCTCTACGTATCCGGTTGTCCTGTAGGTAGGAATATTTTTCACTTTACTTTCCTGTCCATCTAATTGTTATGAATGATGGCATGGCACGTTCCCAGCAGTGTTATATTGAACTTAGTGTAATAGGTAAGGGCTGTCTTGTCCGTCACTCTGGTACTGGTGCTGTAATTAGCAATCACCCACTCCCTTACTATCTATTTTCTGTCGGTGGTCCTTTGTTGCCTGTGCATAGTTCGTATATCATCCTTGCCCTTCCATCCCAACCTATCTATGATCTTTCTTTGGTATCGTTCTATCATATCTTTCTCTCAGTTGGTAAGTTGCTATGCCTTAGATTGTTCTTCCTTCACTTCCGTTTATGGGCGGTAGTTTAGGGAATTGGGAGGATTGTTTTTTTTCCTCAGCGTTGCTCAGCGTTGTTTCAGCTGTGTATATGCCCCCATAGGCATTCTTCTAGTTATGGGGTGAAGAGCCAGGATTTCAGGAGTTTTCTGAATTGGAGGTGATTTCTTGTGTTACATATGTTCTTTGGTAGCTCGTTCCAGGTTTTTGGGGCAAGGTGAGAGAAATAAGAAACTCCAAATGTTCTTTTGTTCTTTTGTTGTATGGTTTTGGTTCCAAGCGGATGTCGCTGCTCGATCTGAGCATCCCTGTATGGGCGGTGTAGTCTTAATGTATCTCTTAGGAACTCTGTGCTTTGGTTGTGGATGGCTCTGTGCGTAATGCACATTGATTTGAACTTGATTCACTGTTTTATTGATAGCCATTGTAGTGTTTTCAGCGCTGGTTTGATGTGTTCTCTTCGGGGTAGTTTGAGGAGCAGTCTGGCTGCCATATTTTGTATGCGTTGTACTTATTCATGCATGCCCAGATATAGGCTATTGGCATAGTCTACTCTGGACATGATGAGAGCGATGACGGTGAGTGTTATGTTGGCGAATTACAGGAACTGTAGGATCCTGTTTACCGCTCACAGGAGAAAGAAGCATTTCTTGATTAGAGCATTTACTTGTGGCTCTAGAGTAAGTGTGTTGTTCATCAGGACTCCTAGGTTTTTTACAATCGAGGGGCTGGGGTTGTACAGAGTTCAACTGACCAGGGGATGTAGTGGTTGTCTCCTCTGTTTTTTGAGATGACCATTATTTCTGTTTTGCCTGGGTTGAGTTTGAGGTAGTTCGAGTTCATCCAGTTGTATATTTCACGGAGGCAGTTCTCTGTTGCGTTGTCGCTTGAATGTCTTGTATTTTCTATACTATTTGTGTATCGTCAGCGTAGTTGTAACAGGTGAGGCCGTGTCTTTTGATGATCTTGATTAGTTGAGACCGGTAGATGTTAAATAATAACAGGGAGAAGGATGATCCTTGTGGTACTCCGGATGAGGATTCTCTTGGGTTGGATTTGAGTTAAAGACTGTGGCTGACCCACCATCGCCCAGTCCGATTGGCTTTTTAGACGCACTGCCCTAGTGTTTGCCAAACAATAATTATTTTCCCCACCCCAGCTAAGCACTTTTTTACTTCTACATTTTGGGTCACAGAAAAAAAAACTGCTGAAAAGACGCACACAATGTAAAACTTAGCCAGCCCCCCTGAGATTATTTTGGACTGCACGGCCACTGAAACTGTTGCTTTTAAAAATCAAAATCTTGTATTGCAACAGAACACTGTAGTCGGAATGACACTTTCCTGTTACGAGAAATTAATTTGTAGCGAGTTCATGGAACGCGAGGGCCTAAACTCTTTCTTTCTGAAAACCATCAGCAAACAGTAACAAGGCAGGCGCAGGGACTGACTGAACTGCTTTCCAAGCATGCTTAGCAGGCTGTCAGTGGCAGCAACTGTGACCTAATCCACCTCTTTTCCGATGACAGAGACACAATGACCTCCTGAAATATCAAACTCTGATACAACAGGCAATGCCCCTTAAATTGTAGCATTGCAGACTGACATGGCTGATTACTAAGCTCAAAGCTGTCTACACCTCAGAATGCACAGCAAGTTTTGACACAGCAGTATGGGACCTTGTGTGCTGCTCATTCCCATAATGCTAAGCAATTTGTGATACAGCAAGAGCTGTTTACGCAGGTCTGGTGACTCCCTTAACTCATTTCACAGCATGCTCCATAATGCACGATGGTCTTCTGGACTACTTACAGCCCAGAATGCTCAGCGAGTTGTGACGTAGCCGGTATGGTGGCCTCATGAACTAGCCGGAGGGTGACAACAAAGATTGAAGTTGTTAACAAAGCATTCAACTGTGTCAGGTGTGTCAGTGAGTTCCAACTTCGGTTGGGATGATAAATGTATGTACATTTGATCTCTGTACAATGCTTTGGATTAAGGTGATATATAAATAACAAAACTGTTATCATTTATACAAGGACCACTATAAAGCAAGTCAGAAACAAAATATCTAACCTGAGCAAAATAAGAGTAATATGAACAAAAGTGACAGCGCACAACAGAAGAACAGATAGAAAAACTGGACAACTGGGCAACAGCCAAACCACCAAAACTAGACTATTAAAGATGTACTAACAGAAGATCAGAGATTTCACAAAGATGAATGGGAAGTTTGTTTCAACAGTATACAATACGCCCCTAAACCCCAAGGAAAAGAACCAGTTAGATTTGATCAATGTAGGTTCTGGACTATAGTACTGGCATGAGTAATTTATGGGCAAGACATGGTACCTGAAGGTGACACTGGCATCTATTAGAAGCCACCTCGGTGCAGGTGTAACATGCTCTCATTTCCCGAGAACCGAAACTGTCCTGGCTGCAGCATGACGAACAGCCTTCAGCGGCACGAAGGTAGGAAGACTGTACTGGACCAAATTATCACTGTCAAGAAGGGCGCGAACTAAAGACTGAACAAGCAGTACAAGACAGAGGCATGAACCAACGATTGAACAGTTTTAAGAGGATAGACAGAGAAATTAGCAGATTTAACAAGAGATGTGGTTGACATGATAAGGTAAGACGTAAATGGAACCTCAACGAGTTAGCAAGTGAGGAAAGAGGGAGAGATGAGGAGAATGTGGAGTGTTGGCACCATGAATCTGCAGTGGGACCTAAATCTGGATTTGCCCCAGCTGATGGCTTAGCCCCTCGAGTCTATGCATAGCTGTTACTTTACATTTTTGACACTAAAGAAGACCTTTTTAATGACCATCACTTCAGGAAGGTGGGTGAGCGAGCTACTTGCCCTCTCAGCTGAAATGCCTTGTACACAGTTTTTTCCAAGGATAAGGCAACACTTGGGATGAAGTGATCCTTTTTACCAAAGTGATTAATTAGTGAATTTTACATCAAACAGACACAGCTCCTGGCTTTTTTGCTTCTCTGCACCCATCAAAGATGGCTGTGCGCCTGCTCATGGTTGATCCTAGCAGTGCCTGGCCTGAGCCAATTTATTGCCAGGTCAGATGAATAATGGATAGACAGCTACATTATTGCTGTGTCCCAAAAGACCAACTTCAGGTGGATTGTTGCCTGCATCAGACTTTGCTACGGGGCAGTGCTTATCACCTCATTGCCTTCTAACACTGGTTCCTCCACATAAGCCATTTGCTGACATGACAAAGAAGGGTTTAGAGCTTTTCAGTGGGCATTTTGCGTTTTAGCTGCCTGGCAGCTGGCTGTCTCGTGATAATCGGCAGCTATTACCTTATCTTTGTCACCATTGTAATGTATGCACGCATGGGTGCTTCAGACTGTTTGCGCTCCAAGGAAGGAGCCCCCAACCATCATGTTGAAATGGGCCCCCTCACATCTTCAGCCGGGCCTGCTTGAGTAGTGATCACCACCAATCCAGGGTGTGGGTTGTTAGGGAGAATTCTCATAAATTTGCTAATTTCCCTTACCTTTTGAGACCCCCAGCAACTTTGATGGATTTCTAGGACTTTCAGAGTGTGAACCTTTTTTTCCCACGCTTGCATGTATTTTAATGTGTGTTTTACTTTTGTGTTCTTTGGATATGGAGTTTTAGACAACTCCACAGGCATAATCATTTTCTTTTGTGTCACACAGCACCCTCAGTGCAGTGGCACAGGGGTGTCATTTAGACTTCCCAAGGTTTAAATACCTTCTCTGGGACTGACTACTGTCTCCCAGTGAATGTAAAGTTAAATTGACTTTACTAGTCTTTTTAAATTGCTAGACCCAGCACACACTGCCTTACAGCAGAGTGCTGGAGGGAATACCTAGTATTCGCTATGCCTAGAAAACTCATGAAGCCTTCAAAAGCAACTCTTTCCTCTCAGAATGGCTGGTGGCAGTGGTATTACCATGATTTCCCCAACCGTGACCCGTTTAAACGCTCCGGTAGCTGAAATCCACCGGAGCCATGTTTTTCAAGGTGGCGTCTGAGCCCCCTCTGTAAAAAACAAGCTGCGATCGACTTTTTTCACCATTTATTTTTTGAAAGGTCCTGCTAGTGTTTGTCTCTGCGCGCCAAACCAGGTTTGGTCCCTTTGTTCGTTTGTCTTTGGCAGGCTTCTGTTCTGAAGCCCCTCTCTGGTGCCTGAGTGTCTGGGGTGGACAGGATGTGAGGGAGGTGCCCAAAGCTCCCTGTGCTTAGTCTCCTATGAGACCTGGATGCACTCTGGTGTGATTGGCTGGCCGACTGTCCGGTAAGGACAGCCACCCTGCTGGATGAGTGACAGCTGGGCTGGAATGAATGGGAGAAAACTGTTTAAAAGCAGGTCTCTGGGACTTTGAAGGCAGAGTCGACCACTGGAATAAAAAGAACCGAAGACGAGCTGAAGGAAGACGACTGCTGCAACTCCTGGACCGCTGGTTTGCCAGGTGAAGCCCTGCTGCAGGTCCGAATTGCCTGAAACTCCCTCGACAGATAAGCCCCTTCAAGGACGACTTCTTTCTTTGAGCTGGTGGGAACAACCAACTCGCAAGCCACCTGGAAACCATCTCCATAATGGTCGAATTTCTTCAGAGTGCTGTTGAAAACTGGATAGCCAGTGAGAGGAATACCCGTTTGTGGACTTTAAGGCACTCACACCTTAAATCGACATTTTGCCAAGCTTGTTGATGCTGCCCCGTGCAGTGCCATAACCTCCCGACGTCCTCCCTCTTGTCCCCACGAATGAGGCTCAGGAACAGCGAGATCTGCAGGAACTGCCAGGAACAACTGCCTCAGCTACAGCTTTTCTTCATCCAAAGGGTACTGTGCAAATGTGTAGAGAAATCCAATTTGCCGCGGTGAAAGTTTGTGAAACTTTCCCAACTTTGGAGTCTTGTTCGCTCATACTCCGACATATAACTCTTTTTCGTGCAAACTACTTCTAAGAACATTGGCAAAGACTTAACAGTTTACTACCAGAACTGTGCTATCCTATCCAAGACACTGATCCATTGACTTTGGCCCAGGCCTATTGAATTGAACTGCCTCTTGTTGTGAACTGAAACTATTTGCCCTGCCCAATAAAGTAATTGTGTTTTGATTCTTATAACCTTTGCCTTTCTACCCCTTTTGAAAGTTACTGAAGTGCCATTTTGCTGCCACTTCAGGAGAGCCTAACTTGTTCAGAAACGTATTGGTTTGGTACTGTGGTGTATTATAGTATGATATTGCGCTGCTTAGAATGTTTTCTAACTAAATTTGTAAATATATTAATATTGTTTTACCAAGAAACCTTGAGTAAGTGTTTGTTTGAACCACTGTGATTGCAAGTCCTTTGTGTAACACTTTGTACAGGTCACATCCCTCTTGAGATAAGCCTGGCTGCTCAGCCCTGTTACCACAAAAATGTGTAATACAGACTTATACCAAAGGTGAGATTGTGCTTACACCTGTAGTCTTAATTGTGTGTAGTGTTCCCAAGGGGTACTGCATGTAATTCTGCCTAACACTGGTGGCAAGTGGTGAGGATAAAGTATAGTTGTTACATTGAGAGTGCTGCTCTTACTGTTGTTCAAATAACCTTCACATGGCTAAGCACCACTAGAAAAGCAATTGTTTTATCATGCCTGATATGGAAAACTACAGACAGGAGACTCATTTTAACAGTTGATCAACTAAGAGAAATGTGTAAAACTAGGAACCTCACTGTTAAAGGCAAAAATAATGAATTGATAGAAAAATTGTTGGAATGTCAAAGTCTAAGAAATAGGTCTGCTATGCTTACTTCTGTAGAAAATGTGGAAAATGATGATGAGGATGATAATGTTTCAGAGTCCAACTCAAATGTTATTGATGAGTTAGATGAGGCAGAGAAGTCTCAAGATGTAGGCCCTCCTGCACCTCTACCTGCTCTCGGGCCTCAATCATTAGCCACAGGGACCCTAACAGGTCCAGTACTGAGTCCAGAGTGTGTCTCTCTTGAGAAGATGAGACTTGAGTTAGAATTCTAAAGGCTCCAAGCACAAACTGAAAGTAAACATCAAGATCTTAAACTAAGGGAAACGCAATTACAACATGCTCTTGAAATGAATAAATTGTCTCTTGAAAACTGGTTCCCTCCCAGAGTCTTCTAGGTCTTCCAGTCCTGAGAGTCCTCACATGCCCAAAGATGCAGTAAGTATGTATAAGGTTAAACTTGATATTTTGGATTAGTTGGCTGCTTTTGAGTGGAAATCAGCTGATTCCTTGGCTTTTGTCTAGGCTACCCCAGGTTGCAACTGATGCTGTAATGGAGATGGGTGAAATAGACAATATGGAGTATGAAAAAGTGAAAGTAGCTTTGATAGCTAGATTTGGGAACACTCCTTCCCAGTATCTTAAGAGGTTTAGCACCCTCGAAAAGCATTATGGTACCCATTGGGCTACCTGGGTGTGTGAATGTTTGAAAAACTTAGATGGTTGGGTTAAGGGTTACAGAGTAAACACTTATGAAGGTATGAGGAATCCTGTTATGTTGGAGTCAATTTATGATGCGTGCTCTCCTGAGCTCAGACAGCACTTGGCTGACTCTAAGGAAATTGATCCAAAGAAGTCAGCAAAGGCTGCTGACTTGTGGGTTGTCAACAGGGCTTATTCACAAGGATTCTGGGGCTACACAGAAGAAGGATGAGGGAAAGCAGCACAAGAAAGATAACAAAGAGAATTCCAATACCTCCAATCCAAAAGAGGGCCCCACACATAACCAGGGTACGCCACATGGGAAACCAAATAGGGCTAGTGAATCTTCTGGTGCCCAACCAGAGGGAGGTCAGCAGAAACCCCCATTCCAGAGAGCATTTGGTAAATGCTATGTCTGGGGGTCAACTGACCATGTCAAAGGAGATCCCAGGTGCAAAGGTAAACCTGCAGGGATCAGCACTGCCTCCTTAGCCTTCTCCCCAGAGGAAGAAGTACAAATGGCTAGTGCCCACTTTGAACTATTTTCTAAAGCACACTTGGGTCTTCAGGCAACTGTATCCTTAGAGTCCATGGGTCTGGGTAAGAAAAAGAAACAGAGGTTAGATGTCTATAGCTCCATTCCAGAAGACTCTAGGGGGTATTACATGGACAGTGTTCTTGTCAATGGCCAGGATACTCCTGCCTGGAGAGACACTGGGGCCCGCAGAACAGTAGGGGATGAAAGCTTTTTCAGGCATGAGGATGTTGCTAAGGCACCCAAAGGTCCCACTAAATTTTCTGGAGGCTCTGTCAGTTGATTCCAATTCTGTCAGCTCTCAATCAGTGTAAAATATGACACGTGAGGATTCCTGCCAGTGTCCAGAATGAGGTGCCTGGGAGAGTCCTGTTGGGTAATGATTTAAAAACTTTAGGAGTAGTGTCCAGCACCCCCAGGCCTCCCAGTAAGGAGAAACAGAACCAAAACAAATTGGCTAGAGAGGCAACCTTAAGAGACCACTCTGAGCCTGTGGGAACCTCTACTGAGACCCCCCACTACAATCCCTGGTGTTAGTAAATTGACCTCTAACCCAGGCAAATTTGAGGCTAGAATAATAGGGAAATGGGAGCCTAAACCATGCTCTACCATTTCAGTTCCAATTCTAAAGTCTTTGAACGACACTGCTTCTGAGGAAAGGGTGGATAGACAAGTTGGAAACCTAACTGGGCCTATGAGAATTGGTAATTCTCAAAGCTCGTGGAAAACTAGGAAAAATAGGTCTAAGGCTAAACACCATAAGACTGGTGGAACTTCTACTGAAGGCCCCACTGAAATTCCTAGCATTAGAAGAAAAGCTTCTAAAATAGGTAAGGTCAGATCTCAGAGGAAGTGGCAGCATGTACCTTGCTTGACCACAACACACTGATACCCAACCTGCTCTTGTGAGAGAGGTGGTGAGGAACCATGAGGGCCCCTCTAGATCTAAAGGACCCCTTGAAAAAGCATATTGTAGGTTCAGAGGTTGTTACAACTTCTGAGGGACTGTTAGAACAGATCCCCTATACAGTTAAAAAGAGAGATGTACCACAACAGGTTTGTAGGTCATATAGTCTGCAAATGTAAAACATTGGAAAACATTTCCTAGCAAGGGTTACAAAGGGTTGCTGGAGTACTCAGCAGGCCATTTAACCGACTTGCAACAGGAGATCCATCCTGGTGGGAATTAGATCCTCCTGTCACTTAGTCTGGGGAGGGGGGGGCGAGTGTTAGGGAGAATTCTCCAAAATGGCTAATTTCCCTTACCTACTGAGTCCGTCAGCAGCTTTGCTGGATTTCTAGGATTTATTTTTTTTCACCTGGTAAGAGTGTGAGCTCTTTTTCCCACACTTACATGTGTTTTGCTGTGTAAGTTTTACATTTTTGTGTGTTCTTGGACTGCGGAGCCTCACCTATTCCACATGCATCATCTTTTTACTGTGTGTTACACAACACCCTCAGTGCAGTGACACAGGGTTTTCTTTTAGACTTCCCAACTCAGACTCCATTTTCTGGGACTGACTACTGTCTCCCAGAACAGGTAAAGTTGCCATTAACTTTATTTAGTCTCTTTAATACACAGAACCAGTACACCCCATCTTACATGTAGTATTGTAAAGGGTTAATACTTATCCCTTGTTGTCTGTTTCTCTTGGAGCACTGTTCGCTTCCTTTTCATCAAGACGTGGCTGGTGGCAGTGGTATCTAAGCTATTTTTCCTACTGCGGTTATCTTAAATAACCACAGTAGTGTTTTAGGCTATCTTGGTAACTCAAACATAAACCCGCTAGACCATATACATTTTTATACGGTTCTGGCTGGGTTTAGTTCCATTTCTTTTTGAAAATGTCTTTCTCGTGTTTTACTCTGCGCACCAAACCAGGTTTGGTTCCTTTGTTCGCGTCCTTTCACACAGAAGCCCTCCTTAAGGCGCCTGAAAGTCTGGGTAGACAGGATGTGAGGGAGGGGTTTTAGGACCCCTGCCATGGGTTCCCTTGGTACCCAAGTCGCACTCCTGTTTGTTTGGCCAGGTGACTGTCCCGCCAGGACAGCCACCCTGCTGTGTGATTGAAAGCCAGGCTGTGTGAATGGGGAAAAACTGCATAAAAAGCAGGTCTCTGGGACTGGAAAGGCAGAGTCGACACTGGAACGAAAGAATCGATGAGGAGCTGACAGAAGAGGACCCCTACAACGACTGAACCGCCCGGTGAAGCCCTGCTGCCGGTCCGAATCTTCAGACTCCAACGACAAGAGAAGATCCTCCAGGAATCTTCTTCCACTGAGCTGGGGGGGCCAACCAGTTTGCCAAATTGCAAGCCAGGACTCCCTCCTCTGGTCGAATTCGCTGTACAGAGCTACAGTGGGCCAGATAGCCAGGAAGTTTGGACCCTGCTTGGGTTTTAAGGAGCGCACCTTTTATTCGTTGCTTTGCTCCGCTACTGGTTTCTTCCCTGGGTAATGCAGGACGCTCCAGTCTTCCTACTTTGTGTCAGTCCGACAGTCGCTTCAGGAACTGTGAGCCTGCAGGAACTACCAGGAACGTCCGCCTCAGCTACAGCTTCTTCTCCATTGAAAGGTACTGTGCAAATCCGGTTGCTCGTTTCGTTCAGCCGCGGTGAAGGTGTGTGAAACCTTTCGCCAATCCGAGGGCTTATCCTTCTCTTCTCTTTAAACTAACTTTTCTGCCGACCGACTTCATCCGGAACTCTTGGCAAAGACTTAACCGCGAACTACCCTGAACTGTGTGATCTTGAGCAAAAAGACTTTTGTCCTATTGACTTTGGCCCTAAGCCTTTTTGATTTGATTCTATCATTGTAGTTCCTCTTTTTAGATTGCCTTGCTTACTTTCCTGTTTGTGCTGCTCAATTTTAGTCTAACTTTGTTTTTCCCTCCCTTTTTACATTGCTGGAGTGCCATTTAGCTCTTACTTCATTTTGAGTTTAAACTTGTCCAGAATCTATTGGGAGTGGTGTGGTATATTGGTAACGTGAATTTTCAACTGTTTTTACTTAGTGAAATGTTTTTCTAACTGATGTGTACATAAATGTATATTCTTTTACTCAGAAACCTTGAGTCAGTGTTTGTTTGAATCATAGAAATTGCTGTCCTTTGTGTAACTATTGATACTGCTCTCTTACTCTTGAGATAAGTCTGGCTGCTCAGCCATCGCTACCACTTTACTGTGTAGTACAGGCTTGTATCAAAGGTAAATTTGTACTGTCACTTGTAGTCTTAATTGTGTCTGGTGTTCCCAAAGGGTACTGAATATAATTCTGCCTAACAATGCCCAAAAATTGAATGAGCCCATTAACTATCTAGTAAAGTTCCTGAACAAGACTCATCCGCTCCATCTTCCTGAGAGCAATGTTAAACATCTTAAAAACGAATGAGATCTTGGGAATCAGAAAAAAACGGAAGTAAATTCCTGCCACTTTTGTGCAGATACAAACTCGATTGAAGACTTGAAGCACCTCATCCTTAAATGCCCGGCACTAGCCTCTAACAGAAAAATCCACTTAGACCACCTATATTCATATTTCTGCACCTTGGACGAAAGCTACTGGAGGGTCTACTTGATTGATGGGGCTAACAGAAAACCGGCGATCGCGGTAGGGAATTTACTGGGCAGCCTCGACTTGAACTCATTGAGCCCTATTACACGGTAGGTGGTAACCATGGCGCTATTAGCGCCATGGTTGCCGCCGGTATTTTACCGTGTCCGCCTTGGTGGATTGCGGAATAACCGCCCTACTCCAAGGTGAGCGGGGGCGGTAATTCCCCATTCACCAAGGCCCTTCCCCATTCCCATTTTTGCCCCATAGGGCATAATGGGAATGGGGAAGGCGTTAATTACGGTACTGCAAAATGCGGCACCGTAATTAGCACCAAGGTCCCTTTGCGGCACCCTACTTTAAGGGCTGGTAAAACCAGCCGTTAAAGTTGGGTCCCGCAAAGGGAACTTGTAGTAAGGCGGTAAGGGTTAACGGTCACCGGAAGCATTACTGGTGACCGTTAACCCTTACCGCCTTCCATGTAATGAGGCCCATTGGCTTAAGAAATGAAGAATTGAATAACCAAACCACACCAAAGGTTCAGAACTATAGGGGATCTGGTTGACCAGTCCCTCAGAAGTTGATACAACTTCTGAACCTGTGATAGGCTTTTTCAAGGGGTCCTTATAAAGGATTCCCTTAGATCTAGAGGGGCTTCCAGAGGTCCTCACCACTTCTCTGTTGGGAGAAAGTCGGGTCTTAGGCCTCTTGGTTGGAGGGGATGAAGATAAGCAAGGTACATGCTTCTCCTTCCTCTTAGATCTACCCTTACCTACTTTAGGAGTTTCACTCCCAAGATTAGGATTTGAGTTGGAGTCTTCAGTAGAAGGTCCAACAGTCTGAAGGTTTTTGGCCATAGACTTTTCTTTTCTGGTTTTCCACCAGCACTGAGAATTACCAGTTCTCTTAGGCCTAGTTAGGGGTCCAGTTGGTCTATCCACCTCTTCCTCAGATGCAGGGGGAGTCACAGACTCTAAGACTGGGGGAATAATGATGGAGCTTGGTTCGGGCTCCCATTTCCCTAACATTTTAGCCTGAAATTGACTTGGGTCAGAGGTCAACTTACCAACACCAGGGCTTGTAGTGGGGTTCTCTGTAGAGGATCCCACAGGCTTAGAGTGGTTCCTTAAGGTGGCCTCTCTAGCCAATTTGGTTTGGTTCTGGGTCTCCATACTGGGAGGTCTGGGGGTACTGTATACTACTCTTAGAGTTCTTAGATCATTCCCCAACAGGACTCTCCCAGGCACCTCAGTCTGAACACTGACAGGAATCAACACTGTCATGTTATTACACTGAATGAGGGCTGGTAGAATTGAAACCATTTGGACAGGGCCTCCAGACATCTTAGTGGGAACTTTGGGTGCCTTAGCAACATCCTCAGACCTGAAAAAGCTTTCATCCACTACTGTTCTGCTGGCCCCAGAGTCTCGCCTGGCAGGAGTATCCTGGCCATTGACAAGAACACTGTCCATATAATAAACTTTAGAGTTTTCTGGTATGGAGTTGTACACACTCCTATTCTGATTACTAACCAGACCCATGGACTCTACTGTTACACTTGCTTGACGACCCAAAGGTTCTTCAGCAAAGACTTCAAAGTGAGCACTAGCCATTTGGACTTCCTCCTCAGGAGTGAAGGCTAAGGAGACTGTGCTGATCCCTGTAGGTTTACCCTTACATCTGGGATCTCCTTTGATGTGGTCAGTTGTCCCACAGAGATAGCAAGTTCCAAATGCTCTCTGGAAGGGTGGCTTGGTCTGACCTCCTTCTGGTTTGTGACCAGAGGGTACACTAGCCTGTTGTGGTTACCCTGAGGCTTATACTGGTTAGTTTGTTGTTTGGGGCCCTCTTTGGTTCGGGAGTTATTAGAAGTCTCTCGGTTCCCTTTTGGTGGCTGCTTTCCCTCATCCTTTTTCTGAGTGACCCCTGAATCCTTGTGAGTAGCCCTGTTGGCAACCCACAAGTCAGCAGCCTTAGCTAGCTTCCTGGAATCTAATTCCCTTGAATCAGCCAAGATCTGTCTGAGCTCAGGAGAGCAGGCATCATAAATTTACTCCAACATTACAAGATTTCTCATTCCCTCATAAGTGTTTACCTTGTAACCCTTAATCCATCCCTCTAAGTTTTTCAAACACTCATTCACCGAGGTAGCCCAAGGGGTACCATAATTCTTTTTGAGGGTCCTAAACCTCTTAAGGTACTGGCAAGGGGTCTTCCCAAATCTAGCTATCAAAGCTAGCTTCACACATTCATAGTCCCTTCTATCCACATCCCCCACCTCCCCCAACTCCATTACCACATCAGATGCAACAGGGGGGAGCCTAGAGAACAACCAGGGAAGTAACTCATTCCCTGAGATGTCCTGGAGCCCATGATTATACTCAAACATAGCCAACCAATCCAACACATCCAACTTAGGCTCATACATACCCACAATCTCTTTAGGCATCCGGGGTCTTTTGGGACTGGAACTCCTAGAGGAACCAGAGGAGAGAGAAGCATTTTCAACAGACAATTTCCTCATCTCTAGCTCATGCTTGAGCTCCATTTCTCTGAGCCTTAGTTCTTGGTGCCTTTGTTCTGCTTGAGCATTAAGTCTCTTAAACTCCAATTTAAGTTTCATTTTCTCTAGTTCAAGACATTGAGGACTAAGTGTGGGACCTGGTAAAGGTCCAGCAGGTACAGTTGGTAGAGCAGACAGAGGCCCAGGGGGGACAGTCACAACAGCCTCACCCTCCTCTTCTGACTCTGTCTCAAGATTTTCAATACTTTGATCAATATCAATATCATCACTGTTATCTACATTCTCTGGGAGAGTGGATTCCTCTGAACCATCACCCAGACTTTGGTTTGCTAACAATCTTTCTATTAGCTCCATTGTCTTGCACACTAAAATGTATACTCAATACAAATCCCATCGCTGTCACCAGTGTTAGGCAGAAACCTGTGCAGTTCCCTTAGGGATCACTGCAAAAAGTTTAAGTCTACAGGAGTTAGCAGTAAACCCAATTGGTAGCAGTCTGCACCACGTAGATTTACCTGGTAGCTGTGGCTGATCAGTCAGACTTCTCTCAAGAAGAGTTAGGCAGTATATAGAGTATACACAATAGGGCTAAAAATACAGTAGTACAAGCAAACACTGACCAGAGCTTGGGTACAAAAGTATATCATTATTTATTTAAAAACACACTTGTAAAAATACACTGGCACTAATATGTCAAGCAAGTTCAAACACAGTCACTAGAAATATATACATCTCCCTAATTAATTATTTGACAAGTCTAGGTTAATACACCACTTATTTAGCAAAACAGAGGTGAGCGCGTAACCATAGATGGCACTCCAATAATTTGTTTAAAAAGGGAGAGAAAATGCAGAATATGAAAATCACACAGTACCAACACTTTTAAGAACCTACAGCAAGTTAAGAAAGGCAGGGTCTACTGTAGAGCAAAAAGTTCATAGGCCTGGCCCACTCTGGGAGAGAGCAAGGCGGAATTTGCCCAAGATCACACAGTGGAAATGCACTCAAAGTCTTTGCAGAAAAGTCAAAAGAGGTTGGATCAAGTTAGAAAGGTAATGTTAACAGGTCCGAGATCACCCCAGGATAGAGAGTCAAGGATTTACGGGACACCTTGGACAGTCTGTTGCAAGGGAGACCAGGCGGGACACAGTACATGAAATGGTGAGAAAGCTCCAGCGGGGGCAGTTGTTCCTGGCAGCGGGTGCAAGTTGGGGCTTCATCCAGGGGAAGAGAAGATCTTGACGTGGAGGAAAGCTGGAGGTCGTTGCACTGCCAGGGAAGAAACTAACCGCAGAGTTTCTCGGTTAAAAGGTACTACCCTTTTATTCGCGGTAGTGGTGAAGCGTGGCTATCCGGCCGCCGGGGTGCTTGGCACGGGCGATTCGACCATGAGACGATCCAGGAAGGCGAAAAAGGCGAACTGGTTGGTCTCACCAGCTCAAGAGGAAGAAGACTCTCCTGGAAGAAGATCTCCTCCTCTGAAAGTGGTGAGTTTTATACAGCAGGGCTCCACCGGTGGTGTCGTTGTAGATGGCTCAGCTTCTCCCCTCTTCGGATTCTTTAGGTCCTGTGGCGACTTCTGAAGTTCCGGTCCCCAAAGCCCTGCTTTTATGCAGAAAAAGCCTAGCTGTCAATCAAAACATGCTAAGTGGTGAGCCGGGCGGCTCACCAATGGGCCAATCACACAAGAGTGCGACTTGAGTTGCCAAGGCAACTCAGTCCAGAGTGCCTATTCCCCCCTCCCACCTTCTGTGCAGAAGC
The DNA here is from genome assembly GCF_040938575.1 of Ambystoma mexicanum. NCBI lineage: Eukaryota > Metazoa > Chordata > Amphibia > Caudata > Ambystomatidae > Ambystoma > Ambystoma mexicanum. The sequence continues at coordinate 1,135,655,327 of NC_090926.1, forward strand.
CCGCCAAAAGCGGAACAAAGGGCTCGACTTGGGTTAGGGTTTCAGAGGCGAACACAAACGCTATTTTAAAACCGAGTCCTGGCAAAAAGACCCAACTGAGGAATAAATATAAATAAATAACCCGGCTGTATCTTTAACATTGCACCAAAAAGTGGTGCGTTTAAAATGAATGGGAAAATCCCATAGGAAATATTCCGGTGGAATATTTTGCATGGTATCCACTGCCACCAGCCAGAAACTCGACAAGGGGGGACTGGACAGTGCCCCTTTGGAAAACAGACCCAGGGGCAATCAAATTACCCCTACCAGTACTTCCACAATATGATGGTCTGTACTGGTTCTGTTCACAATTTGTATGTATGTATGTATGTATTTAGTTTTTGTAGAGCGCCGGTAGCCCGCGGGCATCAGGGCGCTTAAACATACGCAACAGATACTATGTGACATACGACATTTAAAGGGTCTGCTAACCACCGGAAAGCCTCTAAGAGGCATCGTCACCCGATTTCTCATCTTAAAAGGTGAGTCTTGAGCACCTTCCTAAAGGTGGAGTGATTAGTTTCCAACCTCAGGGGTTCAGGGATGCTGTTCCACAATTTGGGAGCCAGTACATGAAAAGATCTGCCAAGCCCGGTTTTCAGCTTAAACTTGGGCACGATCAATAGGCATTTGCCACCTGGTCATAGATTTCTCCTGGGATTGTAGGGTACTACACTCGTTTTCAGGTAGGCGGGCGCTGAGCCATAGAGGCACTTATGAACCAGGCAGAGAGCCTTGAACTTTATCCGTTCTTCTACTCTCAGCCAGTGTAAAGAGAGCCTCTCTTCCATAACATGATCTTTCCTCTTCAAATTTTTTACTAACCTGACCGCCTTGTTTTGGATCACCTGACAGCTGGAGAGATCCTTGGAAGAGGCCCCCAACAGCAGGGCATTCCCGTAGTCGAGTCTAGAGAGGATGATGGCTCTGGCTATCGTTGCCCTATTTCCCTCATTCAGCAATGGTTTGATGGCTTTCATCAGCCTGAGATAGTAGGCTGTTTTTCTGGAGGAAGCTGGTCTGGGCATGCGAGTCGACCGCAGCATCGACCATCATCCCTAGTGTCTTTTCCTTAGGGACCACCTGTATTGTGGCGTTCTTGATTTGGAATGTGTTATACTCTACCCCCAGTTTTTCCAGCTGACGACTGGAGCCAAACAACATCAGTTCAGTTTTGGAGTCATTCAAGCACATCCAGTTTGCCTGCATCCAGTCGTCAATGATCTTATAAACCCTGGTGATCACTTCGCTGTCTGTGGTGTGATTCCTACCCCCTAGCTCCAGTATGAGTTGGGTGTCATCTGCGTAGTTTGTAAACGACACTTCGGCTTTCACCAATAGGCTACACAAGGAGCGCATATAGATGTTAAACAACATTGGTGATAGGCTGGCCCCTTGGGGTACTCCGAATAGGTTATCACAAGGGTCGGAGAAACTGTTACCCCAGTGTACTCTCGCTTGGCAGTTGGCAAGAAAGGACAGAAGCCATTCAGTGGCCCCCTCCGAGCAACCAACATTCTCTCTAAGAGCCTTGATAAGGAGGGGGTGATCCACCAGATCAAATGCGGCGCTAAGGTCTGGCAGCATCAACATCCCCAACTTGTTGTCATCCAGCATAGTCAACATCCGATTCTGCAAGTCCAGCATGGCTGTTTCGGTGCTATGGAATGCTCTGAAGCCAGATTGTTGCTGGTGCAGGATTTCCTGGTTCTCTACGAATTGTTGGAGTTGTTGAGTAGCTACCTTATCCAACAGTTTAAGGATGAAGTTTGAATTGGTTATGGGGCGGAGGTTCCCGGGATCTTTGGGATCTAGGCCCGCTTTTTTAACCAGTGGAGTAATAGTGACTTTCTTCAGATCTTTCGGCACCATGTCCTCCTGAAATGAAGCATTTACTATTCTTCGGAGGACGGGAGCAAAGATATCCTTGTGTTGGAGAATGATGCCGGGGGGCAGAATGTTTTCGGCGCAAGTGGTGGGTTTCATGTTATTTAGCACCTCCAACATCTCTGCCTCTGAGATAGGGTCGAAGTTAAAGAACTGCTCTCTGGCAGTGGTCTTGACTTCTATGGGGCAGTTCTCCTGTTTAGGAGAAGTTCTGGCTTTGATAATATTTTGTCTTGCCTTTTCCGTTTTTGCTTGGAATGCATTTAGCACTTTATTACAGTCCTCCTCAGAAGGTTCGAAAGGGGGAGTGATAGATACAGGCTTTTCAATGTTCTTCAAAATATTGAAGAGTTTACTTGTGTTGTTGTCCGCTTGCTTGATTTCTGTGTTGAAGAAATTAGCCTTAGCTGCCTTAATTTTGTCTTTATATTCCTTATCCTTCCCTTTCCAGCTCGCTTTACTCTCTGCCGATTTATCTGTGATCCATTTGAGACTAGTAAAGCCAATGGTGACTTTACATGCCCTGGGAGACAGTAATCAGTCCCAGGGTATGGAGTCTATGTTTGGGGGTCACTATGACACCCCTGTGTTACTGCAGTAAGGGTGCTGTGTAACACATGTACCAAAAACACATGAAGCCCTATGGAGTAAAAGACCCCATAGCCCATAAAACGCATTACAAAGTCAAAGGACATCCTCAAATCATGTCAGTCAAGGAAGACACAAAAAAAGAAAAAAAAGAAATTAAAGAGATCTAATATTTGTTAAAGAAGTGCACCCAGAGAGCACTGAAGACACCACTGAACACATTCATATAGAATTTCTAATTGGTCCGACTATAGAAGAGGAAATAACGGAAAGCACTGAATCCACTGTACTAATTCAAAAAGAAAGAGTATCACTGACAACACGCGATGAAATGAAAATGGAAAGAAACACTCAAAGACCTGCAGATACTGTCATGCGATAAACATAAATGCTCTGCCACTTAATGTGCTGATCAATTAATTTTAATATTTGAATCTGTTTTTTAAGACGATTACATCATTCCTTTGAATAGGTCTAGAATGTTTTCACTTTTTAATGCCATCCCAGAACTAGAGCTGATTTTTTACAACAGATTTAAAATGTGTTGATATGTTTGACGATAATTGGGTGGGAAAGTGTGCAGTACACTTTTATTCTCCTCTTCTTAAAAAGCTGGTATGTGCTAATTATGATAGCATGTTAAAAAGGGGTTTTGCATTATACATATTAAAATCTGAATTACAGGTACCCAACGAAAATTAGAAGGAGCTTGGTGTACCCACTGTTATAAAGAAGAATATAAAATGTAATATTGATGGTTAAGGATGGCTGCAGGTCACACTCGAGCAGGAACCCGCGAGTTGGGCCTGAGTGGCCTCTTCCCTCACCTCAAACATTGGAAACTGACCGGTCTTCTGAGAAGTATGAAAATAAAGTTTTTAGCTGGAGTTCTCGGGGTCATAACAGTTTTCTTAATAACGACATAAAAAATGAATTTTTAGAATATAATATAGTTTTAATACAAGAAATTTGGTTAAATCTAGTACCAGTCATAGAAGGTTTTATTTTAGACGTTAAATTAGCTCAGAAGGGAAAAAGTCACATTAAGTGCAGTGGAAAATGCACAAGAGACTGTTGTACAAAATATTACAACAAAATCCGATGCAATTTTAGCAACGATTGTGACCTCTGGGACTGAAAAAAGGCAATCTGAGGTAGGTGTGATGAAAAAGTTACTTACCCGTGGTACCGTTCTTTCGATTGGATGTTCCTCCCACGTATTCCTCAGCTTTTGATAATGTTTCCAGCTTCAGCTGCTTCAGCAGATTTTTCTCAACAGAGGGTGGGCGATGTGTGCTGTCTCATCCAGTCGGTGTCCCTCGAGAGCCTTCGTTCGACTGTCGACGTCATCATTAGTATAAGTAGCGCACGCAGCACCGGTTGGCTTCAGTTCTGTTTTTCCCCCCTCCCATTGAGGAATTACAAGGAGTACCATATGCTGTAGGCTCCAAGAAAGCGTAAAGTATAAAGACACGTAGATTCTACGGTGGGGTAGGCTCGGAGGGGCGATGAGGAACAGGTGGGAGGAACATTGAATCCAAAGAACGTTACCAGGGTTAAGTAACTTCGAATGGATTGTGTCCTCCCAAGAATTCCTCATCTGTTGATAGACTACCAGAGCAGTAATAATTTGGTGGTGGGAGTATGCATTTTATTTTGTCCGTAAATGTCCGTAAATGTCGTCATGGACTGAATGAAGGACCACTTTTCAAAATGATCCTTCTTGACTGGAAGATGAATCCAAGCAGTAATGTTTTGCAAAAGTGTGGCCGCTGCACATATGTCTTTTACTGGAACACCTCTGTGAACAGCAGAGGTTGCCATACCCCTACTAGAATGGGCGCTTAAACCTTCCAGCGGGTCTTTACCCGCCAACCTGTAACATTTCCCAATAGCCAGAACAATCCATCTGGATAGAGTCTGTTTTGTCACATCTAAACCCAATTTAGGACCTGAATAGCCAATGAATAATTGGTCATTTTCATTCTGATGAATTTTGGACATCTTTATATATGAACGCTGAGAGACTTTATTGCTTAAAGCAAAACAGTTTTCAAAGTTAACAGTCTTAATGGGTATGAATTTACTGGCTCAAAAGGAATGCATGTTAGACATGTTAACACCAGGTTATGATATATAGGGACTTGGAATGGAATTGGTGGAAATTCATTAGTAAGATCCTTTAGGAATTGAATAATCAGAAGAATTTAAAAATATGAGTCCTCCTCTGAAGAGCACTTGAAAATTGAAAGCGCTGCTAGATAACCTTTAATTGTTCCAATCAGGAGCCCCAGATTCACCAAATGTAACGAAAAAGAAAGCACCATAGGTGTATCACACAGAAATGGATCCACATCCTTATCCCTGCACCAACTGCTGAACTTGTTCCAAAGGTAACAGTAATTAATATTTTTAATTAAAAGTTTTAAATTAATAGATCTGGCGGTGGCATAAAGAAATATTGCCTTTTCTTTCCATCTTTTGTTTTCTCTTCTGTTAAATGGAACATCTTACTGTAACAATGCATCTTTCGTGGGTTAAGTCTGACATGCATTGAATTAAGTGATACTCATGAAATTGTTCCTCACAAATACAATGTGATTTTCTCCTATCTTTTAAATGTTTTATATTTTTATAAATGTTTTTTTGGGAATGGTATGATGTATACCTGAAACAAAAACAAAAATATGATAAAGAATATTTGAAACAAAAACATGGTATATAAACACCCATCCACAGCTAGTCAGGCATATTGCTGTTTTTGGTAAAGCCTGAGTACATCAAGTTGAGAAAGAATAACTGCATAGTATCACTTGACATACAAAACTGTACCTCTCTTTTAAAAATGAAAAGAATTCCTGATCCATTATGATTGAGTATTCCTGGAATAACAACAATGGGCTTATCGCTATGAAGATCTTCCATGAAAGGAGAGGGAGTGTGACATCCATGCAATCTTCCAGCCTGGACCTTCTCCCAGACCCTCTTTGGGCCCTCATTGGGCCTCATTACGACCCTGGCGCTAAGTGAAAAACGATGGCGGTAAATAGTTACCGCCATCGTTTTCCGCTAGGTCCGATCATGACCCGTGACCGTTAACTACGATGCCATTAGCGGCATCGTAGTTAACGCTGCCGCTAACTGCGCCAAGGGCGCGCGCACGCGACCTCCCGCACCGTACTTAGCGCCATGGCAGAAAGGTACGCGAATGCCGACCCAAGCGGACATGCACCTAACGCCATCACCCAGCCCGTTAAGTACCTTATCGCCATGGTGCTAATTACGCCATCGCGAACCAACCGTAAATGGCCATGTAAAGTGAATGCAGCTGCCACAGGTGCACAGAAACAGCACAGGTGAAGGCAATACAGACTCAGGAAGTACAAAAAGAGCACATCCCACCCCTTCCCACACCCAGTCACACTCAACAATGATACCAATACGACTAGCAATGTTGGGGCTGGAGGACCTGATAGCAATGCAAGTGCTACAACAGCAACAACAACAACAGGCAGCACAGAGGAGACGCAGGAGGAGAAGGAGGGCAAGGCAGGCCCAGCAAGCTCCACCAGCACAGCCAGTGCCACCACGCAGGCAGCCCCCAATCCCACACATCAGAGCCAATCCATTCAACCTCATTGCTGAGCAGATCCACACCCTGTACGGTTTGGACCGGGACACCATCACCGCCATCGTAGACATGACACACAACGACATCGTCAGCATGATAGAAACTCCAACCGCCATCCCACCCCGACTGAAGGTAGTGTCTGTACTCCACTTCCTGGCCACAGGCACCTACCAGCACACAGTGGGGCACTTGCATGGCATTTCACAACCATTATTCTCACGAACACTCATCCAAGTGCTCGATGCCCTCCTCAAGCACACAGACGACCACATCTCATTACCACGGACTGCCCAGGATATTGCAAACACCAAAGTGGGTTTCCATGCACTAGCCGGCATACCTGGTTGCATTGGTGTCATCGACTGCACCCATGTGGAATTGGTGGTTCCACGTGCCATGGAGGTACCGTACCGCAACCGGAAACAGTTCCACTCAATCAACGTGCAAATGGTCTGTGACTCCAACAAGATCATCACACATTGTTGTGCCCGATTCCCCGGATCAACCCATGATTCTATGGTCCTGAGGAACTCCACAATACTACGCTACATAGAGCGACATGCAGGCCCAAGATCCTGGCTACTCGGTGAGTCCAATGTCATGACCATGGAAATGTGAAGTGGGTAGGTGAATGACGTACCAATGCATACTCCACCTGGCTGAAAGGGGGGGGAATGATGCATACTCCACCTGGCTGAAAGGGGGGGGGGGAATGATGCATACTCCACCTGGCTGAAAGGGGGGGGGGGATGATGCATACTCCACCTGGCTGAAAGGGGGGGGGATGATGCATACTCCACCTGGCTGAAAGGGGGGGAATGATGCATACTCCACCTGGCTGAAAGGGGGGGGAATGATGCATACTCCACCTGGCTGAAAGGGGGGGGAATGATGCATACTCCACCTGGCTGAAAGGGGGGGAATGATGCATACTCCACCTGGCTGAAAGGGGGGGGGAATGATGCATACTCCAATTGGCTGTGAGTAGCAGAGAGAACAGAGACAGATGATACCCTAAAGCAACCCAAACTCCACCCAACACCAGTAAAGCCAATACCCAATGTATGCAGCCCTACCATCTGAATGAGGTTGTGTCCCAACCATGACACAACCATCTGCAAGTGCATTCTACCAATTCAGACCACATTGTCAACAATGAAAAGCACCTACATGCACGTCACCAAACACCATCAACCGATAGGCCTGTCCCCCATAACTGCCCACGAAGGAGACACATGACGGACAGAAACATCAACACACCATTACACAGACAGCAGGGCCCCAAAAATGTCCCTGTCTACATCAGCATTGCTCACTGGGGTCATGATGAGGCCCACAGCAATGTTGCAATGATGTGCGCATTGCCATCAAAGGACATGTGCCAGGCCAACTAACCAAACGGCATGAACGGACACAGTGGATGGGCACTCACAATGCACTCCACCCCTCTGCATACATTGGGTGATGGCATGCAAAACAGGCCATGGGAGCCATGAGCATATACTGGTTGCATTGTGTGAATCAATTAGTGCATGTAGAAGTGAGCCAAAGTAACAGTTGGATGCAAGCCATGGTGGCACATCATGTTCTTGATCAGACGTCATGACTGACACATACATTCTCGCTTACATACAGGTGATGCAGGCTATCCCCTGAAGAGGTGGCTCCTTACACCAGTCCGGAACCCGCAGAACCAGCACGAGGAGGACTTCAACCGTGCACATACACGTACCCGTGTGGCCATAGAGCAGACATTCGGCCTATTGAAGGCACGGTTCCGATGCCTCAGCAGGTCTGGTGGGGCACTCCTGTACCGCCATGAGAAGGTGGCAAAGATCGTCATGGCATGTGTCATGCTACACAATATGTGCGTCAGACGGAATGTGCCCCTGCCCCCTGAAGCAGAACTGCAACCACCTGACGATGAGGATGAGGAGGGTGCAGATGGGGCGGCACCTCATGGAGGAGGCGATGCACAGGAGGGGCGTGAAATGCGTCAAAATATCATCGACCACTGCTTCTAGCACACACGGCTGGTGTGTATCACATGGAGACTGCACTTGTGTGTCTCTGGGACATGCACACTGTGGACTGTACACCAATAAAGCACACATATGCAATGAAAATGTCCACACATTTCATTTCGGAAAAGGAAAAAGTGTATTTCAATCATAAAACGTTGTGACACACCCCCTCCCACCTCCCCCATCCCCCCTGCACACCCCAACACACCACCTCCCACCTCCCCCTCCCCCTGCACACCCCAAAACACCCGCTCCCACCTCCCCCCTCCCCCCTGCACACCACAACACACCCCCTCCCATATCCACCCTCCCCCCTGCACACCCCGACACACCCCCTCCCACCTACCCCCTCCCCCCTGCAAGTTCACCACAAATGTCCCTAGACATGGCCTGCATAGCATCCCTCAGGGTGGCAGTGCTCTGCGCAATTTCGGCCCTTAGGGACTCTGTGGCCTGTTCAATGGTTGCCCTAGCCCCCACACATTCCGCAGCATGCTCAGTCAGCATCGTGGACAGATGTTGCTGCCGTTGTATGATGTTCTCGAGGGACTGCTGCCCCTGCTGGGCCATGCCCAGTGCTGGTGGTGTGATGGAGGGGCTGCTCCCCTCCTGTGGACTGAGAACTGGGCATGGGGTAGAAGGCCACTCCTCTTCCTCTGTGTGCCCCTGTGTGTGATCCTCATGGGGGCTGGCATTTGACAAACAGGGGAATGTAGAAGGTCAGTGGGGCTTCTGACTTCGTGCTCCTCAATGTCAGAGTCTGAACATGCAGCAATTGCAGCTGTTTCACCCATGTTGCTGCTGGCCGCAGACCTGGTGCCTTCTGTGGCAGGCAATGTTGGTACAGGTGGTGCTGCTGCTGCTGGCCTGCTGCCTACTGGGGTGCTTGCCGGTGGGCCGTCCGGTTTGCTTGCAGTGGATTCTGCTTGTTGTGGGGTCTGCCTCACTGCAGCTGAGGTTGAGGGTGCGGGGATGGTATTATTGGCCTTCTTGGCTCTCTTCGTCGCAGGGGTGTCCTGGTCCTCGGGGTGTGATTCTGTGCCTGTGGTGGAGCAAAGGAGGGAGGGCGTTATTGATGGGTCTGCGGACTTTGGAATGACAATGATTGACATGATTCTGGTCAGTAGATGAGGCAGATTTCAGGCAGGGCCATGCAGGTTGTCTCCTTTCTGTGTGGAATGTGGATGGAGGTATGTGGGTGCCAGCAGTGTATACAGGGTGGAGCTCGCATGTGGCTATGGGCAGTGTCCAGCTAATGTGTTGCATTTACACTCTAGGGCAACATTGTGCTACAAATGAATGGACTGCAGTGACTATGGCATGTCTTGTTTGAGGCACCTACCTTCATCGTCTGATGTCGGAACTCCCCTTTCCATCCCTCCGACGCCTTCAATGCCTTCCATGCCAATCGTGGTTGCACATATTTCCTCCCACGGTTGGAGTTTCAGTGGGGATTCCGAACCTCCACCGGTACCCAGGGCAAGGTTGCGGTTCGCAGAGATGACGGCTCTGACCCGTATGAGAAGGTCATCCCAAGGCTTCCTGCACTGCTGTGGGGTGCGGGGTACGGTCCCCACCGCGCTGACGCGCTTGGTCACCAGGGCCCATATGGCCTTCTTTTTTGCTATCGCCGGCATGGTCATTTCCGGCGAGAAAACGACAGCTGCATTGTCTTGCAGGGTCTCCGCAAGCATGCAGAGTTCCTCCCGGGTAAATCTTTCCTGGCGCTGGCGGTCACATGCCTTCTTAACAACTTTAGGCATTTTTGGGTGGTTGAATGGGTGGGTGATGGGTTGGGACAGGTGTCAGGGTTGGATCTGGTGTTGTTCGGAAGTATGGCAATGGATTGTGTTTTTAAAGATGGCCGACGTGCTGTTTCCCGTTCTGCCGGGATGACGCTATTTCCGGTTCTGCTTTTTACGGTGACCGCTAATTGCGGCCACCGCTAATTACGGTGGCCGCTACTTACGGTGGCGGAAGTGCACCTTGCTCGCCCTACGATGCCGGTAGGGGCCCTTTCCGCCATGGCGTTATTTACATTACCGCCATGGCGTAATGCTCGTGCGCGATGGGTCGTAATTTGGCTCTCTTTATGCCATCGGCCCACAGCGTAAACGCTCATTACGCCATGGCGGTAATGTTGGCAGATTACCGCCTGGGTCGTAATGAGGCCCATTGTCACTAACCGTGGGATTGGTACGTTATGGGAAGGGAAAGTCTGCAACCTGAAAATCGCTAAAGCCTGACCCTTCGAGAGAGCTGAGCATGGGTAGAGGAACCCTTTTGCTAAAGTCTAAGGAGGGGTAGAACATTACAGGGGCCGGGAAGGGCTGACAGTGTAGGGAGACCACAGAGAAGCATATGGACAGATGCCCTGTTGAGTGTAACGAGAAGCACCATCCTGATGTTATGTTTGGGTAGCTCTTATTTCTACTTTAAGTTGGCCCATTCTTACTATTTTCTGAATAACCTTTTGTATCTCAAACATATCGTTTTGCCATAGTTGTCACAGGCTCCACTGTGACAGTGTATACAGATAGCAGGTGACAGTTGTCTCTCCTGTTTTAGTCCACAAAAGAAAAAACATTTTAAAATGATCACGTTGTGTACAGATATAAGAGAAGACACAGCTGATTGTAATAACCCAGGTGTCTTGTTGGGTAAGCAACTAATAATATGATTCAGGTAAGTGAGGATAGAAACAATAACTACTGTGACAGAAGGGAGAACCCCTCTGTGTGATGTCTGAAAATACTATGTAACAGGAAGTGTCCTAATAGGTTAATTCCTTGTGCACAAAGGTGTGCATTCATTTGCTGACAACATACACATTTAATGTCTATTGATTATTAACGTTTCCAGCATCAAAACTTGCATAGTGATGACTTTTAGAGGAGGTTTATAATGTGTCTACCTCTTTCTTTATTTTATCATTTCCATTTTCAAGATATGAGTAATCATTTTTCTACATATAATAACAGATACCATGATCAACATTATTAATAATAAACATCAACAGAGCATTGAATGTCTCATGCTGTTTTATAAAATAACGTACTTCTGAATCCAAACAATTGATAAATACATAGAGTCGTGGTGAGCTCTAAAGTGGATGTGACACATAAAATGAACTAATTAAATTCAACAGAGATTTGTTACATCCCAGAATATGTGACATGAAAATAGATAACACAGATATGTAACATATACATTTGTAACCATTTGCATGTGTTTTGTCCCCTGCGTCCATAATATTGCCTATACAAAGAACAGATCTAAAGTTCATATGTTCTATCCTCCTGGTATATTTTTTCTTGGAGGGTTGTTTAGGTCACAGTCCAATTTCTGTTTTAAAGCGGGTGTGCCAGTCACCTGACTTATTATATATTATTATGACTTATTATAGGTTGACGTCACTAACTATTAGTACATAGCTTGGGCAGGATGCAGTGGCTGTGAACCTGTCCTTTCCTAAGACGTTTCGGCAATTGATCATTCAGTATGCCTTCTTCTGGACCTTTAATGTTGGACCCCTATGTTTGGAACACCAAATAGTATCAATTACTAATGGCATGTTGGCTGTTACTAAAAAAAAAAAAAAACAGGCAGCTGCTGTGCCTGTAGGAGACTGCCCTGGGAGTCCAAAGAACCCTGCACTACTAGTGTGATGGGGATTCTGAGGGATGCTTAAGTCGCTCAGGTCGGAGTCAACATACTTATATTGAACAATATATAAGGCAAGGTGAAAAGAATATATGTAACAGACTTAGTCCTCACTCGTGAAAGGTAATTAAATCTAAAAAGTATGAAACATACTGAAAAAAACTTGTTAGTGTAGATCAAAGCTCCCTGGATCTGACTCATCTGCTTCAGAAAGTCTTTGCGTGTATGATGTCACTGTCCTCTCCGTAAATAGATAGAGGCCATATGTTGTGATAGCCAAACGAAAAGCGCATCTGATGTTGAGGTGTCTAAATTGATGTTGGACAGAATTACCTGTGGGAGGTCTGATCGAGGAGACCAACTGTGGCCTGAGGTACTGGTGCTTGCCGAGGTGGCACTTGCATACATGCCAACCCTCCCGATTTAGGCGGGAGACTCCCGATTTTGAGATGAAAAATATTGCTATTTTTCACAGTCTCCCGCCTAAAATAACGTAGCCCCAATGCATTCCTGTGGAAATCTCCCTCTAGGTGCATCTGAATATTGGCATGTATGCTCTTGCAGCATATATGGTTGAAACGTTTGCTGCAAAACGAATGTAGAGAAAGGAGCCTGAGCGTCGGGCTGCTAGAAGGAAGCTCGATAACAGAGGTTTGCCCAATAAGCCCACAGGTCCCACAGGGGTTTTAAACTTTTACCTTGGTAGCATCACACCGTGCCGCGGAAGAAGTGAGAACGCGGTCCAATGCGGGCCGTTGCTATGAAAACTGAAGCAGCGGCCCGGTGGCCATTGCCATGGCGATGGCTCGTAATCTGGGTGCACGCATGTGCGGATGGTGTCCCAACTGTGTTTATGCATGCAGCCATCTTGAACAAATATGGAGACGGAAAGCTCTCCATAAGAAGCTGCATTGCCATGGCCTGGGAAGGCAAAAGACCCCCGTGGGAGGCACTTTGAACCAAAATGTAAAAATCTAAAATGTAGATATAATTTAGCGCCCAGAATATAAGGGCGCTATTACAAAAAATAGAATAAAGTAAATCGATGCTTGATGATGCATGAAACATTCACAGAGTTTGGTCACCTGTGGTCAAAAGAAGTAGTGGCCTGCAACACATTGCACAACAGCATCCACCCTGCTGCATTAACACTGTATAGGTAGTAAGGTGATATAACGTTGAAAAAGTTGGTATATACTGGTATTTACTAGTGCCAAGAGCCCTGTCCTCCACTGAGACATTTGTGGGCAGAAAAGCCGTGGGGTGGGGTAGGGGGGGTTGTGGGCATGGCCACCATGTTGGAGATGTGCGCCAATTGTTGAGATGTCCTGGAAACAAGGTGGGGAGATGTGTGGAAACCCACCTGTGTCCTTATGTAAAGGTTGGTGTCATCTCATGGTGGCCTGTAGTCTGGCTTTGGAGCTTGTGTATCCACCAAGCTTCTTTGTGAAGAAGGGCATGGGTAACGTTTGGTGTTAATGCTTACTATATCCACCACCCACCACCTAATGTCATCTGTTCCATGCTGCAACTGTATGTAGTGAGAGACTAGAGGTGCGTTGTGCACCTTTCACCTGATTTTGGAGCAATGCATTCCAATCCACTTGTTCACTGTTCACCGGGCAAGCTGTTTGCCCCACTGTAACGCTCACCTTGTATCCACAGGGATGCCCCTCCACGTGGCTGGATCGCTTCTGGGCTGGGTTCACCTCCCCCTGGGACTCGCACCGCCGTGGGTCTATTCTGGAAGACAGGAGTTCAGTTTTAGCCAGAATCACCTTCTCTCGGGGCCCGCCTCTCAAGCGTTCCCCTAGCGACCCCCTTTCGAGTCTTCCTCACCTTGTATTTCGATAAGGCGCACTCTCTGTCCTCCTGTTCTGTGCAGGGGTGCGTCGTGGCTGGGCACCTTTCGGCCGAGTTACTCACTGGCGTGGGCCCGGGAGTCCAGTCCGGCTGCGACTCCGCTCTTGAGGTAAGTCTTTAGTTCTTCAGAGTATATGTCCACAATAGTTCTTGCCCTGTTAACCTTCTCCTTATCTCGTAGATGCAGAAGGGTTGATGAAGACGTCGAGCTGATGGAGAGGGCGATGCTCGAGAAGGTAAGAGTATGCGCCGGGCTCGGCGCTATGAGCGTCCTTTGAATCGGGCTAGCCTGTGCTATTCTTCCTTGCAGGTCGCCGAGAAGTTCCTGGAAGAAATACGGCCAGATGGAAGCGGAACGTAGCGTGGAAGATGTCCGGACCGTTGTCGAATTCCAGGAGAGCTTCGGTAGGTAAGTGGAGGATGGAAGGCGTTGGAATCCAAAGACGAACGCTTACTAATTGTCCTCTTCTTTTTTTCCTCTCTAGGATGTTGCTCGCGGATGAGGACAAGCTCCAGGGATGACTCCAGATCGATTGAGGAGCTGGTTGTTGAACAGGTAAGGAGGAATAATGGTGTTCTTCTTCTTCCTCGTAGATGCAGGACAAGGATGCTGCGAGCAGGTCTCGGCGAACGTCACGCTGCGAGTGCAGAACAATGCGAAGCGCATGCCTCAGCTAGGGCGTGGCTTAAATAGCCAGCAGGTATCCCAGGTGCCTTCAGGGCAGACGACACCCTGGATGCTAGACTGCATAGTGCAGTTCCACGCCAAACCTTGTGGGGGCAGCCATGTTGGTCCATTCCCCAATGGAAACTCCACCAGCCATATGAGCTTGGTGCCAAAGGTGCCAGGACTGGCTCCAGGACAGTCGAGGGGGGGCTATGGTCATGACAGCACTCCCCCCTAAGGCCCATCTCAAGGTGGTTCTTCTGTCTGGTGCCGGCTTGGTGGGGTACTCCTGATGGAAGCTTTGAATCAAACGTGGGGCATGAATGTAGTCACTGGGCTCCCATGTTCTGTCCTGCGGGCAGTATCCTTTCCAGTCTACTAGATAGTAAAGTTTCGTTCTAACGTCCTTTGAATCTAGGATGTCTTTTACTTCGAATTCTGGCTCTCTGTGAATTATCACAGGCCCTGGTGGGATAGTCACTCGAGTTCTAGGCTGCACTGGTTTCAAAAGGGATGCATGAAACACCGGGTGTATCCGCATGTGGGCTGGCAAGGTCAGCTTTACCGCGGCTGGGTTTATGATGGACTTGATGGGGAACGGCCCTAAAAACCGTGGGCGAAATGTCCAGGTTCCCTATAGAGGCACATGCTTAGATGCTAACCACACCTTGTCCCCTATCTGGTTGTTGGGGGCCTTTTCGCGATGTTGGTCAGCGTATTTCTTCTGGCGAACTTTGGCTTGGCGCAAATGTTCGATGGCTCTTGTGAAAGCCTGCGAAATGGTTGCCTGTAGATTCTTGATGGCTGGCATTTCCAGAGTTGTAGGAATGTCCAGCTCTGACGTGCATTGGTGTCTGCCATACACAGTAAAGAATGGAATCTGCCCGGTACTGCTGTGTAATGAATTGTTATAAGCATACTCAGCGATCCACAATAATTCCTTCCAATTCCCCTCAACTTGGTGAAGCATGCAACGAAGGTATTGTTCGAGCGTCTGGTTCGTCCTCTCAGTTTGACCATCTGTTTAGGGGTGATGGCTAGTGGATAATCGGATGTCTATTTGGCCATCAAGCAACACTTCCTCCAGAAGTTAGACACAAATTGGGTACCCTGATCCGAGATTAAGACTGATGGGAACCCGTGCAACCGTACCACGTGTTCAAGGAAGGTTTTGGCTAGACCGGATGCGTTTGGTAATCCCTTAAAGGAAAGAAATGGGCCATCTTGGAGAACAGGTCTACTATCACTAGGATGGTGTTGTAACCTTGACAGGATGGTAGGTCGGTGATGAAGTCAAGAGACAACCTGTGCCACAGAGCCGGCGGGATGTCTAGTGGTTGCAGGAGCCCAGCTGGTCTTTGTTTTGACGATATATTTTGAGCACAGATACCGCAAGAGGTAATGAATCGGATAACATCTTTGCGCCACGTTGGCCACCAGTAACTTCGTTTCACCTTGACCAGGGTTTTAGCAATTCCCGGGTGGTCTTCCATGAGGGAGTCATGGTATTCCAAGATAACTTGTTCCTGACTTTCTTTTACAGGCACGAATAGTCGATTGCTGTAGTAAGGTAATTGGTTCTTAACGCTATAGTGTTCTCCTCTTGAATCCCATTTTTGCAGTTGCTCCTGGGTTAATACTTGTCGGACTTCATACAGCAACTCGTCTTGAGTCATGGTGGTTGTAATACCTAAGAGTATATCACCCGGAATGATGGCCACGGGATCAGGAGGTGGATACACCATCTCATCGGTGCCCATGCGTGAAAGGGCATCAGCTTTGCCATTTTTGACTCCTGGCCGGTACGTGATCACATAGTCGTACTCCTCAAAAAAAAGGGCCCAGCATAGTTGTCGAGAGGATTGAGCCTTTGCACTCTTCAGGTATTGTAGTTTGCGGTCATCCGTTATCACAGTGATGGTGTGTCTGGCTCCCAACAGATAATGTCGGCAGGTCTTGAAGGCAGCATCCGTGATGGCATAGTTGAGTTCAGGTGGTGAGAATTTACATGACCAGAAGGCCACATGATGTAGCTAGCCGGTGTGTGGGTCCCTTTGTGATAATACAGCGCCCATCACCATACTGGAAGCATCTGTCTCCACCACATACGGAAGGTCTGGGAGTGGATGTCGTAAGATTGGAGCGGTAGTGAATTTCGCCTTGAGCTCTTGAAAGGCTTTTTCGGCCTCTTCTGTCCAGTGGAATGTTTTGTTACACTTCCTTAACAGTGAAGTGATCGAGGTGTACTATTTGCGAGAACCCTGGGATGAATCGGCGGTAAAAGTTTGCAAAGCCTAGCATGCTCTGGACTCCCTTGAATGAACTTGGCGCTAGCCAATTGAGGACGGCATCGACCTTGTGCCTATCCATTCGAATTCCTTTTGGAGTGAGGATAAAACCCAGGAACTCTACTTCTGCAGCGTGAAATGAACATTTCTCAAGCTTGGCGTAGAGATGATGTTGACGGAGCTTGGTAAGGACGGACCGTACATACTTAACATGCTCTTGTTCTGAAGCCGAATATATCAGGATGTCGTCTATGTAGACTAAGGTGCAGATGTCAATAAGCTCTCTCAGAACATCGTTCATGAAATATTGGAATGTGGCCGGGGCATTGCACAGGCTGAACGGCATCACTTGATATTCGTATAGGCCATATTTGGTACGGAACGCCGTTTTACACTCGTCCCCTTCTTTAATGCGCACACTATGGTATGCCCCTCTAAGGTCCAATTTCGTTTAGATTTGGGCGTCTTTGACTTGGTCTAGCAATTCCGGAATCAGGGGTAGAGGGTAGCGGTTCTTGACGGCGACCTGGTTCAATGCACGATAGTGGATGCAGATCCTCAATTCTCCTTCCCGCTTCGGGAATAAGGGAAACATTGCTGATGACTTTGAGGGGCGGATGAAACCATTGGCCAGATATTGTTTCATATATGTCTTCAGATGTTGGTTCTCGGGTTCAGTGAGTGCGTAGATGCGGCCACAAGGAACTCGGACACCTGGTATCAGATCGATCTAGCAATCATAGGGCCTGTGGGGTGGCAAAGTATTTGCTTGTTCTTTTTGGAACACATCTTGAAAGTCCTGGTATTGAGTTGGTAGGGTGGCAACCGCACCTAAGAGGCTTATCGCACCTTCCTGAACGGATGAGCCGGCATGCTTACCCTTCCTTCCTTTGGGATAGCAGGTATGTGTGCAGTCATGGAAGAAGACCAACTCTCGGGCATGCCAGTTGATTTGTGGGTTATGTGCGACCAACCACGGCATCCCTAGGATTAATTGGAACTGCAGTGCTTTGATGAGGTCAAAAGTGATGGATTCTCGATGGCCATCCTGACAGAGGGTGAGTTCAGTGGTACATTCGGACACGGGACCAGAGGCGATTTCGGTGCCATCTACCGTGGTTACTGTCTCGGTGGTGGGCCTAGAGCAGAGTGGGAGCCCCATCTTTGCTGCAACGTCCTGGTCCATGTAATTCCCCACGGCTCCGCTATCAATGTAAGTTTCTAACGAATGCATCTTTGATGGCTGTTAGGATCACAGGTGAAGCAATATGGGAGGTCTGTAATTGGATTTCTTCGCTCGACAATTGGACCCCGGGCTTGGTAGTTTTCCGACTCTTTACTTGGTTTTTCCGACTCTTCGCCTGGTTTATCCTTGTCTGTGGCTCCTACGGTTCTTCTTGGTGGTTTTACCGGACATTCCTTGAGGAAATGGCCTGCCTTTCCGTAGTAGAGGCATAACTGCTGTTCCCTCCTCTTGTCCCGTTCTGCCTTGGTTAAAGGGGGTCCAACTCCTCCTAGTTGCATAGGTTCTATGGAACCTTCTGATCCCCGCTGAGTATGATCTTTGGGGCGCACAAATATGGGGCGTGAATCCGGTTTACTTCGATCTGCTCTCCGATCTTGCAACCGATGGTCTAACTGTACTACCAGATTAATGAACTCAGCACAGTCCTTGGGTGGGTCCACTACTTGGGCCAGAACATCTGTTAACTCCCCTCGCAAGCCCCGGTGGAACAAAGTGGTTCTCTAGTCCTCTGGCCATTCTGCTTCGACAACCAGCCTATTAAAGGTGGCTATGTATGTCAACAGATCTTGGTTTCCTTGACGGAGGGACAACAGTTTGTTGTCCAAGGCCTGTCCATGAGAGCGACAGGCGAAGAGTTTTTCCAGCTCCTGTTGAAAGCTGGTCATTGGGAAACGCCCCAGGTCTGCACAAAAAGTGGAGGCGACACTGATTCATAAAGGTCACGTATCTTCGGGGATCCCCCGAGAAACGCTCCGGTGGGGCTAGTGGAATTGTCCAAGGTAGGTTGATCTGTACCGGATTACTCATGGTGGTAGGCATTGATGGGCTAATTCTGGGCAACAGGGTTTGTCCGGCCTGCGATTGAAGGAGTTGTCTGCTAAGATCATAAGTTCGTTCTTTGGCCACAATTAGTTCTCTCTGCAAGGCGTTGGTTTCTTGTCGGGCTGAATGTACCTCAGCGCGTAACTGCCCCAACAACTGAGCCAACTGGTCTGTTTCCGAGGTTTCCATACTAGGCGCCCGGGTGAACTATAATGTTTGGGCTTCGCGTTCTGTAACGCTCACCTTGTATCCACATGGATACCCCTCCACCTGGCTGGATCGATGCTGGGCTGGGTTCACCTCCCCCTGTCAGTCTAGAAAAATGGATACCTCTCATGTTTGACAGCAAACGTATGTTGGTGGCCGTGGGCCAACCGTCTCATGCATGATATGACAGACATATAGGTTTCCGAGTTTGCCAATGAACAACCATTTTGATGTAACAAGGATCGCCATTTTGTTTTCTAACCATTGCTCATTGCTTTCTGTTCTTATTGCTTCGCGGCACATTTTCTGCTTACACTGCTCGACTGTAAAACTTTGTTGTCTGAACGTGAAAGGACAAGGCCGCATGGCCGCGAGGATATCAAGGGTTCGTTGAAACACAACGTAGGCAGCGCCAGGAAGGAATGCTCGGCTCCCTCCCGAATGTAGCCTTGAAGTAGAGCTGCAGGGCATTTAATCATTTCGCAGCTGCCAGCCAGTCTCGTTATATGGTAGAATATGTTAGAATAAAGCAGCTAAAGGCTTGAATTATGCTCTTCTTATGGCCCCCCTTTACTGAGCCCTGTAGAGCGTGTCGGCTTCCAGGACACGAATAGCACCTCATAGATAGCAAGGTCTGGAATGTGACTCTTCCCCCGTATGTAGCTCGCTTCCAAGAACAGAAGCAATGCGTTCTGTTCAACAACTGAAAGATGCCTCCGCACTTCCAAATTGCATATTGTTACTAGAATTGATATTTGAAGGTGTCATAATTGTCGAAAGTGTCCATCATTACACCGAGTTCAAAGAAACCCAATAAAGGGGGGTGTTAAACATGTCATAGCTGATTGTATGATATGCATTTTGTATATATGTAACTGATCTACGTAATTCACTCTCTTGCGTCCCTCAAGGTCTAGAGATACATGTTGCGGGGCGTGAGACCGAGTTGGCCAACTGAGACTATTTGCTTTGCAATAAACCCTAGCTTTGGGAATACAACCTTGTGTCTGGCGTATCTATCGTGTGTGGTGACTTGCCTTGTTTCCATATACGTAAGGGACCCCTAGGGGCCCCTTTCAAGATGGCGCCCGAATAGGGACCCTCCCCCACTTGTTCCATCGTATACGTTATAATTGAGTCAAGGCGGAGAACGGCGAGGACGGGACGATCGAGCCGGGATCAAGAGGAGTTAGGGGCGCCCTGTAGAAGTGATGAGAGATTCCTTTGCAGATCTGCACACATCTGATCCCTGAACGACGTGCCTGGCTAGAGAACAAGGAGGTGAGGGTCCCGAAACGAGGCGGAAGCCAAGAAACGCAGACACTACCTCATTGGTTGCGTCAGTATACAGACGACTTGTGTCCGAAAGGACAAATTGATTTATCAGGTGAGTCATTCCCCGATTCAAAGTGATCCTGATATTGGTTGAGAGTTGACTTCGCAAAATCAAACGCCATAGGTAAGGTTGATTAACCAGGGGGAAGGTTGAAACATGCCTGGGGTATTGTCCACCCTAGCAGAGTTTTTCCGCTGTGGTAGACAATCTTTGGAAAATGGCCAAATTGCACCACCTGGGGGAACGCCGGCATATGAGATGTATGTGAACTATGGAATGGGTGCAATAATATTCTGCGAGACTTGGCATAGGTAAACCAGAAAGCAACAAGACCATCAGTGGCCGATTAATGGTAGTTTTGAGATAGCGAGAATAGATAACTTGGAAAGGGTGTTGATAAGAAAGAAAGCGCGTCCTGCAGCATTTGATATCGTTAAGGACTGGAGAAGGGAAGCAATGCTCCGATTTAGAAGTAGAGCGAAGCATGCGCGCAGGCATAAATCGAAAGGTGAAGTAGCGGAAGAAAAGGAAGAGGAGGAGTGGACTGAGAGTCTAAGGAGGTCAGGTAGACGTGACCAGTTGAATATAGAAAAAATATACCCACAACGAGAATTGCACATAGCAGATGAATTGATAGAAAACATATTGACCCATACCAAACAAGGCCCAAGATCAGAAGCGAGGCCAAACACGTCAGTAACTAGTGCCCAAACCCCACCCGGAGCTCAAACTCTCCCTCCTGTAGCTGAAGCCCTCCCACAGCCACAGACCGCGCACGTAACACTTCCTATTAGCCAACCAGGCCCACAGCAGACACTCCCTGTTCCCATTGTCCCATCAGCACCTCCCGCCTTAGATACAGACTCGGTACCGTCCGTCCCTCCCGGGGTTGAAGTTGAAACCACAGGGGCGAGAGGCAGGACTGAACAAAGTAGATGCACGAGGGTAACTCGCAGTGCGATCAGCAAAGGAAGGAAGGTGGAATTGCAGCAACAGGCAGAAATGTATATAGATGGGAATGATGGGACGGCAGCATTGGCCTCGATGTATGACTTCCGAAGAAGCAACGAAAGACAGTTAGTCTTGGAATGCATGGGTGAATATTTGGTGGAGAGATGGAAACAGTTAATTGGGAAATTACCACTGCAGCGATTGTTAGAATTGAATGCATTAGCACGCTGTAGTGAGAGGGATGAAGAAGTGAGAGAACATGTATATGGACTTTTTGAATTTAAAGATGAATTAGATAATGATTACGCCGAAATGTTTACTGCTTCTGGGTACAGGGGTAAGGATATCGGGAGACATAGGAAGGAAACTGTAGAGCCGTATATACAACGACAACATTCAATGTCGTCAGTACAGAGGGGCGACAAGTTGAAAGTATGTATACGAGAAGCGTTTAGATGGATGTCGGATCCCAGTATCCCCACAATGGAGATACATGAGATATTTGATGAATATTCCATGCCCATGAAAAGAAAAGCACTGCAGTCGATGGCTGAACATTTACTAGACAAAGATATCAAAAACGATAAGGCCAGCCCACCCGAAATAATGGCAGTATATAAGAGAGCACTAGAGCGAGGGACAGGAGAAACAGCCCTATCACTTGATCTGGGAATATTGTTACACATGAGAGAAGGGGGAGGAACAGTAAGTGGGGCATTTCCTATGAGAGAGGTCCCACCTACCTTTGTGCCCAAAGTAGAGGTTCCCGCAGCGGGCAACGTAGCGGTGCAAGTAACACCAGCCCATTATACCGCCCAATATGTGCATGTCCCCTTTTCCAGGCAGGAGGTGAACAACATAAAGCAGACGATTCCTGATATAAGAAAGAATCCTGCAGGGTTTTACAAGCAAGTAGAGTCCTGCCTGCAATCATCCGTGCTTACCATGGGTGACATAGACCTAATATTCCCAGTGATCCTGCCAACAGACATATGGAAGCAAATATGAAAGGTGGATGACATAACGACCTTTGGCGCCACATGGGCGGACTTGATAATAGAAGACAGGAATAAAGCGGTTGGAGGAACACCGGGACCGAACCTGGTAGCATTACCAGCACGCATAGTACAGAAATTAAAAGAAATTGTCCCAGAGAAAATAATTCAATGGGACAAATTGACTGCATGTGTACAAGGCAAGGATGAGTTAGCTACAGATTATTTTAACAGGTTTGAAGAAGTACTTGCAGACTTCAGTGGACAGGATGTGAGCTCGGAAGCGGGAAAGAGGTTATTTGTTGACAAATATGTGAGGGGGTTAAAACTTCCAATCCAGAACCTAATAATGACATCAGAGAGTGCATGGCAAGCAAAAACGCTGGGCGAAGTATTACACATGGCCCAATATTATGAGAAGAGAGTGACTACGGAGAAAGAAAAAGAGGAGAAGGCTAGGGTAAATCTGAAAACACGCGTACTACTGCAGCAAGTGGTAGGACATAATAGAGGGAGAGGGAATGCACAAGGAAGGAGTAATTCGAATATGCATGGGGGACCAGTGTGACCAAATCAGTGTGCGTATTGTAAGGAGGAAGGACACTGGCGAGCGCAATGTCCACATCTGCAGAATAGAAATGGGACTGGTCAGAGGAGACAGCACTGAGGGCACCAAGGAGCGAATGGACCAAATAGGAATAGTATGCAGCAGCACCACAATAATGGAGGTAATCAAAACCAAGCCCAAAACCAAAGTGCCCCTAACCAGAGTCAGGGACAGCAAAACCAACAGCATGGAAACCAGAGTGGGGGAAATAGAGGGAAGAGTGGGAACGTTTTTTCGATACACAGCCAAACACGTATTACAGTAATAGTAATGATTACACATCGGACGATGTGTTATTTCCCCAATAGGACAGCCCAGGACAGGGGTCGGAACCAGTGTCTATTCCCGTGAATCAGAGAGGACCCTACGTAGAAATGAGAGTCGGGAATGAGGAGCACCGCTTACTTGTAGATACAGGAGCGCAAACGTGTTCAATAGACCATCACTTGGTTCCGGATATACCACTGTCAGAGCAAAAGAATGTTTCCGTAGGGTTTGCAGGTACACCAGTCATAAACCCAGTGTCCCAATCAGTCCCAGTTACTATAGGACCATTCACTGAACAGTGTCCTTTCCTTTTAACAGAAAATTGTGGGCAGAACCTGTTGGGATTAAATATGTTGAAAAAATTAGGTTCCGTTATACATTGCACGGCAGACGGGGTGTTCCTAACGATTTGGCCACAAGATGCCCCTGTGTCAGAATTCATGTCTGAAACTTTACCAGGAGAACTAAGTAAAGTGCCAACCTGTATATGGGCAATGCATGACAACGATGTAGGATGCTTGAAAATAGAGCCAGTAAAGATCATTTTGAAAGAGGGTGTTACACTACTGCAAATTCCCCAATGCAGAATTTCGGCTGAAGGTGAAAAAGGATTGAAGAGTATTGTTACAGATTTGGTGAAATTAGGGGTGATTGAAGAAATTACAGGCAGCACATGCAACAGCCCGATTCTTCCAGTTTATAAAAAAGGAGGCAATGAAGTACCATACCGTTTCATAATTGATTTGCGCACGCTAAACAAAGTAGTAGATCCACAATTTCCTTTAGTGGCAGATGTCACTGCAATATTGACAATGATACCTGTTTCAGCAGAATACTTTAGTGTAGTTGATATAAAAAATGTGTTCTTTAGCATTCCGGTGGACAAGGACAGCAGATATTTGTTCGCGTTTGTTAGGGAGAATTCTCTGTTTAGGCTGAATTTCCTAACCTAGTGAGTCCCCCAGCAGCTTTGCTGGATTTCTGGAGTTTGTTTTTCTTCTCCTGCCAAGAGTGAGACTCTTATTCTCCCACTCTTGGACATGATTTATGGTGTTCCTTTGACTGTTAATGTGTTTTATGGGCTATGGGGTCCTTTACTCCATAGGGTCTCATGTGTTTTTACTATGTGTGTTACACAGCACCCTCCGTGCAGTGACACAGGGGTGTCATAGTGACACCCCACCATAGACTCCATACCCTGGGACTGACTACTGTCTCCCAGGGCATGTAAAGTCACCATTGGCTTTACTAGTCCCAAATTATGAACAGAAACCAGTACAAACCATCATATTGTGTACGTACTGGTCGGGGCAATTCGATTGCCCCGGGGTCTGTTGGTCGAGGGGGCACGTCTCCGTCCCCCCTGATCGAGTTTTGGCTGGTGGCAGTGGATACTACTTTTTATATTGGACCGCGAATATATCCCTATGGGATTTCCCATTGTTCGAGGCTACCAACTTTAATTATTTAATTCTCATAGCCTTGAACATACCGCCGGTTTATTTATTTAATATTAATTCGCCGGTTGGTATTTTTTGCCAGCACTCGATTCTAAAATGGCGTTTGTCTTCTCTTCTGTGACTCCAACCCAAGTCGAGCCCTTTGTACCACTTTTGGTGGGCTTCTCCACAGAAGCCTCCAAACGTGGTGCCACTCTGTCTGGGTACCACAGAGGGTGTGGGAGGGGGCTTAGGCACCCTGGACTGAGTTACCTTGGTAACTCAAGTCACACTCTTGTGTGATTGGCCCAAGTGGTGAGCCGGCTGGCTCACCACTTAGCACGTTTGATTGACAGCTAGGCTGAGTGAATGGGGGTGTGCTGCATAAAAGCAGGGCTTTGGGGACAGGAACTTCAGAAGTCGCCACAGGACCTGAGAATCTGACGAGGGAGAAGCTGAGCCGACCTGCTACGACGACACCACCAGTGGAGCCCTCCGGAACTGACTCACCACTTCCCTGCTGGAGAGTCTTCTTCCCCTGAGTGGTGGGCACAACCAGTTTACCTTCTTTTCCTCGCATCCCAGGACGTCTTGTGGTCGAATTGCCCGTGCCAAGCACCCCGGCAACGGGATAGCCACTTACCACTGGACCGCGAACAAAAAGGACCGTTCCTTTTAACTGAGAACTCCGCGGCTGGTTTCTTCCCTGGCAGTGCAACAGACTCCTGTCTTCCTCCCCGACGAGATCCTCTCTTCCCCCGGACGAAGCACCGACTTGCATCCGCTGCCAGGAACAACTGCCCCCGCTGGAGTATTCTCACCACTTTAAGGTAGCATGTCCGCCAGGCCTCCCTTTCTAAAGATTGCTACAAGGTAATAATAATCCCTTAACCTTTTGGACTGGGCTGGCCGCCTTGACCATCTAACTGGTCCCTTTCTTTTCGTCCAACTCTTTCTGAACCTTTGAGACTTTTTTGCACTTTTCAACCGTGGGACCTTTGACACATTTCGTTCTGATCCTCTTAAAGTGGATCCGGCTTTCTGAACTCTAACTTCACGGTTTGACGCTACCTTCCTCTCTTGCTGTGTTCTTGTGAAAGTGTTGGGATCTGTTTCAATTTATACTCTGCCTTTCTCTCCCTTTTAAAACAAATTATTAGAGTGCCATCTGCGTTAAGCGCTCACCGCTGTCTGAAAATAAGTGGGGCTTTACTTAAGACTTGTCTAAATATTCTTTTCAGGGAGTGTATATCTTTTAGTAACCGTGTTTTTGAACTGCTTAATATTAGTGCCTGTGTGTTTTATCAGATGTGATTTTAAATAAATAATTATATCTCTTTTACACCAAACTCTGGTCAGTGTTTGCTTGTTCTATTGTGTTCCTTTTGACCTATTGTGAATACTCTGTATACTGCCTAACTCTTCTTGAGTGAAGCCTGACAGCTCAGCCACAGCTACCAAGTGAATCTGTGTGGTACAGACGGCTACCAAGTGGGTTTATTGCCAAACACCTGTAGTCTTAAATCTTTTGCAGTGGTCCCAGAGGGAACTGCACAGGTTTCTGCCTAACACTGGTGTACAGCGGTGGGATTTCTATTGAGTATACACTTTAGAGTGCTTTTGGAACACTTTAGGACAACTAACCACAAAGCTTAGCACTAAAAAGCTGATTTTCTAACTATGGGCCTCATTACACGGAAGGCGGTAAGGGTTAACGATCACCGTTAATGGCAACGGTGACCGTTAACCCTTAACCCTTACCGCCGTACTACGAGGTCCCTTTGCGGGTTGGAGGATATAACGCCTGCTTCTTGCAGGCGTTAAAATCCAACCCGCTAAGGGACCTCGGAGCTAATTACAGCACCGCAAAATTGCGGTGGCGTAATTAGCGCCTTCCCCATTTCCATAGAGCCCTATGGGGCAGAAATGGGAATGGGGAAGGGCAATGGCGGAAAGGGGATTTACCGCCCCTCCAACCTTGGAATGGGGCGCTAAATCCCCTTTCCGCCAAGGCGGTGCCGGTATTTTACCGGCATGAGCCATGGCGCTAATAGCGCCATGGCTCACCGCCTACCGTGTAATGAGGCCCTATGTCTGCTATGTAGAGTTATACCCTAGAATCATTGTCTGCCAAAACTGCTGATTGCTTAAAAGTATTGTGTACACATAAGAATCTCTCTGAGAAGGGCAAGAAAATGGAACTTATAGAAGGATTGTTAGAAAACCAAAGTCTGGGTGGTACAGAGGAATCTACCCCCCCCAGCAAATGTAGAAAACAGTGATGGTATTGATCTAAATCAAAGTCTTGATAATGAGTCAGAAGAGGAAAGTGAACCTAATGAAGTTAGCCACTCTGAGCCTCTGTCTGCCTTACCTACTGGGCCTATACCAGGTCCTACATGTAACCCTGCTTATTTTGAACTTGAAAAAATGAAGCTTGAATTAGAGTACAAACGTTTTATTGCTCAATCTGAAAGAAACCAAGAGCTAGAGTTCAGAAGAATGAATGGCCAGGCTGAGCAGAAGCAAGCTGAGTTAAGACTCAGAGAAATAGAGCTTAATCATGAACTAGAAATGAAGAAGGTGTCTGTGGAAAATGCTTCTCTCTCCTCTGGTTCCTCTAGGAGTTCCAGTCCCAAAAGACCCCGGATGCCTAAGGAATTAGTGGGTATGTATGAACCTAAGTTGGATGTGTTGGATTGGTTAAAAATGTTTGAGTATAATCATGGGCTCCAGGACATCACAGGGATTGAGTTACTTCCCTGGTTGTTCTCTAGGCTTCCCCCTGTTGCAACTGATGTGGTAATGGAGTTGGGGGAGGTCGATAAGAAGGATTATGAATGTGTGAAGCTAGCTTTGATAGCTAGATTTTGGAAGACCCCTTGCCAGTACCTTAAGAGGTTTAGGACCCTCAAAAAGCATGATGGTACCCCTTGGGCTACCTGGGTGAGTGAAAGTTTGAAAAACGTAGAGGGATGGATTAAGGGTTACAGGGTTAACACTTATGAAGGAATGAAGAATCTTGTAATGATGGAGTCAATTTATGATGCCTGCTCTCCTGAGCTCAGACAGCACTTGGCTGATTCAAAGGAATTAGATTCCAGGAAGCTAGCTAAGGCTGCTGACTTGTGGGTTGCCAACAGGGCCACTCACAAGGATTCAGGGGTAACTCAGAAAAGGGATGAGGGAAAGCAGCCACCAAAAGGGAACCAAGAGATTTCTAATACCTCCCAACCCAAAGAGGGCCCCAAACAACAAAATAACCAGGGTACGCCCCAGGGTAAACCACAACAGGCTAGTGTACCTTCTGGTCACAAACCAGAAGGAGGTAAGGCCAAGCCACCCTTCCAGAGAGCATTTGGAACATGCTATCTCTGTGGGGTAACTGACCACATCAAAGGAGATCCCAGATGTAAGGGTAAACCTACAGGGATCAGCACAGTCTCCTTAGCCTTCACTCCTGAGGAGGAAGTCCAAATGGCTAGTGCTCACTTTGAAGTCTTTGCTGAAGAACCTTTGGGTCTTCAAGCAAGTGTAACAGTAGAGTCCATGGGTCTGTTAGTGATCAGAATAGGAGTGTGTACAACTCCATACCAGAAAACTCTAAAGTTTATTATATGGACAGTGTTCTTGTCAATGGCCAGGATACTCCTGCCAGGCGAGACTCTGGGGGCAGCAGAACAGTATTGGATGCAAGTTTTGTCAGGCCTGAGGATGTTGCTAAGGCACCCAAAGGTCCCACTAAGATGTCTGGAGGCTCTGTCCAAATGGTTCCAATTCTACCAGCCCTCATTCAGTGTAATGACATGACAGTGTTGATTCCTGTCAGTGTTCAGACTGAGGTGCCTGGGAGAGTCCTGTTGGGGAATGATCTAAGAACTCTAGGAGTGGTATCCAGTACCCCAGGCCTCCCAGTATGGAGACCCAGAACCAAACCAAATTGGCTAGAGAGGCCACCTTAAGGAGCCACTCTAAGCCTGTGGGAACCTCTACTGAGAACCCCACTACAAGCCCTGGTGTTGGTAAGTTGACCTCTGACCCAGGCAAATTTCAGGCTAACATGCTAGGGAAATGGAAGCCCCAACCAAGCTCCATCATTGTTCCCCCAGTTATAGAGTCTGTGACTCCCACTGCTTCTGAGGAAGAGGTGGATAGACCTATTGGAACCCTTACTAGGCCTAAGAGAACTGGTAATTCTCAGTGCTGGTGGAAAACCAGAAAAGAAAAGTCTAAGGCCAAAAACCTTCAGACTGTTGGACCTTCCACAGAAGACTCCAACCCAATTCCTAGACTTAAGGGGGAAACTCTTAAAGTAGGTAAAGGTAGATCTAAGAGGAAGGAGAAGCATGTACCTTGCTTATCTCCATCCCCTCCAACCAAGAGGCCTAAAACCCAACCTTCTCCCAACAGAGAGGTGGTGAGGACCTCTGGAGGCCCCTCTAGATCTAAGGGAATCCTTTATAAGGACCCCTTGAAAAAGCCTAACACAGGTTCAGAAGTTGTAACCACTTCTCAGGGACTGGTCAACCAGATCCCCTATAACTTTAAAAAGACAGATGTTCCTCAAAGGGTTTGTAGGTGATATAGCTTACAAAGGAAAACCTTTGCTTTGACCATAGAACATAGGTCAGGGTGTCACCACCAAAATGCTGATGGTCTCTCTAGGATGTATGTCATCGACTAGAGGTATGAGATTCATCCAGGAGTGGATTAAATCCTCCTGTCCCTTAGTCTGGGGGGGGGGTGAGTGTTAGGGAGAATTCTCTGTTTAGGCTGAATTTCCTAACCTAGTGAGTCCCCCAGCAGCTTTGCTGGATTTCTGGAGTTTGTTTTTTTTCTCCTGCCAAGAGTGAGACTCTTTTTCTCCCACTCTTGGACATGATTTATGGTGTTCCTTTGACTGTTAATGTGTTTTATGGGCTATGGGGTCCTTTACTCCATAGGGTCTCATGTGTTTTTACTATGTGTGTTTCACAGCACCCTCCGTGCAGTGACACAGGGGTGTCATAGTGACATCCCACCATAGACTCCATACCCTGGGACTGACTACTGTCTCCCAGGGCATGTAAAGTCAATATTGGCTTTGCTAGTCCCAAATTATGAACAGAAACCAGTACAGACCATCATATTGTGGACGTACTGGTCGGGGCAATTCGATTGCCCCGGGGTCTGTTGGTCGAGGGGGCACGTCTCCGTCCCCACTGATCGAGTTTTGGCTGGTGGAAGTGGATACTACTTTTTATATTCGACCGCGAATATATCCCTATGGGATTTTCCCATTGTTCGAGGCTACCAACTTTAATTATTTAATTCTCATAGCCTCGAACATACCGCCAGTTTATTTATTTAATATTAATTTGCCGGTTGGTATTTTTAGCCAGGACTCGATTCTAAAATGGCGTTTGTGTTCTCTTCTGTGACTTCAACCCAAGTCGAGCCCTTTGTTCCACTTTTGGCGGGTTTCTCCACAGAAGCCTCCAAAAGTGGTGCCACTCTGTCTGGGTACCACAGGGGGTGTGGGAAGGGGTTTAGGCACACTGGACTGAGTTACCCTGGTAACTCAAGTCGCACTCTTGTGTGATTGGCCCAAGTGATGAGCCGGCCGGCTCACCTCTTTGCACGTTTGATTGACAGCTGGGCTGAGTGAATGGGGTGTGCTGCATAAAAGCAGGGCTTTGGGGACTGGAACTTCAGAAGTCGCCACAGGACCTGAGAATCCGACGAGGGAGAAGCTGAGCCGACCTGCTACGACGACACCACAGGTGGAGCCCTGCGGAACCGACTCACCACTTCCCGACGACAGAGATGATCTCCCTGCTGGAGAGTCTTCTTCCCCTGACTGGTGGGCCCAACCAGTTTACCTTCTTTTCCTCGCATCCCAGGACGTCTTGTGGTCGAATTGCCCGTGCCAAGCATCCCGGCAACCGGATAGCCACTTACCACTGCACCGCGAACAAAAAGGATCGCTCCTTTTAACTGAGAACTCCGCGGCTGGTTTCTTCCCTGGCAGTGCAACGGACTCCTGTCTTCCTCCCCTACGAGATCCTCTCTTCCCCCGGACGAAGCACCGACTTGCATTCGCTGCCAGGAACAACTGCCCCCGCTGGAGTATTCTCACCACTTTAAGGTACCGTGTCCGCCAGGCCTCCCTTTCTAAAGATTGCTACAAGGTAATAATAATCCCTTAACCTTCTGGACTGGGCTGGCTGCCTTGACCATCTAACTGGTCCCTTTCTTTTGGTCCAACTCTTTCTGAACTTTTTTCAAGACTTTTGTGCACTTTTCAATCGTGGGACCTTGGACACATTTCGTTCTGATCCTTTTAAAGTGGATCCGGCTTTCTGAACTCTAACTTCACGGTTTGACTCTGCCTTCCTCTCTTGTTGTGTTCTTGTGAAAGTGTTGGGATCTGTTTCAATTTATACTCTGCCTTTCTCTCCCATTTAAAACGAATTATTAGAGTGCCATCTGCGTTAAGCGCTCACCGCTGTCTGAAAACAAGTAAGGCTTTACTTAAGACTGGTATAAATATTCTTTTAAGGGAGTTTATATCTTTTAGTAACCGTGTTTTTGAACTGCTTAATATTAGTGCCTTTGTGTTTTATTAGATGTGATTTTAAATAAATAATTATATCTCTTTTACACCAAGCTCTGGTCAGTGTTTGCTTGTTCTACTGTGTTCCTTTCGACCTATTGTGAATACTCTGTATACTGCCTAACTCTTCTTGAGGGAAGCCTGACTGCTCAGCCACAGCTACCAAGTGAATCTGTATGGTACAGACTGCTACCAAGTGGGTTTACTGCCAAACATCTGTAGTCTTAAATCTTTTGCAGTGGTCCCAGAGGGAACTGCACAGGTTTCTGCCTAACAGCGTTCACATTAGGAGGACGATCATTTACATTCACGCGGATTCCGCAAGGTTACACGGAAAGTCCGAGTATTTACAGTAGAGCATTGAAGGAGCAGCTAGACATGCTAGAATTACCAGTGGGATGCATACTCTTGCAATACATAGACGATCTATTATTAGCTGTTGACACAGAGGAGATTTGTAAAGAAAGCACTGTATTACTACTGTCACACCTAGCGGCACATGGCCATAAAGCTAGTTTGAAGAAGTTTCAATATAATCGAAAGGAGGTAGCCTATTTGGGCTACCTACTTTTGAAAGAGGGGAGAAGGCTAATGCCAGAACAAATAGAAAGTATTTCTTGTATGCCTATTCCAAAGACACAGAAAGGAGTCAGAGCCATAATAGGCATGGCTTCATATTGCCGACAATGGATCGGTAAATTTGCGTTAATTGTGAAACCGATGGTGAATTTTACTAGAAAGGATGCGGTTATGCCTTTATAGTGGGATGAGGAATGTCAGAGAGCATTTGAACAATTGAAAACTGCATTATGTTCTGCTCCAGTTTTGGGCACACCGAATTATGAAAAGGTTTTTAGACTGTTTGTGTGTGAAAGTGAAGGATGTGCATTGGCAGTTTTGACACAGGAACAAGGTGGAAGAAATAGGCCATGCGGCTATTTTTTTCTGCGCTGGACCCTGTAGCGCGCGCACTACCACAATGTTTGCGATCTGTCGCGGCGGCGGCTGCGTCAGTGAAACAAACGGAAGGGATGGTATTGGGGCATACTTTAATTCTGATGGTGCCACATGCCATAGACATTCTATTAAATAGAACACAGACGCAACACCTCACCTCTGCTAGATTGACAAGATATGAGATTATCTTGTTCGCGCCCCATATCCAAATTATGAGGTGTAGCGCTTTGAATCCTGCAGAATTAATGCCACTACCCATAAAAGAAATTAGTGAGAATAAATCACCCCCCCCCATGATTGCTTAATGGTCACCGAGGAAGAAACCAAGGGGAGAGTTCATTTAAGTGATACCCCACAGAAAGAGCCAGATTGAGAGTTTTTTTGTGACGGCTCTTGTTTTAAATTACCTGATGGCACGACAACTGCCGCGTACGCTATCACTACCCTAGAGAGCGTTGTAGAAAGCAAAAGAATCCCCTACAACTCGGCACAAGCCACAGAGATAATAGCATTGACCAGAGCCTGCGAGATTTCTGAAAATTTGAATGTGAATATATATACTGATAGTTAGTATGCTTTTGGGGTGGTTCATAACTTTGGTCGACTCTGGGCTAAGAGAGGGTTTTTGACATCACATCGCGCCAGAATTCAACATGGCCCTTTGATTGTACGATTGCTGTCTGCACTCACGTTTCCAAAACGCCTAGCAATAGTGAAATGCGAGGCACACAAAAAGGTAACATGCAAAGTAGGAGAGGGAAACGCGTTTGCAGACAGAATTGCGAAACAAACTGCCACTGATTTAAATACTAAAATGATGACGGTTCAGACTGAGGAAGTACCCTGTATGATAGAAAATGGAGTTGCCACTGTCAAAGAAATGCAGGCCGAAGCCACGGCCGATGAAATACAAGGGTGGGCAAAGGGCTCTGCTGAGTTAGATCTGGAGGGTTGTTGGGTGGACAAGGGAACTAGAAACTGGATGTTGCCAAATTCGTATGTGACTGCAATGGTCAAAATGGCCCACAGCCCTACTCACATCTGTGCGAAAAAGATAATACAGCACCTATCCACAGTAAGGCAGAATGTAAACATAAAGAAGAATGCAGAGAGGTTGGTGCAGAACTGTATCACGTGTTTACAGCACAATGTAGGAAAGAGAACAGTGACTCCGGTAGGCAGTTTTGGCCCACCCTCTATGCCTTTTGAGGTAATCCATTTTGATTTCATAGAGATGGAGAGATGCCAAAATTTGAAATATGTCTTAGTGGTGATCTGTGCATTCAGCAAGTGGGTGGAGGCATATCCCTTAAAAGACTGCACAGCAATGAGCACAGCAAAATAATGCTTAAAGAATATTTTACCCGTTTTGGCTTGCCCCGTGTCCTATGGTCAGATAATGGCCCACATTTTGTGGGCGCAGTGGTGTTACAGATATGTGCGGGTCTTCTGATTGATAAGAGATTCCATAGTTCAAGGCATCCGAGTTCAGCCGGTCTTGTGGAGGGGCACAACAGGATTCTCAAGTCAAAAATAAGCGAGATATGTGCAGGAAGCAAGTTGAGTTGGGTGGATGCATTACCAATAGCGCTATTATGCATGCGTACGTCTGTACAGGCTAAAACTGGGCTCTCCCCGTACAAAATCGTAATGGGGAGGCCGGCAAATGTTTGGTGCGCACCTCAGCCAAAACGACTTAGAGAGGTAGAACATCCTGTGCTTAGTACCTATTGTGGCCTTTTAATGCAGAAATTGTGTTTGATCCATTAGCAGGTGCAGGAGGCTTTACCCGTGAGATACACCGGTCCGGGGCACGCCCTGGAGCCAGGAGACTGGGTGCTGCTTAAAAATTTTGAAAGAAAGTCATCGTTAGCACCCAGGTGGCGCGGCCCCTATCAAGTACTCTTGGCAACGCAGACGGCCATACCGGTGGATGGACGGAAGTCATGGATCCATGCCACACATGCCAAAAAGATTCCAACTTCACTGAAAGACTTGCCTGACCCAGACGACTGGAAAGAGACAGCGGTCCCAGAAATGAAAGAAACTGTTGCCAGTAATCCGCTACCAAATCTGCCCGATCGAGAAGTGAAACTCGAAACAAAGCCTGAGACGATTGCCAAAAAGGGGGAAGGGCAAAGAGTGCCCCAAAGATTGCCCAGCAGAATCTACATCACTGTTGGCCGACACGAAATCTGCCTTGCAAATACAGGCAGAAACAAAACGTGTACCCCTTTGGCGCCCACCAGCACTTGCCAGCACGCCGAAGACCGAATCTGCATCACTGGCGCGGCGCACACTAGCACCTGCAGTAGTGCCACAGGCTGACTTTGAGCCTGAATCTGGAAGTGCACCGGCACTGTTCACGGATCACACAATACCAGGAGTGAGGCGATACAATTTGCGGCCTCGAAAGACAAAGTGATCCATAGTTCTTTGGTGTTTATGTCAACCTCTGGTTCTGCTCATGGACGGAGAAGGAACTAGAGGTGTAGAGGAGAGAAGCTTGAGAATTGTGCAAGTCGGACAATTCAAGACTCGCGGCTCCTCGGTGCAATCATAAAAAGTACATGTGTCTGGAACCAGAGCGGACAAGCTGGGCGCACATGGTACTAAGGCAATAGATAACTGATCAAAAGTCCTCTGAGCAGTGTGAGAAAGGACAAGTGATCTTGCCTAAAAACAAGTAAGCAATTCCAGGCTATAAAGGACTGGCAGAACCGAACTGTGACAATTCCATTGAACTTATTGACATCAGAGCAAGTGCAACGAAGAGAGATATCCACGACGAACTCTAATAAGGAAGAAGAAGGATGATGAGAAACATGTCGAGACCGGTTTCAGCCTCCTCCTGCACCACTGCTGAGAATGAGTTAATTGTAAAGACTGTAAGCTTAAGAAAAACGAATGGTAAAAAGAATTGTATGCTGGCACTGACAATAATTATGTGCTTTATGAGTGTGGTAGCACCAATAACGACAGCCCTAGTATTATGGTATGTAGAATCGATACACCCATTGGGAATGTTTTTACCAATAGTTAATATATCCACTACTGAGAGGCCGGTTCAGGTGATTACTTATACCTTGTCCCCAGTGGAAGAAAGACACAGGGAAGGGTTTGGGAACAACACGTTGTTATTGATCATGAATATGACACATGCAATTCTAAAGCAAACAAATTGCTGGGTATGTGCCCATTTACCGCAGCATGCTGGGAAAGGAATAGGTTGGTATGTACAGCCATTACCATTAAGTTCTGCATGTAGTGCATCTTTAAGTGCAATGTTCTATGGGAAATGGAATAAGAGTAGTACGGGTCAATTAGACAGAACAAACATGAATGAGTTTGAGGAAATAATTATGAGGCCTGTGGGTTGTTCCATATTCCATAAAGCACAAGTGATGACCCCAGAGCCTACAAGGAAAAGTACGCGAAAGATAACACGACAAAATAGACAAGATAGATTGTCCGCACCAGTTAAAACATCTGTGATGACGTTTCGTGTAAGAACAGACATGAACAAAAATGCAGTTCCCCCTTCTTACACAGTGAATTATAACCCAAGAACTGTCCCTTTTTGTTTAAAAAAGAAAGGCTCCTATTCAGTCAGAACATTTACTGGATGCATGAATACAGTGGTATTAAAATGGGAAATAGAACCAGAATATGTGGGAGATCCAGTTTATTTTATATGTGGAGAGAAAGCATATCCTGGGTTGCCCAGAAACTGGGGAGGTACATGTTACCTAGGTCTACTGTTCCCAGGAGTGTTCCTCTTAGAAACAGCAGACATGGCCAGACTATCCAGATCTAGAACCAAAAGGAGTAGCGAAGGTGTTTTGATAGCGTACTGACGTAGCAAAATCATTCATTCCATTTTTGTCCCAGATAGTGAACTCCTATAACATAAGACAGCTGTCCAGAATACTAAAAAAATACCATAAACACAACGACAGATGTAGTATTTAACATGATGTTGGAAGAAAAAGGAATCAGGTTAATGATGCTGCAAAATAGAATGGCTCTCGATGTGATCCTGGTTGATCGTGGGGGAATTTGCAAAATAGTGGGATCAGCGTGTTGTGTTTTTGTAGATGACTATTCCCCTACGATTTTTGAAGCGATAAAGAAAATGCATGTCCTAAGCTCCGAACTCCCTACTGGAGAAGGAGGCTGGGGAATAGAGCCCTGGTTTTGGGGAATATTGCGTTCTTGGGGATGGAAGTTGATCGCGATATTAGTAGTGGTGTTTGGAATATTCATAACGTGCTGTTGTTGCATACACTGCCTACTGATAGTTTGCACTGAGGTAACTGAGGGATGTACTAAGGGATGTATGAATATGATGACAAAAAGAAAACAAACTCATGGTCGGGCTGACCAAGACACAAATGAGATGAAGACAGTAAAAGAATTGATGGCTATAGATATTAATGAAGATGATGATGCTTACAATAGCATGCAAAATTCAGACATAAGTACTTCAGACTTATCGCCATCAGAGGAGGGTACAATGAATGGATGAGACGTTTGGCATACGGCCAAAGGAGGGTTTGTCAGTCTAGAAAAATGGATACCTCTCATGTTTGACGGAAAACGTATGTTGGTGGCTGTGGGCCAACCGTCTCATGCACGATATGACAGACATATAGGTTTCCGAGTTTGCCAATGAATGACCATTTTGATGTAACAAGGATCGCCATTTTGTTTTCTAACCA
This sequence comes from Ambystoma mexicanum, assembly GCF_040938575.1. Classification (NCBI taxonomy): domain Eukaryota; kingdom Metazoa; phylum Chordata; class Amphibia; order Caudata; family Ambystomatidae; genus Ambystoma; species Ambystoma mexicanum. The sequence continues at coordinate 1,135,692,120 of NC_090926.1, forward strand.
TTGCTCATTGCTTTCTGTTCTTATTGCTTCACAGCACATTTTCTACTTACACTGCTCGACTGTAAAACATTGTTGTCTGAACGTGAAAGGACAAGGCCGCAGGGCCACGAGGATAACAAGGGTTCATTGAAACACAACGTAGGCAGCGCCAGGAAGGAATGCCCGGCTCCCTCCCGAATGTAGCTTTGAAGCACAGCTGCAGGGCATTTAATCATTTCGCAGCTGCCAGCCAGTCTCAGCAGCTAAAGGCTTGAATTATGCTCTTCTTACGGCCCCCCTTTACTGAGCCCTGTAGAGCGTGTCGGCTCCCAGGACACGAATAGCACCTCATAGATAGCACGGTCTGGAATGTGACTCTTCCCCCGTATGTAGCTCGCTTCCAAGAACAGAAGTACTGCGTTCTGTTCAAAAACTGAAAGATGCCTCCGCATTTGCAAATTGCATATTGTTACTAGAATAGATATTTGAAGGTGTCATAATTGTCGAAAGTGTCCATCATCACACCGAGTTCAAAGAAACCCAATAAAGGGGGGTGTTAAACATGTCATAGCTGATTGTATGATATGCATTTTGTATATATGTAACTGATGTACGTAATTCACTCTCTTACGTCGCTCGAGGTCTAGAGATACACGTCACGGGCGTGAGACCGAGTTGGCAACTGAGACTATTTGCTTTGCAATAAACCCTAGCTTTGGGAATACAGCCTTGTGTCTGGCGTATCTATCGTGTGTGGTGACTTGCCTTGTTTCCATATACGTAAGGGACCCCTAGGGGCCCCTTTCTCCCCGGGGACTCGCGCCGCTGTGGGTCTATTCTGGAAGACAGGAGTTCAGTTTTAGCCACAATCACCTTCTCTTGGGGCCCGCCTCCCAAGCGTTCCCCTAGCGACCCCCTTTCGAGTCTTCCTCACCTTGTATTTCGATAAGGCGCCCTCTCCGTCCTGCTGTTCTGTGCAGGGGCGTGTCGTGGCTGGGCACCTTCGGCCGAGTTACTTTACTGGCGTGGGCCCGGGAGTCCAGTCCGGCTGTGACTCCGCTCTTGAGATAAGTCTTTAGTTCTTCAGAGTATATGTCCACAATAGTTCTTGCCCTGTTAACCTTCTCCTTCTCTCGTAGATGCAGAAGGGTTGATGAAGACATCGAGCTGATGGAGAGGGCGATGCTCGAGAAGGTAAGAGAATGCGCCGGGCGCGGCGCTATGAGCGTCCTTTGAATTGGGCTAGCCTGTGCTATTCTTCCTTGCAGGTCGCGGAGAAGAAATGCGGCCAGATGGAAGCGAAACGTAGCGTGGAAGATATCCGGACCGTTGTTGAATCCAGGAGAGCTTCGGTAGGTAAGCGGAGGATGGAAGACGTTGGAATCGGAAGACGAACGCTTACTAATTGTCTTCTTCTTTTCTTTCCTCTCTAGGATGTTGCTCGCATATGAGGATGAGCTCCAGGGATGACTCCAGAGCGATTGAGGAGCTGGTTGTTGAACATATAAGGAGGAATAATGGTGTTCTTCTTCTTCCTCGTAGATGCAGGCCAAGGATGCTGCGAGCAGGTGTCGGTGAACGTCACGCTGCGAGTGCAGAACAACGCGAAGCCCGTGCGTCAGCTCGGGCGTTGTTTAAATAGCCAGCAGGTATCCCAGGTGACTTCAGGGCGGACCACCCCCTGGATGCTAGACTGCATGGTGCAGTTCCACGCCGAGCTTTGTGGGGGCAGCCATGTTGGTCCATTCCCCAATGGAAACTCCACCAGCCATATGAGCTCGGCGCCAAAGGCGCCAGGACTGGCTCCAGGACAGTCGAGGGGGGCTATGGTCGAGACACCCACATAGCATAGCCTACAAGGACACTGAATTATGTAGATTACTTTACTTGTCTTGCAGTTCATGAATTGTTTCAAAAACCAGTCTTTTTTTCCAATCTTGAAGCTTTTGGTTTTAGATTTAAATCTGCACACTGTGCAGCTGACACAAGGATGATGACCTGTTATTTCTCTCAAGTCCCACAAGGTGCTTCTTGTTTCCTGTTTCTTCATCCTGGAGTGGGTTAAGAATTCATTCAGATTCCTGGATCCTGAATACCATGCAACAGTTCTCCTTGCATGCTGGTTTGGACAATGGGCCATAACTTCTTAATTATAGATCTTATTTTGCTGGTGTCTGGTCCAAATGTGGTTACACAAGTTAGGATGTTGCTGTCAGTTTCCTTGTTTCTCTGTGTCAACTGGCTCTCTCTGTGCGTGAATCTCGCTCTCTTTTGGAATTTCTTAGGAGTTTTATAGGGTAGCCTCTAGATCTCAATCTTTTCTTTAGGTCTTCCGCATGGTGTTGATAGTCCATTGTCATGCGCTATCCCACCTGGGACATATGGGATAGTTGGCGGGCTCATCGCCATTGATTGACCCTTCACGTTCTGTTTCTAGTACCGATTTGCGTGGTCTAGTGTATTCCAACATGGCTACTGCCGGGAGGTTCTTATTCCTAGTCCTCCTGGTGGGCGGCACATTGCAACCCTTGTGTCTCCACTCGCTTACGGGTTAACACGCTGTGTTTCTTTCTCTTGACTCTGCTGAGCCCTGTCTCTTGCCTCTGCCTTGCTGTTCCTGCCGCGTCACTGTTCTCTGTAATTGCCTCGCTCACCGCGACTTTCGCCAGCCCCGCTTTTCCGCAGCAAAGCTCTCTCTCTCTCTTTGCTCCAGCTTGCAGCACCTCTCAGTCCCTCTCTTGGCTTTTCTCTGCTTTCTCCTTTCCGGTCTTTCCCACACCCCAACCCCCACGCTAGGATTTCCTTCTGCTGGATCTCCCCTTGGAGTTCACAGACTCCTGCATCTGTGATATCTCTCGCATGGCGGCCTTACATGACTTGAGGGCTTATACCTCCTCCGGGGTTTCCCTCTGGCATCCAGGCTACAAGCCTCCTGTCGGTACAACCAGATCCGGAAACCTGTTCTCTTCTGCAGGGCCTTACATTGTGAAGACTACCTGATGGGCCCTCCGGTATCTACTGCTGCCATCAGCCTTCAATATCTGGGAAGGAGATTGCATAACTATTTCAAGGCAATCCAACAAGGGTTTTTTTGTGGCTAGTCAGGCTTTTTCGCCTATCTGGTTATCTCAGGAGCGGGGTCACTGGCCTGCTTGTCTCTCAAGCAACCATTGTGTCTCTCAAGCAACCATTGTGGCATCTTCCCGGATTCAGACAGCGAGTTTTACATCCACACGTTGAGTACAGTTCCTGCGTATACGCAAATATTGACCATATGGGAGATTTTGTTTTAGATTTTTAGGGTGATAACTGCATGGTTCTGCCTGTGCTCTTCTTATATAGTGTACAATATATTCTCCCCTCGTTGTTCGCCATGGTTAGGACTAGACAGTGGATGGAGGTTGAACTACTACTCATGGTGAACTGTATGTGTATAGTTCTGTTGTTGAGCCAAACGTGGAATTCTTCTAGGCTGCCCTGGTCTCCTTGCCAAATAAAGATAATGTTGTCTATATAACGCTTCCATTTCTTGGTCTTGTGGCGGAAGGGGTTCACATTGGCAAATACATGAGTTTCTTCATATAATGCCATATACAAGATGGCTAAACTGGGGGAAAAGGCTGTCCCCATGGCATTTCCACAGGTTTGAAGGGAGAATACCATGTCTGCCAAGACAAAGTTCCTGGAGAGTGCAATATTGAGCAGATCCATCATGAAATTCACTGGGACACGTGTTTGGTCCATATTGTGAGTAAGATATTCCCTTATACATTCTAAAGCTGCTTCCTGGGGGAAACTCATATAAAGTGCCTTGATGTCCATTGTTACCAGGAGTTCTTTGGTTGAATCAAAGGGGGTGTCCTCATAATAGGTGATGGTATTCATGGAATCTTTAAGATGCGAAGTGGTATCCTGGCTCAGAGGTTTGAGAAAGTGATCAATAAACTTGTATAATGGTTCTTCTAAGAGGGTGCCAAATCCAGAAACAATAGGTCTTCCTGGTGGATTACATGGATCCTTGTGGATCTTAGGCAGTGCATAGAATGCCAGGGTCCTGCCCTGCGAGTTGTTCAAATATTCATGCTCACTCTTGGTTATCCATTTGTGTTCGTAAGCATATTGGGTTACCTCTTCAAATAGTTTGGATATTTCTGCTGAAGGGTCCTTTCTGAGCCTTTTGTAGTTATTCTCGTCATGGATGAGGTCTCCCACCATTTGTTGGTATTTTTTCTGTGACTCGATAACGATGCCTCCCCCATTGTCCGCTGGTTTGATCACAATTTCTTTTCTATATAGTTGCTCAGTAATTTAACAACAACTTGCTCAGTAATTTAACAGCAACTACAACTGATAGGGTTAGATATACGCAACTAAATGTAGGTTGAAGTTCCGTGGAGTCAGTGTTCTCTCAGATGTTCAATGCACACTGGCATAGGTAGGATAATCCAATCATGATGTTGTGGAGCTCAAAAGGTGTGACAAAGAAAGTTCTTATAATAAGTCGGTCAAACTTCCAAATAATGAATCATGAGTAAATGAAAAAAGTCTCTTACAAATTTCTAGGCGTAGGCTATTCTGGCCCAAGGCCAACGCAACATCCAGAAGATTACCCTTCGGATTGCACGTTTTTCGGATCTTACTTCTACCAAAGACATAATGAGGTCCCTTTGAGGTCAAGAAGTTACGGGTTAAGTCTTAAGTTCTCTTCCAGAAATCTGAGACATAGGTGATCCTTTCCTAGCACTAGTTCACTCTGCTAGGGTTTTATAGATGTATTCGGGGCTCTCTGTCAACTGAACACCCTCCTGATTCTAAGCTCTTGGTCCATGCAACACTCCCCTGCTTACTACACCTGGCATAGCTTCCCTGCCCTTTAGTGAGGTTGCAACGTCTTTTACCTCCTGGCAGTTCTATAGTTTGCCCTAAACTTTCCTTGTCTGCTGGAATCTCCCTCGTCTCAAGGACTAGTGAAGATGCATGTCCTCATCCATCCTCCTCTGGTCTTGCAATTGTATATCCTCCTCCAGCTTTTCCCCATCCCCCTCTGAAGTTCATAATGGTTCTCTCTGTCTTCAACCTCTTTAATTCCTCTTCTCATGATAACTCTTTCCAACCTCCTCCGTAGCTCTCCCTCCATATGGTAACCCTCCTCCACAAATGTAACTTCCTGATAACAATCCTTAATGTGACTCTTTCAAGATGGCAACATTTATCCACTTAACATCTCCTCAATGACTCTCTCTCCTACCTCAATATGACTCAAACTAATCCTACTTCTAACTTGCTGAATAATTTTCTCTCACACTTCATGAATATTATTTCATTCATCTTTTATTAAGTGCTTAACACTAGATACCTGGCTCTAATTACGGGACCAGGATTCAAACCTGTGCTGCTCTGTATTGTCTTGCTTCCAAAACAAATGGTTAGCCCCTGATCTATCCTCCTGACCACCTGACTCTCTGTAGATGGCAATAACTTTCCTTCTCAAATGTCCTACAATGAAACTCCCTTCAACCTCCAGTTATCTCCCCCAGCCAAAATGCAATAATCCTCTTGGCCACACTCTTCGACTGAGAAAACCAAACCAATCCAAAGTTGGCCTTGATAGTCTGCTCTCTTGACCTGTTGGGTGGTGCTTGGAGACATGGATTGCAAATGAGTATTGCAGTCTGTTCTAGCCTCTGATAGGGCCACGTGGCTGTGGTCATGTTGGATGATAGTTGGTGGGTCTGAGCTTCAATCACAGCCTGCTTCAATCTTGGATTTAAAATGTGTCCTGGACATGTGTGAGACCGTCATCCTTCCCCTTGAAATTGTGTTTTCTAACTGGAGCCCTCTGTTTTCCCATCATGCAAATCAAAGCTTTGGTAAGCAAGGGAAGTGGAAGATGTTTAGGGATAACAAATTCTGGGGATATGGCAACATTGTAATCTCTGCAACACTTGCGGGAGAAGGACACCAGTGTCTGTTTGTTTTGTCCCTTGCATGGATAACTTACATTAAGTTTCATCCTTTTGGCATGTCAAATGCAACGTTGTATCCACAGGACTCCCATGTCTGGTCAATTCTTCCATTAAATAGAAAGGCATGTATTTCTACACTCAGTGTTCGAGTCTGGCTGGTGGCTTAGAATTGTTTTCTGAGTATCAGTGCTGCAATCCAAGTTATGCTCAAGGGTTTATGCTTACCCCCTTACCACTAGTATTTTTAATCATACCACATTGTGTATGGGTCTTGATGTTGAATTCCTTTTGCTTCAAAATCATGTACTAATAGTTTTTGTGCCAAATATAATGGCACTCTAGCTTATGTCTTTCAGAAGATGAAGGGCTTAGTAGCCCCTGCGGGGTTTAGCCCCTATCATGCTTTACACATTGTGCATCCACCTGCACCTGGTCAAAACATAGACATAGTTTGGGTGAAGTGCAATAGGGTGTGTCAGTAATGCCTTTCGAAGTACCTCTCTCTTCTGTGTTCTGCATGATCAATATAATTTGCTGCTGAGTAGATGGTTCCATGTTAATCTGTAGATTTTCAGAATTCCATGGAAGAATTTACCGGATTAATGCTATTGATCCTCAAAAGAGGTGATGAGTCCTGGTCACTATTTATATCACAAATGTACAGCCATTTTCTGTGCAGACTTGCGTTTTACATGTTAAAATTACCGAGCGGCAGAGAAATCTGTATCTTGTGCCATATGAAGCCAGAAAGGCTCCCCTGTGCCTGATGCTTTCATCCACTTGTACTGCGAGCTCTTGGGAGTGAGGTGGAAAGAACGTGCTATGTATGAAGAGCGCTTATGTTTACTTCCATAGTTATCTGTAACCTTGCTACCAGCCCGCATCGCTCTGTCTGTGGCTAGAATGGGAGCTTCATTTTACAAGAAGACCAGAAATGTTTTTAATAACCTAATGTTTGCGATGTGAGCTGCGGGCAGAGTGGGCCTGGTCCAAGGATAAGCCCAATGGAAGGAGAAGATTTCTGATGTACTTGCAAATTCCTTTGTAACTTGCTGTAAAGTATGAGTGCGATCAGACAGTAACCATATGGTGTAACTATGATGTACGTTACGAATGTACGCTCATACTTATTCAACTGTAATCTGCTTAATAAATCAGAACCTCCTGATCAAAACCTCTAGTGCCATGGATTGATAGGCAGGTTTCTCCCTTCCTTCCCCTAAGTATATTGGTGGCACTGGACTTATGGTGAGAGCTGAGGTTTCTGACCTCTGGCCTTATTAGAGCGGTAAGCCATTTTCATCTGATAATTATAAAGGGTGGACATAAGAACACAAAATGTACTTCAGTCCTGAACTACCTTGCCACATCTGGCAATAATTTGAACCCTCCTTACTTCATTCACTCAGAACTATACGCAAACAGCAGTAAAATACCCAGGACCAGTTTGTGGAGCAATTGCTTATTTTGCAATGGTCTTATGCAGTCTAAGTACCATCCAGGATACAGCATCATTTCCTTATGGCATATTTAGGAGTAAGAGATGAGTAAAACACCTGGATACCCACTTGGCATCATTTATGTTACCCTTTTAGTATCCTGTTCACAGAAAATGTTGGGGTTATGGGCTAAGATGAAATGTTTTATGTTTGTCAGGACTTCTTTATAAAGAACTAGGCAGAGCCAACTGCAACAACCAGGTGTTCTGATAACATAAATAAGTGCCTCTTTGTTTGGAACTCCCAGATTCTAGCCCCATTGACAGTAGCAACCTATACTTGAGCACAAAATACTTCAGTAGCAGGACTAACACATCTCCCTCCAAGATATTTTACAAAAGGGAAAAAATCACGTTTACCATCTGGTCTTTCCAAAAGACCCTTCTGCTAATTCCAATCACGAGATGATCAAAGCATTTAACAGTTTTTATTGCTTCATTATTCTGGGTTTGATTTCTGTTATGGCACATTACTGATTTGTCTTTTTACATTCATTGTAAGACCACATTACATTTGTTTACCCCGACCCATTGTGGTTTTGGAAATTTATATCACAGTGTCTGCAAACAATAGGACTACCACTTGCTTTCCAATTAATTTAGGAATATTTAGCCTCCTTAACTGGCTATCAATTGACACATAGAGAAAAAAAGAGGGGAGACAAAATGCCTTCCTGCCTCATCCCTGATTTGATTGGACTCATTCGGAGATTCACCTCCCAGACATCATCGTACTGAAACACAGTTTTTAGTGTAAAGTCGTTTGATCGATATTTGGAATTGATGTGTAAAAGCATATTATCTAATAATGGACCATTGATAGATAATATCCCATCTTTGGGTCCAGGCACCCTGTCAAAGATGGGTTAAAAAACAACAAATAATACATATAGAGCTATCCTTTTAAGAATTACTATTTTTTACTATCAGCACAATTAATCTAAAAACTTGCTCCATGGTCTGTAATTTCCTCCTAGATTTTGTAAATCGATTAAGAGCTGGTGGCAGTGACTCATCCATCCAGCATATACTTTCTCCAAGGTGTCTGTTATTAAAATTGGTCAATAATTCCCGGCATCACCAAGGCACTCTTTCCTATGCACCAGTATAATCTATGCAGTGGCCCAGAATTCAAGTTTTGTTAAGAATGGACTCACATTTTGTTCTCACTTTTAAAGAAATCTGTGGAGTCTAACCAATCCTGGTGCCTTCCCTGCTCCAGAGCATCTTTCATTTCTTTGAGGGAAATTTTCCAGGGCATGTTGAAGGTGTTTTCTTGGAGAGTGTGGTCAACAGTGGATGATTTATTCTCTATTCCAATATTACTGGAGCTGGATAGAATATGTAAATGACCAAAATGCTGAAGCCATTGGTTAGTAGTAATGCGTGTGCCTTAATCATTCCTTCAATAAGGCTTTCCAGTTACTTTTTACTGCTTCTGCCTTTTACCTATGGATAGTTTGTATTCTAACCATAATTGTCTTATTTGCTGTGTGCTTCCCGCCTCCAATTATTTTAATGCTGAATCACACTACCTGTCAAAACATGAAACTTCATGTTTTACATGGAAGACACTGTTAATACTATCATTATTATAAATGCCACATCATATCATATATCATATCCTACCATCACCAAGTTCAAAATATTCAAGCTGAGGCATCAGTGCATCAAAACAGTAGGGAGAGTTTCTTCCAAGGTAAGCTGTGGCCCAGTTATCCTCTTCTTGATGCTAGAGATCAAGATGTCACAAGTCACATGGGCCCCCCTCAAAGGAATAATGCTCCATTGACTTTTAGCCTCACTGGATTGTGATCACTCTCGACCCTCTGATCAACTATCACATCATTTACACAATACCAAGCTTCTAAGACAATTCAAATATTAGCTCGATGGCTTGGGTATACTTAATTTCTCATAATACAATTCTTGCAGTAAAGACTCAAAGTATGAGGATAAGGCATGAGGGTGCTATTTAGAAAATGCCCTTTAAAGGGTAAATGCTTCAGGATATCGGTTCGGGTGTTATGCAATACTATACTGTGACTAGTGCAGTGTGGCTATGGATTGAGTGATTGATATTTTATTTCTATCGCGCTCGTACACATGTGTTTCAGAGCGCGACGAGGCAAGGGAGGAGAACAGGGGAGAACAAAACAACGATCTTACTAGGCCCAGTGACATTGGGAACGTGCAAGTGCATGGGAGAGAGGGGGGAGTGCATGGAAGGGGGAGAAGTGGACAGTGCGGAGCAAAGGAGAAATAGAGAAATAATAATAAATAAATAAATAATACAGGGAACAAACAGTGGTAGTGCAGCCAGCAAGTGGCAAGTGCTGGGTTAAAGGCAGCAAACAGCGTATGTTGTCTGATAAGTGCCGGAGGAAATAAAAGGGGGGTGCTGTAGGGGTACAGATACAGACCCCAGTGCAAGGGGTGACCCGGAGGCAGTGCGGGAAGGTGGCAGGGTGAGCAGGTACCTAGGCCCGGAAGACCGAGCGTAGGCCAGGTGCACGGTGCCGAGAGTGAACAGATCAGCAGAGGAGAGGGGGGGCAAAGGCAGATGCAAAGAGGAAGGTCTTGAGATGCTTCCAGAACCAGAGATCGCTCTCCACAAGTTTCATAGTGGCAGGGAGGCTGTTCCAGAGGGAGGTCCCAGCCGAAGACAGAGCTCTACCCCCAGCTCCTTTCTTTGAAAAATTACTGACCCTGAGGGAGTTAGAGGTAGAGGACAGAAGGTATTTGCGGAGGGATAGCTGAAGGTAGAAGAGAGATCGAGAAGGAATAGGACAGAGGGAATGTTAGAGTCAAGGTTGGAAAGCAGATCTTCAAGGTGTTCAGGAGAGCAGTTTCCATGCTTCTGGCAGCTCTGAAGCCAGACTGGTGGTCGTGGAGACAGCCAACAGAATCGTAATGAAGGTTAGGCTGAGAGATGACCAGCTTGTCAAGGAGTTTGCCCAGAAAAGGAGTAATGGAAATTGGGCGATAGTTAGCTAGAGAAGAGGATGCACAACGGAGTGCTTCAGAGTGGAGGGGAAGGAACCTAAAGCAAAGGAGAGGTTGCAAAAATCGGCAGAAATCGGCAAGGGCCGGAGCGAGGGTATCAATATGGTCCTTGAAGGTTTTAGAGGAACAGGGATGCACTTGTTTTGATGAGGCTTTCATAGATCGAACTTGTTTAGCAACCTCATCAGGGGAGAAAAGAGGAAAGGATGAGAAAGAGGGTGAGGGAGTGGCTGAAGGAGGGTCAGTCTGCACAGATGGAGAGGGGAGAGGAGTGGGAGGGGAGGAGAGGGTGAACAGGTTGTCCTGGGTTTTTGGGATAGAGAGGCAAGGGCATTGCAAACAGCCTGGGAGGCAACAGGAGGGCCAGCTCCTTGCAGATTTTGAAGAGTTTGGCCGAGTTGTTAGATGCTGCAGAGACACGGGCCTGAATGTGGAATCTCTTATTGGGGAGGACAGCAAGTTGATATTGCCTTTGGAGCAGGCGACAGGCCAGTTTGTCAGAGGATGAACAAGAAGCCCTCCATTTCCTCTCAGCCGCCCTACACTTACGTTTAAGTGTAGCTAGGTTGGAGCCATACCAGGAATTGCACTTGGCTTTGGACTTCAAACAGATCCTCAGGACAGGGGCAAGAGCATCAAGAGTATCAGAAATAGAAGAATAGAGCAGAGACAGGGCTGTGTCAGGATGTGAGTCAGCCAGAGGTTGAGGGGGGTAGAGAAGATGGTGGCGAAAGCCTCAACTGACACACGCTTCATGGCCCGGGTGTCCGAGAAGGTAGATGGCAATGTTGTGGTGGTCTTGGCCTAGGTGGAAGAGAGGGAGAGCTGAGAGGAGAGGAGGGAATGATCGCTCCAGGAGAGAGGAGTGGTCAGAGGGATGGAGAGGAGGAGGTCAGAGGAGATCAAGACAATGAGTGTGTGCCCTGCAGAGTGAGTATGGATGGGCTGATTGTCATGGTGCTTTGCTTGCGAGTCTTGTAGATTGCTTGAATCTTGGACGTTTGGGAGACTGTGCGAAGTGCATAGAAGCTCCTGCACAGCATGAACACAGACGAGGGGCTGCACCTACTTGTGGGCTATGGCAGTAGGTTGAACAATGCAGGTGGGTGTAGAGTAAATATGATGCAGCAACCCGTGTGGGGTCTTTTCAGACCATGAGGTTCACCTGGAAGAGGGGAACAGTGGACAGGAGCCAATAGCTTTGCTGTGTTGAAGAGACTGTGTGTGGTCATTATTCATCCCACTGCCTACATCATGCAGTGCACTCTACACATATGGCTTGCAGCCTGGAGAAAACAGGCACATACAATATTAAAGAGTATGCTACGCTTTGTATGCCACATGCCAAACATCTATGCGTTTAGCAGTGGATCCAAACTGTTGGTGCTGAAGTGCAAGGTGCATGGTGAGGTGCACAGGAGTGGTTCCTTGAAAAGCAGACACTTTAAAGTAAACCAACTCGGATCAGAATACAGCTGGAGATTGCATAAATTGTCAATACACTCCAAGCCAGTGCAACACATGTTTTGATTTGTTTCCAAAGAAGATGCTTAAAGCAACCCTGTAATCAAAGTCAATGTGGTTGCAATCATTTGCCGTCTCAGTAACTGAAAGCTGGTCAAACTCCAGTGGACCTAATAATAAAAGAGTTGGGACGGTAGCTTCATAGAACCATGTTTGGTGAATCAACAAGCATCTTCAGTTTATACTAATCAATAATGAATGGGTAATGATGTATCACTATTGGTAGAGTCAGATCTGTGATCTGTGTGCTCAACCCGCAAACTGATCGAATTTCTTTTGCTTGATTAATTATTTAGAGAATTTTACCACCCACATGTAGATTGAGGGTCAGGCAATCTTAGATGGGAGGGCAGGTGGTGAGAAGAGTCAGTGTGGGAACTCTGTAGCATTCTGTGGGAAAAGATTCAGAAAACAAATGTGGGCAAAAGAAATTCGACCAGATAAATATCAATATATACATAGAGAACCGTGAAATCACCTACACCCAATGATGCAAGCAGCATATGCATGACTTCATATTGTTTACGTTCCTTGCACCTACTTTTTATCAGTCCCATAGCTGCCAGGACTGGATGCTGCGGTAATGACTATGATGATCGTCGGGAACCCATAAGCAAAGAGGCTCAGGTGCAACGTCTTGATCTTTCGAGTGTTGAAATAATTCACAACATTCAGGTTTCTGACTGTGAGGAAAAGCATCAACGCCTCCACAAACATCCAGGAGAAACAGGCCAGAAAGAGGTAATGTAAGAGCCCGGCAATGATGGCACAGCCAATCTGGGGACAGACAAGAGAGAGAGTTAGGCTCCAATAGAGTGAGTAAAAACTGCATGTTAGTAAAGTTTCATTCTCAATACCACACCTGAAAAAGGCAACTGACATATTTATCTCCCTTTCTAGATGCCTCAAGGTCACCTAAAGGTTCAAAAGATTATTCAGAATAGCACATTAAATAGATGATCAAAAGCCATAAACAAACATGTCTTTCAATGAAACATCCACAATCACACTATCTCATGACAAGCCTGCTCGTACGGTAAGGTCAAAATGAAGATATGAAACAAGTTAGACAGATTTTACCATTAAACAAACAAAATGTTGGTGACGAAGTCTAAAGAGCACAATCTATAGATGGCTACAACCTAAAGCAAGATCAACCTTCTTTGTTTACCTAGGAAAAAAGAAAACTCTAAACAAGTACAACATAAGATCTTTACTGCATAGAATAAAAAGGCCAAGGGATAAAAAAGATACTGAAAAAGTACTTGGATACATCTTTGGCTTATATATCTTTTGTTGTATGTGTTTATCTATTCCTTGTCGGTATGGCTGAATGATTTGTGTGCTTGATGTCAGAGAGGGTGATGTCATTAGTGGAATGTGTACTTTTGACTGTAGAATGCCTTGTCACCGGAGACATCTGGAAAGGTGTAGCTTGGGTGGAGGGCAATATTGCGTCCCTGTGACAAATCTGAGTATGTCGTCCCTTCTCCCCTAGAAGCAGACCTTTCTCATGGTGTGAGAGTGGTGTGGCCACCATACAATAGTGCCCCTGGTGGTAGTGTACTGAGGGATGATCACATGCGGAAGGAATCCCCTTATGGGATTGGGGATGACCATTATCAGAGAATGCGGTATGACCCTGCTTCAATACACCCTTCCCCAATCCTAATTCTCCTTCCGCCTCTCTAGATAAAGTCAAGGTATTTTGTTGTCAAGTCAGGCAACCTAGTGTACGTGACAAGACTGAAAGACCAGAGAGTAGAAAGTATCCTGCATATGGTTTGAAACTGGTACTGTGAAGAAGATGATGACCGGGAGTCCAAGGATCACTGTAACGAACCAGAGTGAACGGTCTAGCTTCTCGAGGCAAATGAGTGACCCAAAGCAGTATAACAAACCAATGCGGAGTTTGAAAGAAGGTCAGCTGGGATGCTTGTGACGGAGAGCGATCCTCTGAGGACTAACAGCAGGAGCCGTTGTGAGGAAACAAAGTTGTCATGTTTTTGGTTAAAGACATTTATTAAATAAAAATGGACTGGGAAAATACTTCTCTAGCCCTATTCTGAAGAGGATCTCCCCAACCTAGGAACCAAAAACTGTCTGTGTTAGGATGTCAGTAATAGAAAAAGCCCTCTTTGTGACCAAAATGACTTATCGTGACCCTCACACCATAAACAAAACATCAAAGGGGTAACTTGATGTTGGTAAAAAGTGTTAATAAAAGTATAATAATGACTCCAACAAAAATGTTCTCCAAGGTAAAGACTATTGGATCCAGAGGGTGGCCTCCTTCCCCTGAATTCTTAAATAGGATGGCAAAAATGTCTTCTTAGCTAACAATTCCTTTGTGTCTTCACTTGTTTAAGCAATATGTTCTGTAGCAGTCTTTCTATAGTATTTCTCGTAACTTAGCAGATCGCCTGGCATACTCCCCTGCCAGGGATCTTTAGACAATTTTAGCTGCCTGGTGTACTCGCCTGCAAAGACATCTCTTAAGGTTTTTTCAGATCACCTGGTATGCTCCCCTGCCAGGAATCTTTATAAAATGCCAGCTGCCTGGTGTACTCACCTGCCAGGACTTATTATACATTTCACAGTTCTTTGGCTACACCACAATTGCATATACCATGAGGTGCTTGGTATATCTGTCTATTGTAACATTTGCACAAACATTTCCCTTGCACTGGCATCTCACGCATCTGTACTTGATTGGGGTTTACCTTTGTGATTTGCCTCCTCTGCATTCAAACATTCTGCTTATTGGTGTTGGATTTTTACTTTGACTGGCTGCACTGAAATGAACGTCAGATGTTTTCTTCATCAGCAATTTCGTATCATTCAACCATTTATTGTTACGCTTGTCGGAACAACCCAGGGCCCCCAGCTGTATTAGGCAGACTCAGTGGTTCCTTCCAACGTCTCCGGTCTTGCTTGCACCTCTGTTCTGTGGTTCCTTCAGCCGCTTTTCACTTTGGAGTGTGTAGCCATTCTTCCATTGTCCTGTGTGGCTCCATGGTCACACACCGCCTTTCCTTTTTGGCCCGGACTGGGGAATGCGGTCTCTTTGAGCGGCCCAACATCCAGGAACTAATGCGCGGCTCCCAGTGTCCCCATGCCTCTTTTTGCTCACACATAGCATTTCTTCTCCTGTCCCGGGGGTCTACTCTGTCCATATGCCTCAGGTTTGTGAGCCACAGCATGGGATTCAGCGTCTTCTCCTGCAATGCTTGCTGTAATACTGTGGTTGCCATATTTAAATGTCCAGCGCACTGAAGACTTGGAAAAACAACTAGCCTGCATGTTGTACTTCGATCTCCTGTCACTTTGTACAAACTCCCTCATCCTCCTCCTCGTCTCAGTACCTGAGTGGTTATGGAAGTTGGAGCCCATGGATGTCATTAGACGTTTAACTCTTAGAAGGTTTTTCTCAGAGATTTCACATAAAGGCACATCAGAAACAAAAGGTGTTATGTGTGAGTTGTGGGTGTTTTGGTCAAAGGAGGGGGCGTGACCAGAATGACAATAGGCCATTATGAACTCTGGTATTAGGGGGTGTTCCTCTTGGGAAAGGGAGAATACTGCACCTTAATTAAGTCAAAACGTCTCCCTGGTAGTTCGCCCTTCATGTGATCCTCCCTCCTATAACCGCTCCCAGGGTCAGGTAGCAGATACCGTCCCCTGCCCACTTGGGGAATCCCTGATGACTCCATTGGATTCATCACACCATGCCCCAGAGCAGCAGATGCCAGCAGAAAGGGAAGCCATGCCGTAAGAAAATGAGAGTTCAAACGTGCTACAGGACGGAAAGACTAATCTGGCTGCTGCCGGGAAAGGTCAGACATCTGCAGAGTTGCTGCATGCCTCGCCGGTTACCGAATGCTACTGGAGCCTCAAGAAGGGATACATCTGCCCGGGAATTGCCAGTACCTGCAAGGAAGAAACAAACAGGCACAAGGGATACCTGAAAGGTGCTAGAGGTCTGGGGAAGCAACAGGGTGAACACAGAGACTGGAAAGAGAGGGTCTGGAATCCTGAAGCATGTAAGGAGCTGAGAATAAGTGGGTCTGGGATCCTGTAGGTGAAAGAAACAAACCAGGAAGAGTTGTATAGTTGGCAGATGAAGTGAACCAATCAGATACAATGCTACAGTGCAAGTCTGGGACCCGCACCTAAATACGATGTCGAGAATAAGAGGTTCTGGTACCTTGACAATAAAAGAAGCAAATAAAGAACCGTTGTATGCTTGACAGGGAAGTGAATCAAGCAGATACAACGCTACAGTCCAAGACTGGGACCCGGACCCACATAAGAAGTTGAGAACATGAGGGTCTCGGACCCTAAATGGGAAAGAAGCAAACCAGGAAGAGTTGTATGCTTAGCAGGGGAGTGAACCAAGAAGATAGAACACTACACCCAAATAAGAAGTCAAGAATAAGAGTGTCTGGGATCCTGGTGATAAAAGAAGAAAATAAGGAAGAGTTGTATGCTTGGGAGAGGAGTAAACTAAGCAGACACACGGCTACACTGCCAGTCTGGGACCAGCACCCATATGAGAAACCAAAGTATAAAGTGACAAAGAATAAGAGCGTCTGGAACCCTGTGAGAGAAAAAGACATAGTCCATGAGAGGACACTCTCTTGGCAGGAGAACGAACCAAGCACACCCACATGGGAGGTTGAGAATAAGAGGATCAAGAGCCCTGGAACTGATAAAAGGAATCCTAGGCTTGGTAGTGGGCTGTGCCAAGTTGGTAGGATAAAGAACTGTGACCCCAAGAAGTGTAACCTTGTGAATGGCACAGTGACGTTTAAAGGGGCTCAGGAGCCCTAAAGGGTTGAAAGTAAGATAAGAAGTTGTTCGGGGGGAAAAGGACCACAACCCTAGCCTTGGGGTCTTATATTTATATTTCTGAACATTGTTTTTTTCCATCACCTTTGATTACCAGAGAGACTGGGAACATTTCTGTTGGTTCAAGCTACCACAAACACTTTTACTTTGAGAAGAGCTTAGAGAAGAGCTTATCCTTGCACCATTGCTTTAGGTTATTAGTGTTATGGACAGAGGTAGGTTTGAGACACGACAGTGACTGACGTTTTAGCTCTGGACAGCCTGACAATTACACTAATTTTCGTTGAGGTAGGGAAACCCCTCTTAGCTTTAGAGACAGCAAGGCATTGTCCCAACCTTTACTTAATAAAAGTCTATACCCAAAAATATGGCATCATTGTGTCCAAGTAGTACTTCATAAAAGGCAAAACACCCTATTACAAAAAATGTTCCCACACGGTCAGGGAGTGACCTAAATATGTTGATATATAAAAGGGATCATTATACTATATCCCATTTTGCTGATCTAAGTACATATATGGAAGTGTGTGCCCCACATTCATAAAACCTGCGGTCTTGAAAAAATAGACTCAGTGTTAGTTATTTCTAAAAAAATACTTTCAATTTTTAATCATTATTTCATCATTAGTTCAAAAATATATAAAAACACTTATAAAAGTGTTTGGTATGAGTAAAACCCAACCTCACACAGCATGGTACTAAACAACAATACAAATATACAAATTCACATACATACAACCACATAGAACAATAAAAAACTTTTACAAAACAGCAGTGGATGAATTTAACAATTTTCCAAATACTGAGTATAATAACTCAGATACTAATAGCTCCCGACATGTTTCAGTTCTTGGTTTGCTCAAATGCATGAACTTTCTTCAGGGGAATAAAGATTTCTGAATTTCCACCATGCAATCCAAGGAAAGGGTTCTGGGTTCTCACAAATTTCCTAAATCAGGAAAACAAACAAAAAAGGGCAAGTCACCACCCATATGTACTAGTCACCTACAATAGGAAACAAATTCCATAACTCAGTGTTATTTGTGTAATACATCACAAACCACTGATAAAGTTAGGACATGATTATATTTTATCAGTCCGCCAAAACAAAACTACATACCTCTTGACTTGGTACCAGTAGTGCCAGTGTAGCCCCACCACAAATTAGCCATAAACTCCAAAATCGAGTCCTTGTTTATTTGATAGCTCCTGGTAGCTAAGGGCTCACTTTCCAAGCTGCAAACCAAACAGTACAAACTATTCGTCACAACACACAGTAACACACAGCAGAGAAGACATTAACCCTGTTAATAAAAACACACACCCCTGTGTGTCTTAAAGCATCACCATCACCACACCGTGATGCCTAGTATACATATTACCACCAATATTAAGCTTGGTCATCAGCAAAAATGGTGGATAATAGCGTCACCGTAGTCCCAGAAATGCCGTGCAAAGGTTGTCCCCTATGTCAAATTGTACATAATACCCTCTCTTAATTGTGTATTGGGTCCATCTTAAACCCATTCCTTTACAACCTAGGACAAGGATTACTATAATAGAGCCTGCGGTGAAACGCCATGCCTTACTCTATGCATATCTTGTTGTTTACTAGATAAAAGCGGACACGATGCGAACCACTCGTACTGCCTATATAACAGACATACCTTGTAATTCGCTTGATGCAGAGAGCGAATACTCATAGACCGGCCAAAAAGTGCCGTGCCAACATTTAAAACGCGGTGCACTATTATAAATAGTACTCGCGTGCAAGCCCGAGACGAGTGCTCCGATATACAAGACGGACTTAAGTTGTCACCAAACATAAAGGAGGGACTGATGGACTCCAGTAGATGTAAAACACAAAAGAAGGACAAAAGCAGACTTAAAGTGTCGCCAGCCATCAAGGGAGGACTAATGGAACCCGGTGGAAGTGAAAACACAAAAGAGGGACAATAGGACTAGCCTGCAGCAGAAGCTACATAACAACACAGTGGGTATTATGGAAATCTACAACAACACACATAGTATAACTGTAAAAAAGACAGGAAACATGAATATCAGCCATATTCCCCACAGTACACCGTGCTATGAAGAAATATGTTCACATTAAGAAAAAATGAAAAAAATAAAAATTAAAAAATAAAAAATGAAGGACTCCAAAATCAAGTGTGTCCCGGTAACCAATATATTAATGCCAGACAACATCAAAGAAAATAAACAAAGTATATTAAAAATTCAGATAAATGCCCGGAATCTAGTTTTACACACATCAGACACAGCTATTACGGCAGATTTACTCATGTGTATGTTGCCACTCAATTTCTTCATTAAGACCCACAATATGACTTTGACATTTGAATATCATTTTCTGTTCCAACAGTAACAATTTACTGTCAATTTCCAGTTTGTTTTTGCCTGTCACTTTCTTAAGAATTACCCATCTCAAATCCTCATGTGTATGCTTCATTTGCACAAAATGTTTAACCATGGGGGCTGTAATAATCTGATTCTTAATACAGCTACGATGTTCCACCATCCTAGTTCGACACTTTCTATTAGTTTTCCCAATATAATGCAAACCACATGGGCATGTGATTAAATAAATCACATTCTCAGTGTTGCAATTTGTCATGTCATTCAGAGACCACATTAAAGATGAATTCAGTTGAACCTCTTTCGTTTCTTTGGTATAGGCACACATGATACATTGTCCACACGGGAAATGTCCTTTGACGGGTGGTAAACCCCACAGTGTTGTTTGTCTGGGTGCTGGCAAATGTTTTGCTGATATATCATTTCTAATCAACATATTTCTAATGTTTTGACTTTTTTTGAAAGCTATTAACGGAGGATGTATAGATTTGTCATTGTACACCTTTTTCCAGGTTTTGTTAATAATACCTTTAATTTTATAGGATAGATTGGAAAAGGTGTTTACAAAAACAATACGATTCTCCTTGTTTGTCCCTTTCTCCCTTGTCTCCAAAAGAGCTTCACGGTTGTTATTGAATGCTCTTTTGGACGACATTTTCACCAATTTCCTTGGATAACCTTTACTGCACAATTTTTTAGACAAAGCAGCTGCACTACTAACATAATCCTGTTGTAGGCTACTGTTCCTTTTTAGTCGTAAAAATTGTCCGAAGGGTAAATTAGTTTTAATGTGATTGGCATGATGACTCGAAAAATGTAATAAGGCGTTTTTATCCGTCTTTTTATTGTATGGTTTTACCTTTAATTTACCTTCGTGATGGAAAATAGTAATATCTAGGAAATTAATTTCCTGAGTGTTAATTTCCTTAGTGAAGTTTAGAAAAGGATTTTGTGCATTAAGCCATTCCACAAATGAAAGAGCCTCAGCTTCTGACCCTTCCCATACTATGAAGATATCATCTATATATCTTAGCCATTTGATGAGATGTTTTTTGAAAGGATTAGTGTCGGGATAAATGACCAATTTTTCGAAATACTCTACATAGAGGTTAGCCAAATTTGGCGCCATGGCTGCACCCATGGCCGTACCCTCTATCTGTTCATAGAAAATTCCTTGAAATTGAAAAAAGTTTTTGGTCAATGCTAGTTCAGCACACCACATAATGAAAGCACTGCTAACTGGATGCCCATCTTCTCTATCTCTCAATATTTCTTCAACTACTTGAAGCGTAGCTCTTTGTGGAATAACCGTATACAAAGATTGTATGTCCAAACTGATCAATAGGAAGTTGTTACAATTGTAGGGCAAGTTCTCAATTTTATTGATGGCATCAGAAGTATCCCTTAGGTAGCTCTTCATTTTTGAAACAAAAGGCCTCAAATAATAGTCCACAAATTTCGACAGAGGTTCTAATATCGAATTTACCCCTGATACAATAGGTCTACCTGGGGTGTTAATCAGACTTTTATGGACTTTGGGAAGAATGTAAAACACCGGCACACGCCCTTGTTTTCTAGTAAGGTACTCATACTCTTGCTTACTAATCATATTAGCCTCATAAGCACTAGATACCTTGGTTTCAATCAAAGCCATCAGGGCAATAGATGGATCATGGGACAAGTGGCGATAACTATTGGCGTCATTGAGAAGCCGTAAACATTCACCAACATAATCTATGCAGTTGAGGAGAACAATAGCCCCTCCTTTGTCGGCTTGTCTTACAATGACGTCCTCTGTTGTGGCCAATTTGAGAATGAGGGCCCTTTGGGTATTACCAAAGTTGGAATGATTAGGTATACCACATCGTTCCAATTTAAGAACTTCTTTCAGAACTTGTTTCTCAAACACCTTGGACTCAGGCGTGTAACTATGTGCGGGAACACAGAAAGTAGATTTATTTCTCAAACCCGTGTGGTTGAGATTCTCATAAACATTATCATTCTGAAAATACTCATTCAGGTGCACTTTGCGCATAAAACTATGAAATTCAGATCTAAACTCGAAAGGATCGTGGAATTTAGTGGTCACAAAATTCAAACCTTTATTTAGTACTTTTTCTTCATCACTATTCAAAGTATAGTTGGATAGGTTAATTACCACTGATTCCTCGCCCTGCTGCGAGTTTGTATCTGATTCCCCCAGTCTCCTCGGTTGGGTCCCTGTCCTAAAAAAGGACGACCTTGTCTTTGTCTGTTCTGGTATCGCTGTGCCCGACCTCTGTCAGGCCCCTGTTGGTTGCCAGTATCTGTAGAGCCTGTGCTTCCATCATCACTTGAACTATACGAAGTGTTGCGAAAATGCACCCTCTTTTTAGCGGAGGACTGGCTATTCGTGCCATGGTAGAGACTCCCAAACTTATAACCTTCAACAACATAGGGAAAGCTTTTTTCATGTGAGAAATTGAAGAGATCTTTTCTCATTCTTTTGATACGCTCCAGATTGGTGTCATTTTTAAATTGTAACAATTCCTTAAGATGTAGATCTAGTTTATTTTTAAAAACCTCAAGGTCCAGATCTTTTTTTAAATCATCCTGCAGTTTTAAAATATCTATTTCTATCTGTTTAGACACCTCTGTCGCTGTATCTATGATGAGTACTAGCCAATCTCGGCCACATTTGTTGGATATATAACTCCATTTTATTTTAAAATCTGGATTGTCCAAAAATAACCTAGGTTCGTTCCTAACTATCAAACCTTGGGGGAGTGCCTGATTTTTCAAATATTGTAGCATAATCACCCCATGTAGTTCAGTACGAATCAAACGTTTTCTCAACTGAGTTAATTCATCCCATTGATCATTATTTCTATTTAGTTCACTCTCATTGGTATCAGTTAAACCAGACAAGGAATCCAATAAGTTCTTAATGTATTCTTCACTATAAGCCAAACACTTATCTCCGGGAGTTGCCATAATATCAATTACTAATAACCCCACACGTGAAAAAAAGACGAGAATGGTTCGCACACTCAAAAAAGGCCCTACATCAATTTCATACAATAAACCTTCGAGACCACAATGAGCCTCACAAAACAGTACTTCATAAAAGGCAAAACACCCTATTACAAAAAATGTTCCCACACGGTCAGGGAGTGACCTAAATATGTTGATATATAAAAGGGATCATTATACTATATCCCATTTTGCTGATCTAAGTACATATATGGAAGTGTGTGCCCCACATTCATAAAACCTGCGGTCTTGAAAAAATAGACTCAGTGTTAGTTATTTCTAAAAAAATACTTTCAATTTTTAATCATTATTTCATCATTAGTTCAAAAATATATAAAAACACTTATAAAAGTGTTTGGTATGAGTAAAACCCAACCTCACACAGCATGGTACTAAACAACAATACAAATATACAAATTCACATACATACAACCACATAGAACAATAAAAAACTTTTACAAAACAGCAGTGGATGAATTTAACAATTTTCCAAATACTGAGTATAATAACTCAGATACTAATAGCTCCCGACATGTTTCAGTTCTTGGTTTGCTCAAATGCATGAACTTTCTTCAGGGGAATAAAGATTTCTGAATTTCCACCATGCAATCCAAGGAAAGGGTTCTGGGTTCTCACAAATTTCCTAAATCAGGAAAACAAACAAAAAAGGGCAAGTCACCACCCATATGTACTAGTCACCTACAATAGGAAACAAATTCCATAACTCAGTGTTATTTGTGTAATACATCACAAACCACTGATAAAGTTAGGACATGATTATATTTTATCAGTCCGCCAAAACAAAACTACATACCTCTTGACTTGGTACCAGTAGTGCCAGTGTAGCCCCACCACAAATTAGCCATAAACTCCAAAATCGAGTCCTTGTTTATTTGATAGCTCCTGGTAGCTAAGGGCTCACTTTCCAAGCTGCAAACCAAACAGTACAAACTATTCGTCACAACACACAGTAACACACAGCAGAGAAGACATTAACCCTGTTAATAAAAACACACACCCCTGTGTGTCTTAAAGCATCACCATCACCACACCGTGATGCCTAGTATACATATTACCACCAATATTAAGCTTGGTCATCAGCAAAAATTAGTTTTGTTTTGGCGGACTGATAAAATATAATCATGTCCTAACTTTATCAGTGGTTTGTGATGTATTACACAAATAACACTGAGTTATGGAATTTGTTTCCTATTGTAGGTGACTAGTACATATGGGTGGTGACTTGCCCTTTTTTGTTTGTTTTCCTGATTTAGGAAATTTGTGAGAACCCAGAACCCTTTCCTTGGATTGCATGGTGGAAATTCAGAAATCTTTATTCCCCTGAAGAAAGTTCATGCATTTGAGCAAACCAAGAACTGAAACATGTCGGGAGCTATTAGTATCTGAGTTATTATACTCAGTATTTGGAAAATTGTTAAATTCATCCACTGCTGTTTTGTAAAAGTTTTTTATTGTTCTATGTGGTTGTATGTATGTGAATTTGTATATTTGTATTGTTGTTTAGTACCATGCTGTGTGAGGTTGGGTTTTACTCATACCAAACACTTTTATAAGTGTTTTTATATATTTTTGAACTAATGATGAAATAATGATTAAAAATTGAAAGTATTTTTTTAGAAATAACTAACACTGAGTCTATTTTTTCAAGACCGCAGGTTTTATGAATGTGGGGCACACACTTCCATATATGTACTTAGATCAGCAAAATGGGATATAGTATAATGATCCCTTTTATATATCAACATCATTGTGTCCAAGCCTTTTTTCTGCGCTATTACAGTCTCCCACTTAAGTAAAGTACTTACTGGATGTAACTTACTGTTACTCCCACGCAGATCTACTCCTCTTTTGAATGTCTTGTCTGCCGACTCTCTCTCTCTCCTAGCCATTCCCTTACCTTGGCTACTATCTATCGGCCACCTGGTCGAATCTCCTCCTTCCTCTCTGAGTGGGCGGACCTCTCCTCCTCACTCCTATCCTCAACCACTCAACTCCTCCTTCTTGGAGACTTCAACATCCACCTGGATGCCTCCTGTCCCCCCTCTGGGCTCTTCCGTGACCTCTGCGACTCTCTCTCACTCTCGATCCTCCCCTCTGGGCCGACCCATTCTGCAGGGCACACTCTTGATGCTCTGATCTCCTCTGACCTTCCCCTCTCTGTCCCTCTCTCCACTCCTCTCTCCTGGAGTGACCACTTTCTCCTATCCTCCCACCTCACCCTCCCTAACGCACAGGCAAAGCCACCCTCATCACTGCCACCTTCCTTCTTGGTCATCCGACCCATGAAGCGCGTGTCAGTTGAGGCTTTTGCTGCCACCTTCTCGCCCCCTCCTCTCCCTTCGGCTGACTCCCACTCTGACACAGCCCTCTCCACTCTCCACTCTGCTATATCTGATACTCTTGATATCCTTGCCCCTGTCATGAGAATCCGCCTGAAGCCCAAAGCCAAATGTAACTCCTTGTATGACTCGGATCTCGTCACCCTTAAACGCAAGTGCAGGGTGGCAGAGAGGAAATGGCGTGCTTCATGTGCATCCTCTGACAAACTGGCCTGTCGCCTGCTCCAAAGGCAATACCGGCTCTCCGGTCTCTCAAAGAAGAGAGCCCTCATCCAAGCCCGCATCTCTGCGGCATCTAACAATTCAGCCGAACTCTTTAAAATCTGCAAGGAACTGGCCAACCCTGCCGCAGTCTCTACCTCTCCTGTCCCCTCCCAGGCCCTCTGCACGGCCCTGGCCTCTCATTTCATCTCTAAAACTCAGGACATCCTGTCCTCACTCTCCTCCTATCACCTCCCCCCCTCTATTCCCTGCTCTCCCTCTGGCCCTTCTGAAGCCACCCCTCTTCTCCCCTTCTCTGCCTTTCCCCTTTTTTCTGCTGACGAGATTTCGAGACAAGTCCGATCTATGAAAGTCTTGTCAAAACATGTCCACCCCTGTTCCTCCAAAACCATCAAGGACCACATTGACTCCTTGGCCCCTGCCCTGGCTGACTTCTGCAATCACTCTTTCGCCTCTGGAGTCTTCCCATCCCCTCTCAAGCACTCCCTTGTGCACCCTCTTCTTAAGAAACCCTCTTCCGACCCCTCCTGCCCAGCCAACTACCGCCCTATCTCCATCACTCCCTTCCTGGGCAAGCTCCTGGAGAAACTGGCCATCTCCCAGCTTAATCTCCATGCTGAATCTTTTGGCAGTCTTCATGACCATCAGTCTGGCTTCAGAGCCGCCAGAAGCACGGAAACTGCTCTCCTGAACATCCGTGAGGACCTGCTCTCGAACGTTGATTCTAACATTCCTTGTGTTCTCATTTTGCTTGATCTCTCTTCTGCCTTTGATACTGTCAACCATACCATCCTGCTCAACCATCTCTGTGATAACCTGGCAATCACTGGTCAGGCGCTGGCGTGGCTGACCTCTTTCCTCTCTAATCGACCCTCCCAGGTCCAACTGGGGTCTTTCCTTTCTGACATCTTTTTCTCTACCTGTGGTGTCCCCCAGAGTTCTAACCTCTCCTCCTGGCTTTTCAACCAGTATCTGGCACTTCTCGCCCACCGCATTGCCGCTCTCTGCCCCTACTTTCAGTGCTATGCGGATGATACCCAGCTCATTTTCAGGCTACCCTCGGCCTCCTCTTCTCCTTCCCTCATCTCTGACTGTCTTTCTGCTATCTAGGACTGGTGTTCCGCCAATGACCTCTGCCTTAATGCTAGTAAGACTGAGATCCTACTCATCGGCACACCCACTCCCTCCTTCCCTGCAGCTCTCTGGCCGGCCTCTCTTGGCCCTCTTCCTGCTCCTACCTGCAAGGCAAAAAACCTTGGGGTCATCTTCGATTCCACACTCTCATTCTCTCCTCACATATCTGACGTCTCTAAGAAGTCACACTACCAGCTACACCTCCTCAGAGGTATCCTTCCTTTCCTCTCCTTCCCCCAGAAGCTTACTGTCTCTAGAGCCCTGGTTTTCTCGAAGCTGGACTACTGTAACAGCCTCTATCTAAATCTTCCTGCCGCTACTCTCCGCCCTTTGCAACTCATCCAGAACAGAACTGCGAGACTTGTCCTTGGCCTCAAGCCCATGGACCGTATCCCTCCAGGACTGAAATCACTACACTGGCTCCCAGTGGCTGCGAGGATCAAGTTCAAAACCCTCTGCATTGTCCAAAAGGCCTTCTGGGGCCTTGGGCCAAAATACCTTCAACTCCCTCTTCCTAAATATCTTCCTTCTCGAGCTCTTCGCTCATCCGCCTCCAACTCCCTCATGGTCAGCCGCTTTTCCAAACAACGAGTTGGTGGCAGATCTCTCTCCGCTGCAGGGGCCTCCCTCTGGAACAGCCTTCCTGCCCCCCTGAAACTTGAGGAGAAACATCTCCGGTTCCGGAAGCACCTCAAAACCTTCCTCTTCGCCTCCGCTTTCTCTCCCCCTCTCCCCTGCTAAAGTTACTAAACTGCAACGAATCTGCATCTGGGCCACTCACCTTCTCGGTCCTTGGCCCAGCCACTCTCCCCTGCACTGCCTCCCTGGCACCCCCTGCACTACGGGACTGTGTCTGTATCCCTACAGCCCCTCCTTCCCAGCACTTATCTACACTTACTCGCACTGCCACTAGCTGGCCCTTGTTACTTTCCTGTATGCTATTACCCTGTACTGCACTTTCCTCTCTCCCTTTCCCCTTGTACTTCTCCCTTTCCCCTCCTCCCTTGCACTTGCGCAATCTGAATGACACCTGGCCTAGTAGGATCGTTGTATGTCTCCCCTTGTTTCCCCCCCCCTGCCTTGTCGCGCCTTGAAACACTTGTGTATAGGCGTGTTATAAATACCATATCATATCATATCATATCATATATCATATCATATCATATCAATGGAACATATGGAATTTACCTGCAGCTCCAGGAATCTTTGAATAAAACACTAGGGACGAGGATGGGATGTGTTGTCTTTTGAATGCCACACATTTGTGAGTGCTAAACAGTTGCGTGACTATTGAGGTGACATTGAAGTTTGTGTGACAAATAGTGTTAGGATGTTTGATGTTGGAAGCAACAGAAAGGATAGGGAGTTAAGTAGCATTTTGTCAGTGTGCCGAGATACTGTAATGGTGGAATAATGGAATCCTGTGCTCCTTTAGTGGTGACGTGAACATTTGTGTGCATTGTGTAAATCTATGGACGCATGGTCACTAAAACATTGCAGAGAAATGCATCCAAGGTAGTTATAACAATGCACAGCAAATTGAAGCGTTGCATATGTGTGCGTAGGATTTTGGATGTGAGGTTATAGTATGATATTTTATTAATAGCGCGCCTATACACAAGTGTTTCAAGGTGCAATGAGGCAGGGGGGGAGACAAGGGAGGACAAGACAACGATCTTACTAAGCTAAGTGACACTGGGATCGCGCAAGTGCAGGGAGCAGGAAGTGCAAAAGTGCAGGGGCAGAGGAGGAGAAGTGTGTTACATAGGAAGCCGTCGGGTGAAGGCCGTGGGACAAGGCCTCCCACCCTCTCTACAGCTCCGCTGTGAGCTGCCCTCACAGTTTATCCAGAACATGCTGCCCTTAAGAATCCACGGAAACCGGAGAGCTCCCCTGCATCTTCGTTATCTCTGCGTATGCACGAGGCTGCCCTGACGCTCAAAATAGATGCTGTGGTTGCCGCAGCGACCAATATCAACATGCAGGGATCGAGGAGCATCACTGCCGCTGCCTAGAATCCTGATTGGCTTCTAAGGCCTGCCGGCCCACACCCTCCCGCCTTAAAGGTAGAGGAGGTAGACCGGCAGGCGAAGCTGTCGAATGAAGGCCGTGGGACAAGGCCTCCCACCCTCTCTGCAGCTCTCAACTGCTCGCGGCTGTCGACTTCCAAGGTAAGTGGCCCTCAATGCCGGCTGTTCGGCGGGCCGCTGCCATCCCTTTCTCACTCCAAACATCTATCCCTCATCACAGCCTCTTTGCTACCAGAGTGACACGCTTACCCTCTGCCATCACCGACTGAATCCCCATCCATTCCTATCAGGAATGAACGCCTATCCACACGTTCCATATGCTTACCAAGCACCCAGCGCTTCCCGCTAAGATACACCCTCCGCCCAATACCAGCCGTCCTGACCCAACTAGGACCGACCTCAACACAGTCATTCGTGTCCCTGGGAAGGAGTGTGCTTAGGAGGCAGTCGAACACCTCACTACCGACAACGACATTTCTACCAGGCCCACGCGTCTTGAACACGCCCATCAAGCCAATCACCATGCAGCGCACTCAGCGC
The DNA here is from genome assembly GCF_040938575.1 of Ambystoma mexicanum. Lineage (NCBI taxonomy): Eukaryota > Metazoa > Chordata > Amphibia > Caudata > Ambystomatidae > Ambystoma > Ambystoma mexicanum. The sequence continues at coordinate 1,135,720,618 of NC_090926.1, forward strand.
TCTGAGACGAAAGTCTCCATTTGTAGGCACTTGAAACACTTCCCCCACGCCAGCCCTGTTCAAATAACTCCATGTATTCCTGATGTGGCTGTTTCTCTACCCTTTACTAAACAGGTTGTTAAAGGCAATCTGTGCGCCACAGTATGCCCGCCATGTGTCACCAACTCAGAACCCTTGTTGCCTATTACTGTGACAGTAAACCATCATAGGCATATACTACCCGTGGTTGCCGCCACTGTGATGTTTTGTAAGAAAGTTGTTCCCACTGGGCTAACCACCTTGTTGCTGCCACCTGGTGATGCACACTCTCTGCCGTATGCTACAATACCCTAATTGCATTTGGATATGTTCTCTAATGATGCCCCTATGAGGTCTTTGGGTCTAAGTGTGGTACCTCATGACCCGCCTTGCACACTACTACCAAATCTTATTTTGCCTACACCCTACACTATGAATACAGACCTGCCGGGGGCGTGGCCTAGAGCTCATGGCGAGTAGAGGCTGAGGCGCCGTGCTCCGGCCGAGACGCCGGATCTTGATCCTTTTTGCATGACCCAGATCACACCTGCGATGAAGAAAAGCAGACCGAGTGAAGCGGAACCGGCTCCCGACACAATCCCACAACTTTTGTTTGGATCGAAGCCTCCAAACCAGCAGGATCGCCATCGTAACGATCCCCCCCCTACCTTCGGCAGGATCCAAGATGGCGGCCACCCACTGAAAACGAGACCGACAGAAACAGCGACCACCTCTACAGCGGCCCCAATCCACAAACGGGTGGGCGCTTCTGAGGCGGGTCGCGTTCAAAGAGGACCCCGTCCCCCCGCCCGGGCTCATTCCAGCACGATACCACGATCGTCGCCGGCGGACCACAACACGCCGCTGTAGCCCTGCCTCGCGGGGGGGGAACAACCAGCCAGGGGGGACAAGAAGTAGAAGCTCCCGCACGGGGAAGCTGGATCCGGATCCCCGACTCCGACCCCTGAAATAGCCGGGGAGGCCCCCGGGCCCGTGGCCTGCAGGAGAGCAATAGAGCCGAAACACCCGGAAGCGACGCCGATGACAATGGAGCTCCGGCCCTGCCGCACGGAGAAGTACAACCAGCCGAGGGGACAAGAAGTAGCTGGCCCACGGCCTACAGGAGAGCAGCAAAGGCGGAACGCCAAGGAGTGACGCCGTGAGGAGACGCACGGACCCCATCTCTCACACAACCCTGGCGCTCGCCCGCCTCCAAGGCAGAGAGCCCAAGGAACTCGAGGTGAGGAGAACCGCGGGAGGGGGCTCGTAATTAACAAGGCCGCCTAACACTTCCACTATAGGGGACCATAGCTACGCACCACTAGCACAATTACGAACGCTCCCCCAAGAACAGACCGGGAAACTAATTTCACCAGACCAGAGCAGTCTTTCCAGGAGAGTCCTCATGCTACTCATCGTCACCTAGCCGAACCCTGGAAACAACCCACGCAAAGCACAGTGTATAGCCCGCGCACACTGACGACCAAGCCAAGTCCACCCACCCAACCATACGGCTGCCCCTCCAGGTCATCACCGTGTACAGGCGCTCCCACCCCTGGAACAGAAGGGGCAGAGTACTTGCACACCCCTCATCATGTCCGCCAGAAACAAGGGGAAAACAGCTACCATGGACACATCCATATCCACCAAAACGAAGTCCCCCCCGCAACCAAGTCCCTCCACCCCCGAACATGTACAAGCAAAAGTAGCTGAATCCTCCGAAAACCAAACCCAGGTGCTGGAAGCCATTGCATCCCTACGGACAGTCATAGACTCCAGAATTGGTGAGTTCAAATCCGAAATCCAACTCATGCACCAGGATGCCCCCAACCTAACCGAGAGAGTGACAAGCGCTGAGACAACCATAAAAGAAACGTCTGACGACGCAACGGAATTGAAAGCTAAGGTTGTCGACCTGGAAAGGAAGGTGGCCGTGCTTGAGGCCAAAGCTGAGGAGGCCGAGGGCCGGGCTAGACGTAGTAACGTCAGAATACTTGGGGTCCCAGAAGGAAGCGAAGGCTCAAACCCGACGGCCTACATAGAGTCCCTGATACAACAAGAGATAGGTGCTGAAAGACTAACACAAGGTTTCTCGGTCAAAGAGCGCATAGATCCCTACAAAAAAGACCTCCACCGGGCTCACATCCTAGCCCTATAATCGCCAAAATACTCAATTTCCAAGACAGAGAAATCATCCTACGGCACTCCAGAGAAGAGGGACCCATTGAACGTGGAGACTCTAAAATATCCATCTACCCCGACTACACCCAGAAAGTCCAGAGGGAGAGAAACTCATTCGTCCCGATTAAAGCGCGGCTCAGACACCTGAATTTGAAATACATGCTGTTATACCCCTCAAGACTGAAGGTGATTTACAAGGGCCGTGCGATTTTCCTAGAGACCCCCGCAGCCGCCAACATGTGGCTGGAAGACAACAACCTGGCAGAGGGTAAAGACACACAACCTTTGGAAGACTAAGGAGCCCCCTTCGCAATGGATCGAAACATGGAATGGTTCATGGCTCACAAAGCCAACACAGGAGCGAGGCAAATAAAAGCCAAGAAGGTAAACCACACAACAGTCAGCTATATAGATGTGGCCCTCGCTCGGCCCCACGCCAGGCACAGGGCCCTAACCCCATGAACAGTTCAGGACAGGCCAGTTGCCTGACCGATCTTACTCGTGCCCGACACCCGGATGGGTCTAGACGGCACGGGGGCGCCTGAGCACCGAAAGAAACTTGTAGTTGCTGGGCGCACCAGTTCAAGTTATGTTAATTGTTTTGTTAGTTATGCAGTCTTCAAAACACCAAGGAGGGAATGGCATGGGACCAGTCAGCTTTGGAGACCAGAGACAAGGGATCACCGGAACCTGGGCAGGGAACCTCACAACCAGGGGCAACAGCTACCCCGGGAAATCTGGGGTGACCGGATTGTAGAGACCAAATTATCATCGCAATGGCATCTCAACTCAGGGTGATGACGTGGAATGTGAGGGGAATGGGCACATACTTGAGAAGAAACCGGATCCATTCCTACCTGCGCAGAAAAAAGGTCTCGATTGCAATGCTTCAAGAGACCCATCTTACGGATGAATCCACATCCAAACTGTCCGAACGGTGGGGAGGGTCCGGTAGAGGGGCACCTTATTCCAAGTTCGCTAGAGGAGTATTCACGTGGATAAACCCGACAATGCCATTCCAGCTACTGGACTACGAAGCCGATAAAGAGGGCAGATACCTAATAAGGTGGGGAACTATCGAATGCACGACTGTATGCCTGGTAAACTCATAACTACCACAACACGGAATACCTTCACACCTCAAAATGTTAAGCGATAAAATGATACTCCGCAGAGAGGGAGCTTTCATATGGGGAGGCGATTTCAATTGCATCCGAAACGGAACTATAGACAGATCGGACCCCCCCACCACCTAAACAAGGCCGCAGCCAATGCACTAAACAGTACAATAGAACACCTCGACCTAGTGGACATCTGGAGGGAACAACACCGCACCGAGAGGAGCTACTCCTACTACTCGGCCCCACACAAGATCCACACGAGGATAGATTATCTGCTAATAGACCGAGAGCTGGCACAACAGGTGGAATCCACAGTGTACCTAGGCAGATCCATCTCAGATCACTCCCCGCTGGTTATGCAATGGACACTCAGAGGACCCAGACCACCAATCCCGCTATGGAGAATGCCAGCGGCAGCACTCACAGATCACTCATTCAAGGAGGAACTTGGAACCAAACTAGAAGACTACCTAGACATTAACAAAGGCTCAGTGACAAGTTGGGGCACACTATGGGAAGCCATGAAAGTAGTAACAAGGGGAGAGGTGATATCTGGAGCAGGAGGCATCCGCAAATATCTGAAAACGGAACCAGAAGACCTGGAAACTAAGATCACGCATCTGGAATCCGAAATTGATGCCTCACCGGACACTGAGACAAAACTAAAAGAAACTCGGGAGGAATGCTTTTCCGCCTGGAACAGATTGTCTAAATTCGACTACACAACACAGCTAAGGCACACAAAGAAGCGGACAAGCCTGGCAGAATGTTGGCCTGGCTTTGCAAACGCGAGTTCCCAAGACACCTCCCAACCGAGATTATAGATGAAAAGGGGGTAACCCACAGGATGCAGCAAGATATCAATCGTGCATTTGCAGATTTCTACTCTAAACTGTACGCACACGACACAATAACACCAGTGGAGGACATAAGAGCCCCCCTAGAGGAAATAGAGCTCCCAAGATTGTCGGAAGACCAAAGAGAACTATTAGACGCGGAAATCACTGTGGAAGACGTGACGGAGGCGATTAGATCGCTAGCTACATGTAAGGCCCCAGGGAGTGACGGACTTCCGCCAGAATTCTACAAAGCGTATGAAACAAACCTCACCCCGATCCTGCATGAGGTGTATATGGAGGCATACGAAAATGGAATCTTACCCAACTCCATGAAAGAAACAATAATCATTCCCATACTTAAGCCTAACAAACCTATCAACAAGTGCGATTCATACCGCCCAATTGCAATGCTAAACTATTATAGTAAGATCCTGACTACAATCCTGGCCAAGAGGCTGGCGAGGGTGGTGGGAACCCTGATCTATGAAGACCAGAATGGCTTTGTTCCAGGCCACAACACCACAGCAAACCAGAGGAGACTTCAGCACATTATGGCAGAGACCTACGACAGGGCCCAAGACCTAGCGGTGCTATCGCTCGATGCCATAAAAGCCTTCGATTCCATATACTGGGAATGGCTGATCGAGGTGTTAAGAGAGTTTGGCTTTGGCGAAAGCTTTGTGCGATGGGTCGAGGTGCTATACAACTCACCGGTAGCGAGAGTAAAGACTGGAGGAACGGTCTCCGAATCCTGGGCGATACAGCGGGGCACTAGACAAGGATGCCCGCTATCTCCGATGTTATACTTCCTAGGCCTGGAACCAGTGGCCATTTACTTCAGAAAACAGCCCTTCGATGGGGGTATCAGGCTGGGCAACGATCACTCCATAATATCCTTGTACGCGGATGACGTTCTCCTATACCTGAGGGACTCACAGCTCAATGCACAAGTCGCGCTAGACATCCTAGACAATTATGCCCAATTATTCACGGCACTGACATAGGGATAATATGCCCCTTTGTCACTTTCCCTCTAATTTATTTGGGATTCCCCTTTTCTGATTTACGAGTAGATTATGGGGTTTACCCTGGATTATTACTAAGGATACCAGGATTTCTAACTGCGTGGAGGGTGCTATATGTGGGGTTGCTAGATCGGTTCAAGGAATGTTTTTAATTATGTAATTTTTATGTACGCCCTTGATATATGTGTTGCCTTATATCTGTTTTTTCTCTTTTTTTCTTCTTTTTTGGTTTTTTGTATATTCGTCTTTGATGTATCCCTAATTTCTGAACATTATTAAGATGGAATACATTGAACATCTGGGTGAATTAAGGAAGAACCATTTGAAGAAGATTGGACACATGGAATAATTTCAAAGACACTTTCTGTACTGCATGGCCATAGATGGCTCATAAATATTTAAATGTAGAGAATTTTTATGTTTAGATTTTAGAATTTATCATCTAATCTGCCCTGTCCTGAGGAAGACGATTGTCAAGCTTTCTCTCTCTTGCTACGGTGAGAGACAGACAGCTTAGACACTGTTATTCTATCGTCGAAACTACCTGCGTTAGATACCAGTACAGCCCACGATACGGTTGGGAGCTGTACTAGGTACTGGTTGTTGACTACTTTGGTCAGATTGGAGACAAGCAAAGGTTTTGCTGTAGTATATATTGATGCTACCCCGCTTGTCTGTTTTCAATAATGAACTGGTGGGTTTGATTAAGGTACAACCTTCTTTATCCCGCAGAAAATACTGATTATTTTGATCTGCATGGCTGTGTTGCCTTGTATAACTCCTCAAGCCTCCCTAATTTGGTTACAAATATCCCTTTGCTTGAATGCAGATTGGGTACCAACTGGGGATTTTTGCTGCCTACGGATGTTATGTACTTTTGAATTATGTTATGCACAGTGCACTTATGCTTACATCCTAGGATGGCTATTAAAATAATATGCACTTTAACTGGATACGTTCAGCATTGATTATGTGTTTTTTGCTGTTTTTATCATGTGTATGGTAATTGAATATGTGCTTATTAAAGATTGATGGAATATCTTCCTATGTTCCTTGACCTGGTCTATCCCCACATTTAGCTCCTTCACAGTGGGTAGTATATTCCATTGATCCATTCTATGGTTTCGTTCGCATGAACCCTCTTTCCCCTGTGGTGGGCGTGTTTTGTTACCTCTAACAAACAGGCATCTCCAGAATGCCCCTGGTGCGGAAACGACAAAGCTGACATGATCCACATGTTCTGGACTTGCATCAAAACGGCAAAATTATGGTCCATGGTGAAAAACACCTGCACAAACGCTGGGCTAACCAGATACGAGTGGAACCCAAAAGAATGCTTATTAGGGGCACATCCCAGACTGAGCAAGTACAAACACATATTCAAGCGAATGGACTTAGCCTGCATTCTCGCAAAGAGATCCAGAGCAATGGCTTGGAAGTCACCAGGGGGTCCGAGGCATGAACAATGGCTTAAAGTCCTAGAAAGATGGACGGAAGCTGAGACCAGAGCTTGGCAGGAAGGAATCAACTCAGGCGGCGAAAATGCTAATGACACCTTAGAATCATGGAAAGCTCTGCTGCGCGACATACAGTAAGCCGCGGACCATAAAACCCCCTGAGAATGCACCCCTAACAGCAATTTGACTAAGAACCTCCCGAGAGATGGAAACCCCTTGAAACCAACCCCTTCTGGTGTCTGAATCACTGGACACCTACCCCCTCCTCACTCACATTGACAAGAACATTATACTGCAACATGAAGAATGCATTGGTTATCTGTTTGCTTGTTACGTTAATATCTGTTAACTATTAAAGCATATGTATTTGCACAAATGCTAATAAAATACCTTACAAAAAAAAATGAATACAGACCTGCCTGTGCCTAATGTATCTAATTATGACATACGTAATGTATATCATGATATGTCAGTTTTCAGTGCGCTCGTTATGCCTTTGCGTCAAAACATACCGTTTTATGACCTGTTGTGGCCAAGGTTTCAAAATGTTATTGTGACTGCACCCTATATTAGGAATGATGACCAGCCTATGCCTAATACCGCACAGTCCGACCTGCCGTTGCCTAATTCTGTCAATAATGAGCTGGCCATGCCTAATACCACGCAGTCTGACCTGTCCTCACCTAATGTTGTCAATGATTACCCGCCTTTGCCTAAAACTGTGCAGTCCGACCTGCCCTCACATAATGTTGTCAATGATTACCTGCCTATGCTTAATACTGTGCCATCCGAACTGCCCTTGCCTAATGCGGTCAATGATGACCAGCCTAAGCCTAATACTATGCAGTCCGACCTGCCCCTGCCTAATGTTGTCAATGATGACCTACCTATGCTTAATACTGTGCAGTCCGACCTGTTCCTGCCTAATGTTGTCAATGATGTCCTGCCTAGGCCCAATACGGTGAATACTGACTTGCCTGTGTCCTATACTGGTAGCTCTGTACCGAGTCCCTCCAATAAGGCCTTACCCTCTACTCTGCTTAAATGTGCCCTTATTAATGCCCGTTCTCTTCCCGCTCATGCTCTTGACGTCCATGATCTCATCTCGAGCTGCAATACTGACCTGTTAATGATTACTGACTCTTGGCTTACCGAGACCTCCGGCCCAGCCCTTGCCCTCGCCATCCCTCTGGGTTACACTATCATCAGGCAAGACCGCTCTCTTCAAAAAAGGTGGAGCAGTAGCTCTTATCGCTAAAGAATCCATTACTATAAGAAGTATGGAAGGGGAACTTGGTCATAACTATGCTTATCTTCCTCTTAAAGTCAAGGTCTCCCCAAACTGTACTATTGCCCTCCATATTATATATCGACCACCAGGGATGCCCTGATAAATGCTCTGTCTGATAATCTGAAGAAAACGTATTAAGGCACCTAGCCTGTCCCGTGCCTGTGTTCTCGAGAGTGCAGCTGATCGACGGATGGGCAGGAGCCCATTCCCTGCCGGCCGCACCTCAGCTGATCGAGCCGATGAGGGCCAGCTGAGTACATCATCGCACTGCCCATTGAAAGGACAGGAGTCCTGCCTCTCAGAGGGAGAGGCTTCCTGGTATGTGCACGCCGACAACAAGCAATTTGTGTTTTAAATGCTTTTGTTCTGCAGTTTCTGCATTTCCGCGGCTCCCAACCGCGTGGGGTCACTCGAAGATGGCCGCCGCCTGTTATGGCACACTGTCGCCCAGCAACGTACTTCTAATCTGATTGGCCCATTTTAATACTTCTTTCACCTGGTTCCGCCGGAAGGCACGAGCCGGCTCCATTTTCAAGGCACCATATTAAGGCACATAGCCTGTCCTGTGCCTGTCCAGTGACACCAGTGCCCAGGGCCAGAACCCCTGGCCGTCTCAGCCGACCTAACAACAAGTGTCCTGGTAAGCTGCTTAGTAATACCTACCCTTTGTCGACACTCCACCTGACTCTTTTAACCCTCCTGGAACCCTTTTGGCGATCTCTGTCAGCAAAAACATTCCATGTACCCTGGCTGTGCCTGCAACCTCATAGATGATTAACCTTGCGCTTATTCATTGTCAGCTCTAGCTGCGGCACACACCCTTCCGGATTGTCACCACGTGCTGCATATCATTCTACCGTTGTAAGCATTACAACACCATTGACTGTATCCTTCAAAAGCCCTGCTCTCCATTGTTCACCCCCTGCCTGCACCCTCGTGTTAACACGGGCCTGTACCCACTTGTTGCATGCATATTTACCTCATCTCAATACGAGGCTGTACTGAATGTGGCACTTGTTCATTGCATTTAACCCATGTGCGGCCCACCATTTGATTGCCTCCGTTTGATTACTGCATTTGATAGTTGCATTTAACCCATGTGCAGCACACCATTTGATTGCCTCCATTTGATTACTGCATTTGATAAATGCATTTAACCCATGTGCAGCCCACCATTTGATTGCCTCCATTTGATTAGTGCATTTGATAGTTGCATTTAACCCATGTGCAGCCCGCCATTTGATTGCCTCCATTTGATTACTGCATTTGATAGTTGCATTTAACCCATGTGCAGCCCACCATTTGATTGCCTCCATTTCATTACTGCATTTGATAGTTTCATTTAACCCATGTGCAGCCCACCATTTGATTACTGCATTTGATAGTTGCATTTAAGCCATTGCAGCCCACCATTTGATTGCCTCCATTTCATTACTGCATTTGATAGTTGCATTTAACCCATGTGCAGCCCACCATTCGATTCCCTTCATTTCATTACTGCATTTGATAGTTGCATTTAACCCATGTGCAGCCCACCATTTGATTGCCTCCATTTGATTACTGCATTTGATAGTTGCATTTAACCCATGTGCAGCCCACCATTTGATTGCCTCCGTTTGATTATTGCATCTGATAGTTGTATGTAATCGAAGTGTATACTGCATAATCCATTCACTGTGGCTCTATAGGCTGCCGCTCCATGCTTACATTTGTACCTTGCTTGCCATACTATCTTGTATCTTGATGCACTCTCCTGGCTACCGTATTGACCCCTTGTTTAGGTTGACAGCTCCTGGTCTATCTCCACTTCACTCTACCACTGACTTAGCCTGTAAAATGCATTGTACTCTTGGTACTCACCCACACTACTTATCCTCATATGCTAGTACATTAAAGCACGCACACCTGTCTACTTCTCGCCACGTACTTACTGCGCACCCTTCAGGCCCTAACCTGGTCACGGCTCTTCCCTATCACCGCCCAGCACCACGTCTTCTCCCTCTCCAACAACCTGTATAACATCACCGCACAAACTACCTCTCGCCTTCCTCATGATAGATCCCAATCCTTATCTAAACGTGCCGGTCCTCAGGTTACTACATTTCGCCACCAAACCTACCCCCATTCAACAACATAGCTACGTCCGTCAGACACCACACTGTGCCCAACATAGGGACACTGAATCCCGTTGTGAGTTCTCACTCCTCTCTAACTCAGGCACACACCACTGCCAATAGTCCCCCACTGCCTCACTGCACCATTCCAACATCACCAAACCCATCCAGTCAACTGTGTGCCACCTAAGTTAGAAACCAAACATTAGCCTCCAGATGTCATCACTGGTCCTACCACCTGAACAACCCCACTATTGACAAAATCTCCAACTCTAGCGATAACAAAATTACTGCCCTCTCGGCTCCTAAAATGGACTCTGCCCTTCTTGCTCACAATACCAACACTGCCTCAAAACTCAAAGGCGCGCTCATCAACGCACGTTCCGTCCCCGCGCATGCCCTAGATATTGCGGACTTCATCGTCACCGAAAACCTTGACTTTCTCGCAATCACGGAAACTTGTCTGCATGCGGCCTCTGGCCCTGCCTTGACCTTGGCCATCCCTGAAAATTATGCCATTTTCAGCTGTGACAGGGACACCAATCAAAATAAGGGGGGGAGGATTAGCCTTCATATTTAAGAGCTTGCTCAACCTCAGACCTGTCAACAGCCTACGGCTGCCAACAGCGGGACTACTTTGTATCAAACTGCTGATCTCACCTAATCATTCTGCCACAGCGCATTTCATCTACAAGCCCCCTGACCCTACCTCTTCATTCGTGGAGGACATCTCATCCATCCTTGCTACGAGTACCAAAGCCCAATTCTAAAATCATTAAACTGGGCGACCTTAATTTAGGTTACCAGGACTCGAATAATGCCAAAGCCATTGACTTAGCAAGTGTTCTGGCCGACTTTGGCCTTACCCAACATATCAGTGAGCCTACCCATATCGAGGGTCGCACTCTTGACTGGGACGCAGACATGAACTGTGCGCTTAACGTAACCTCTGTGCTCCATGCGCTTGGTCTGATCATCACAAAATACTATTCTCCATTAACTCTAGTCCACCTACAGATATACCTAACCTTGCCCCTCCCACTTACACATATAACAACAAGGATATTAGGGCTGAGAAATTACTCCCACTTATCCTCCCTCTACTGAACACGGTGTCTTCCACTTGCGCGGACGCCACAGTTCTAGTAGATACTTACAACTGCGCCATGTTAAAAGCTCTCAACACCATTGCCCCTCTCAAATTGCGCAAACAAAAACCTCGACACCTCCTTAATTCCTGGTACACCCCTCACTTACGCGACCTGCATAAAGAAAAAAGAAAAGCTGAGGCTCATTGGAAAACCTCACCTTCTCTAGTTATAGGTGCCATCCAGCTAAGTGTACAACAAAAGGATCATACAAGCCCAATCAAATACCAAGTAACTCTTCAAGATGCTCAAGGAACTAGAGTCTCCAGTTGCCCCGCTTGATACGTGCACCCCTGACACTGAGTGGTGCTCCAACATTCAAAAGACACTGTTAGACAAAATTGCCTTGCTCCAAGTCAAAATTAATACTAAAAAATGCCACCTTTCTGACGCAACGGGTAACCCCCCGCACCTAAATACTCCTTCAAACCTTTTAGCTTCACACCCCTTACCATTAAGGAAGTCGAAAATATTATCTTGAAGCTCAAGCCTTCCAATTGCCAAGGTGACGCATGTCCTGGACCGGTCATAAAGGAAGCTGCACATGATCTCGCCCCATTCATTACCTCATTCATTAATGCCTCCTTCAAATCGGCACTGTACCTGACAACCTCAAGGATGCGTGGGTCATCCCTTTAATGAAAAAACCTAATCTCGATCCCAGTAACCCCTCCAACTACAGGCCCATCACCACAGTGCCATACCTAGTCAAAATTCTGGATCGAGCGGCCTATCTCCAAATCCAGGACTATCTCGAAACCAACAATCTATTAGGGTTTGGACAATCCATTTTCCGTCCCAGACACGGCACAGAGACAGCCTTAATTGATTTGAAAACCCAAATCAAGGACCTGAAAGACAAGGGCAAACAGGCGCTCCTGCTCCTTCTTGATCTCTCAGCAGCCTTTGATTTGGTCGACCATCAAATCCTCTGCCACCACCTCAAGATTGCTGCTCACTTCTCGGACGCAGCCACATCCTGGATCAGCTCTTTCTTGGCAAACAGAACCATGTGGGTCTTCTCTTCCTTAGCCGCAGCGAATCCAGCACCACAAGAATCTTGTGTATCTCCCACACTTTACAATGTGTTTACTAAACAGCTCTTTGATATACTTGACTATCTGGGTGTCTCCTACACTAATTATGCGGATGACACCCAGATACTCATCCCTATCATGGGCTACTATGTAACCGATGCCAAAGCACTCAATGCAGTCTACACTGTTATCCAGGCATGGATGGCACATCATGGGCTCTGCCTTAATGATGAAAAAACGGTACCATGTAATAATGTAGCCACAAAAATCTCGCCATGCAAAAATATCGCCGAAAAATGGCTGTTTTTTGTGGCGACATTATTACATGGAACATGCGGGGGACACCCCTGCAACTCCCAAACTTTTTTTTTTCTTTTTTTTTTTTTTTTTTTACAAAAAAAAATGTTTTTTTTGTTTGCCCCTGTCCCCATATATATGGTCACCCAAATAATATCGCCACAACATTTTCCCGGCGATATTATTTACAGCGACCATATATATGGCGATATTATTACCTGATACCGAAAAAACGGAGTTACTCCTTCTAGGCTCTCATTCCAAACTCACTCAACTTGACCCCAAATACAAATCCTTTATTATTGACGGGAATGATATTAAAGTCTCCAACATCACTAAAACACTTGGAATCTACCTAGACTCTACTCTGTCCCTCAATAGACAAACCAATGCAGTAGTCTCAGCGTCATCTTATACCTGTAAACTGATCACAGCGTGCCGCCCCTTCTTGACATCGGGCAACTGCCTGATCCTCGCCAGAACCCTCATCATGTCCAAAATCGACTATTGCAATGCCCTCTACTTAGGGACCAGTCAAAGAAACCTTGATAAACTCCAGGTCACTCAGAACAATGCCTTAAGGGCAGCCCTCAACGTACCCAGGCGTTCTAACAACACTAGACGCAACTTGCATTGGCTACCCATCACTCATCGCATATCTCTCAAAGCACTCGTTCTAACTCACAAGGCCCAGAACAATGCAGCCCCTGCCTACTTATCCACACGCTTTACTCAACATACAGCAATCAGACCCCTGAGATCTGCTCAGGTACACACATTGACTATTCCCAGTTTAACGCTACAGACGGCCGGAGGCTCGAGCTTCCCAGTCCTTGCGACTAAGCCATGGAACACCCTACCCAATGCTCTCAGAAATGTTCCATACATCCACTCCTTCAAAACGAAAAACAAACTGTGGCTCCATGAACGAGATGCCCTGGCCACCTCTCTGTAAGCCATACAGTTGTCAATCCTTTCACCTGTGAACTTGCTGTGCACTGTTTATAGACTGTTTATACTGTATACTTAGGTCCGCTCGGCTCTTCTATATGTGATTTTCTTAACTGTTTGTAAATATGTACAAAATGTATCTATTGCTGTAACCTGTAACTGCCTTTCAAAACATGCACCCAGATGCCCCGGGGCAAGGTGCGTACTACAAATAAAATAAATACAAATACAAATAAAACCTCCCAATCCATTCTCCTGGGAGATCTCAACTAGGGTTTAATGACCCTAATGACACCCAAGCTGCCTACCTTAGTAAAACACTATCTACCTTAGGGCTCACGCAGGACATCACTGAACCCACCCATATTAAAGGTCACACCCTGGACTGAGATGCCCACCATAACTGTTCCCTTAGGGTCATCGATATTTCCCCCTTCCCGTGGACTGATCACCATTCCATTCTTTTTTAACTTAATGCCTCTAGGAGTTCAGCAAAGCAACAAACCCTCCTCCCCACTGCACTGACAAAAAGTTCCCACCAACTCGCGAAGGAAAAGCTCTCACCGTACCTTCTTGTGCCGGACCTTCAGGCCCCCTTCTCCAGTGACCCAGAAATTCTTGCTGAAGCATTCAAATCTGTCATCACTCAGGCAGTTGACGCCATTGCCCCACTCACCCTGAGAAAAGCCAAGCGGTCCAAGCACTCGAATGCCTGGTTTTCCCAAGAACTTCTCGAGATGCGGGCTAAGAAAAGGACAGAGCTCTCCCACTGGAAAGCAAACTCAAATGACTCTTCTAAGCTAGTCTTTAAGACCATCTCTAAAGAATACAAAACTGACATTATCAAAGCAAAAGCATCCTTGTTCAATTCAAGGATAGCAAATGCTAAATCGGGGACCAAGGACATTTTTGCCATCTTCAGGGATGGGAAACCCCAACGACCCCCCAGCCAACACTCCACAAAGATGAAGACTGGTGTAACTCTCTATCCAAACTGCTATGTTGGACAAACTCAGCACGCTCCAGAATAAAATCCTAGCCCATTAACAGGCCCTTAGCCACCAAATATTGCAACTACAAAATAGCACTGCAGGTGACTCCCCTCCCTTTGAATTCAAGGATATGAGCGTCCAAGAAGTTATCGCCCTCCTGAGATCTATTAAACCTTCCTTCTGTAAAGGGGATGCATGCCCGGCTCAACTTATTAAAGATTGTGCCCTTTCCCTTGCCCCGTTCCTCACAGCATTCATTAATGCATTCTTCCAGTCAGGCCATGTCCCTACTGGTCTCAAGGAAGCATGGGTACCTCCTCTCCTCAAAAAGCCAACACTAGACCCATCTGTCCAAGGTGTGACGTTGCAGGCATGAACGAATCATGCGCGAGCCTCGTTCTGGTGCCGCCGGGACGCTGTAAGGCACACGCGTGTGTCCCGTGTCTCCTTGTGTGGATGCGTGAGAGCGAGTGCGGGGCGGCCCGAGGCGCGGGCTCGCCCACAACATCTGGCGACGAGGCGGGATGCAAACGGAGCGTTCTGCTGACATAACTCTGCATGTCCACTGCAGCAACGTTATACCGGGGCGTTCCCTGAATCCAGCGCGAGCAAAGCGGATGCGTTTCTTCGCAGGAAACGTGGCAGTAGCGGCCTGAAAAGGTGCTTGTGCGCTGCTCACGTTCCACAGAAACTACAGTGCACACATTTTTGGAATCCTGACAGTTCTCGACATCCAAGAGGACTGTCCTTCAAGCAGTGGTAACTGGAGAGGTCCACGGCCACGTTGATCCCCACCACGCAGTGGCCTGAGGTACGTCGACTGTCTGCACAAGTCAGGTTTGCGGCCTCTAAACCCTAAGGAGGTGCCAGTGCGACCTGTGAACATGGCGGAGAGTGACGAAGAAGCAGGGACAGCGCAGGTAGTGGTAAGGAGACAACAGGGATCTCTGTTACCCATGCAAGAATTCGACATGTCGGGTCCACCCTCAAAATTGGGCCCAAGATGGCTGCTGTGGATAAGAAAATTGGACATGTACTTCACTGCAACAGGAGAAACTAATGATGACGCAAAAAGGGCAACTCTACTGTACTCTGCGGGTATGGACGTCCTGCGCATTTATGGTTCCCTTAACCTGCAAGTAGTCACCTATGATGCGGTCAAGACTACCTTAAAGAATCATTTTATTCCGCTGTCCAATGTGGACTATGAGAGGTTCCTGTTCAATAGTGAAAAACAGCGGAAAGAGGAGTCGCTTGATCAATTCTGTGCTCGCCTAAGACAAATGGCCACGACGTGCAGATGGGACAACGAGGAGGCATGATTAGAAATCAAGTCATCCAAGGCTGTGGCTCAGGCAAACTCCACAGACAGGTGTTAAGGGAGCCAGGGTGGACTCTGACACAGAACCTGGACAGTGGAAGAATATATGAACTGGCAGAGTCGAGGGGTGCCAAAATGGACCCGGCGGTGCATCCCGGCAGGTCAGAAGAGGCGTTTGCAGTCGGGAAGCAGTCCTTGTCAAAGAGTAAGTGGAGCCAGAAATGCCAAGAAGCAAGTCCAACGCATGGAGTGGCGTCCATTTGTCATGATTACGGGTACGATTTGCCGCATTCGGAAGAATGTCACGCCAAATCCAGATCCTGTGGCAGATGCAACGGACCCAGACACTATGCCCGGATGTGCCGCGCTCCCGCGCCGGTGGCTACACAAAGGGGTCCGGCCAGGTTGTTCGGCAGCGGGTCAAGGGGGCAAAAGAGCATTACGGCGGTTGAACAGGATATGCAGAGGCTCAACATGGCCGAGGAGGAAGAATAGGAGGATGAGGTGTTCTTCATTTCGAGCATAGCCACAGGGGCAAGGAAAAAGAGGCAGCCCAAATGCATCGTGGACATTAAAGGGGTCCCGACACAAGTGCTGATTGACACGGGAGCCTCCGTATGTGTGCTGGCCTCCGATCACTACCAGTCGATCCCGGGGCCACCACCGTTGGATGTCTCGAGGGCAAAGATCTTCACGTTCGGCAGCGACACACCACTCCCCATCAAGGGCGTCTTCGTGGCGCCCGTTTCAAAGGGTGGCAAGTCCATAAAGGCACGATTTTTCATCACTGACGTGAGCCTCCACTCCCTGCTCAGCTGTGCGGCGTCGGAGGCATTGGACCTCGTGCATTTTGCGTTTGCAGTCTATCAAGTAGACATTGCGCAGCTGGTGGCCAGATTCTCAGGCATTTTTGAAGGAGTGGGAAAGTTGAGCGCTCCTCCTGGGCGTCTCCACATTGACGACACCATCAAGCCTACGGCTCTCAAACATCGACGGATCCCGTTCCATCTCCGGGAGCAGGTGGAGGAAGAACTCCGCTCACTGGTCCTAATGGACATCATCGAAAGGGTGGAAGGCCCGACGCCCTGGGTCTCACCCATAGTGGTGGCCCCCAAGCCAAAACAGCCAGGAGCGGTGTGCATTTGCGTCGATATGCGCCTCCCGAATGCGGCTATCAAGAGGGAGAGACACATTACGCCCACTCTCGATGACATTATAGGAGAACTGCAAGGGGCGAGAGTCTTTTTGAAGCTAAATTTGAGGGCGGGCTATCATCAGCTGGAGCTCCACCTGGACTCACGTTATATCACGACTTTTACGACGCATGATGGCCTAAATCAGTTTAAGCGCCTGAGTTTCGGCATTTCATCTGCTGCAGAAGTTTTTCAAAACACAATCAGGGGGGCGCTGGCAGGACTGAAAGGTGTCTTGAATATGAGCGATGACATTTTGGTGTTTGCAGACTCAGAGACAGAACACATGAAGAGATTGGAGTGCACGCTGAAGAGGCTAGAAGATTTGGGGCTTACCCTATACCGTGAAAAATGTGAGTTTTTCAAAGACAGAATTGGGTTTTTTGGCTTCATCTTTCACGCCAGCGACGTGTCGCCCGATCCTGCAAAGATCAAGGACATTCGGGAGGCCGCAGCACCCCAGTCCCCAACAGAGGTAAGGAGCTTCTTGGGGATGGTAAATTACTGTGGGCGCTTCATTAAGGGCTTGGCCTCCTTGTCGGAACCCCTCAGAGCGCTGACCAAGAATGGCGCTGTCTGGATGTGGGAAAGAGCAAGAGACATTTCAGGTCATCAAAAATGCCCTGTCCGACGGAGACTCCATGGCGTACCGACCCCACCACAGAGTCCGAGATCGTTGTTGACGCCAGCCCGGTGGGTGTAGGCGCGGTGCTGATGCAAGCGGACAATAGAGGGGACATGCGACCCATCGCATACGCGAGCAAGGCGCTCACAGACACAGAAAAGTGTTACTCGCAAATAGAAAGAGAGGCCTTGGCCATACTGTGGGGCTGTCGCCATTTTCGTCTTTACATCCTGGGTAAGCCGGTCGTGGTCGTGACCGATCATAAGCTCCTGCTGCCCATCCTGGCGGGTGTGTCATCAAAACCTCCACCCAGAATTGAGCGATGGATGCTGGCTCTTATGGAATATGGGGTTCGACTGGTGTACAGACCGGGCACCAATAATCCGGCGGACTATCTGTCGCGACACCCAAACCCAGAGAATGTGGAAAAGACCAAGGAGGTGTCTGACTGTCGAGGGCTTCTGTGTCATGTGGTGGAAGGTGCATTGCCGGTGGCACTGTCTAGACTCACCATAGCGACAGAATCGTCCAAGGATGAAGTGTTCCACATCATCAAAATGGCGGTTAGAAGCAGCGATTGGAGAGAGGTGCTTCAGAATAATTCAAGGCGGCAGGCTGACGCCCAAAAAGACCTTCAGGCGCTCTGGAGGGTGAGAAATGAGCTATCTATTTCTGACAACGGACTACTGCTGAGGGGGAGGCACATTGTGATCCCACAGGCCCTGAGAAATCGTGTATTGGAGTTAGCCCACATAGGGCACCAAGGGGTCGCCAAGACCAAAGCGCGGCTTCGACCCAAAGTGTGGTTCCCCGACCTCGAGGGAATGGTCGAGCCGTTTATAAAAAGGTGTCTGCCGTGTCAGGCGGCGAATCCCGGGGATAAAGCTCCACCGATCAGCTCAATGGAACGGAGCGAAAAGCCCTGGGGACTTTGGATCAACGGGTCGGGGCATGTATTTTTTAGCAGTGGTAGACCAATGGTCCAGATATCACCGCTACGGAGTACACCACCAGGGCCCTGGACAAAATGTTTGAGACCCATGGCTTCCCCGAAATACTATGCTCAGACAATGGTCCCCCGTTCACGGGCAGCCAGTTCGCACAGTATCTCAAAGCAAGGGGCATCCATCACCCGAGAGTATCCCCTTTGTGGCCGCGTGCGAATGGGGAAGCTGAAAGGCTCATGCGCACGTTAAACAAGGTGCTGAGAATATCCGCAAGCGGTGGGGAGGACCTCCCGAAGAAGCTTGTGGAGTTCCTGAGAGAGTATCGGACCATGCTGCATCAATCGATGGGCGTAGCCCCTGCTGAAGCGCTATTCGGGCGCTTCTCTCACGGCATGATACCGGAGATCGAAGGAAGAGGACCCGGGGTCATTGACAATGAAAAAGTGAGGGAGGAGCGGGCAGCACGCAATCAAAGAGAGAGCGAGAGGAGAGGTCTCCAAGACAAGGAAGTGGCTGTAGGTGATTCCGTGCTAGTCCGGAATCGCCGCCCAGAAGGCAAACTGTCACTGCCCTACGAGCCTCACCCATGGACAGTCGCGCACGTGAAAGGAACCATGGTCACGGCAGCCTGCAACCGGGGGACCATCACCCGCAACAGGTCCTTTTTCAAAAAAGTGGACACTTCAACGAGGGCCAGTGAGCCGGACGAAAGCACCCCCTCTGAGGCTGTCCCCAAAAGTCAGACGGAGGACGCCCAGAGGGATGCCGTCCCGTATGCAGATGGTCCAAGCGCGACTCCGCAAAGCACCCCTCGGTACCCTGTGTGAGGAGACCGCAGACTGCCGGCCCGCCTCAAGGACCAGGTCCTGGACTCGGGAGACTGAGCTGAGGTTATAGCAGCCGGCCAACCCACATTGGGTTACATGCTTTATGTTTACAGGTTATACTGTTCATCCTTGTTGATGCTATGTTGTTTTGGTTGAAGAAAAAAAGGGATGTGACGTTGCAGGCATGAACATGGCATGCGCGAGCCTCGTTCTGGTCCGCGCATGTGCGTTCGTAATAAAGAACATCCGTGCGGGCAGTTGCCGCCGGGATGCCGTAAGGGGCACACGCGTGTTCCGTGTCTCCTTGTGTGGATGCGTGAGAGCGAGTGCGTGTGCGGGGCGGCCCGAGGCACGGGCTCGCCCACAACACCAGGGAACAACAGACCCATTACGACAGTCCCTTTCCTTTTGCTTATCTGCAAATACAAAAATTCATTGAGGCAAAGAACCTGCTCGGCCTCAGGCAGTCGGAATTCCGTCCCCCCGTCCTGGGCACAGAACCGAAACTTCACTCCTAGACTTAAAAAATCAAATGGACGATTTCAGAGATGCGGGCAAACCCGCCCTCCTTTTGCTCCTTGATTTGTCCTCAGCTTTTGATTTGGTGGCTCATAATACCCTTTGTCACCATCTCTCCGTCGCTGCCAACTTCTCCCATAAAGCCATTGCTTGGATCACCTCGTTTCTCCAGGAAATGGTTATGAAAGTCTTCTCTGACTCAGCCCGTGCCCACCCAGGCTTCATTAAATGCGGAGTCCCACAGGGCTCTTACATCTACAACCTGTTTATCAAGCCATTATTCCACATCCTGGACGCTTTGGCCATCACTTACACTAACTATGCTGATGATACACAGATCCTCATCCCCTCACTGGTGACTATGAAGCCGATATGGCCACCCTTAAGTCCATGTATTCCACCATCCAAACCTGGATGGCAGAAAACTGGTTATGCCTCAATGGTGACAAAACCGAACCTCTGCTAATTGGATCTCTTGTCACCATCAGGAAACTGGACAAACAAAACAGTTCTTTTACAATTGACAACTCGTCAATCCCTGTACCACAAGCTGTAAAGACCCTTGGGCTATACCTGGTCTCTGACCTCTCCATGAACAGGCAGGTCAATGCCATTGCATCTACCTCAGCCTACCACGCCAAATTGATTAATGCAGCCAGACCCTTTCTGTCAGAACAGAACTGCCTCACAATCGCAAGAGCAATAATCAAATCTCGGCTAGACTATTGCAATGCCCTCTTTTTGGGGACGTTCACTAAAAACCTCTCCAAACTCCAGACGGTCCAGAATAATGCGCTGAGGGCTGCCACTGGTATCTCCAAAAGGAACATATTTCTGAAACTAAGAAGCAGGTTAATTGGCTCCCCATTAAAGAGAGGATAGTCTTTAAAGCTCTCGCCCTAACTGATAAATGTATCCATAACTGGGCACCACTATACCTGACACAAAGAGTTGTCAAGCCTGTCTCTACCAGACCCATAACAATTGCATATACCAATAGGATTTCTGTTCCCAAGACCCTGCGAATGCGCGCAGGAGGATCTAGTTTTCCAGCTTTGGCAGCGACACATTGGAACTCTCTACCCCCCATTGTTAGAAATCTTGAATCACATTTAGCCTTCAGGAAAGTAATTAAAACCATGCTGTTTACCTAACTTAGTATCTTTCACACCATTGCCCTATGAAGACTGCATTCTCCAGTTTGACTGTTTTGTAGATTCCAATGCAACTGTAACTTGCTCACTGTAACCAAGAGCCATGTATCCCTATGTAACTAAGACAACTTCATGTAACTAAGACAATCTCATGCAACAACACCTCGATAACCGTGGGCTGCTAGCATACTTTACAAATCCAAATAAATACATAAAATAGGATCAAGACATAGGAAAAAAGTTCAGCCAACAGGAGGCGGTGCAGGGGTTAAGTCCAGACAACAGGTGTTATAGAAGTGCAAATATGGGGCTCTATAGGGATGCAGAAGACAGCCCCTGAGTGCAGGGTTGCCAGGAGGCAGTGCAAGTGTGTAACTGGGAGGGCAGGGTCCTGGATCAGTGGTTCAGAGGGTAGCCAGGTTACTAGTGCATTTTCAGGCATGAGATCAGCAGTGAAGTGGAAGAAAGAAGGCAGAAGCAAAGAGAAAAGTCTTGAGCTGCTTCCGGAACCGGAGATGGTTCTGTTCAAGTTTCAGAGAGACAGGGAGGCTGTTACAGAGGAGGTGACGGCCGAAGAGAGAGATCTGCCCCCAATTTGTTGCTTAGAGAAGTGACTGACCCTCGGGGAGTTGGAAGGAGGAAGAGCGAAGAGCTCGGGAAGGAAGATACTTCTGAAGAGAGAGTTGGAGGTATTTTGGTACTAAGCCCCAGAAGGCCTTGTGGACAATGTAAAGGTCTTGAATTGTATCCTTGCAGCCACTGGGAACCAATGGAGAGATTTCAGTGCTGGAGAGGTACGATCCCTGGGCTTATGGCCAAGGACAAGTCTTGCAGTTCTGTTCTGGATAAATTGCAGAGGATGGAGAGTAGAGAAGGGTAGATTTAAAAGGAGGCTGTTACAGTAGTCAAGCCTAGAGAGAACAAGAGTTCTGGAGACAGTGAGCTTCTGGGGAAAGGAGAGGAAAGGCAGAATACGTCTGAAGAGGTGCAATTGGTAGTTTGACTTCAGCTCCACGGCTGCCATAATGTTGCAAGTGTGGCACGCAGGTAAGCTGATGCATAGTTTTTAAGCATTGCAGACGTTAACACATGTATTGAAATGTCATGAGAGTTATTGTAGTGTTGCACTAGTACAAACATATATTAGGATGTGATACAAGGTTATTGTAGCATTGCAAGCATGGGACGCACATGGTTCCTAGTATTCATGTGAAGTGATTTCACCACTTTTGGAAGTGAGTTTAAGGGGCTTGTAGTGTGTTGCAGTGGTTGAAAGTTGTATTGTGTTAGTGGGATGTGGTGTAGTTGGAAGGATGTGGCGTAGTTAACTGTTAAGCCAGTGGTTTCCATTACTATTGCCAATTAGTACCCATGGCGGGGGAGCCAACCAATCAGGTTGCTCGGATAGTGGGCTGAATTCCACAATCTCAGCGCGTGTTCCAAGCATCCTGATTGATGCTTTCCCCCTGACCCGCCTTCTCCCCTTTCCTCTGCTCCATTCCCCTTGCTTTTTCAGATAGCTTCCCACCCCCGCCCCACGTATCCGATTACTTCACTGCCACCACTGCCCTGAGTCCTCGCTGCTGCCATGAAAATGGAAGAGGGACTCTAGATGGTGCGCAGTCTTTCAGCTCCACGGCAGCCATCTTGGCAAAGTATTTTGTTTGAATGAAAGGGATGCTGCTCCCGTTCATTCAAACAGAATACATTAATGTTAGCACCCGGGTTTCCTCATTGAAAACCCACGGTGCTAATAGCAATAAGCATCCGTGAAGCAATAAGATTCACCGGCTAGTAACGGTGCCGGGACCCAGCGTTAACTTGAGACCCCGGGTTGTTACCACCCGATGAAGGCCCGAGAATGGGAGCTTATTGCTATATTGGTTCGTCTGTCCTTTTGGATCTAGAATGATGATATGTTCTAGTTATTGCTCTAAGGTGCTGAAGGCATTGCAAAGGGATTATTTCTAATGTTACGGGACTCGTGTGGTATAAGCATACAGTGTGCTATGTATTGCCAGCACTATTTAGATATTCAAAGTTTGCCTGCTAGTACCCCTGAAGGCTACTGTTTGAGACTGTGGGATGCAAATATTCTGGTTACATTACATGTTAAAGCATGCCATGGGAATTATCCCAAGATTTTATTTTATTTGGATGTTATATTTCTCAGTTGGTTGTTTTGTAAAAGCAACATTACAAATGTAATGAAAATGAAATATTAGATTAGAGGGAGAAAACCGAGGTGGTTTCAGTTCTGAGGAGATGTTACATCAGCATGAGTGTGAATCTTTCATGTGTGTCCTGCTAGCGAGCACACCAAGATCGCTACAAAAATGGTTGAATGACTTGATTTTTATTTGATTTGCAATACAGACATTGCCTAAACGTCAAGGAAGGGTATGTGAATCCTGTGACTTATTTTAAAGTCCTGTTACAACATGTCCCTGGAGAAGCAGTAAAATAACATTTATAGGTAAGGAACAAGTTACTTACCTTGGGCATGAATGAGGGGTGCGTCCTCAGCACCACCCTCGTCTCGTGGAAAGTCAGGTATGGGGGCTTGAAGGAGAGGGCCTGGATCTCTCCCACTCGCTGTGCAGAGGTGATGGCCACAAGAAACGCTGTTTTCCACGACAGGAACTTCAACGATGCCGAATGCAGAGGCTCGAATGGCGGGCCCATGAGCCTGGTCAGCACCACGTTGAGCTCCAAAGCCGGGCCGAAGCCTTCACCGGCGGAAAATATCGGAACAGGCCCTTCATGAACTCCTTCACCAGGCGATGGGACCACAGGGATGAGCGTCCCGGAGTTCTGGTGTAGCGGGAGATAGCCGCCAGATGGATCTTGATGGAGGCATGGGCCAGCCCCGCCTTGGCCAGCGATAGCAAGTACGGCAGCACTTGAGGGGCTGTAATCTGCAGAGGGTTAATCTTCTGCGCTCGGCACTAGACAGAAAACCTCTTCCATTTGTGTCCGTAGCATTTGAGAGTTGAGGACGCCCTGGCCTTTGCAAGCACCTCCTTGCAGTCTGCCGTGATATCATACCCTCCAAACTCTAGTGCTGCAGGAGCCAGGCCTGCAATTTCAGCGCCCCGGATCGTGGTGGAGGATGGCGCCCCCTTCTCTGGAGGTGAGATCCGCGTCCATCGGCAGTTTGACTGGGGGGGGACGCTGACATGTCCAGAAGGTCCGGGAACCAGGTCTGTCTTGGCCATGCCGGTGCGTCGAGGATTATCCTGCACCTGGACCGTCTGAGTTGTTTGATGATTCGCAGCAGCAACGGTAACGGCGGGAACGCATAGAGGAACAGGCCGTCCCAGGGGAATGAGAAGGCATTGATGCACTCTACTTTTTCGTACTGTTTATGTTTAAATTTCCAAGATCCCAACCAAGAATGGAGGAAACGATCATTTTGATTTTAGAAGAACAATTCAGTCAAAAAGGATGTTTCATTTTCGAAATTTTATGTATAATTAGAATTTGGAAACAAAAGAAGAATTTTTTTAAAACACATAGGAGTTTTATTCACTCCTTATTCAACAAATGCTTAATAGTAATGCTTCACCAAAAATCAAACAAATTAACCAAGTTCAAACAATATCCAAGAGCTCTACGCGTTCGAGAGTTTAACTCTTCTTCAGGAGCAGTCATTTTTGAATATACAATTCAAAACAATATTTTTCTTGTAACGCCGTTTCATAGACAATAATAATTTTGAACAAGAGTTTTCAAAAACAACAATAATTTTCAAACAATCGTTCTTAGTGTCTTGTATCAAGCTTTCCGTTGTGGAATTAAGGAAACGTCATCCTATGGCATGTTTGTTCTTGTACTGATGCTCTGTGAATAATATTAATATATGTATTAGTGAGGTTTTATTTAATTAAGGCGATTTATTTATACAATTCTAGTATTAGCCAGATTCCTACCTGTGCACTGACATGTAATATTCCCAGAATGTACTGGCTTCACAAAGCTTGGAAACTCAAGTCCGTAGATCCCTACAAAGGTAAGTATAGTATGTGTAAATATCCCCTTTGTTCTAATTCTCTAGGCACTATACATTGTATTTTCATATTCAAGTTTGGTCAAAACCTCACCATTCAGTTCTATTTCATGTGGCATGAGCGTGTAGTAAGTCTGCAAGTCAATGCGCGTTAACCGCAAGTCTTTCTTTCTTTAGCAATGTGTCGCCGGTTGCGGTACGTTAGTTCGTGTCTCTACAAATAGGTGGAAATTGTTAATTTCCACCTGTTTGTATGTAGAGATCCTGTTTGTTTGTAGAGATTCTGTTTGTAAAATCCTTTTTGACTGAATTGTTCTTCTAAAATCAAAATTATAATTTCCTCCATTCTTGGTTGGGATCTTGGAAATTTAAACATAAACAGTACGAAAAAGTAGAGTGCATAGACACTAAAACTTAGAATTTTGTCAGAAAAATCAATTAATTGATAGAAAATTGTTTGGATATTTTCCAATACCTAAAGGTGTGCAGGGGACGGGAGTTCCTATTATCAATAGGAACTCCATTTTCTTTCTCCCCGGCACCCGTAAAAAGTGATAAGATCGGCAGAGCCATTAGCAGCTTGAAATTATTTAAATCTATGGAAAGAATTGATTAGTAAAAGAAAGGGTGTGCTGCTTCTCTTTTGTGGTTTTCTAGAATGAGAAGGCATAGCCCATACTCCCCGGCTGGGGAAACCTGCTGGCGAACCTCCGGCACTTGGTGTTCGTCGCCGTCGCAAATAAGTCGATCTGGGGTTGCCCCATCATTGGAATAGCAGATCCACTTGATCCTGTTGCAGCTCCAACTCGAGGCATGAGCGCAGCTCCCTGCTGAGTGAGTCGGTGATGGTGTTCTTTATTCCTGCCAGGTGGAAGGGTACCAGAAACATCCCTTGAGCAACGGCCCAGTGCCACAGATCCTGGGCCTCCTTGGATAGGGCTGAGGATCTGGTGCCTCCC
The DNA here is from genome assembly GCF_040938575.1 of Ambystoma mexicanum. Lineage (NCBI taxonomy): Eukaryota > Metazoa > Chordata > Amphibia > Caudata > Ambystomatidae > Ambystoma > Ambystoma mexicanum. The sequence goes on from NC_090926.1 coordinate 1,135,746,643, forward strand.
TGCTTCCGGATGTAGAACATTGTGGTGGTGTTGTCAGTGAAGATCCTCACCACCTTGCCCTTGAGGGACGGGAGGAATGACCTGAGGGTCCAGAACTCGGACCAGGGCTCGGAGCTCCAGGACGTTGATGTGTAGTGACCTCTCCTCTGGGAGCCAAAGACCTCTTGCGTGGAGATCTCTGTGTGCGCTCCCCATCCCTCCAGGGAGGCATCCGTCGTCACCGTCTCCTGTTGTGCCGGGGTCTGGAAGTCCATACCTGCTGCGAGATGCGCGCGGGTGCCCCACCACCGGATCGCTTGGCGGAAGGTCTCGTTGAGCGAGATCCTGTCTTCGAAGCTGCCTGCCGCTTGCATCCAACGGGCGTCGAGGAACTCTTGCAGTGGCTGCATCCGCAGCCTGCACAGGCGTACGAGGTAGATGCACGAGGACATCATGCCGAGAAGGGACTTGATGGACCTCACCCTGGCCACATCCATGCTTGACAGCTGTTGCACCTTGCCCAGGATGACCTTTGTCCTTTCCTCCGATGTCGAGGCCAACCGTGCCACTGTGTCGAGCCTGGCCCCCAGGAACAGTGTGACTTGCGACGGGACCAAGTAGGATTTCACGAAGTGGATGGAGAATCCCAGATCCGTGAGCAGCTGGACGGTCTTCACTGTGTGCTCAACGGCGAGTTCTCTTGTCCTTGCTCGGATGAGCCAATCATCCAGGTAGGGGTAGACGTGGAAGCCCTGCAGGCACAGCCGCGCCCCCACTGGTGCAAGGCACTTGGTGAATACCCTGGGCGCTGACTTCAATCCGAAGCAACAGGCCTTGAACTGGTAGTGCCGTCCTTGGACTACGAATCTTAGAAACTTTCGATGTCCTTTTAGAATGGGGATGTGGAAGTAGGCATCCTCCAAGTCCAGCGACGATAGAAAGTTGCCTTCCTCCAGCTGCCTCAGCACGTGCTGGAGAGTGACCATCCGGAACTTCTGGGACTTGATGCACTTGTTTAAACGACGAAGGTCCAGGATGGATCGCTAGCCGCCGGTCTTCTTTCTTACGAGGAAGTATCGTGAGTACACTCCGGAGCCCCGGAGCCTCTTTGGGACGAGCTTGATGGCTCCTTTCTTCAGCATCGTCCTTACTTCCAGCAGCAGTTGAGGGACGTGGTTTTCCTTCCTGGCCACGGGTGGAATGCAGGGGCACTTCTTTAGAAACTAGATTGTGCGCCCGCAGGCCAGGGCATCCAACACCCAACAGTCGGTGGAGATGGACTCCCACACGCTGACGAACTTCGCCAGCAGGCCTCCCACCGGGGTGCTCAGGTGGGGGCACGACGCCACGGCCGGTTCAGATCTGCTTGGTAGCGGCCTCGCCGCCTTGGCTTCCTTGACGACGACGACGATATCCTCCTGATTTGCCGCATCCTCTGTAGGCCTCCTGCGACGAGGAGCGGGCCGCCTGGCGGTACGTTGAGGAGCCGCCACCGAATCCTTTGGAGGCACCTTCCTTGCCTCCGGAGTTCCGAAAGGGTGGCCGTCGCTGCTGTATAACTCCCAACGCTTGTGCCGTCTCCGTGTCGGCCTTGATGGCCTGCAGTGACGGCGTGGTCCGACACCACCCCGTCTTCCTGCAGGATCTCCAGGGCCTCAGCCCTCTTGTCGTCTGGGAGGAAGTCCAGCAGGAGAGCGATCTTAAACCACAGCTCCCTGTCGTAGCGGGCCACAATGACGAGGGCGTTGGCCGCTTTAATCGTCGTCGCAGCCGACGAGATGACCCGTCGTCCCATGGCGTCCAATTTCTTCCCTTCGCCGTCTGACAGTGAGGTCGAAGTTGAAGCCGTCGCCACCGCCGCTTTCTTCTTGGCTGCCACTGAGACAACCAAATCTGGGGTCAGCTGCGCCCTAAGGCACATGGGGGCGGAATCCGGGACCCAGTACTTCTTCTTGTACCTGTCTCTCTTGGCAGGGGTCATGGACGGGTTCTTCAGGAGCTCCAGCCCCTCGTCCCAGATGACGTCAAGTAACGGGACCGAGAGGACCGTCTTCCTCTTGGCCTCACGCCGTTGATAGAGGAAACCTTCCTTCTTCTGTTCTACGGGGCAGAGCTGGAAGAGCTTGGATGCCCTGGCGATCATGGCGTGGAAGCAGCCAATTTCGTCAGGCGGAGAGGGCCGAGGAGGTGGTGATGGGATGCCCATTCCGTCATCACCACCATCGTCATCCGTCCCCGTTGTGGCCGTCTCTATTCCCGTGTCATCCCTCGATACCGGGGAAGGAGAAGAAGGCTGTGAGGGCCGCGCCGGCTGGAAGGGCGGTGGGGGATGAGTTCTCCTCCGCTTGCTTGGAGGGCTTCCCGATGGTCCAGGCTCCGCTGGGTCTTCCTTTGGGGGTAAGGGCAACCTTGTCCTTATCTCTGTACACAAGACCTGGATCGCCATCAAGATTGCTCCTGAGTTGTCCTGTGGCCCAGGTACCTGTTAAGACGGGGGAAACGGTTGGGGAGTGGAATCTTCCGCCTCCACGGGAACCTCGTCTGCGCCACCGTCGCTTTCTTTGTCCGCCTCGTCGGGAACCCTCCCGTGGGACCAGACTTCCTCGAACCTCTTGTCCAGGATCTTCACAACTTCAGCCAGCTCCTCTTCAGAGGCTGTATCCGTGTCCGTGATGGACACTGCCCCCCTCTTTTTTCACAGGGTTCTCACGGGGGTCTTATCGATGGGTTGAAAAGAGGATTCCCTCTGCGGTGGCAGGGAAACTCTGGGCCCCGAGGTCGTCTCAACTGGGGTAGCCTCCACAGGCTTTGCCAGGGCCGCCACAACTCCCTCGATAGAGGCCTTAGCCGGGTGAATCAAGGCCTTCACGACTTTAGACACGCCTGAGGCCTTCACCTTGGGGGAAGGGTCGCTGACTCGCTCCCCCTCGGCTGACTCCGTCGGGATCGACCGGGACTTATCCCTAACTTTACCCGGGTTCTCTGGCTTTCTTTTCCCCGAGCCAGAGCGTTGGCTCGTGGTTGATGGCGTCGGTGAAAGTGCGCCCTTCCTGGCAGCCGAGGAGCCCAACCGTTCGGCACTCCCGGTGCCCGTGGACTCGCAGTGCTTTGCCTTTTGTTGGGCCCCTGTCGCCGGAGCACCCTCAAAGTTCTTAGAAGACCGCTCGGACCTCTTCTTCTTCTAACCCGCTGCTGGGCTCTTCTCCTCCAGCCAGTTGGTGGGGCGGGTACGCCGATCCCTCATGGTCCGCTCCGACATGCTCTTGCAAAACGCACAGTCCTTCTCCACGTGCGTTTTGTCTTCATGAAGGCAGTAGAGGCATCTAGAATGCTTGTCCTCCTTGAAGACATTCTGCAATCCGCATCCAGGGCAGCTCCTGAACAGCTTGGATCCGGGCGTCGTGCTCCCTTTGTCCTGGGCCATGTCCACACGGGGTAGACCTCAAAGATCTTCTGGAATCCTCCAAGAAGCAGAACTCGACAAAAACCTGAGGGGCGTAGAAAATTCCGAAATGGGTCCCCGTTGATGGGAAGTAGAAACAGTGGAGCTTGAGGCTCGATTGACCGAAAAAATTAGATCAAAACACAGTAGAAGCTCGAGAGCTATAGCACGAGGACTCCCAACACTTGAACGTGCGGTAAAAATCTGAAGATGGCTGCCAGAGGAGGGGCTCAGGTAAAGGGCAGTCATTGGCTGGGGACAGTATGACCCAGAGACCAGTGATTGGTTATTAGGAGAAAGACAGTTCAGAAACGAAACTCAAACTGATGTTTTCTTTACCGAGGATTCCCAGCCTGACGACGGGGAATATTCATGAGCATGTGAATCCATGCCGGACCCCATGCTGGAGAATCAAGGTGATTCATTAATTGATTACTTCCTAATTGATGTGGGGCATTAGCATAGAAGAACAAGGTAAAGTTCTTTCGACTGGATGTTCCTCCCATGTATTCCTCATCTTATGATATTGTTGTTTCCAGCTATAGTTTGTTCGGAAAATTGTTTACTCTCGGCAAAGGGCACTGTGCATCTAGATGGTCGACTCAATGTCCCTTGAGGCCTTCCATCTCGGCTGACGTCATCGTCAAGTACATATACCATGCGCAGCGCCCATTGGCTTCAGTTCTGCTTTTTCGCCACCCAAATGCAGAATAACCAGCCTTGATAAGTGCCCTTAAATTATCAGGCCTTAAAAGAGCGCAAGGATTAAAGCTCGGAAATTCTACAGCGGGTTAGGTTGGGGGGCGATGAGGAATACGTGGGAGGAACATCCAGTTGAGGGTAAGTAACTTGTTCATCAAATGGATTATGTCCTCCCACGTTTTCCTCATCTTATGATAGACTCCCAAAGCAGTATTAGGTTCTTTTGGAGGAGGGAGTAAGAATTGAGAGTTAATGGTTGTCAAGAATGGAGTATAGAACTGCCTTCCCAAATCTTTCTTGATTGTTAGAAGTGTCTAAAACAGTAAAGTTTTGTGAACGTGAGGAAGATGGACCAGGTAGCTGCCTTGCAGATGTCCTTTATTGGAACTCCCCTCTGAAGGGCAGAGGAAGTTGCCATGCTCCTAGTGAATGAGCCCTTAAACCTTCTGGGGGAATCTTTCCCAGCCAGCCTGTAGCATTCTGAAATAGCCAGTATGATCCATCTGGATAGAGTCTGTTTGGTAACTGACAGACCTAGTTTGTACCCTGTATAACCAATGAAATGTTTGTTGTGCTTTTGCAACGTTGCCATCCTTAAAATATAAAAGCTTAGAGCTCTCTTTGGATCGAGTTTATGGAATCTTTCCTCTTCCTTGGCAGGATGAGGTGACGTATAGAAGCCGGAAGCACAATGTTCTGTGCTAAATGGTAATCCGATGCAATCTTAGGTAGAAAAGAGGGTTTGACCTTAAGGGCAACCATATCCTTGTGAAAGGTGGTAAGCTGAGGTTTACAGGATAATGCCTGCAACTCATTCACCCTGTGGGCTGATGTTATCGCTATTGACAAAATGGTTTTGTAAGTTAGCAGCCTTAACCGTCAGGAATGGAGTGGCTCGAAAGAAGCACGTCAAAAACTTTAAAACCAAGTTTAGGTCCCAAGTTGGCATTTGGAATAGTGTTGGAGGAAACACATTTGTGAGTCCTTTAAGAAATGTAAATGTTAAGGGTATTTTGAAGTAGGATGCCTCTTCCGAGGTGCGCTTGAATATGAAAAGCGCTGCTAGATAACCCTTGTTTGTTCCAATCTGGAGCCCCAGATTTGCCAAAGGTAATAGAAACGATAACACCGTAGATGTATCGCATTGAAAAGGGTCAACTGCATTTTCCCTACACCAGCTGCAGAACTTGTTCCAATTATTGAAGGCCAGATGTACATGTCCAGAAGGTCTGGATACCAGGTCCTCCTGGCCCAATACGGGGCAATTAGGATCATGGATTTCCTGAACTTTCTCAACCTCCTGATCACATGAGGAATGACGAGGACTGGAGGAAACGCATACAGGAGTGGAAACTCCCAGTCCACTATGAGCACATCCCCTAGAGCTCCTCTTGGAGGAAATTCTCTGTAGCAAAACAGTTTGTACTTCCGGTTCACACTAGCCACGAACAGATCCACTTGAGGTGAGGGGTTCCCCAAAGGGTGAAGATCTCTTGAAGGACTTCCTGAGCTTGTTCCCACTTGTGAGAATGTGCTATGCCTGCTCGGAACATCCGCCGGCATGTTCTCCTCTGTGGCTAGGTGACCTGCCGATAGAGAGATTCCTTCTTGAATTGCCCAGACCATAGCTGCATTGCTTCTCTGCACAGTGGTAGGGACCCTACGCCTCCTCTCTTGTTGTGGTAATACATGGCCACTGGGTTTTCTGTAATTTTAAGGACAATCTTTCCCCATACAGATTGCAAAAAGGCCTTCAGCGCTCGTCTGATTGCCCTCAGCTCCAAAAGGTTGATGTGTAGTTTTGACTCCGATGGAGACCAATGACGCTGATTATCAGATCATTGGCGTGGGCTCCCCACCCCGTGAGTGAGGAGTCTGTCACTACTGTTACCTCCACCCATGGTTGCCAAAAAGGTTCGCCTTTAAGAATGTTCTGAGGGCCCATTTAAGGGATCTCATTCTCAGACGAACCAGAAAAATACAGAATGTCATGAGGCCGAGCAAACTCAAAAAGTCGAAGGCTGGAAGGCTCTGGCCACTCTGAAACTTGGTGACCATCTGCAGAATGTCTTGAGCCCTCACCTCATGTGGCGGTGCTTTTCCCAAGGATGCATCTATGACCGCTTCAATGAACTGGAGTCTCTGAGATGGTATCATGTGGGACTTCTTGTAATTGAGAGAGAAGCCCAGTCTGTGGAGGGAGTGGCAGGTGATACTGAGATGTTCCTGGGCCTGTTCGGGTGAACGTGCCCTGATCAGCCAATCTTCCAGGTAGGGGTAGACGTGAATCCCTCCTCTCCTGAGACTTGCTGCCACCACTTCCATTAACTTGGTGAAAACGCTTGGGGCGGAGTTCATCCTGAATGGCAGAACTCAAAACTGATAATGAGAACCGCCAATGGCGAACCTCAGGTACTTCTTGTGCTTATGATGGATTGGCACATGAAAGTAAGCATCCTGAAGGTCCAACAATACCATCCAATCCTGGAGCTGGAGGGCCTGAAGGATCTAAGAAAGTTTGACCATCTTGAACTTGTCCTTCTTGAGGAAATTGTTCAAGTATCCCAAGTCCAAGATAGGTCTCAGACCTCCGTCCTTCTTGGGGATTAGGAAATAGGGAGAATACCATCCTCAATTCCTTTACATCACAGGTACTGGTTCTATAGCACCTTTCTCTAGCAGGGTCAACATTTACTGCAACAGGAATGGATCTGGAACATTTAGCAAATGGTTTCCCAGTGGATGATCCCGAGGTCTCTGTATAAAGGGGAGGCAGTAACCCTGGGTTTCTGTTTCTAATTCCCATGCATCCGAAATAATACCTCACCATTCTTTCAGATGCTGTGATAGTCTGCTCCCCACCAGGGTGTCGTGAGTCAAGACCTCAGAGTGGTTTTGTGGCGGCTGAAGCAGCGGCTGTAAAGACACCGCTGCTTGGGCAGGCTTTGCACCTCTCCCTCATCCACCATGAGGGAATCTTCTCTGTCCTCTCTGACCAGCCTGTCCTCTTGCTCTTCCAACTGAGGAGTAGTAGCGAAAAGACCTACCCCTCCAAGATGATCAGCTGGGGTAAAAAGGCTGTGGCTGTCAGTCTGCGGCACTTAAGACGTGGCTGCCGCCTTCGAGATCTGCAGTTTTTTAACGGCTTTCATCAGCCTTATTTCAAAATAAATGGGAGCCGTCAAAGAGCATTTTAAGGTGTCTGGATTGTACATCAGGTGCAAATCCTGAGTTCCTCAACTACGCAAAATCTGCGTATGACAGTGTTTGCTGCCATGGCCCTGCTGACGCTGTCAGCAGAGTCCAGACCTGATTGCAGAGACTCACACATGGCCTCTTTGCCATCCCTTATCAGGTTCATGAAGCCGTCTCTTTCCTCACCCTCAGGTATGTGATCAGCCGCCATTGCTATGTAGTCCCACAGGGTGAATGTGAATTTTGCAAGGCCACATGTAGAATTAGCAGACTTTAAAGCCATGCTGCTAGCAGAAAAGACTTTCTTAGCCCAAGAGTCAATGCGTTTGTCATCCCTGTCAGGGGGTATGGTTGGGTATGCCGCTTGCTTGGAGGCAGATGTAGCTCCTTGTACTACTAGCCTTTCTGGAGTTGGATGTATTGACAGGTAGCCAGTATGGCCTGTATTTTTGTGTCCGATTTTTGTTTACTGCAGGGCTGGACTCTGGAGCCTCCCTTTTTTGAAGTGCCACATGGAATGATAATATAGGGTCATATTGAGGACCTTTGTCCACTATGTCAGTCAGCTCATCATGTACAAATGTGGGAGCTGGTCTACTCCATCCCAGGAATTCCACCACTCTGGACATTAGGCTTCTGTATGATGCATCTGCATGATCAGCCAGATCTGGTTTCCCAAAATCTAGCTCTGGTGAGGTTTCTACCGCACTAGCTGTCTGTAGGGTGTTATGTAGCTCCCTAACCCTAGTCTCTTCTGAAAGGACACATTCAGGTATATCAGTATTTATTTTTATACTAGGAGTATCCAGTTGGAGACCAAATGGAGGGGCATCATCTGAGTTTCATAGCCCTCATTTATAGATGTTAAGGATCTAAAAAAATCCTTCTTAAGTAAAGGTTTAGAGACGTTTGCGACTTGCATTTGGTCTTGTGCTTCGAGGGATTTGACCCTCGACTCGATGGTTTCTTTGACGATTTCTCATCTCGTTGAGTACTCAACGATTCTCGAGTAGTATTAGGCTTATGACCTGGGTTCGAGGGCGCACTGGGTTTTGCCTTGGCCTCATGCTTGCCATCGACTGTAGTATGGCCACTTTTCTTATGCCTCGAGAAGGACGGGCCTGATCCTAGAAAATGTTGCAAATGTTCTTCCTAAAGAGTTCGCACTCCTCTTTGGAGGAGGATTTAGTTGGGAAGACTACATTCCTTTCATTAGAGGAAGAAGATGAGGAAGAAGGTGATCTATGCCTTCTCTTTGATTTTTTTGATGACAACGAGGAGTGTCTGCTCCTTGAGTGGGGCCGTTTCTTGGATATTTTTTTGTGAGGAGAGGAATCTCTCGACTCATGGGATGACCCAAATTTAGATGGAGTGGACAGGGATTTGGGGAAAATCATACCCACCGAAAGTTTAGCTTTGCGCTCTGTTAAGGCCTTACCTGTCATCGGCTGACAGGATCGACAGTCGCCGGTTACATGCTCTACACCCAGGCACCAGATGCATATCATATGCGGGTCCGTGATGGACATCTTGGTGGCTCATTTTAGACACTTTTTGAAGCCCTTCTTCGGATTATTCGGAGCTGCAGACCAGCCTATTTTCGATAAGTTTTCAAAGAAAACTGAAGCGCCCAGTAATTCTCGAAGCAATCACATTCGCAGAAAAAACGGAACTGAAACAAACGGGTGCTGCATGCTGTATATTTACTTGACGATGACGTCAGCTGAGATGGAAACCCTCGAGGGACATCGAGTCGACCGTCTTGACGCACAGCGCCCTCTGCCGAGAGATTCTTTTTTTTCCAAAGCAGCTAAAGCTGGAAATGAAGATATCATAAGATGAGGAATATGTGGGAGGACACAATCCATTCTAATAGTGGATGTGGACTTTACAGAGTGAGATGAGAGTGACCATAACCCCTTAAGGCTTAGTTAGTTAGTTAGTAACTAAATAGAATCCACCTTGCATGTATCTGGAAGGCTTCCTATTGTCAAATCATAAAAGGATTTGTTGGTAAAAGGTGAATATCAAATAATTCTATGAATACAGTTCGAGGGAAGCAAAACTACTTATTAGCAAATGCCTAAATGTATGAAATTCCCTCAAAGTATTTGATTACTGCATACAAAGAAGTGGCTAGGGCCATTGCCATCAGAGAGACAAAGAAATGCGACCCAAAAACAGAAACATTGGTGTAAGGGCTAGTTTGATAGCAAATGTAAAGTAGCAAGGGAGGCTCTTTGGTCACTCTGAGAGCCCAGCCCAGTATTGAGCTGGGTCGCAGAAAATAGAAAGGAGTATAAAAGGGGCAGCTCTATGTGGAAATAAGAACTCATACTTGTTGCCTGGGAGAAACTCTTGGAAGTTGTAAAAATTAGGACACATGGACTTTTTGGAGAAAGGTGTCAAAAGCAACCAATCCTGCCCATAATAATTATATATAGAAAAATGTGCAAGCCTCGACATGGGTTTTGCACTTTGGGGATGTATTTTTAAAAGATAATGAGAAAAATCCTGAGACTCTTTACAATGAATTAAATAGTCTGAGGGATTACTTGGCTAATCTGGATGTCTTGAAGGTAATTAAAGCCCAGAAGCCTTGTAAAACCTAAAGCTCAGACTTTACACCTTTTCAATTTATTTAACACCAATATAGAGCCATGGCCTCCAATTCTTTGTATTCTTTTTAATGAAATTGCGAGCTGCGCAGTCCGCGAATCACGGCGCGAAACGATTATCATTTTTATATATAAGAAGGGAGATAAATCGCTACCAAAATCCTGTTGCCCAATCTCACTCTTGGACCCATCTTCAAAGATTATGGGGAGTATACTGGGTTATCTACTGGATTGGGTGAAGTTGGCTAATATTGTGGGGGATACACAGCTGGGGTCTGAGAAGGACTGGGAATACTAAACCAGACCCTAAACCGTTCGCCTCTAAAGGAGTGTACCATTTACTGTGTTTTAATTAACCTGTCCATCGCTTTTTTCTTGGTTGCCAGGGAACACTTGTGGTCAATCCTTTTAGATATGGTAAACATAAAAGGTTCATGGAAATTAATAGTTTTATACCTTACTAATGATGGTGGGGGGAACTGCACATCCCCCTTTGGGACCCATAGGGGCCCTCGCCACGGGGGCATTATTGTTCCTATTTATTTAAATTGTATACAATCACCCTTGAGTCAATTTTAGAACAGTCTACACCCAATGTACTTAGGCTAGGAAGATAAGGTCACCATGTTAGCCTATGCCGATGAGATTGTCCTTCTAGCATACACACCAAGAGCTCTTCAAAACTTGTTAAATGACTACTTAATTGCCTGAGTTTATGGCTCGTACAAAATTGAGAATAGATGTAACCAAATTAGCACTACCTATAATGGGCAAGACACAGAATCTGCCAAAAGCCTTTTTTTGTGAATGGATCTCAGCTGCTGAAAGTGCAATAGAATTACCTGGGAATTTGCTTTGCTACAAATGGCCTTGGGAACCATCATATGGAAAATCAAGCCATCAAAATGCCATAGGAAACAGCAGCGATTTTTACTTTTGCGAGGTCCATATGCCTAGAACCCCTTGCTAGATGAAGCAGCTTTTTAAATCACTGGGAATCTGCTGACGACAAATAGAGGGGCTCTGAATAGAATAATGATTTGATTGAAAGCCACAACCCATCACGCAACTAAGCAGGCATTATCATCTTGAAATGTCTGCATATTAGCGATTGATCCAACGGCTTCAGAGTGAAAACGGGATTGAACCAATTGAAAAATACCTTTGGAAAATCAGACACTTTCTCTTGGGCCCTTTTCTTCATGATACCCGTATTCCTCATCCATCAATAGATGACTCTGTTACAATAAACACAGAGGGAATGGAATGCTTGATTGAAATAGTGTTACAACAAACTCCCATCGAAAACACTGAACTCTCTCTCGAGAACATATGGTCCCAGTTATGTGAAATAAATAGAGTGGGACTCTTTATTCCAAGTGAAAAGAATGACTGAATGTGACATACCCCCCTTAGAATGATCCTGTTTGATAGCCGTCTGTAGAACATGTTGTTATCAAGACCTGCCTAATTTTGGGGGAAGAACAATGGCCTCTGTGTTTGTTTTGCAAGAATTCTCTTGTACAACATGGGTGAGATATTTAGAACCCTTGGGATAGGAAGGTCTGACAACAGCACAATCCCCAACTATGGCCAGCACTAGTAGAGACATAGGGAGGAAATAGTTTACTCAAGAAACATTGTGCCATATGCCATTAAAGGTTCAAAGAGCAAATTAACATCAATGTGTCCTGCTAGTGCATGCACTAAACCACCTACAGTACAAAAGAGTAATTATTTGTATCAGTCGAACCAGCTGTCTTGCTGGCACATTTCACAGCTATTTTGGGCCCAATTTATCTCAAATACACATCAGATGCAGCCTCCTTAGATGCTGTTTATCATTTCACTACTACAGTGGCTCATTTTCCTTTCACAGGGGATGAAGCACAGAGACTCTGCACCTGCAGGTGGTGGCCATGACAACAAATGCACTGCAAAGAGGAGGAGAACGTGACCTAGGCATCATTTTACGTGCATAGTGATGAAATGGAATAAACTGAACTATTGCCTCACCACCTGGGTAGCCTCTTAACCGATGGTGTCCTAGTTTATGCCCAGCTCCACCTATGTTATTTTGAAGGTATTCAGTAAAGAGTACATAAACAACTCAGTTATTTATTATTCATTGTTTAAATGTGACTCCTGTCTAGGCCGAAACACGTGTCTGGGGTTGCTGAAGGTACTCTTGTTCAGAGGAGATTTGCCTAGCATTTCGGTGCAGGACTGCCCTTGTAGGTGGGGCAAAGATTGACATGTAAATGGATATTTCTCCTCTGTAAGGGTGCAGTGAGCTAAAACGTGGTTGTAGACCCTCCCGAGTGGAAGAAATTCCATAGAACAGGGTATTTAACCCATGTTCGTTCTCAGTAGGGTGGCTACCACACTCCTTTGTAACTTTCTATTTAGATTTGGGCCTCTCTGCTGGGATGTTTCTCTCAAGAATTCAGCAGTAGATTCCCTCCCGGAATAAGTGAAAAACCCATTACTAATGCAAACTGATCTACTTATAGGGCAAATGACATCACAAATTTGTCATGATTCCCGCGAAAGGGATTGGTTGGTTTTCTCTACCCACCTCCCACCTGTGTGCTAATAGGACAAGGAGATGAGGAGTGAGTCAGGACAGCTGTGGGAGGAGAAAGCTTTGTCATCCCAATTTGGCACGGACAAAACTAAAAAAATATATCAACATGGCAAGTACCCTCATTTTTCAAATCTTTAGATGTATTAATGTATTTTTAAGAATTACATTTTAAGGCAAATCAGATGATGCTACTCTGAAGTAGGCCCACCCTTCCTATGCAGAGATATGGTTATGCTTTATTTACTCAGGAGCCGTATCAGTGAAAAATATGCCACTTCATAGTTCCCTTGTTAATTATTTCCTTCACCCTTCACGAATAACTTTAGTTATGTTTATCACTTAAAAATCGTTTTAGAATGGTTCAAAGGGGGTTACTGTCATGATCTCTGCTTCCAAAAGGTCAGGGTTTTCCCAACTCCCTTGGAAGCAGATCCATAACCCAGGTTCCGAGGGCCAACCAGTCCCAATTGGGACCTTTTGGACCCAGTCCTGGCGCCAGTGGCACCAGGCTCATAAATGTGCCCAGTCCCAGCGCTGGAAGCGCCGGGCTCATGATGCTTGGGTGGACTTACCTGCAGCAGACCATGCTGCTTACTTGCCTGCCAGCTGAGCCTCTGATCCTCTTCTGTTTGGAACTACTTTTCCTGTTGGGTGGGGCAGGAGCCACTCCCTAGATTCAGAACACTGGAACTCTTCTGGAAAGCAGGAACTCTTTTCTTACCTAGGCGTGGCTGTGGAAGGAGTTACCTAAGCACTACAGGAGGCTATTTAAACCACACCCGGTGGATGAATCTTGCTTTGCGTTATTCTGCATCCTCTGCAGCAGAACGCTCATCGTGTCTTCTGCATCGGATCCTGGGCCTAAGGAAAAAGGCTTACCATCCTGAATCCAGTCTTCAGCAACACCTATAAAGACAAGAAAGAACAGGTTAGCATTCCGGCATCTGAAAGACAAAGGCTTACCTACTCTTCGTGCGCTCCGGAGGTCTTCACACTGCATTCCGGCATCTGAAAGACAAAAGCTTACCGACTCTTCGCACGCTCCGGAGGCCTTCGGCGCTGCATCCTGCATCTGAAAGACAAAACAAGGTGCGTTTAAAGACATTGGGGAACTTTGATACTCACGTGCCATTACTCCTTTCCACATCAACCCCAGTGGGTATTCCGGCACCCTGCAGCCGCTCCGAACTCGTACCTGCAAAATAAAAGACAGTTAGAGCGCATCGTGAAGCAGGCAACAAGCGCTTACTTACGTGCTTCCAAGCGCTTCTATTCATCATACGGACTCCATCTTCAACTCACTTCAGCCCGTCATCCGCCATCGCCGGAACCTGCAAAACAAGAGACATCATTGCTAAAGACTTTAAAGACAATAGAATTACTCGAAACTTACCGTTCGTGCAGTAAACGACGGACAGCAGTCCTCTGAAGTCAAGAGGCCTGCGCTACCGATCCAGTGAAGAAACTGGTTACAGCACCCTGCCCCGAGGCAGATGGAGAGCTCGGCATTCACTTACCTAAGGTGAGAGCGTTAACCTTTGGGGGTCTACAGGAGAGCAAAAAAGGGAAGAGATAGGGACACCCCAATAACCCCAGTTCATTAATCCCATATTTTCTGTCTGCAGACATCTTACTCTTGAAGTCAGGCATACAGTGCACAGAGGTCCAGCCCAAAGAGCCAACCGGGTGCTACACATCACCTTTGAATATACGGTAGTCGCCCAGTCAAGACCGGCGCCTCTGCGAGAATCAGGTGAGTGTTACAGTTACGGTCACCATTAATAAAGGTCTGGAATGATCGTTGTGGCATATACGCTGCCCCTTTTATGCAATAATATGTATTTTCCGATTAATTCAACTACAGCCTTTTCCTTTGTACTCTTAAATTGCATTTACCCATAGGCATGTGGCCAGGCAGAGGTTGGCTCATGTTTCTGTCCGCCTCCCCCTTCAAGGCCTGTGAGGGCCCTGACTACAACTCTAATGGACATTTTATGGGACCTTAGACCTCAAGGTCACTTCTGCTGAAAGAACAGGGCCTTATCTGTCTTCCCTGTGGTTTCATTCTAAGCAGTTTCTTTCTATATTTTTAAGTAATGGCCATGATTAATGGTTGACAACCAGACCCCTTTCTTCAGGGAAGCAGAGGAAACTTCTTGGAGGTTTAGTTTCATCTTTGGATAAATGACCAGCTCATGTCTCCTGCAAGCAATGGGTTTTAAACCCACATACAACGAATTTTACATGACATTTTATAAGGCACCATGGCATTATCCATATGTAATGTATCTCTTTAATTACACAGTTTCAAAATACATGAGTATCACTTCTGGATTGTCCATATTTATAGGGCAGTTATATGAGAAAACGATGTTCAAACTCTGAAAGTCTAGTGAGCACTTCTCTCTGCATACAGTCATTTGGATGAAGGAAAACAAAAGGGATTGGGGGTCATTCTGAGGTTGGAGGTAAGGAATTACCGGCACCGGTAAAGGTGCCGATGCCGGCAATCCCTTACCTCCGTATTCCGAGGTCCCTTTGCGGGTCCTTCCTTACCTCCTGCTTTTAGCAGGCGTTAAGTACGGGACCCGCAAAGGTACATCGGAGGTAATTACGGTACCGTAATTTACGGTGCAGTAATTACCTCCTTCCCCATTCCCATTGAGCCCTATGGGGCAGAAATGGGAATGGGGAAGGGCAAAAGGTGAATGGGGAATTACCGGTCCCTCCAACCCTGGAATGGACCGGTAATTACTCCATTCACCATGCCGAATTTGGGACGGTTTCGGAGGCAACCATGGAGCTAATTACTCCATGGTTAGTTCCAAACCCGGAATGAGGCCCAATATCTTTTATTTCTTGTAAATGCACAGAGCTTGGTTTCAATTTAAATGACTGGAGCACAATCTGGTATTACATTGAAGATAATGGGCCTCATTACGACCCAGGCGGTAAGTTACCGCCTGGGTCGTACCTTTACCACCATGGCGTAAACTACGTTTACGCCATGGTGGTTGGCGGACTTACCGCCCCATTCCGAGGTCGGCGGGGCGGTAAGTCCCCAATCCCCATTTACCCTTCCCCATTCCCATTTTTGCCCCATAGGGCATAATGGGAGTGGGGAAGGAGTTAATTACGCCACCGTTACGGTGGCGTAATTAACGACAAGGTCCCTTAGCGCCATGGATCTTAACGGATGCAAAAAGCAGCCGTTAAGATCTCCATGGCGCTAAGGGACCTCGGAATCCGGCGTTAAGGGTCGGCGCCGTTTACATCGCCATAAAGCCCTTAACGCCGGGGTTGTAATGAGGCCCAATGTACGCACTGCTGTCTCTAAGTAAAAGTCAAGCTCTCCATGGATTGAGTAAAGCAGCATTGTAAGCCACATATCTTTCTTTTTCGTGCTAAAATGCATTGCGCATATCTTTGCACTTGTGAGATTCCAGCCCACTTTCTTTCCTTGGAGATTCAGGCCTGTTTTTGGTTCAATAGGCCTAATGTCTGACATCACCATTTCTGTGCTGGCCTTACATTTAAATGGGTATTTACAAATCACTCTGGCCTCTTTATTTCTGGCCTTCAGGGACTATATTTCACCCCACAATTTGCAGTAGACCCCTATGGTCTCCTCTTTGCTTTAAGCAGGTGCTAATAAAGGTGGATTCCATACCTATGCATTAACAATGACATTAACATGTCACTCTGGCGTTCATGCATGCTTTTTTGACAGGCAGAACATATGGAGCGGGTGCAAATGGTAATTTCGTTCTGTGCCCTGGAGTGTTGCACAATAGTAAAGGCATACAGATGTCATGCAGGAGTTTTTACATCTGTTTTAACACTCCTGGGGATTGGAAAATTACCTCTTCAAGGGTCTATATAGGGCCTAATTACGAGCATGGAAGAGCGGGAAAAAATTGGCGGTAACAGAATTACCGGCAATGTTACCCGCTCCACCATTCTACGAGTTTGGCCCTGGAGTGGAGGATTCATCTCAAGCATTCTGTTGGAGATGAGTCCATAAATATCTCTGCCGAAAAATCGGCAGAATTACCACAGCAGAATTACTGCAGCTGTAATTCTGCCAAAAAAGCCCCATGTAGTCTTATGGACTCATGATAAAATGGGACTTAACTCTGCCACCGCCACTTGTAATTCGGTGGAAATTCCGCCGGACCAAGTGGCAGTAACAGTAATTCAGTTGGGCAATATTTCGGCAGATTTACCGCCGGAATACCGCCCAACTCATAATGAGGCCTATGTCTGTGCATGGTTGTAAAAGAATGAGGAAATGCTGCGGTTCCTTGTCAAGAAAAGTGGAGTAAATGACAACCTTTCTTTAATGGTCCTCATATCCTGTGGGATGGTGGCAGATGACTGGGAAACTCAGGGGGGCTATGCTATAACCTTTCCCCAGTGCCTAGAAGCGTGTGTTGCCACATCAGGAAATAAACCAGGGTTATATGATATGCTAGGTTATTTATAACATGCGTAATACCCTAAGCGCGGACCAGAGGATCGAACCTGTTGTGCTCCATGTCGTCTTGCTTTCAAGGCGAGCACCTTGCCCCTGAGCTATCCACCCAGTTACATTCCACCCAGTTACATAAAACCCAGAAACTTCTGTTTCTCAGAGATTTTGTGTAATGCTGCTACAAGGTGGCTAAGAGAGGCTGTAAACGCCATTACCTTATTGCTGGTCCTCTTCAACCCAGTGAGTAGCAGGAGCTCTGCGAGGAAGAGGCAGACACAGAGCTGCAGGTGGATGGCGGTGTTTGTGTTGCGACTGCAACGGCAGAAGAGGAAGGTGAGGATAGCGAGGCTGAGGCACAGCAGAGAGAACGTGACTCCAAGGTAGGTGACGACTGTCAAAGAGAAATCCTCCTGCAGGAGAAATCAGCAACAAGCGCACAAGATTAACTCTAGATTGCAGTGGTCGAAGACCATGAAAAGAAGTAGTGAAACTAGGGGCCTCATTACGAGTTAGGCAGAAAAAATAGCCCTGAGGAATTACTGTTTCCGCCGGTTGGTGAGGCGGAATTTCAGCCTGATTACAAGTGGTGGTGGCTGTGTAATTCCCCATTTATTTTGAGTCTATTGGACACAATGGGGCATTTTTTTGCTGAATTACCGTGGCTGAATTACCACCACAGTAATTCCGCCAATTCTGCAGATTTTTCAGCGTTGAGTGGGAAGATTTACCTCCAGGGTTTTGCTGGAGGTAAATCCTCCTTTCAAAACACAAACCCATAACCACTTACTGCCTAACTCTTAATGAGGCTGTATGTTCCGGATGGCCTGCCCCCGCTCCCACAAACGCATCACCACGCACCGTCACACGCACATTAGACCCCCCAAACACATGCACCTGCGGTTTAAGGGAACGTTCAGTGCTTGTTTCAATTGCTTTCTACACTTTTCTTGTAAAACAAAACCATTCCTGATCAGTTAGCTTTTAAATTAAAAGTATAGGAACAGTAAAACATAATAAAAAAGAAAAGTAGACGAGTACTGCTCCCAACCGCACCCGCCCATTTCGACCACTGCCTGATTGGATCCATGGGCCCCGTTTCCTGGAATTTTTTGCACGGTTCAAAGTGACTTTGCACTGCTGAAATGTGACTGCGCTGCTGACACAAAACTTGATTCAGTCTTCCAGGAATCAGGGTTTGTGGCGGCAGTTCAAAGTCACTTTTCAGCAGTGCAAAGTCACTTTGAAACATGCAAATAAGTCTATGAATCGTGCCAATGGTGTGACACAGGGGATCCCTGCCTTAAGGTAAAATGAAGGACCTAATTCACAGAACGTTTAGCACGGAGCAAAGTAACTTTGCACTGCAAAAATACACTTTGCACTGTGCTAAATGGGCCTAATTAACATACAAAAAACCCACTAAGTCTGCAGACTTAGTGTTTTTTGTGTGAATTAGGCACATTTAGCGAGGCGCAAAGTCACTTTGTTCAGCTCTATGAATTAGGCAAGGTGCAAAGTGTATTTTTGGAGTGCAAAGTCACCTTGCTCAGCTCTATGAATTAAAGGTGCCGCGCTAAACATTCTGTGTATTAGGAGTTCAAGCACTCCATTAAAACATGATCCACTGCAACAGCCTCAATACCAAACTCAGTGGCTTGGCCTTTTAGTGGAGTGCAGTAACGGCCTTCTGTGAAGTGCATGAGACGTTGATATTCTTTGACCTCTTCCCAAGGGATGGGCCTCCTTATGTTCCAACCCAAGATAAGGGCTTTCTTCCCAGGGAACCAGATGTACCTTAGGCCCCTTCCCCGCAAGCCCTCCTTTTCCTGCGTTCCACGCTATGGACTCACCGGTGTTTCGGCAACAGCCATGATGACTGCAAAGCTGGAGAGGTGATAGCAGCCACACTCGGTGTGAGTCCTGTTAGAGGAATGATGTTTGCAGCCTTGGCGGGACCAGCTGCCTCCTCCCTTTGTGGCATTCCAGAAAACACAGATCACCTGTTGTGCGCTGTCCTTTTCCTGTTAAGAGTCACACAAGTGCAAATTAAAGACTTGTTGCCATATGCTGGTTATGTATGGATGGGTGGGAGAATGTGGTTAGATTATAATCATTATATTCATAGATGCATGCATGAAAGTATCAGTGATTGGATGATATTGGCAGCCAGATATCAAGGAAGCAAGATGGATCACGTCCATGTGGTTAGATACAATAGAATGGGAGGACTGATGGCATGGATAGGAGCATGGCAGATGATATGGACAGACGCATGACAAATGGCATGGATAGAAGCATAACAGATGATATGGACAGACGCATGACAGATGGCATGGATAGAAGCATGACATATGATATGGACAGAAGCGTGACTGTTGGAATTGGTAGAAGCATGATAGATGGCATGGACAGAAGCAGGACAGATCTCATGGATAGAAGCATGACAGATGTCATCTATAGAAGCATGACGGATGATATGAATAGGAGCATGACAGGTGGTATGGATAGATGCATGACAGATGGTAGGGACAGAAGCATGGCAGATGGCATAGTCAGAAGCAAGACAGATGGCATGGATAAAAGAAGCATGACGGATGGCATCTATAGAATCATGGCAGATGGTATGGACAGGAACATGACAGATGGCAGGGACAAAAGCATGACAGATCACATGGACAGAAGAATGACAGATAGCATTTATAGAAGCAGGACAGATCTCATGGATAGAAGCATGAAGCAAGCTGACTTGAATTGCAATATCAATATTACTATTACTTTCCCGCAATCTTGGACCGACCACTCCTTAGTAACCTTCACTGTCACGTTAGACCTCACCCCTCACAATACCATGATTATGGCACCGCCGCTCCCAACCAGAAGCAAAAAAGACATCACAGTGGACAAAATACTCCCTCTGCTTCTCCCTGCCATTAATAACACAGATGATAACTCGGACCTAACCATTCTAGTAGAAGTCTTTAACGAGGCTATGACCAATGCCCTGGACGCCACGGCACTTGTCAAACTCCGGAAAGGTAAACAGAAATCACATATCAATACTTGGTTCACACCCCAATTTAAAGAAGTTAGACTGCAAAAAAGAAAGCTTCAGTCAATCTGGCATCACTCGCCAACCGACGAGAACAAGGCCAAACTTACCAACCTATCTAAACTCTATTAGAGTGAAATAATTAGTGCAAAAAAGAATACCTTCAACGACAGAATATCTAAGGCAAAGTCAAACACTAAGGAACTATTCTCTATCCTCTGGGAAGTGGAATCACCCATACCCCAGGTTGCCCACACACCTAAGGATAAACCTTGGTGTACCAGTATACAAAATGCACTCCTAAACAAAATCTCCTCACTCCAACTCAAAATAGCCAATAAGAAAGCATTACTAATCACCCCTGAGCAGCCCCCCCACTACTACCACACTAGACAGTCCCATCTTACCCTTTAGATTTAAGAGAATATCCACTATCGAGACTGAAAAAGTCATACTTTCACTAAAACCATCAAATTACAAAGGAGATAACTGCCCAGCCCAAATTATAAAAGATGCTGCTAGAGAAAACGGGTAAATGGCTCTGTTACTCCTCCTTGACTTATCTGCAGCCTTCGACCTGGTGGATCACGCAGTCTTATGGAACCACCTTAGCTCAGCTGCACATTTTTCAAGTGATACCATAACCTGGATCCAGTCTTTCCTAGCCAACCGTACAATGACAGTCTTCTCCCCTTCTGCAGCTGCTGATCCCATACAAGTCTCCTGTGGTGTACCACAGGGTTCATGTGTGTCTCCCACTTGGTATAACATCTTTACCAAGCCCTTGTTCGACAAGTTGGACAGATTGGGTGTCACCTACTCAAACTATGCAGATGACACCCAGATCCTCCTCCCCCTCTCGGGCAACTTCTTGGAGGACACGGCCTTGGTAAACAAGATATACCTCCTCATTCAGGCATGGATGGCCTCTCATGGCCTCTGCCTAAATGACGACAAAACGGAGCTACTGATCCTAGGCTCAGAGACGGCTATTAAAAAGCTCCACCCCAGCTATGCTCCCTTCAACATTGATAACAATATTATCAAAGTGATGCCCGTAGGTTTCTACTTTGACTCGGCACTCACCCTCAAGAAGCAAGTCAACTTACTAGCATTTTCAACTGATTGCACTTGTAAACTGATCCAAGCTTGCAGACCATTTCTCTCTGAAACAAGTTCCATCACACTGGCCAATGCACTTATATTATCAACATCGGACTACTGCAATGCTCTGTATGCAGGATCTAATAAATATATTACTGTCAAACTGCAAAGGCTCCAAAACAATGCTCTTAGAGCAGCCTTAAATATCCCTAATAGAGAGCGCATATATAGATTCAGAAGAAATGTCCCTTGGCTTAAGATTAGTGATAGGATCCTCCTCAAAACACTCTCCCTCACGTCCAAATGCCTAAACAACATAGCTCCACCCTATCTGGCTGAAAGAATTAATAGGAGAATCACTGCACGTCCTATGAGATCAGCCAACATCAACACCCTCAAAGTCCCGAGATTTAAACGTTCTACAGCTGGCGGCTCTAGCTTCCCAGTTATAGCTGCCAATACATGGAACACACTTCCTTATGATCTGAGATCTGACCAACCCTACTAAAGTTTCAGACGAAAAACCTTAACATGGATTCGGACCAATGTCTCCAAAACCTATCCATAATTCTTTCTCTACCTGGACTTTTACCACTTGCTACTCTATGAATAATATGCCTGTATTGTACCTGCCACCTCTTGTTGTTTCCAACAAATGTTTTTATATATGTATGTGTCTACCAACCCTAAACTGTATCACCTATTTGTTATTATAACTGTAACTAAGCTATAAGTATACTTGTAATGTTCGTGCCCAGCTACCTTTGGGTTTGGCAGCGCTATTTCAAATAAACAAACAAACATGACGGATGATATGAATAGGAGCATGACAGGTGGTATGGATAGAAGCATGACAGATGGTAGGGACAGAAGCATGACAGATGGAATGGATAGAAGCATGAAAGATGGTAAGGACAGAAGCATGGCAGATGGCATAGTCAGAAGCAAAACAGATGGCATGGATAGAAGCCTGACAGATGGTAGGGAGGGATAAAGGCATGGTAGATGGTAGGGACAGACACATGACAGATCACATGGATAGAAGCATGACAGATGGCATCTATAGAAGCATGACCAATGGTATAGACAGAAGCTTGGAAGATGATATGGACAGGAGCATGACAGATGGCAGGGCCAGAAGCATGACAGATCACATGGATAGAAGCATGGCAGATGGCATTTATAGAAGCATGACAGATGGCATGGATAGAAGCATCATGGAAGGCATGAACAGAAGCATGACGACTGGCATGGCTAGAAGCATGACGGATGGCATGGAGAGAAGCATGACAGATGATATGCATAGGATCATGACAGATGGTATGGCTAGAAGCATGACAGATGGTAGGGACAGAATCATGACAGATGGTATGGATAGAAGCATGACAGATCTCAGGAACAGAAACATGGCAGATGGTAGGGACACAAGCATGACAGAGTGTATGGATAGAAGCATCAGGGGTGGTATGGATTGATGCATGACAGATGGTAAGGATAGAAGCATTACAAACGGTAAGCACAGGCGCATGGCAGATGGCATGGATAGAAGCAAGAAAGATGTCAGGGATAGAAGTATGCCAGACAGTAGGGCTAGACGCATGGCAGATGGCAAGGACAGAAGCATGACAGATAGTATGGACAGAAGCATGAGAGATGGCAAGCCCAGAAGCATGGCAGGTCGCATGGATTTTAGCATGACAGATGGCATCTATAGAAGCATGACCGATGGCCTGAATTGCTGAAGGAAGGTAGATGCTGGTTTGCACTGCCCACCTTTATATGTGCTTTTAAAATAATTATTCTTCATTATTATTTTTGTTTTATTTTGTGAACTTGTGTAGTGGCCTGTCAATGATGACACCGAGCCGAGGGGTTTTAGTGTCTTTTATTTTACTTTAACACATGACACTTGTTAACACATAATACTGATCTCCCAGTATACAACATTATGGTCCTCATTAGGACCCTGGCGCTAAGTGTTTAACGGCGCCGTAAAAGGCTGCTGCACCGTTAAACACTCAGCGCTTTACTACGAGGTCCCTTTGCGGGACCCGACCTGAACGGCTGGTCTAGACCAGCCGTTAAATTAGGGACCCGTAAAGGGACTCTCGAGGTAAGTACGGTACCGCAATTTGCGGTACTGTACTTACCGTCTTCCCCAGTCCCATTGAGCCCTCTGGGGCAAAAATGGGAATGGGGAAGGGCCAATGTTCAATGGGGAATTACCGCCCCGCCAACCTTGGAATGGGTGGTAATTCCCCATTGAACATTGGCGGACTCGTTACGATACCGGCACCAACCATGGTGCTAATAGCGCTACGGTTTAGCACCAGTATCGTAATGAGGGCCAATATCTGTAATGTAAATGATAATGTCCTCTTGTGGTTCCTATGCTCAGGAAGTATATAGTTCTAAGGGTGGAGGTTGTAGGAGGGAGCGTGGGCATGTTGCTGCTCACTCCCTGCTTGCTGGCCCTGAATTCGTGGGTGGATGCTGCTGCCTCCTTCTCCTGGAACGTCCCTCGGGATCTCTTAAAGTCCTTTACTCTACACACCTCCTTTTGTTGGATGAAGTTGTTTCTACTCCATCACGTAGTCTGTGTACTTCCCTGGTCGTCTTTGTTCTCTCTGTGGTTGGCTGTTCTCTGGATTCTCTTGTCGTGGCATTGCAGCCCTTTCGCTGGTTCTCTCTTGCCTCGTCGTATTCCTTCTGGTACTGGTTTCCACTTGGGGGCGGGAGGGTCTCTATGTCTTTCATCTCTGTCTGTCCAGACTGTTCTCCTATGGTCAGGTTCTCTCTGGGCAGGCTCTCCTCTTGACTTCTGTGATCTAGTGTTTCGGAGTTGCCCCCCTTTCATACAGGGCTACTCTGTCTAAGTTCCACTGCTTGCCATCTTGGGTGCATACATAGTTTGTCCCTCGTTGCATCACTTTCAATGGTCTGCTGACCCCATCTCTGGATCTCTGTGCACCATTTTAATTTTTATGATATCTCCTTCTCGGACTGTGCTTTCTTGGGGCTTTCTCCTTCCATCGCTATATCTCTTCATGTGTTCTTTGCTCTACTTAACTCGCCATACCAATTCTTCCATGTCCACCCTTTCAACCTCTCTCACGCTTGCCAACCATGGCGGGACCAGGGTAGAGGCTGCCCTTCGTCCTCTGAGGAGGTGGAATGGCGATATGTTTGTGACCCCATTGGGGGTGAGGCGATGCGCATCTATGGCCTCCTTGACTGTACAAAGCGGATTGATTCTCGCTGCTGTGGCCAACTGCAACGCTTCCTTAATGAATCTGTTGGTGCGTTCCACCAACCCATTTGCTTGTGGGTGATAGAGGGCTGCTTTAATTTGCCTGATATTGTTCTCCTTCATGAAACTGTCCATTTCTCTGGATATGAGTTGCACTCCATTGTCGGTGACCAGTTCTCTGGGTAATCCTTCTCTCTGAAATATGTTTTTAAGGAACTGGATCACTGTGGCTGTGGTTATGCCGGGTACAAATTCAACCTCTGTCCTCTTCGATAAATAGTCCACCAGCACCATTCCATACTTGCTCTCATGCTCCATGAGTTCCAGCGGGCCTATAAAGTCTAAGCTCAATTTTTGCCACACTCCTTCGGGTACTTCTGTGGGGTGTAATGGTGGTTGCCTGACTTTGATTCTCTTGTCACTATTCACACATTTGTGACACCTCTCTGTCATGGCCCTTATTTCAAAGTCCATGTCTGGCCACCAATACTCTTCCCTTACTCTCCTTCTCGTCATGTTGTTCCAAGATGACCGGTGTGAGCTCTGCATATGATGATTCTTCTCATGGCTATATGTGGAATCGCTTGGTCCCCTCTCATGAGCATCCCTCCATTTTCAAATATTTAATCTGACACTTTCCAGTAGGGACGCAACCCTTCTGGAATAGACTTCTCATCGGGCCACCCTTTTCTGACCTACTCTGTGATTTTCATTGTGGTGTTATCTTTGGTTGCTTCTTCTAACCAGTGTTTCTCGCTCATTTCAAGGAATCCCCTGCTCTTTAGGTCAGTGAGTGATGCAACGATGCATTTGTCTCGTAGAAAACTGGTTTTCTTGTCTTTGCGCTGCGGGAGTCTGGACATACAGTCTGCTTTGGAATTTTTCCATCCAGCGATGTGCTCTATTTCATATGTGTATTCTTGCAGCCTGGCGGCAATGCGAGCAAGCCGCAGTGTCGCTGTGCGGGATCCTCTCAGGCTCAGTAGGTGCACTAGGGGTTTGTGATCGTTTACCAGCCGAAGTTTTGTACCCCGTACGTATGTATGGAAGTAATCCACGGCCCATGCACAGGCTAACATTACCTTTTCAATGGTGGAGTCATTTTTTCCTGATTTTGAGAGAGTCATAGATGCAAAGGCGACAATGTGTTCTTCATCACCCTTCTTTTGCGTGAGCGTTGCTCCTCCACCATATGCCCTGGCATCTGTGGTAATCATGGTTTTTCATTGGGTATTGAAAGGTTGCAAGCAGGGCGCATGCATTATTTCATCTTTGACATCTTCAAATGCTCTGGTTTGTTCTTCATCGCAGTGGTTCTCTGCGCCTTTCTTGAGTAATTCTCTCTTGGGAGCAGTGGTCTCCGAGAAGTTTGGTACAAATTTTGCATAGCATTCTGATAGTCCCAAAAACGATCTCTGCTCTACTTTGCTGGTTGGGGGGTGGGGTGCCTTCATGATTGCTTGCAGTAAGTCTTTCCTGGGACTGATACCTGCCTTGGATATGGTATATCCCAGGTATTCTACTTCATCTGCCTGCAGTACACATTTGTTGTAGCGAAGATGCACTCCTGCTTCCTGCAATTTTGATAACACTTTGCAGAGCGCTGCGTCATGTGTCTCTGTATCTTCTGCGTATATTAAAATATCATCCTGGAAGTAAGAGACGTTTCCAATGTTCTTCAAGAGCGAGTCCATCATGCGCTGGAATGAGGGGGCCGCGGAGGACAACCCAAATGGTATTCTGGTGAATTGATACGTTCCAAATGGGGTTATGAATGCCGTGAGGGGTTTGGATTCTCGATGTAAAGTGATTTGGTGGTAGGCATCCTCATGACTAATTTTGAGAATATTTTAGCCTCTTTCATGAGCAAGATCAGTTCATTTATACTCGGTAAGGGATAACTGTCCGCTGTCCGCCACTACCTCCATATTTAGGCTGCGCAAGTCGATGGAAACACGCAAGTCGCCAGTATGCTGTTTCTTTATAAGAACCACTGGGCTTAGCCATTCAGATGACTCTACCGTCCCTAAAGCTCCTTCCGACAGCATCTTGTTGAGTTTATCTTGTAGTGCGACTCTTGCCGTTGCTGGCACGGGTCTCACTCTATGCTTGACTGGTATTGCTCCTTGTTTCAGTTTTATCTTGTGCACACAGTTTTTGATGCAGCCGGGAGTGTCTGAAAACAACTGCAGAAATTCTTCTTTGCTGATTGAGGTGCCATTTTGTTTATGGACAGGACCTGTTCCTCCACGCTGGGGTTGAGCATGATTTGCAGTTTTGCTTGGTCATCCCAGCCTAGCACTGGTGGTCCATTTTTTGCCAGATATACTTTTGTTCTGGTAACTGTGTCCTTGAATTCTACTGTCGCTCTGACTTACCCCAAAAGATTTATACTGGCACCTCCATACACCGTGGGACTGAAATTTGTTTTGTAGGCTTCTACTCTTTTGCTTCCCCGCATGTTTTTGTACAAATTTAAGGGTAATATGGTGAGGTCTGAACTCAAGTCTGGCATCACTCTTGTTTCATGACCATTGACTTTGATGGTGCTGCACGCATCTTATTTTTCCTTTTTCTTAAGTACGTTTGTTGTGCTAGTTCTGGGTTTTATTTGCCTGCAACTGTATCACATTATTTGCGGGTGACGGGGCTTGGCCTTACAATACCGGATTGCTGAGGCTGGACCCGCCACTTGATACATAGTCCCTCCTTTATTTCTCTTTCTTCATTCATTTAGAGCTGTTTTGTCACTCCATCCGTTATTGGTACTCTGCCGGCCATGATTGGACTCCGTCGACATAATGGGCAGAGTTAGAGCTCAGAGGGCGTGCGGCAGACATGTGCAGTGGGCACTTGCCAAAGTCTCACCAAAGTGGAACCCGTCTGTGCCTGTCCGTGATACGGCCGGGATTTTGCCGGCTCCCTCGCTGGCCCCCTCTAAGGTGCCTCAATGCTCGAGAGATATTCTACTTCGACTTGCTTCTAGTGTGACTGATTGGCCGCCCAACTAGCAATTCAGTCCTCCTCCTCCTGCTTCAACTCCTCTCTTGGATAATTCAGCTTTATTAGGTTTCCTCTGTAACGCACGGTCGCTGGTGCATCATACATTTGATATGTTTGACCTGTTTGGCACCTACAACCCAGATGTAATGTGTATCGGCGAGACTTGGATGTCTGAAACAGGGGTCGCTGACCTATGTTATGTGGTTCGACTGGAATATTCCATTTTGCATGTTGATCGGGACGCTATGCACTCTGGTGGTGGGCTGTTTATTTTTTTAAACCTGATGTGTACTATTCTTCTCATTACCCAGACTGGCAAATTCGAATCTATGTTAGTATTTTATCGCCCACCATCATATGATGCCCCTTTTTTCAACTGATTTTGCTGACTTTGTAGCTATGCTACAGCTAAAGCACCCTTACCTAACTATCTTGGGTGACTTTATCATATGGGTTAAAAACCACATGGAGTCAATTTACTGACTGCCATGGATGATGTAAATTTAGACCAGCTGATCTGTGGTCCTACGCACCGCCAAGGCCATACCTTGGAACTTATTTTCTCTGAGAGCAACTCTATGTCGACTCACTTTGCTTTTTAAGGAGAGTGGACTGACCACTATGTCGTTGCCGTCTGCCTGTCAGCTCCCACAGTCCTCCATAGCTGCACACCTACTTGGTGTCTCTCTCAGGTCTGGAACCAAGTGGAGTCTCCTAAGGTGCTCAATGCCATCCTTAAACACTGTGAGGCCAGAAAGATTAGATCTTCTATGGACTCTGTACTGGCGCTATCTTCCACCTTTGGTCTGCCGTTGGATGAGGTTACCCCAATCAAGAAGCAGGAGAAACCCACCACAACATCCGCCCCTTGGTTCTTCCCATATCTACATGCACTAAGGGTGCAGTATAGGCAGTCAGAGCTACGTTGGTGTCGAGTTTACTCAGAGAGCAACAAACTTCCTCTGAAGGCTGCCCGCCTTGAGTATCACAGAGCCATTCAAGAGTGTAAAAGTAGATATTTTTATGACCCTATTACTAAAACGAGGAACCACTCTAAAGGACATTTCGCAGTTGTTCTGAATTTTATTCTCAAGCACTTGCTAGTTCTAAAATTCTAGCGTCACTGGACATGTGTTTCTCTCTCTCATGTTTTCTCTAACAAAATAGTTAAGATCAGAGAGGATATTCTGGCCTCCTCCGCGGCTGGACCTATCATTTGTCCCTCATATATTTGCTGTTACGGGTGGCGAGGGGTCTTTTTTTACTCCGGCTACACTGGACCAGGTCAATAAAGTTGTCAAGTCTTCTTCCCCATTGGATCTTGTCCTGCAAGAATTATTAAGGATCTTGGTGCTGAGTTAGTGCCAGTGCTTACTCTCACACTTAATCACTGAACTCGTTTCCAACAGTTCTGAAACTTCCTGTTGTATTTCCACTCCTGAAAAAGCCTGCCCTGGTGCCTGCAATTCCGATACATTTTCAAATAATATCCCTACTGGTTTTTTTGATGAAAGCACGGGAAGCAATAGTCTCCCCCCAACTCAGAAGCTTTCTTGAGGAATCAGCTATCCTTGACTTATTCCAGTTGGGCTTTCACCCAGCATGGGAACCTAATCAGTTTTAACTTCTTTCCTTGGTGACTTGACCATGATTCTAGATCAAGGCAGAGTGGATCTGCTAATTTTACTAGACCTCTCTGCCGCATTTGACACAAATTAACTTTCTAGCCTGGCTCATTGCCTGAAAGAAGTTGGTATGGCGGCTCAGCCCTTGAATGGTTTAAGTCTTTCCTGGCTGCCCAGATACATGTGTTGTCTCTTCCTCATTTTCTTCCGGCATCCTCTCCTTTGATATGTGGAGTCCCCCAAGATTCAGCCATTTCCCCTATGTTCAATATTTATGTACTCCCTTTGGCAAAATTGATTGACTCCCACAGGGGTCACTTTTATGCCTGCGCAGACGATACACAACTTATTCTTAGAATAGACCATTGGCAGCTGGATGAACACTAATTGGTTAAAACTAAATGCAGAGAAAACCAAGGTTATGGTTCTCGGCCGTTCTCCAGCTGCCCAAAATATTTGGACTAATTACTTCTAGCCCTCGTCACTGGGCCTCCTACCCATCCCGGTCTCTGCGGTGATAAACCTAGGAGTCAAAATTGCATCATGTCTCTCAGCATCACCTCAGGTGAAGGTGAGATGTTGCTAGGGCCATGCAAAGCTCAGGATGCTGAGGAAAATTCCTTTGTATATACCATCAGAACTTTGGAACCTGGTGGTCTCTGCATATATCTCAGGGACCCTTGATTACTGCAATGCCACACTGCTTGCCCATCCCAAGTTCCTAATACATCGTTTATAAGTGGTCCAAAACTCTTCGCCCGCCTGGCTGTCGGCCTTCCCAAACTTGCCCATGTCTCATGCCTTCACTGGCTACCAGTTGCAGCGAGAATTACATTTAAGACCTTGTGTCTTGTTCAACGGGCCTACTATGGCTTCGGTGTACAGTATTTACGTAAGCAATTCATTAAGCATGTCTCCTCTTATAACCTCTACTTTGAAAATCAGCTACTTCTGCGTGTTCCCCGCTTTTCGAAAGCCACCATCAGGGTGTGCGCTTTCCCGGTCGTTGCTCTATTTCTCTGGAACTCACTGCTCCTGAACTTGTGTGCCACTGCCAATCACTTGGCTTTCCAGAAAGCAGTAAAAATGTATCTCTATAGTTACGCCTTTCCTCTGCCCCTCCGCTTTCTTTTTTTTCTTTGGTGATTACCTGCCTGCTGATTTTTGAATGTATAGTACCAAGATATCCTTGGGTTATAGACGCGCTTAGAAGGTCCTGCTAATATAACATGGATAGAAACATGACAGATGGCCTCAATAGAAGCGTAACAGATGATATGGATCGAAGCATGGCAGAAGGCATGGAAAGATGCATGACATAAGGTATGGAAGAGGCATGACAGATGGTATGGATAGAAGCATGATAGTTGGTAATGATTGAAGCATAATATATGGTATGGATAGAAGGATGACAGATGGTAGGGATAGAAGCATGCCTGGTGGTAGGGACCGTTGCATGACATACTGTAGGGAAACAGGCATGCCAGATGGTATGGTCAGAAGCATGACTGTAGGCATGGATAGAAGCATGACAGTTGGTAGGGACAAATGCATGATAGATGGTATGGATAGAAGCATGGCGGACCATATGGATAGTGTTAGGAAAGATTTCATTTATGTGCAATTTTCCCTCCATTTTTCGACCCCACCTCCAAACATTTTGCTTTTGTTTGGCTTTCCTATCCTGACTTTTTCCAATGGAGCCCAGCCTTCAGCTGAACTCCCCTGGGCTTTTCCTCACTTGTTATAAGGAAACTGACACGTCCTTCAGACTATTTGTACTGGGAAACTATGTTTCCCTTAGTCTTTGACAATGTTGCCATTTCTTGGTAACTTTCTAACAGTGCACAATGTACCTTTCAGTAATGTGCACTGGAGTATTTTTGTTTTATGGCCCTAGACACCCTTGAAGAATTTTAGGTGATCGTACGAGTGTGCCTGGGATGAACTGGTAGCAGCAGTTACTTTTCATGTTTTACTTCTTTTTACTGAGGCAAACCACGTTTACTGCGTTTGGCTCAAGACTGTAGCCAGGTCCGAAAATGGCAGAGCCACAAAGTCTTTTGTACTGTCCCATGGACATTTTGTCCCTTGCCTTCACCCAGGTCGAGTAACCTGGGTTTTCCCTATTTGGGCATGCAGCCTGCCGTGCAAACAGACTTCTTTTGCGGGCTACTGCCTATCACGTGTGTGTGCCCAGGAAGCGGGTTGGGACTGTCTGGTCCCGATCCACACTACTGGTGCCAGGATGTCTGGTGTGCCTGAATGACTGTGATAACTGTGGACCGTGATTTGTCCACGGCTGGGATACCTGCAAGAGAGCAGATCTTCCATTGGAAGTCCTCGATTTTTGCACGAAGCTAATCTTGGATAAGAGAAGAGGCTCTGCATCCATTACAGGTTGATCACCTGTGTTCTCACCAAACTACAGAAGGAGCCAAGTTTCCTGCATGAAGAAACAGACTTGTATAACTGCTGGAGATGCTTTGGAAGGTTTTGGCACCCTTCGGCCACTGCTGTCCTGTCGGACCTCTACTTTCTTCTTCGATGAAGAAGGCCAGCCAAGGAGTTTTGCCGCTTTGCAGTAGTGAGAACTACTCTTGGTGCCCTCTGCTTAACCACAGAACTAGCCCCTTCGGAAGTGTTCCTGGGCCATCCAGAAACTGTCCAGCTCTACCTCAGTAGCTGCCACGTCATCCGTCTCTATTGTAAACCCGAGACTTGGGCCATCGCTTGCTTGTGGTCCCGTGCATTCTCCTGCCAAATGTCGCAGGCCTAGCTCCTCTGGGTTCCGAATTAGGAGAGTGCATAAAGCAGCACGCATCCACGATTCTGCTCACTACCTAATGGTGACTGTCGCTGTAGATCCCTTGATGTTCTGCTCTCCTGTGCCCTGAAGCCAGCTGCACTGGAATTTTTATCATAACTCCTTTGGAAGCTGAGAAAAGGAAACAGTCCCTTAACGGACGATCGCCCTCCACCGCGGCCGCTGAAAGTCACTGTGCCACAAATCTGCAGTATTCTAACATACGAGCAACTTCGACTAAACTGGCAAAGTCTTGTCCAGACTGTGCCGAGGGTCGGTGAGTACTTGCATCACTTACCGGTGGCCCCCTGGCACATCCAAACCCTTTCACGCACAAGTATCCCTTAAAGGTATTCAAAATTGGCTGGGTTAGCCTGCGCTCCCTAGCTATTCTCGCCATTTGAACACTGCTTTGCAGCCAAGGGCAGAACCTACTCAAATAGTGGGAACGTATTCCTCATCGCCTCAAGCCCCTTTCTGACTTGTTACAGCCCTTCCAAGAAGGCCTAGTTTTTGTTTCACCTGTGCTACCTTGCATTTATACGCACAACGATACTGTTCAGCACAAGGCTCCTCTTCTTAGGGTTGAACTCGAAAGTTAGGGAACGAACTCTGAAGAATGACCTAATGCCATTTTTGTGTTAACTCAATCCTCTCTTTACAGGTTGTGGCTGTGTTTTTCCAATGTATAGCATTAGGAAATGTAATGTATATATATTGTATAGTTTAAGGATTTGTGTGATAACTGTTTTCTCATTGCTAAAGTTACTTGTGTCTATTTGGTCCAGCCGACAATAAATGTATAGATATTTTCCATATACACTTGTCTAAGAGTAATTTGTGGTTCGTTGCTGTGTGTGTTCATTGAGGGCCTCCGATCACTCCCACTCATCCTGAGACTTGGGGCCTCATTACAGGTTTGCTGGTCCGGAAACAACGGTGCCGGTAAGCTTACCAGCACCGGGACTGGCAAACTATGAGTCTGCTGGCGGGTGCCATTTTACCCGCCAGGTCTGACCCTGGCGCGCAGAATGGCACCCGCCGGCAGAATTTGACGGAAGCACCGGCATTGTTGCACACAGTGCCAGTGCTTCCATCCTCCCCATTCCCATTGAGTAACAATTGCCGCCACCTGACTTACCGACCGCTGGGGCTGTATTGCCCCGGTTAGTCCAGCAAGTCAGTCGGCAGTAATTCTTCATGTGTCTAGTGGCAGCCTGCCGGTTTTACCGGCATGGCTACTGCCGGACTCATAATGAGGCGCTTAGTATTGACCACCTGTCAAGCTACCTAGATTGGTCTGGCTTGCCCAGAAGGATCCCCTGTTTCACTAAACGGAGGGGGACCTCCTAAACTTCTGCCCACCAGGTCAGAGTTTAGAAATCCATCTTAACAGATAGAAGCATGACAGATGGCAAGGAACGCCACATGAAAGATGGTATGGATAGAAGCATGACAGATAGTACTGATAGAAGTGTGTTAAAGGTTCTAATTCTGCACCAGATTGGGGGAGGCACATACCAACTGCAGGAGTAAAGAATAGGCACAGTGCGGGTGGCCACATGAGGAATAACACAGATACTCTGAGCCACAGACATTCTGTATAAAGGACTTCACCGGGAATGGTAGTAAAATTGGTCCAAAACATTGCTCTATGATTAGCTAATGGAGGGGAGGGACAGAAATAGCACAGTCACAAATACGTGTAGTGGGAAATCCATCGGGCGGGCTGAATCTGGTAACTTTCCATTTAAAACACGTGACCATAACGACAAGAGAGGGGATGCTCAATTTACTCATCATATGGGAATTAATACATCCAGAACTGTGTGATGTAACTGCAGGGTGGTCATCCAAACAAGCCGCCCTGCATGGTAGCGGGGAAGGAGGCTCTGTTTCAGTATGCCGGTCACATGACCGCTGATGCTCATCGGCAGTGGGAAGGTAACACTGGCTGGTGTGGCGTTCCTGGGAGAACCAATCAGTCAGTAAATTCCTGAGTTCTGACGAGCTGGCCAGCCCTCAAAGTATCTACCACAGAGTCTGCGAAGGTCATTATCTAACAGGTGTAATGTGAATGTCCCTTTCCCACCAGCTCCAGGGTGTCTTGTGTCCCATTCTCAATGGTGCTGACCAATGGCAGTGTATTAAAGTTCTGGCGGTCAGCACAAATGTTGCTTCATTAATAACAAAAGTTCCGGAGTGGGTTCTGAACAAAAGGTGGTACCACATGGAGACGTAATGTGTTGAGAAAATATTTAAATGTTTGCTCTAATGATGTGTTCACTAATTAATGTAACTATCAAGGAGGATACAATGAAACCAATGCAAACCAATGAAATCCTTGGTACACACAGAAACAACTAATTCTCCAACTTGCAAGTGTTTCTCCTGACTTCCGACTATTGTATTTCTTGTTATAAAACTACTGTTCATAGTCCATTTAGATATCAGCCTCTCGATCAAAGCTAATCCACTGTTCTGTTTGATTTGTGCTCACCCAGATGCAATAAACAGCGTTGCTTCTTGCCCTGTTTGTGCTCCGTTTCTGAGTATGGGGTTTTTATTATGGACTAATTAGCAGACCCCTGACCACGGAAGAATCAGAGATGGCATGGATAGAAATATGGGTGTATTTTGCTTCACTGGCTTGATACGTTTGTGAGAATACAAGAAACCATGATCACTGGGTGGGACCTGAGAAGAACCCCATCTTCTTTTGTTGTTTGTCATTTAACCCCTTAAGGGCCAAGGGTGGGGTATCTCGTCCTTGGGATTACCTCCCTGTTGCCAAGGACAAGATACCTCGTCCTTGGCACTTAAGGGGTTAATGAAACAGAAAACGTTAGAAAGCATTGAATGGTGAAATACCAAAAATCACCAAAAAAGGCCTTGGCACTGGGGGGGGGAACCCATGGAAGTTAATAATGAAAGTTCTGTTTGTCTCCTGGTACCTGTCTATCTCCCTTTACCATGTCCAAGTACCCATCAGCACGAGGCAATGACATATGCATTCTGAAGTTCGAAGATTGTTCTGATGCTCTCAGTTTCTAAATGACTGAGGCCTTGATACCTGAGCAACACTTACTAACCCCAATATAATTCTTGACTTTACAGCTGCCTTAAATTCTTGAAAATTGACTTCATTCTCTCATTTAATTTTACCTTACGATTTGCATTGACATTGTTACCCTCATTGCTTGTGAAACTAAGATCAGGCATGTCCACACGTGCTTCCTGTTCTTAAGTGCAATGTTTATTTAGAATGTCTCCAATAAGGGGTGAACTTGTCAGCAAAGATAAGATAACTGAAGGAAAACAAATCTGAAGCAGCCGGTCGTCTCCCTGAAGCTAGTATCTCTTGCCCTCCACACACTGTCTCTTTCAGTATCTCTGTCTCGTTCTTTTCTGAAATTGCAGTTGCCAGGATGGCAGATCGTTCAAAGATGTCTGGATTTCTCTCACAAATTGAAAGGCATGTCTTTCAAATGTCTCTCTGGGCCTCTCCCAGTCAGTCACAGACAAATGCGAAAGCAAACAGTTCATGTAGCTTTGGGGTTGTGTGATCCCATGAAAGGCTGCCACTGTATGGGTTCACTTATTCTGGGTAAGTCCTTGTCAGCGCAGGAAAGCCATGAGAACTTTATTCAGACACCACGTGGTTCCAGATTTCATGCCAGAAAGGACATCGGGCCTCATTATAAGTTTGCCAGTCTGGTAGTAACGGCACTGGTAAGCTACCGGCGCCGTTACTACCGGACGGGCAAAGTACAAGTTTTGCTCACGGGTGCCTTTTCGTCCCGACAGCTCTGACCTGGCGGCGTACCGGCACCCGGGAGCAGAGCATGTCGGATGCATCAGCACCGTTCATAGGGAATGGGGAAGAATATTTTCTGGCCCCTGTGAATGGGCAATTACCGGGTCCGGCAAGGCCGTAATAACCTGGTAATTGCCCATTTGCGGGCGCCGGAAAATAAATGATACCGGCGGCAGCCATGCTGGTTTTACTGGCACGGCTACCGCCAGTATCATAATGAGGCCCATTGTCCTTTGTTTATTAGCGCTGGAGTGGCTGAGACTGTGCCGGAGGGAGGCTTGGTCTGAACCACTGGATGTGCTTATTAGGTTCTCGCAGCCACTCTTACTACCCTTCTTGTTACCCCAACATCTGTTTATATGTAAGGGGAAATGTTCTAGGTCTCCTCTCCTCCCTTAGGGTATGTGTTTCCTTATCTGTGACTGTCCTTTCACCTTCAGACCTCCACAGGTTTTCCCTCCCCTCTAACACCTCATTTCCCAATCTTCTTTGGGGTTCTTTGTACCTCCCCTCTTCCTTCTGGTTCCCATATCACTCCAATCTTTCCTGGGGAATAGAGGTCAGTGGGTGAAAGTGGGCTGCTTCCTTACAACTTCTGTCAACCTGATCTTTGGAGTTCCACATCCCTTGTGTTATTTGTTCCCACAACCCAATGACTATACTCAGCTAACATGGGCTCAAGGATCATTCCTGAGCTGAACTGTTAGGTTTTTCCTTTGGGTAAATGAACCAAAGGAGAACTCCAAAGGGGTCCCAGGATGCCTGAAACATAGATAGGGAAGGGGTGCTAGGGATATAGATGCTGTGGAATGACTTGCAGCTTAATGCCCCCGGAACCCAAGGTATGCATTTAAGCCCTGAATTCTGCTCGGAAAGACACAAAAGGCTTCAGCTACTCTCATCATTCTTTTGTTAGTGAGGTAAGAAATCTAGGGGTGGTCCAATAACAGTCTGATCTGGGAGTAAAGCACAGGCAGTAACCTCTATCAACGGTGCCTTATCCTTCCCTTTCTCTCCAGGGAGAAGCATGGAGTGGTGGTTGGGGCAATGGTCTACTGTACATTGGGCAATGCTCATATCATTTATACAGGCCTGACTTCCTACCACCTGTGGCAGTTACAGATGGCAAGAGAGAGAGAACTGCATTCTGCACTAACGACTCCTTGAACTGATCGTCAACGAAATGCTGTGTGTCTTTCAAAACACTCTTCCTGGCTTGCAAATGCTTCAAACACAATCTTGTCCTTCATATTTGGTAAAACAATGTTAGTCCCGCATTTATCAGCACAATGGCTCCATTTTATAAAACTACGCACTCCTTAAAGTGGAAAAATCCCAGTGTAAGTCGTTGAGTGAGCACGGTATTTTGGTTGTTGCACCACAATTGTCCAATGCTCTACCACCCGAGATTCGGAGAGACTCGGTTATCAACCAGCCTTTTCTCTTAATCATTGAAGTACTTGCAATTGTGTTGGAACTGCACCCGTCTAAGAATGTATACAATGCACTCCGGTAAATCTATGTAGTGTAAACTAGATGTTTAAATCTTAGGGATAAGGTTTCTAATCTTTAGGTGCGGGGGAGAGAAAGCCTGCCCTGACACATGAGTGGGAAATGTCTGAAACTGCACCCGTCCTCATGGTGCTTCAGTCACATAAAAGGCACTTATAGTACATCACAAATCAAAATCATCATATGGACACACAAGGCCCTATGTTGTTTTTTTAGATCACAGAACTATGTCACTATACCCACCCCCAAAGAGCTATAGTCACTTACTTTTAGCCATCTTTTTTATATTCTGCACCTTTCTTTATCCATTTATTTTTTCACATTCCCCAATCCCTGTCCTCTTTTTTTGCTTTGTCTTTTTACTTTTGCCTTTTGGTCCCTTTCCTCTCCTTTCCCTTTATACATTTTTAATGCAGTTATAGTTTTTTTGTTATTTCCTTTGCTTCACTTTGCTGTCACTCTTACATTTTCTTAAATCTGTCCTTGTTCCATTACATTTTTGTTATAGAGAGCGGATAAGGAAACTTTGCATTTGGGCACTTCACAAACCTCTGTACTACTTAATTATCTATGCAGAAATATTTACTAAA
Organism: Ambystoma mexicanum; assembly: GCF_040938575.1. Taxonomy (NCBI): domain Eukaryota; kingdom Metazoa; phylum Chordata; class Amphibia; order Caudata; family Ambystomatidae; genus Ambystoma; species Ambystoma mexicanum. Next base: position 1,135,784,396 of record NC_090926.1, read on the forward strand.
ATATAGAACATTAAAAAGCATTAGAAATCAGACCTGATAGCAATAAAAACAAATCCTAATTCCAAAGCTAATTACAAACAGACTCCCATAACAGGTATTCAAAGCTTTCAGAAATTTCAAATAATCGAGGATGATACAAACATCAGGAGGAAGAGCATTCCATCTTGATACAGCCTTGCTGGAATAAAATCTTTTCATAGAAAAAGACTGCCAGGGTGTAGGTACTCCAATACATAACACATCCCAGTAATGTCATATGGGGGTCACCAGGGTTCGCAGCCTGTGGTCTCCCTTGCTCCCTTGTATTAAAAAAATAAATAAATTATATATATATTTTTTTAAACTGAAGCTCCTGGACACTGGAGTAGCTGGGACCCACTCACGCACTGCGGTCCGGGGTACCGCACCAAACCAGGGCTGCTGGGGCCCCAGCCCAGTCCTCACCCATTAGGGAGGACTGGGCTGGGGCCACGAGAAGGAAGTGCTCTGTAGGGGTTGGAGATTACAGTGGCATGCGGCACGTGTCACATGCCACGTTCAGCTCCAACCCCTTCTCATTGCGGATCATATACAGGAGCCAGGAAGCTGTAGCAGCAGCTGAGCAGCAAGGCGGAGCAGAGGGTGGCCTGGAGTGATAGACCGTAACTGGAAAAACAGGTAAGAAGGCTTTTTAAAAAATTATTATTTGATGTTTATTTTTCATGTGTGAAGTGCATGTCAGATGTATGTATGTGCTATGGGTCAGTGAGTGGTGGATGAATGAGAAGAAATGTGATAGTGTGTCTGTTTCAATGTTCTGGATGGGTACATGTCTGTCTGGAGAATGCAGCGTGAGTGGCCGCGAGAGAAGGTGTATGGGTCAGTGAGTGGTGGGTGAATGAGTAGGAATGTGTGTGTCTGGAATGTTCTGGGTGGGTGGGTGTGTTCCAGTGTGGAGAATGCAGTGCAAGTGGACGTGAGAGGTTTATAGGTGGGTGAATGGTGGGTGAGTGAGTAGGAATGTGAGTGTGTGTGTGTGTGTGTGTAAATGTTCTGGATTGTTGGGTGCCAGAGTGAGTGTATGTGTGAGAAGGTATATGGGTGGGTGACTGGTGTGTGAATGGGTATGAATGCGATTGTGTGTGTGAATGTTCTTGGTGGGTGGGTGAATGCATGAAATGTGAATGAATGTGAGAGGAGATGCCTGCGTGTGTGTGCGTGTATGGCACTTGGAGACTGGGGATCACATTTTTGACACATCCTTTATTGACTTTGCTTGTTTTACTGGAATATTCGGGCAAAGCCAAGTTCATGTGTGTCATTACCTGGCTAGACTGGAATTTTGGTGCAGCCAGTCTATAGCCATTGCTTACTGCGGCATGTCATTTATTACTCTGCATCCTTCATAAAGCAAGCATGATAGGTAGTATTACTTCGCTAGACTGACGTTTTGGTGTAGCAGCCTGTTAATTTACTACTGTAGCATGACTTTTTATTAACTGAGCATCTATGATGAAGCAAGGGTGATAAGTGTTGTTATGGGTCTAGACTGGGTTACATTGGAACCAGTTTAGACATGCTTTCTTACTGTGACAAGTCAATTTTAATGGCCAAATCAACAGGAGTATTTCTTTACATAGGATTACTGGCATATATTGGCAGAGTCAGCTTTGTGCCCAGTGCCAGTATTGATACAATAAAAAACATCTCAAAGCGAACATACATATATAATCAGGGAATTTTGTTGATACTAAATCCTGGTCAATGATTTCATTTTCAGGCCTTGCTCCTGCAGCATTATTCTCCTGGGTAAACAGGAGTACACGCCTCCCTAGGTAAGTCCTATTTTGGATTGTTTAACACAGCAATGCCACAGATAACGCGTACTTCTATGTCCACTGATCTATAGATGTTTCATACACTATTGTAGCCTGCGTTTGTGATGTCTGTTACACGGTTACAACTACTGCATTACATGCAGGCCCCACGTCGAATCTGGAAAAGGACCTTCCCCAAATGTGTGATCTTGGAAAAGTCACGCCTCACTTTGTGATGTTGCACTTTACTTGTCCTTCATGCTCCACATAGGCCACACCTACTCCCTTTCACGAGGACATGGAAGAGGGGATGGGGGCCCACAATCTTGTCAACCAGAGCCCTGATGCCACTTTGCTGGTGGCCAAATGTGCACTTCCTGTCCCGCACATATGTTCCTCACTTCCTTGTGTGTGCCGTGCATGCTCCACACAATGCACCTAAGAATGGCATGCTGTGTCATTAAAGTCAACTTCAACCCTCCTATTTTTTTTACCAACTCTGCCCTGACTATGCACCTTAAGCTGGGGCTATTTTTATTGTTGGCTGCCTCAGGTTGTGTAACTGGCCGGTAATAGACTCCGGGTCTCGAGGTTTTTCAGGAATGCCAGCAACCACGCCCACACCTTCATGTGATTGGCTGCAAACATACTGCTAGCGGCCAATCACATGGAGATGTGGGTAGATAGACAGCACAGCGACCAAATCACGCCCATTTTCTGGCATCACATCATGGTGTTTGACTTTTTTTCAGCCATGTGGGTGGGGCAAGTGGGCGTGGTCTTGGGTGGGTGTGGGCGTGGCATCGGGAGACACGGATCTGCAGGTTTTTCTTTTTTAAATGTAGGCAGGTCTGCCGTTGACCCTTTCTTGCTGGCCATTACTCACAGAGTAAACACCCCACGCCAGCCATTAAAGTCTGCTTAGAGCATGAGCGGTTGCAGTAGGAATTTTCGCTATGTTCTTCTATCAGCATATGGTGAAGAATGATAACCCTCCGGTGTATGAGCACTGAGCTCGCTCTATTTTATTCAATGGCTCATGCCTATGTGCAGCTATAGGTGGACCTCGAATTCTCTGTAACTCTCAGCTGATCCAAAATATGTGTTAAACCTTCCTCCAGTTCTAAAAAATAAAACGCAATAAATGTGTACGCTTATGCCTTGGCTTTCTTATAGTTTTGCAATAACAGGAAGGGAAGAAAAGCAAACAGTATATGTTTTGACTGTCACAAATGGCAAACTTCCCCTGGCGAGCAGTAGAGCTCAGAGATAACTTAAAATGGAGACTACCTAGATAAATGCAGTGGGCTCCACAAATCTGCAGCGCGACGCTGGACCAATGCATCCGGCGTGAACACAATTCATCTGTAAATCTGATTGGGTTGGGAGATGCTGTTCAAAAGCCCAAGGTTTTTTTCCTTCAAAAGTGTGAAAACTGTCAAAAAAACTTTTAAGTTGTTTTATGTATTTCATTACTCGGGAATTGATGTGGTACCCAGATTTGTTGGTGTTGCTCCGTAGAGTTGTTATCAGCTCAGATGTTAGCGTCAGCGGATCGCAAAGCGGTTTCCGCTGTAACATGCTTTAAAAGCTGCACTGGAGCAGCCTTCAAATTACTTCAATAGTGCAATGCTTCAGAGCTGAAATGCTCGCTCCAGCTGCTGGTGTCTCCCCATTACCCACCATTAGAGAATGGGCCTCATTACGATGATGGCAGTAGCCGTGCTGGTAAGTCGTTTTTTACCTGCACCCGGCAATGGGAATGTACCAGGGCATTCCAGCCGGGGTGTACCCGGTACATCCCCATTGCCGGATGTAGTAATAATTACCATTCCCATTTGAGACCCATAGGGCTCAATGGGAATGGGGAGGTCGGATGCACGGCACCCTTCGTGGATGGTACCGGTGCATCCGACATGCTCTGCTCGCGCGTGCCAGTATGCCCGACAGGGCAGACCTGGCGGGCGGAAAGGCACCCACGAGCAGAACTCGTAGTTTGCTGTGCCGGTGCCGGTGCCGTTGCTACCGGACCAGCAAACGTGTAATGAGGCCAAATGTCTCCAATCTGGAAAGTATTCGGTTTCTCTCACATACAACAGTAAAGCAGCAGATTTATTGCTTAAATAATTTACTGCTGCTGTCACTCGGTCCAGTGGCATTACCACAGTATTACGAGTGGCGGTGTGGTAGTGTAATCCCCCTTTTTTGGAGTCCATAGGAAAGCCTCCTCATTGTGTGAGTGACAGGACACCATTCCTGAGAGAAATTGACTGTAATAGAGTAGAAAAAGAACGAATAAGACCAAGCGACAAAAATACAGCGGCAATGGGAAATGGTAATTGAAGTTTTTCAAATGAGAAATGACTCAAGAAATGCCTAAAGTAGTACAAGAAGAGGAAAGATATAATGCCGAAAGTATTGGAGAGAGGATTAATAAGATATATCAGCAGAGGGTGCAGAACAGCAAGTATCAGACTCAAGGGAGTGGCAAACAGTCCCTAAACCACGGGATGAGGAGGAAAACATGTTCCGTGATGAACGCAGAGCACTGTCTTTTAGCAGATTAAATTTAGATAGGGGAGAGGAGGATGATAGTAACACTAGTTGGGGTATAGCAATGTCAGATGAAGAAAGGGAGTCAGGTCGTGAGATAGAAGGGGAGGGTACGTACGCCCTCTACGGAAGTCAAAACCTGGATAAAGAAGTAAGATGGTCAGATCTGGAACACCTTAAGGAAATAACACTGGATCCTACACCATATCCCGAACTTCCCAAAGACGATCGTGTAGTGAGAGGGGAGAATTTACCAGCACGAAGACGAATAGGGACAATTACCCCTACATTGGGTAAACGAATTATGGAGTCCAATTATGGGATGGGGTTCTCACAGTTCCTCTTGCTAGAGAAAGGGGGAGCAAAACCGCAATATATTCCATGGCCTGAGATGGATAATGATAACCTAAAAGGTAAGTTACCTAGTTCGACTTCGGGGCCTTGGTAGTAGGTATATGTATTAGATAAAATGACAGCGGTAAATACGTTGGCCGTAGGGGACATACAAGGTCTTTTGGCAGCCATTCTTGGAGAGAGCTGATGACATTTGGAGACAAGCAGGATATGCGGATGTGACAGCACAAAACACAGCGCAGGATGGAACTCCATTTAATAATTGTAGGGTAGATGTTTGGGGGGCTCTCAGGGTACCGTATCCTGATACATCAGATATGGGAGCAATCATGACATGAAAAATGAAGGAAGATGAAGTCCCTATTGCTTATATTCAGGATATTCAAAAGAAATGGCAGCTTGCGACGCATGCGCCTTGGGAAAAAACAGTGGCACTGTTCTATCATATCTTGTGTCAGGGATTGCCAGAACATGTACAGAGACAAATGAAAAAACAAGTACGAATGGAAGCAAAGCCGTGGGTAGAGATACAATTGACTATTGTTCATCATTGAATATTATTACAAGATAAGAATAGAACAGAAATATTTAGGAAGCCAAATTATTTCAGAAGAAATTGTCAAAATTTGCTATAGAAGGGGCAGTCTTGACGAGTGGAGAAGTAGGAGGAATGCAAGAAATAATGGGTGCATCATATCACATAACATAACAGGCGTTTTTGTAAAGTGCACATTCACCCCCAAAGGGGCATCTTGGCGCTAATAACAGATGTTTATTGTTACCCAACTTAATGGTACTCATTATAGGTACAACATAGGTACCTAGGATAGGGGGTGTCACTGTGGTCGGAGGGAACCCTTTTACGGTAACAAGGATGAATCTGTACCCTAAATAGAAATGCTCAGAGGGTGACTTGATGTGTTCAGTACTATCAGTAACACCATACCCCCAAGAGGAACCAAGGGTCGATGTGACAATAGGAGGCAAATCTTTTTCTTTTCTTGTAGACACTGGGGCGACTCGCTCTTGTATAAGGGAGGAAACATACCCAATTTCAGATATTGCCATGAATGCTCAAGGGTTCTCTGGAGCTACAAATTTAGTTCCTTTTACTGATAAATTACCTGTTTCAATAGGGGAATGTGACATGTCTGTCCCCTTCCTATATTCACAACCACCGCCTGTTAACATTCTGGCAAGAGATTTGAAGACAAAACTTAACATGATGATTTCATTCACTGATCAAGGAATAGTGTGCTCCACTCCGGGAATACACTATTTAAATGTAGGAGAGTTTATACTGGCATTTACAGGTCAAGTGGCTCTACGAGGAGTTCAGGTAGATCCGGAGGTCTTCATGTATGGGGTGAGCATTTTATTAACATGGCTACCTGGATTTGTAGGCAAAATTGTGAGGATACATGATGAATTTTATTTTAGACCACAAGTACCTAGGGATGAGGAAGAAGGGTAGACTATTCCTATAGAAATGGAAGCAGCTATAGTACGAGGGGGAATAGCGATGCTTGAAGGAGTAGATGATGAAGGACGAGCGTGGAGAACAGTGATAGCTCTTGAAGAAGGATACAGATTAACTGACATAACAGATAAAGATATGTTCAGAGATGAACGTATAGATATTGACATAGTATTTTTTATAAGCATTACATATTGGATAAAGATTGAGAAAAGGGAAGTCTCGTAGCTGATGGCACTGATGTGGCAAAGACCAGCATTCTTTCAGGAAGACTTAGAAAAGGAGATGCCAGGTATCCAAGGAGCAATTTTACCCCGATCGAAGCAGTACCCCATGTCTCGAGAAGCTGATGAAGGCCTATTTAAGACCATTTCAGCCTTGATGAATCAGGGAATCTTATTGACATAAGAGTCCTTGTGAAATACTGCGGTGTATCCGATAAAGAAATCTAAAGAAGGGTCATGGAGATTTATCCAGGACTTGCGCACTCTTAATCAGATTGTAGAAGCAGAGTTTCTATTAGTTCCGAATCCTGCGACAATATTGTGTAGCATCCCAGTTGAAGCTAAATACCTCACAGAGATCGATTTGAAAAATGTGTTTTTCTCGTTCCCTTTGCACAAAGACTCAAAAGACCTTAATTCCTTTACGTTCATACAAAAGAGACTAAAACATACTCGTTTACCTCAAGGGTATTGGGAATCCCTGTCAATCTTTAATAGGGTCCTGCAGATGGATTTAGGCAAAATTGAACTCAAGAGTGCAGTAATTCAGTACGTAGATGACATATTAATCTGCAGTAAAACAGAGGATGAATGTAGAAAATCCTCTGTTCAGTTAATGACTATATTGGCAGACAAGGGATACAAGGTAGCTATAGAGAAAAATCACAGTATTGCCAAGAAGGGGTGTTGTACATAGGTCAGTTAATGTCACATGAAGGAAAGAAGGTAACACCTGAAAGGCTATCATGAAAACACCAAAGCCAAATACAGTGAGGCAAATGCAGCAATTTCTGGGCTTATGCAATTATTACAGGGCCTGGTGTTCGACTACAGCACATATACAAAACAACTTTTGCAAGCGCTTACGAAAGTACAAGAGGGTAAAGAAAAGATAGAATGGACTGAAGAAATGGAGGAAGGATTTGAGGAATTGAAAAGAGCAACCTGTGCAGCTCCAGTTTTAGGAATTCCCAATTATAGCGAGAAACCACTGCCACCAGCCAAATGTTAAAGAAATGGTAACATAAAAATGTTACATGAGAATCAGACAAAAGGGGATAAGTATTAACCCTCCAGCACTCTATTGTAAGATAGTGTGTGCTGGGTCTGCAAATTTAGAAAGAATAATAAAGTCAATGGCAACTTTACATGTTCTGGGAGACAGTAGTCAGTCCCAGCAAATGGAGGTTAAAGAGGGAAGTCTGAAAAGACAACCCTATTTCACTGCACTAAAGGTGCTGTGTGACACACAGTAAAAAGATGATGCCTATGGAGTTGGTGAGACTCCATATCCATGAACACAAAAAGTAAAACACATTGAAAATGAAAAGTTCAAAGCCCAAAAATATAGCAAAAGAGCTGGAGGACTTTAAGGAAGAGGGAATTTAGCACTTGTGTGAGAAGTCTCCCTAAAACTCGTCCCCCCAGACGAAGGGACAGGAGGATCTTATCCCCACCAGGATGGATCTCTTGTTGCAAGTCAGTTAAATGGCGTGCTGAGTACACCAGCAACCTTTTGTAACCCTTGCTATGAAACTTTCTATCAGTGGTTTCCATTTGTAAACTATATGACCTACAAACCTGTTGTGGTACAGCTCTCTTTTTTAATGTACAGGGGATCTGATCTAACAGTCCCTCAGAAGTTGTAACAACCTCTGAACCTACAATAGGCATTTTCAAAGGATCCTTAGAAAGGGATCCCTTAGATATAGAGGGCCCTCCATTGTTCCTCACCACCTCTCTCTCAAGAGCAGGCTAGGTCTCAGGTATCTTGGTTGGAGGGGCTGTGATCAAACAAGGCACATGCTGCCACTTCCTCTGAGATCTGACCTTGCCTATTTTCGAAGTGTCCCTCCTAATACTAGGATTTACACTGGAGTCTTCAGTAGAAGCTCAAACAGTCTTAAGGTTTTTAGCCTTAGACCTATTTTTCCTGGTTTTCCACCAGCTTTGAGAATCACCAGTTCTCACAGGCCTATAGAGGGGTCCAATTTGTCTAACCACCTCTTCCCCAGAAGCAGGGGGGGTCAAAGACTTTACAATTGGATGGGCAGTGATGGAGCTGGGTTGGGGCTCCCATTTCCCTACTATACCAGCCTCGGATTTGCCTGGGTTAGAGGTCAACTAACTAACATCAGGGCTTGCAGTGGGGTTCTCTGTAGAGGTTCCCACAGGCTCAGAGTGGTCTCTTAAGGTTGCCTCTCTAGCCAATTTGGTTTGGTTCTGTTTTCTCTCACTGGGAGGCCCAGGGGTACTGGATACTACTCCTAGAGTTTTTAAATCATTCCCCAACAGGACTCTCCCAGGCTCCTCATTCTGGACACTGGCAGGAATCCTCACTGTCATATTTTACACTGAATGAGAGCTGGTAGAATTGGAACCAACTGGGCAGGGCCTCCAGAGAATTTAGTGGGATCTTTGGGTGCCTTAGCAACATCCTCATGCCTGAAAAAGCTTTCATCCACCGCTGTTCTGCTGGCCCCAGTGTCTCTCCTGGCAGGAGTATCCTGGCCATTGACAAGAACACTGTCCATATAATACCCTCTAGAGGATTCTGGGATGGAGTTTTAAACATCCATATTCTGTTTCTAACACAGACACATGGACTCTAAGGATACAGTTGCCTGAAGACCCGAGGGTGCTTCAGCAAATAGTTGAAAGTGGGCAGTAGCCATTTGTACTTCTTGCTCTGGGGAGAAGGCTAGGGAGGCAGTACTGATCCCTGCAGGTTAACCCTTGCACCTGGGATCTCATTTGACATGGTCAGTTGTCCCACAAACATAGCATTTACCAAATGCTCTCTGGAATGGTTGGGCACCAGAGGATTCACTAGCCCTATTTGGTTTCCCATGTGGCTTAACCTGGTTATGTTTGGGGGCCTCTGCTGGTTGGAGGGTTTTAGATGTATCTGTGTTCTCACCTTTGTGCTGCTTTCCCCAATCCTTTTTGGGAGTTGCCCCAGAATCCTTATGCGTGGCCCTGTTGGCAACCCACAAGTCAGCAGCCTTAGCTAACCTCTTTGGAGCTATCTCCTTAGAATCCGCCAAGTGCTGTCTCAGCTCAGGAGAGCAGGCATCAAAAATAGACTCCAACATAACCAGATTTCTCATTCCTTCATAAGAGTTAACTCTGTAACCCTTAACCCAAACATCTAAGTTCTTCAAACATTCACTCGCCCAGGTAGCCCAAGGGGTACCATCATGCTTTTTGAGGGTCCTAAACCTCTTAAGGTACTGGAAAGGGGTCTTCCCAAATCTAGCTATCAAAGCTAGCTTCACACACTCATAATGCATCCTATCCACCTCCCGCAACTCCATTACCACATCAGATGCAACAGGGGGGAGCCTAGAAAAAAGCCGGGGAAGCTACTGATTGCCTGTGAGGTCTTGAATCCCATGGTTATAGTCAAACATTGCCAACCAATCCAAAATATCAAGCTTAACCTCATACATACTTACAATTTCTTTAGGCATGCGAGGCCTCTTAGGACTGGAAGACCTAGAAGACTCTGGGAGAGAAGCATTTTCACTAGACAACTTTTTCATTTCTACGGCATGATTCAACTTAATTTCTCTGAGCTTAAGTTCTTGTTGCTTTTGTTCAGACTGAGCATTAATATGTTTGACTTACAGTTCAAGCCTCATCTTTTCTAGAGCAATGAATTCAGTACTGAGTGTAGGACCTGATGCGGTCCAAGTGGACAAAGGTTGAGGTTTCTGAGCAGGTAGAGGAGCAATAGGGCCTACATTGGGAGACTCATCTGCCTCATCCATAATATATGAAACGTTATCATCCTCATTATTTTTCACATTTGCTGGAGGGCTAGGTATTTCAGACCCACTCCCCAGACTTTGGTATTCCAACAACTTTTCAATTAATTCTGACTTTTTCCCTTTAACAGAGAGATTCTTATCTCTACACAGATTTTTCAAATGATCAACAGTGTAAGTAAGGAGGGTCTCCTGACTGCAGCTTTCCATATCAGACATGATTAAAATTGATTTTCAGTGGTGTTTAGCCTTGTGGTTGGTTGATCCAATGTAATAGCAGCACTCTAAATGTAACAACTATACTTTATCCTCACCGGTGTTATGCAGAATCCTGTGCAGTACCCTTTGGGACCACTACATACAAGTAAGACTATAAGGGTAAGCACAATTTCACCTTTGGTACAAGCCTGTACTACACGTAAAGTGGTAGTGTTGGCTGAGCAGCCAGACTTATCTCAAGAGTAAAGTGAGCAGTATCAAGGGTTACACCAGGGACAACACAATTACAGTGATTCAAACAAACACTAACTCAAAATTTCTTGGTAAAAGAATATACATTTATTTACTCAGTCAGTTAGAAAACAGTTCATTATTACAAAGCAGCAGAATATCACATTCTTAATATACTACAACAACACCCAATCCATTCTGAACAAGGTAAACTCAAAATGAAGTGTGTGCAAAATGGCACTCCAGCAATTTAAAGGGGGAGGAAAGACAAGGTTATCAAAAATCAATAGCACAAACAAGTTATAGGCAGGGCAATCTAGAAAATGCTACTACAACTAGGATTCAAGTGAATAGGCCTGGGCCAATGTCAATGGTTCAGAGTCTTTGCAGAGGATCACACAGTTCAATATAGTTTGCGGTTAAGTCTTTGCCAAGAGTCCAAAACGAAGTTGGCCGGAAGAAAAGTTATACGAAAAGGAAGAGAAGGACAAGCCTTCGCAGAGGCGAAATATTTCAAACACTTTCACCACGGCCGGACGGAGCGAACAGCCGAATTTTGCACAGTACCTTAAAAATGAAGAAGGCTCTAGCTGAGGCAGTTGTTCCAGGCATTTCCTGCAGTCTCGCTGTTCCTATGAGCTTCAGTCGAGGTGAGAAGAAGGGGGATGTCTGGAGGTTCCTGCACTGCCCAGGGAAGAGGCCAACAGCGGAGCAAAGCGACAAATAAAAGGTGCGTGCCTTAAAAGCACGAATGGACTCTCTCCCGCTGCCTATCCGGTTTCCTGCAGCACGGCACAGCAAATTAGATCAGTCTGGAAAGGAGGTCCAGGGGCTTTGGGAGCTTGTGGGTCCCACCAGGCTCAAGGGAAGAAGTCTCCTAGAAGGTCTTCTGTGTCGTTTGAAGTTTCAGGCAATTCGGACCTGCAGCAGGGCTTCACCAGGGTTTCCAGTTGTTGCAGTCTCCTTCCTTCAGCTTGCTTCGGTTCTCTCGTTCCAGTGGCGACTCTGCCTTCCAGTCCCAGAGGCCTGCCTTTTAAGCAGTTTTCCACCATTCACACCAGCCTAGCTGTCAATCACTCAGCAGTGTGGCTGTCCTGGCGGGACAGACCCCACAGCCAATCACACAGAGTGCAACATGGGTCTCCAAGGAGACCCTGGGCAGGGAGTCTTAAACTCCTCCCTCACATATTGTCTACCCCAGACACTAAGGCGCCTAAGGAGGGCTTCCGTGCAGAAGCCCGCCAAAGGACGGCGAACAAAGGAACCAAACCTGGTTTGGCGCGCATAGAAAAACGCGAGAAGGAACTTTATAAAAAGAAATGGTGAAAAAACCCAAACGGAACCAAGATAAAATAAAAGTGGTTTTCCAGGTTTAGTTCGAGGCTACCACCATAGCCTCAATGGTACCAAAGTCTATTTTCATAGTCTGCGGTAAAATAAAAATGGTAGCTACCACTGCCACCAGCCAAATCTTAGAGAAAGGGTAACATAAAAATGTTACATGAGAATCAGACAAAAGGGGATAAGTATTTACCCATCCATCACTCTATTGTAAGATAGTGTGTGCTGGGTCTGCAAATTTAAAAAGACTAATAAAGTCAATGGCATCTTTACATGCTCTGGGAGAAGGTAGTCAGTCCCAGAAAATGGAGGTTTAAGTGGGAAGTCTGAAAAGACAACCCTGTGTCACTGCACTAAAGGTGCTGTGTGACACACAGTAAAAAGATGATGCCTATGGGGTTGGTGAGACTCCATATCCATGAACACAAAAAGTAAAACACATTGAAAATGAAAAGTTGAAAGCCAAAAAATATAGCAAAAGAGCAGGAGGGCTCTAAGGTAGAGAGAATTTAGCACTTGTGTGAGAAATCTCCCTAACACTGAGCATAAAGCATAGGTTTTCTTCTGCTCATCACCCACAAGCATATGTGATATGTGAGAGGCACAACGGCCTCCTTAAGGAAAGGATAGCAAAGATAAGATTAACTTTGAAAAAGGGATGACTATATTGCCTATCCTTAGCCTTGTATGCCCTTGAAATCAGCCTGGTTCGCACCATCACCTTATGCCTCATGAACTAGTAACAGGGCGCCACGTGAGTACATCCCTTACACCCCCATCTAGAGTCAGGAGTGATGCCCACAGTGTAGCGCAGACTCTAGGTGATGCGATGCACGATTATTTGACATCTATGACTACCAGTGTTACTTGCATTTCATATCAAGTCAAGCATCAGAGGGACATGCGAGAGGACAGTTCGGTAACCAATCCAAGTGATTTATTACCATCACCAAAGTTATATGTTGGTGACCAAGTGCTTAGTAAACATTTTACCCGCAGGTGGCATGAGCCAAGAATTAACAGACCTTTTTGTGTAGAAGTTTCCCCTACTGCAGTTAGGGTGGCAGGAAGAAGAGCTTGGTTATATTTAGGAGACGTGAAAATCTCTTAATGTGAGCCCCTCCCTCTAGCACCCGCTGACCAGGAAGCAAGACAAGAAGAAGAATTACTGCATGTGCAGACTCGTTCGATGACCAGGAAGAAGGACGATAACACAGTGTGCGCCTCCAAAATTTCTTTTGGACTGGAATTCATTGGACACTCCTTAAAAATTTTGCAGGAAGTGCATAGACTTGCAGAGAATTCCAGAGCTTAAAAATATACTTTATAGAGATTCTTTGAGAAAGTTAAATAATATTGACGTTATGCCAAAGCACCAAGTCCTGAGATTAGATTAGATTAGATTAATTTCGAGGAACATATCTGTTTTAAGAATAAACACATGACACCAGCTGATAGTGATACACATAGGCTTTTAGTTACAATTTTTGTGTTTATACTCCAGTCATACCCTACCCTTAGGAGTGATGGGTAATATTCTAACGTTTCTTCATGACCCAAAGAACGGACCAGTTATAAGAAGGCTTTTAATCGCGGTGATTGAGCAAATTGTGCAACTATGAATGTGAGTGGAGTAATTGTATTAAACATGATTCAGGAGGAAGAAAATGGAGTTGCAGGGAGACTAATAATTCAAAGAGAAATGGCATGGCACACAAAATGTTTTTCCAGACTCTTATGTCTGATATACAAATGCTTGTGTTTTCTCTTTTTCTTTCTGTATCTTACTTTCAAAGTCTTTATCATTCTGATGGTTTAATTAAAATCACGACACCTGTGATCTTTCCCAGTATGAGTACAAATGAGGTTAATTTCTACGACCTGTTTGGGCACGTCAAACGACATAAGAGTGATGCGGAAGAAGATAACCAGGGGATAAATACCTATCTTGTTAATTCATCTCCCATAGGGAATAATATGTGGTACCAACGCATGAAAAAGGTGGGGTGAGAGCATCTGATGAGAGCTGATATGTCTGCTCTCTCATCCCCTATGCCATGAGTACAGTAAGAACATTAATTTCAATAGAGATGTCGGCACATGATGCGAAGTGCCTCAGCCATCTAGCAGCATGTACTACCAGAGGATAGTTCCAAGGGAGCTGGGCAACCCTGCGATGGCAATCAAGACAGTCATTTCCATACCAGGATTATTATATCAAGACAACACAAATGGAGAAGGAGCCTGGATGGACAGACAAGATACTAGTGTATCCGCCCATAAGACAAGACAAAGTAATAGTTGAAGAAATGAAGAGGATTAATTGCTCTGACAAAACTGAAAGAACTGGAATGCCTGGATACTGGGAGCACTCACAGCTGTTGATTTATGGACAAGTGATTATGACTAAAGGATGGGAAGATGGGATGAGGTCCTGTGCAGCTCATCTACTAAGGAAGGAACCAATGTACGATGTGCAGAAAGTGAAAAATGAGTGCCTAAGGTCATGGGCCAAGAACTCTAAACTGTTGGCATGGGTGGCCGACGAATCAGGATTAATGGCTGTAGTGCCATTGACTAATGCAACAATGTGTTTTCGAAGCAATGGTAAGGTCGAAGTTGGAGAAAATAAAGGGTGCCAGAACATATTTGATGTCCCAGGAATGAAGAGAGGATCTGCTGTCATTATGGATCGATATTGGGCCTGTGGGTCCAGAGCATATATGAAGTTGCCCAGCAACTGTGGAAGAGTCTGTTCCATCATACTCATCCATTTTCCAGCCATGGTGATTCCCCAGAGTGACCTGAACATCGAGGGATTTCCAAAAGTGGATGAGCTCTTGCGGAAAAGAAGGTCGCTTGCACTCCGGCGGATGAAAAGAGAGAACTATTTCTCATCAAAATCAATAAAGTCTTATGAAGACATTCCTGATGAACACAGGTTGTTCAGCAAGACTGCTATGATAATGACATCCATATTCATGCCTGGACTCCAAACAGCAGTGAATGCGAAATGGCAACAGATTACCGGGTGTTATCTGTTACAAACAATCAATGCCATTATAAAAGGATTTAATGCTATAAAGGAAGAATTGAGGGCCATAAAGTTGATGACCCTCCAGAACAGTTTTATCCATGACATGATTACAGCAATGGAAGGAGGTGTTCTTGCTGTACATTCATACCATCTCATGACGGAGAACACAGGACTCTGACGGATGCTATAACCATGTTGACAGAATTGCACCAGAAAACGGAGGAAGAGACAGATGCTTTTGGAGATGACGATTGGTTCTCATACCTTTTTTCATGGATTCCCGATTGGATGAGGAGTATATTCAAGTTCCTTGGAGCAATATTGGTGATGATAATTTTCAGATTCTTTGTTATAAGGATAATAATTGGAGAATGCCAGAAAACATCAAAGAAAGTAGTCGGAATGAAGATCATGATCGATGTGAAGGGTGAAAAAGAAGACAACATTCAGACTGAAAGTACCATCAGAGATCGCATAAAAGCAGTATTGTAGAACCTGAGGGAACGAAGTTCCTGTATCGAAGGGATCATAAGAATTATGTGGGACGTTGGGTCTTCTGTACCCCAAGTGGAGAATGAAAATACATGACCTGTAGTGTGGATGAACATATGAAAAATACAGGCACCTGAGGGGGTGATGAAGATATGGATAACAAAGAAACCTTTCTTCAAGGGAAATGTATAGGGGGTGCCAACACCTGCCCCTCAACTGAGTATAGATAACATGATAGGCAGATCAAATGGTTCTGTTATTGCAGAAATCATGATTATAGTACCTTTATTTAAGGTAAAAAGTGCACATGGCACTGCACATATTTAGGTTAGGATGACTCAAGAAATGAAGGATGCTTTAAATATCACACACATACCATGAGTGTATAAAGATATATTATGAATAAGGGATACAAAGTGAGAGATGCTTAAATAAATAAATAAATAAATAATAGATCGCTAAAGAATTAATACAGTGTCAGACAAAAACATATTTCAAAATGGATAACGTAAGTACAAAATGGTGTCCAGTTCTAAGCCATGTGTGAAAAACTATGACTCATGCCAAGAGTTTTCAGACAAGCAACAGAGGCTTATACATCAGATATAGTCTTTGGCATCTCACAGTGAGATAAGTGGGTTAGTTAAGTTAAATATGGTACCTAGCAGGAAAAGAAAACATGATTAATGATGAAGCCAGATAAAGCAAGGGAAATCTGGATACATTGATCTATGTTCTTAATGAGAAGGGCACAATGTGTGTCATGCAGACCATTTTGAGAGACCAGCTGCATTCTTTGGCTCCATATAATAGAGCATATCTATTTCTCCACAGCATAAATCACTAACTAACTTGGCAGGACCTCTTAAATCAGATAAAGGGTAGACACTGATGTGATAAAGGTGTTCTTGGCAGAAGTGGAGAACTGTCATAAATGAGTTCAGCCAAGTTTAAAATAAGCTTATCAGTTTTGTGCGTCAGAGAAAATTGTGGATGCCAGATATCCTAATAAGTGCTTAGTGTACACCAGATAAGCCATCCAATAATATTAAAGGGATGTTTTTTCTCTAACTAAGAGGTCCTATCAGAAGCATACTCTGACCAAGATAGTCATTTGCATAAGGATGTTGCATCATCCAAATAGCCTATATAAGTAGGTTGAAGGCAAACTGTTTTTGAGGTTGTCCAGAGTGTGTCTTGTAACTGGAACTAATAAACACTGCTGAGAACCTTCCAGGTGCCTGATTTTCTCTCGTCTCTTTCTCTCTGAGGAATGTTCATAGATGCCTGATGTTTGATGGAGGATGGGTACCAGAGCCCTCAGTTCAGAAGATCCAAAGAAGCAGGAAAGCTTGAGGATGTGGTTGAGGACTCGACCAGAGTGGGGAATGTAGAGGAGCAGACATACACATCCGCAGGAGATCCCCCCCCTACCTCCCCTGTGTTGGAGTCATGAGACCATGCCCTGTCTAACCTCAGCTACTGTACAACTAATACAGAAAGCATATGGAAGACTGTATCCATTAAGACAACCATATGGAATGTACCCTTGAGTTGACGACAACCAACAAAAAAATAAAAAATAAAAAAAAACCTACAGGAGGAACTCCCTGAAGGAAAATGAGAAAGAGCTAAGAAAATTAATGGATGATGTCATAAGAAGGTGTGCACGACATCCTGAGATACTGAATGAAGACGATATATGGATCCTAGAGGAGAAAGGATGAAGTAAGGAATCAAGTGAACTCTCAAGTGTAAAAGAAGAAGATTACACAGTAAAAAGCACTGCAGAAATCAGAAGAATGAAGAATGTACAGACGCTGAAACGCAAGATAGATCAACTCATCGTACAGGCTAGCTATAAGTATTAAATAGAATGCTGGCAGAGCCGCCATTGTATAGAAACTAGACATTGGTATCATAAAATAGCAAGCCAAACAATCATTGAGAAAGAATTAAAAGCTGTGTCGCAGTAGAATAGCAGGTGGTTGGAGCTGCATTGAGAGGCTGTCTGGCCTGAAGTCAAGAACTGAGAAGTCGAGGTCAGCCATCTACGCTGAGGAGGACCGTGTGTGCGGAGGATTAATCCTCTCACATTAAGGTGCAAGAAAGAACACAAAGGATGCCACGTTTTAATTAATTTAAAGCATTTAAAAGCTTGCAGAATGTACAGAATCGTGGTCTCTTCTCACGTGAGTCAAGGATGGAAATAGAGTTTGAACTTGGAGTTCCAGATATGATAGCGAGTGCCCTCACTCCTGTGCATTCCAGGACAAGAATACTCTGCAAGGCCAAGTACAAAGAGAACTTCATGGCAGAGGGCATGGGTGATGAGAGATGCTGGGCTAATTGGGTGGTAGGGCAGCCTCATGTCCTATCTACTTGCACCTGGGTCTTGGTTTACGTGCTGCTAATTGAATCGAATGTTCCAAACATGGCACAAGTGTGCCAAACCAATTGTATTAGTACATATAACAAAGGACCTTATAGCTTGAGAAACCAATGAAACACTGAGTAACTGATTTTTCTTAAATGACATGTATGAAGAGGTAGGCATAAGTTGTCCACCTGATATCGGACAGCCAATAACAAGCCTAGCTCCGATATGATTGTATATCTAGATGTGTCCCTTAACCAATCCCAACCCCTGATAGATTTTACACTATTGCCATGTAGTATGATGTCACTCTGATGCATAAAGAAGTATATAATTATATTTTTGGTGGAAATCGCTGAGAGAATGAGCGTACGTCCAGTGATGTCCGTTGTATTCTCCCTGTTTTAGATACATTGTTAATAAAACCCAACTTGCCATCTTCGTTAGTTTGTCTGGTTATTTGGACTCAGAAATATTCTGGTGTAATCCCATCCAGCCATAAATGCACGTTCCAAGGGCCATAAACTAATTTCTCTTGTACCTGGGATGTCTCAAGGCACAGTGAATTTCACACAGATAACAAATTAATTGTGATTCTTATGCTGTAAGTATATCTTTGCACAGTTTTCTCACAAACACATATTAATCATACATATTGTCATATTCTTTCTTCAAAAACAGTGTCCTAGTTGTCCCTATCATCATAACAATTCTTACTGTTTCCTCACAGTAACATGATATTGCCAAAATAATTTGCAATTTTGTCTGCCATTCTAACAATATCTAGTTCACCCCTGGTTAGTTGCTCTATCATTATTGTTTGGTTTTAATTAGGTTTTCAAGAGTTTAGGAGTTCAATTCCTCCATTATATCCCATCCATTCAGATTTTTGTATCAGTTTGTCTTGATAATCATGCAATGTTAGACTCGCTGGTTGTCTTTCTGGTCTCTTGTTATATATGTTTCATCAGATTTCTATTTTCATTCCTGCTATCATGGGTTGATTTGAGTCCCCGTTGTTTTCTCAAGCACTTAGTAGTGTGCATTTGATTTCTTTCTTCTTTTTTACTATTTTACTGGTTTAAAAAAGAAAATATATGAGAGCTTAAGCAAGGCTTCAGGGGTCAATGAGAGAAGGGTCCTGGGAGGTTACCTCATGTTAAACAGTACTCCTTAGGTCAAATGTCAGAAGAATGCATGTTAGGAAAGGTAAGAGAAAAATGACGACTGTATAAAAATGTGAAGAAATGGATTTGCATTAAAGAAAAATCTTATCTATCTATATTTATTTTTAATATAGCGCTTTTCGCCCACAGGCCTCTGGGCGCTCACAAGGACAGACAACGTAATACACAAAACATTGCTACAGCAGAGTTCTGATATCCTAAGAATGGACGGAGTTAGCAATTAGCTAAATTGCTCCTTCATCAAATAGCCAGGTCTTAAGTTGTTTCTTAAACATGATAAGAGCCCCACTGTTCTTGAGAGTAGACGGCAAGGAATTCCAGATCATCGGTGCCCAGACATTAAAATTAGTTCCACTAACTCTTTTAAGGGTTTGCCGTGGTTGATAAAAATCATGATTATTGTTGGAGCGGAGGTCTCTTCTGGTGGGTGCTTTCTTTATTTTACCAACAAAGTAATTCGGGCAGTGCCAGCTAGGCATTTATAAACTATAACTGCACCTTTAAATTTGATCCTCTGTTCAACCGGGAGCCAATGCAGCTTTCTCCATGCTGATGAGATCTTGGAGTGTCGACCTAAACCAAAGACAGCCCTGTATTGTTTGCATTTTTGTGATGTTAGTCTTAGAAGTGCCCATCAGTAAACTATTGCAATAGTCTAATTTTGAATTTATTATGGCACAAGCAATCAAAGCAAGATTTTGCTCAGTCAGATAGGAGCGAATTTCACACAATAGATTAGAGTAGAAGGCACAGGTTGATTTTATTATATGACGTGTGCCTCTTAAAACAAAGATGTGAGCCCATAAAGACTCCTAGCGTTTTTACATTATCTGATACCAGGATGCTGTTATTATTCATTTTAAAACTTCTATATTGGTCATCCAATTTTTTTAACTTTTGAGAGTTTCCAACTATAAATAGTTCGTTTTTTTCTTCATTTAACGCTAATGAATTTGTTGCCATCAATTTTTGGATAGCGCACAACACCTCCCTGACTCTTTGAGTGTCTTTTTCATATATTCCTGACAACTCGAAGACCAGTTGGGTGTCATTGGCGTAGTTGGTAAACGGACACCAAGTGTTTGCAGCATATCACACAGAAGCTTAGAAAAGATATTAGAAAGCATGGGTGACAGACATGACCCCTGAGGGACACCACAAGTCAGCAAGGTTTTTAGTGAGGTGAAGTTCCTTTTGGTACTGCCGCCATTCTAGGTCCCAGAAAGGACTTAAACCAGTTGGCTGCTGAAGTTGAGCATCTACCGACTGTTATTAGTCTCCCTGCTAGGAGATCATGATCTAGAAGATCAAACACAGAGGAGAGATCCAACAACAGAAGTAAGGCAATACTCCCTTTTTCAATAATATTGTCAATATTCGCTTGAAGGTCTAAGAGGCCTGTCTCCGTGCCATGCTCTGCTCGAAAGCCGGATTGTTCAGTAGCCAGTACATTGTTATTTTCCACAAATGTATGATATTGTAGATATGCGATCCTATCAATTATTTTGAGTAGGAATGGCACATTTGTGATTGGCCTAAAGTTTCCTAGGACTGAGAGGGTCTAGATTGTCCTTTTTGATGAGTGGAGTAATCCAGGCTTCTTTTATGTTTCCTGGAACATATGCTTCATCAAAGGACTGGTTCACGAACTGGGTAACCCATGGAGCCAGTGTGTCTGAAAAAACCTTAAAGAGCTTGGCAGGAAAAATGTCCCCTTTACCGAGGAGGGTTTTAGGTTATGAATAACCTCTAAGACCTCTATCTCCAATACCTTTTTGAATGCAAAAGCTTTGAGATGGTTATGCTCCAGCGGAACCACAGGCTTAGATGTTGTTTCAATATCAGAAAGTAAACGTATATGGTGTCTGATGGCCTGTTGGTGTTTTGCCCGTTTTTTTTAATAAAGCCATCATGCATCGCTTGGCGCCAGGCATTACTCTCTTGTTCCTGACAGCTAGCTGTTTTTTTTTTTTTTGACTCCTGTAAAATCGAGAATATCTCCTCTGACTACGATTTGGCTTGTTGTATTCTCTCATTAAATAATTTGGTTTTAGCTTTGAAAATTGTTAGTTTATAGATTTTATGGCCTGTTTATAACTCAAGATTGACTCAACTGAAGGAGCCTTAATCAAAGATGCTATGCTTTACAAATGACTCTCCTAGCTTCTGAGATTTCCCCAGAAAACCATTTATTTTGGTCTTTGGCTTTATTGATTTTGTTAGGTTTAAGAGGGGCCAGCATGTCAAATGCTTGATTGGTGACCTTTCTGAATAAATGAGTAAAGTTATAAAGGGAGGTATGGTCCTGTAGTGAAGGCAGGAGCGGTGTTACTTGCTCCTTAAATGCCTCACTAGTCACATTTTTATAATTCTGCCAGGTCGTAAGTGGCCTATTCCTGACTGGTAGTGACGCCTGTAGAGATGGTATAAAGCATACAAAATGTACAAGGCGATGATCAGACCAGGCACATTCTGTTATTAAAGTCATTGTTATTTCCTGATTTTTTTACCACTATCCAATCTAGGATGTTACCACCATTATATGTTGCGGCAGAAACTAAATGTTTAAAATCAATAGATTCCAATAACAATTTCTAATCCTTGGCCTCCACATCTGATGAGTTATTTTCCCATAGATTGAAGTCACCAAGGATAACAAATGCAGCAGAGTCTTTAGAGGTATTACCTATGAGGGCAAGTAGCTGTTCCTCAAACAGAGGAGTTGGTCTTGGAGGATGATATAAAAGGAAGCAAATAGATAAGACTGTATAGACATTAAGTTTAACCAGTATTGCTTCACAATTTTCTAGATCTGGAGTGCTAGAAGTATAAAGTTTCAAAATATGCTTAAAAATAATAGCCACCCGCACCACCCCCTGCCAATGTCCAGATGAACGTGGCGGGCTGATTAACCCTCAGGAGTAGCTAGTAACATGGCATTATGTGTTGTTTTGGTCATCCAGGTTTCTGTAATGAATAAGATATCCAGGTTCTGCTTCAAAATCATATCAGACATTTCTAGGGCATGTTTTGTAAGAGATTGAGTATTTACTAAACAACATTTGAGTTTGCCATTAGGTGATGGTGTGTTATTTGCCTCCTCAACCTTACTTAAGCAAACAGCTTTGTCATGCACCAGCGGCTTTCCAGTCCCGTGGGCCTTAAAAGCTACCTCACGGGACAGGAAGTCACCAGGGTTCTTAGGACTATTAGGAGCCATAGTGATGGGGGGAGGTATGATATGTGTCGGAGCAGGGAAATGTTTCTTGCTATCGTCCCCACAAGTTCCTCCACGGCAGATTTCCACTGCCTTGTCCCTTAATGTATCTGTCTCCTGGGGTTTAATAGCAGCCTCAATGGATGGTACAGCCACTGAACAAGCAGGTGTGGTCAGTAGGGTGGAAACATAATGGCTATTACTATGAATAACTTCATCTGATTTTTGCTTAAGTATCATAGAGGTTATATGCGATTTTCATACTAGATGGCCATATGAGACCACAGGTGGTAAATGTTTGCAGAAAATAGGCACGTTGTAATGCGACTTGAGATCTTTATTACAACTTCATTTGCGGCTTGTTAAAAAGGCATTTCATGATTTTCTCAGTATGTAAATCCATATAACCATATACTCTATTTGTGAGTAATTCATCAATCCTAAGGTATGTGTCACAACTGGTGTCCACCAGTGCCTGGTTCACCCTCTTGCATTATCTATTTCCCATCAGCATTGATAAAGCAATGTAAGCAACACTTTTTTATTCTGAACCACTCTGGGTGTGTTTACAAGAACATCCCATATCATAGCTTAATAACATGGTTGGAATTGGACACTGTGATGTGAAAGGGCCGCTGTTACACACAGGGTGCTGTAGTTGTTAACTTTTAGAAAGGATCCCATGCACAAAGGTGTGGCGATTACTGGCCCAATGCCATTGTAGCTTCCTGATCATGGACTCCTTTCACCTCTCTCTGATCACTAAGTGCTTCGTTATGGACAGAGACCTTTCAAGACCCTGTTGTACCCTGTGAATGGGGTGCCTCTAGAATGCATGGCAAGGCTGCATGGGACAGAGCCGAATGCTGAGAGTGTTGCCTGGGTGAGTGTTGGCTGAGTGTTCTGAGAGCGTAAGATGAGCCTTCAGAGCAGAACCTGAAGGTGTGTCCTATGGGTGTACTTCTACTCTATATGTCCTAGACTCACCTGTCACTTTAGAAGAAGAGCAAATCATCTTTAAACTGCACCTGACTCTCCAGTGCCATCACTGAACAGGTTGCCACATAACCACATTATTTCAGTGTGATCTTAGAATTGGAGCATGTACAGAAGTCACTCTGGGTCAGCCTTCCATTGTGTTGTCCTGTTGATGCCCCCCCCTCTTCATCTACTGCCCAACACTCTGAACCAGCCAGATTGTCCTTCACGCCGCACCTTTCAATGCTTCACAAACCTTTAAATGCTGTAGAATGAAGATGACCGGGTGCAAGAAGCCGCTCCTTTTCTCGCTGGTGATTTGGCCACTCACAACTCGGGAGTTTATCTGAATGTCACGAAGAGTTTCATCTTGGTCCTTAAAATAACTCCCATTCAAGAGCAGATCCATTTCCTTGAACGAGATGAATGCAACACCAGTGGAGGCTGAAACACGAGGGGGGAAATGATGTACATAAAAATGTGAATCGCAGGCTGTCTACCATGGCAATTATGCATACAGATGCCACAGTCTCAGCAAGTCATGTATAATCAGCACAGTAATGTCAGTATCATATCTCCAAAGAAAGGCCATCAGTCACCAGGTATAGACATCATCTGTGCTCATGGAGTGTTCCAGTGTACAGCACTTTTTCACCAATTCTAAAACAAGGACAACAAGGCCAGTAGAGCAAATGGCACCAAATATATTCCATTAAGAAATATGTAAAATGCTTGTGACAGGGGTCTGCCAATCAGACATTATCTTCTATGACTATGGTCTCCTAGAAGCATCCAGGGTCCCTGTGTCTGTGTGGAAGTGTTTCAGTACAGTCTTGAACCTGGATCCATTACTTGCTCTGGTTCTGGTGTTTGTGTCGACAGATGCAAACCTCTCTGCAAACTATGCCTCGCTTTCTTAGTGGACCTTACTGGCTTCATGTGCCTAAGGTTATGGCAGGCCCAGGGATTTAATGGCCTGTGCCTGCTCCGCAATGCATGGCCCTCCAGCTGGGACCAGCCCATCCATCAGCCCTAGAGCTAGTCAAAATCTGGCATTTGCCTAGGTTGACAGGTGTAGAGATAGCCCTATTAATCTTGGATGAAAGAGCAATAGGGCCACAAAACTGGATGGCAGGCAGCCTTGTTACAAGCTCTGGGCTTTGCCCTTTCAGCAAACCCTATGATGTGTTGGAAGCACCTCTAATATCTACATACATACATACACATGATTATGTTCATGAGCTTAAACACACATGTATAAATACCTAACATGCATGCACCGTGTGTGTGTCTATAAATTAAAATCACATTTTGATAAGACGCCATCGGAAACTGTGTTTACCAATATTAGAATAACGCATGGCTCACGGCATAAAGGACATTGACAGCCCGCACTGCACTGTTAGGCTACCTAACTCTGCATCCTACATGCTGCAAAAACGAACACAATTGCAACCCAGTGTCCTGGTGTGTAGCAGTAGTGTAGAGCCCCTTAATATCAGGTGCCATCAGATCAGAGTTCATGAAGGTTCATGTAGTCAGAGGTGGCCTCACATCACCTTGCACCAGCACCCAGCCGAATTATCAGACCATTCACAGCTAAATGGCCGCTTCTGCCTCAAAGAACGTCATCCAAGTGAGGCAAAATGGACCTTTTAACAAGGAAGGACAAACACGGGTGCCAACTTTTCAGAATCACTTTGGGAGGCAGAAATGTCTCTGCCGCCTTGAAATGTGCATGTGAACCAAAGACAGGCATACCAACCTTTCCTCTGAGGATCTGTGTGGTGGTTGCCCCTCCTAACATGTCCTGGGGTGAAATAGTGCATTTTCATACAAGATAATGCAAAACCCCATAGGATTTACAGTAGATCTGAACACTTGAGATCTCAGCATAGGCCACTCAGCCTGCTGAGCCGCCATTTCCAGCTTTCTTACTAAGGCCTCCCTGCTCAAGTATCCAATAATTCCAGATGTGGGTGCTAGGCAGCATCACTGCATCAGCAATAGTGCAGTTCCTGTAACTGACGTGCAAGTCAATGGCGTTTCATCTCTAGTATGGGAAGCGTAAAGAGAGTGAGGTGTGAAAGGGGATTCAGGGAGAGAAAGGGGAGTAGACAATTATTTTTATTTTGTATTTTTTTGATTGTGTTATAGTTCTGACTAGAACAAGGGTTCTGGACTAATCTGTATTCTGATTGCCAGATACACATGTCACCATGAGCTGCAAATACCAGTTGCAGACTGTTCAGTGAATCACGGGTGTGGCAATTCTAGGAAGAAGGTGGGGGGAATTCACTGAACGTAATTTCAGTTCAAGGCTCAGCGTCATTGACTGGCTGAAGAAGGCCTGCTTAAATCAACTGCTGGGGCAGGTTTAGATGAGGGGAACTTGGTGGCAGGTTTAGGTTTACCTTCGGCGCTGCTTCTGGTGATGGTACTGCAGCTGATGTCCATCCTGTCTCCTTTGGCATTTAGGTGAAATAAGGTGTCTTTCTCAATGCAGTCATCTGTGATCACTTCAGTCTGAACATCTATTAGAAAAGGAAAAAAAGCGCAATGGATGGCGGGAAGGAAAACAGCCCTCGGACCGCTGGCGAATGCCACAGCAGTCACTTATACTCCAGTACTAGAGTCTCTCTCTCTCTGTCTCTCTCATACTCAAGTATTCACTCACTTTCCGTCTCTTTCTATTATAAAGTCACTGTTGTAACTCTATTGTTAATGTTACATTGAAATGTACATGGAAAGATGTTTTCACTGTTACTTGTGTTCTCTGTCATGAAAGTTCAGCAAACTCATACCAGATTCGGCAACGTTTCATCAAGGGTTACATGCTCAAAACGAAAAGGCAGAAAAATCAGTTGCCTTCGCCAGTTTCGAAATGGTCCTCTTTAATGTTTGTTATCATCCTCACAATAATATTTATGTACATTCAGATCATGCTATAATCCATTAAACAAACCAGAATAAAAACGTGTGCATCATGCATGAAAAGATCAATAATGTATTCTGTACAATGGGCCTCATTACGAGTCTGCGGAGGTGCTGTAATTACCCATTTATCGAGTCCATGGGACTCCATGTGGATTTCTGACGAATTCACTGCCAGCGGATTTGGTGCTGGGGGCAATTCCTCCACTTTACCTCCAAATGTATAATTTGTCGGTGCGAGAAAAACAGCAGTAATTGTGTGATCGCCAGAATATTTGCTGATAACGAAATTACCAAGACTATTTTCCCAATCCCCGACCTTGTAATGAGGCCCAATATGTATTCCATAACATGCAATTTAAAACAGAGCAAACTTTAAAATATATCTTTTATATTTTTGTATTTTTTATTTGGTTGGCTGAATATATCAACCTTTCAAATCATTACAAGAAACAAATCGATACAAACATCAAATATAATATCTATGTGTAACTATAAAACCAAATTTCATACATTAATTCAAATCGTCTGTAATAGCAAAAAAACATAATATCTAAAATAAAAATGGCATTTTTAAAATCTGTTAAACAAGGGCAACAAAAAAAGTATAAAACAAGAAGTATAATTCAAAACATAACAATTCATGGTAATAAAACCTCAATCCTTATAATCAATGTCCTTCATTTGGAATAAACCCTTATAAATTCGGATTTAGAAGAAAGAAATATACTCTTGCCTCTCCCTTGTTCAATGTAGGCA
Source organism: Ambystoma mexicanum (assembly GCF_040938575.1). Lineage (NCBI taxonomy): Eukaryota > Metazoa > Chordata > Amphibia > Caudata > Ambystomatidae > Ambystoma > Ambystoma mexicanum. The sequence goes on from NC_090926.1 coordinate 1,135,811,342, forward strand.
ACTATAGCCCGGCACCATTTTATTGATATTATATAAGAGGAATTCGTGATCTAAACTGATGGTCGAGGAAGAACAGAGTCCAGATAGTGCACTAGCGCAATTTTAACTGGTTGTCTAGGGCAGGTAAACATTATTTGCCAAATCTCACTTACAAATAGGGCACGATATATATTGAGTAGATCCTTAAAGAACACTTTGCGCTTTGAAATTAAAGCAGAACATTCAACAACTATATGTTGCAGCGTTTCTTTCTGGGCTATGTCCTTACAAAATTGGCTAATATGTCATTTGTAGGTCACAGATTTAATACAAATCTTAAATAATGATTTCTGAAATGGAGCGAGGGACACTTGATCAGATATTCAGTCATGTTGTGAAATGTCTTGCGTCCAAACAAAATGGAATTCAAATCTACATAGGTGTTACATTTACCCTGTGCACATATCCAGTCATATTGATAGAGCTTAATCTTTGCTCTTCCTGGATTTACAATTAAGAGTTCCAGAGAAATGTTTGCATCAGACAAAGCATCTGTTATGAAGTTTTGACACATTTGCGGAAAATCATGCAAGGATGTTAATAAATAGTGAGCCACAACACTCAAGATACGACCCGGGCGGTAAGTGAATAACGATGCCAGTAAAGGATTACCATAATTAACGGTGCCGCTAATAGCGGATTGTGCGCGTTCACGCGACCCTTCATGTCGGCAATACCGGCATGGCGTAAACAGGAGGACATCACAAGTCAGGCGGCCATGCAAATAACGGCCTACTGAAGGCCGAAAAGTACCTTACCGGCATGGAGCAAAGACCAGCATCGCGGACCACCTGTAAACGGCCATGTGCAGTGTTCCCAACTGCCACAGGTGCACACAATCAGCACAGGTGGAGGAAATATAGACTGGGCCAGCACAAAAGGAGCACACCTCACCCCTTCCCACACCCAGTCACACACCAAAATGATTCCCATACTACTAGCAATGCTGGGGCTGGAGGACATGACTGCAGTGGAACTCCAGCTACTACAACAACAACAACAACAGGCAGCACAGAGGAGACGCAGAAGGAGAATGAAGGTTAGGCAGACCCAGCATGCTCCACCAGTGCAGCCAGTGGTACCACGCAGGCAGCCCCCAATCCCTCGCATCAGAACCAGTCCATACAACCTAACCACTGAGCAGATCCACACCCTGTACCGTCTGGACCGGGACACCATCACCACCATTGTGGACATGATACATGACCACATTGTCAGCCTGATTGAAATACGCATCACCATCCCACCCCTACTGAAGGTAGTGTCTGTGCTCCACATCCTGGCCACAGGCACCTACCAGCACACAGTGGGGCACATGCATGGCATATCACAACCATTATTCTCATGTATGCTGAACCAAGTGCTGAAGCACACAGGCGATCACATTTTCTTACCACGGACAGCCCAGGAGATCTCAAACACCAAAGTTGGTTTCCATTCACTGGCCGGCATCCCTGGTTGCATTGGCGCCATCGACTGCACCCATGTAGAATTGGTGGTCCCACATGCCATGGAGGTAGCGTACTGCAACCGTAAGTTATACCAATCCATCAACGTGCAAATGGTATGTGACTCAAACAAGATAATCACACATTGTTGTGCCCGATTCCCCGGATCAACCCATGATTCAATGGTCATGCGGAACTCCACGATACCACGCTACATGGAGCGACATCAGGGCAGAGATCCTGGCTTCTTGGTGAGTTGCATGTTAGGCTCATGGAAATGCGATGTGGGTAGGTGATTGGGGGAGCGATGCATACTTCACCTGGCTGAGATGGGGGGGAGATGCATACTTCACCTGGCTAAGATGGGGGGGGAGATGCATACTTCACCTGGCTGAGATGGGGGGGGGAGATGCATACTTCACCTGGCTGAGAAGGGGGGGGGAGATACATACTTCACCTGGCTGGGATGGGGGGAGGGGGGAGAGATGCATACTTCACCTGGCTGAGATGGGGGGGAGGTGCATAATTCACCTGGCTGAGATGGGGGGGAGAGATGCATCCTTCACCTGGCTGAGATGGGAAAGGAGAGATGCATACTTCACCTGGCTGAGATGGGGCGAGAGATGCATACTTCACCTGGCTGAGATGGGGGTGGGGAGAGATGCATACTTCACCTGGCTGAGATGGGGCGAGAGATGCATACTTCACCTGGCTGAGATGGGGGTGGGGAGACATGCATACTTCACCTGGCTGAGATGGGGTGGGGAGAGATGCATACTTCACCTGGCTGCGAGTGCCTGAGAGAATGGACCATTCTCATACCCCAAAGCAGGCCAGACCGGACCTGACACCTGACCACATAATGCAAGATGTAAGCTGCCCTACCATGTAAATGATGCAGTGTTACAACCATTCCATAGCCATCAACATGTGCACTGTACTCAATCAGACCGTATCCACCGCAACACAATGCAGCTAAAAGCCATTAGTATGGCCAATACACAGCACCAAATACCATCAACAGAAAGGACAGTCCTCCATTACTGCGTACAAAGGAGTCACATGAGGGCCAAATACATTAATACACCACTACACTGACACAGAGGTCCAACAAACCTGCATGTCACCATTTGTTGTGCATATTGAGATCATCATGAGGCTGCCATCAACAGTGACAGGATGAAAGCATACAAATGACTGCACATCAGCCAGATCATGGGAAGAACCGGCTTGGACTAACACAGTGCATGAGCACTCACAAGGAATAGGACCCTCCTGCGCCCACTAGACGATGGCACGCACACCTGTCGTCCATAAGAGGAATACACACAGAGCAGTCACATTGTGTGTCTCCATTCATGCATGGACATGTGGTTGCAATCAGGAAATAAATGCATGCTATGGTGTCATTGATACAGGTCCCATATGATGTGATGACTTACACATATACATTGTTGCCCACATGCAGGTGATGCAGGCTATCCGTTGAAGAGGTGGCTCCTTACCCCAGTCCGGAACTCACAGAACAGGCACGAGGAGGACTACAATTGTGCGCATACACATACCCGTGTGGTGATTGAGCAGTCATTTGGCCTCTTGAAGGCACGGTTTCTCTGCCTCAGCAGGTCTGGTGGGGCACTCCTGTACGGCCATGAGAAGGTGGCTAAGATCGTCATGGCATGTGTCATGCTACACAATATGTGCATCAGACGGAATGTGCCTCTGGCCCCTGACGCTGAACTGCAACCACCTGACGATGAGGATGAAGAGGGTGCAGATGGGGCTGCACTTCAGGGAGGCAGCGATGCACAGGAGGGACGTGCCATGCATCAGACTCTGATCAACCAATGTTTCTAGCACACATGGACAGGGAGTGTGACATGGAGGTGGCACTCAGGGCACTGGGTGTGTCAGGGACATGGACACTGTAGACTGTTCACCAATAAAGCACACGTACACAATAAGCAATGTCCGCACATGTGAATTATGATTTCCCAATAGGTGTATTAAAGAAATATAACAAAGTGCACAAGCCCTCCACCCCACACATCCTCTCCCCTCTCCCCCCTCAACTCCCACACACGCCCTCTCCCCCTCCCCCCTCAACTACCCAACACGCCCTCTCCCCCCTCCTCCCTCAACTCCCCCACACGCCCTCTCCCCCCTCCGCCGTCGACTCCCCCACACGCCCTCTTCCCCATCCCCCCTCAACTCCTCCACATGCCCTCTCCCCCTTACCCCCTCAACTCCCCCACACACCCTCTCCCCCCTCCCCCTCGACTTCCCCACACATGGTGTACACTGGCGTGCACCATTAGTCCACATGGGACCAGTATGCCTGGCTGTACCTACAGCCCTCCCCCTCTTCCAGCACCAGGTGCACCCCTGTCCGATCTGCGCAGGTTCCGGCCAGAACTATGCACTGGGCTGGTCCTAGTCGAGCTTGCATTGGAAGATGTCCCAGGTTGTTCTGGCAACTGTGGCGGACGCATGGCCTGCATTGCTGCCACCATTTCGGAGAGGACCTGCCGCACTGCTGCCAATTCGCCGCAAATGTCCTCCGAGGTGGTCTCTATTGCTGTTTTCAGAGATGAAGCACATTCCCTAATGTCATCCCTTGCACGGCCATATTCCCTGATATGCTGTGTCAACAGCCCTGTCAGCTCCTCCTGGCGCTTCTGAATAGCCCTGATCCCCTCTTGGCTGGTTTGTTCCTCTGGCACAGTTGGCGTGGGGCTGAAACAGCCGGGCCATGAATCCCCAGGAGACAGCCCGTGCATGCTGCTGTTGTGCAAGCTGCATGGGGACAGCTGTGGTGAATGCAGGGGGCCTGTGGCGGTAGTTGCGCCATGCGGCTGAACATCTGCCTCATCGTCCGACACGGCTGCTGTGGCAGCTGTCTCCCCCACTGTGCTGCTGGCAGCCGATGCAGTGCCTTCTGCCACTGGCTCCTGGGTGCTGGTGGCTGGTGTGGGTGCTGTTGTGGGGGCCGTAGTGCACATTGGTGATGTGGCCTCTGGGGTTTTCTTGCCCTTCCGTAGTGGTGCAGGTTGGCCTCTACCCCTTGAAGTCAAGGGGCGGTGTTCTCCCTCCTTGCCCCTGGCCTTCTTTTGTGGTGTGGCATCATCTTCCCTAGTGTCCTCGTCACCACTGTCTGAATGAGTGCCTGTGGGGGACCAATAAATGGAGAGGGTTAGTGATGGGTCTACAGGCATCAGGCATGCATTGGGGTGGCTGTATTCATATGGAATGGCAGTTGATTGACATTGGGGGAGTGACATACGGGTTGCTTGGCTTTTGGGTGGGTGATGCATGAAAGCGTCTGGGTTGAAACACATATGGTGTGCATTATGCATGTGGACAAGATGATGCTGTGCACTGCCTGTAGGCAGTCTTGTACATATGTGTCTGGTGGACCCTGCTCTACATCATTGCACTGTCAGTTCAGGTGGACATCATCGTGTTGGTATTAGCATTGTTTCATTTGGGACACCTACCTGCATCAGCGATGACGGGGCTCCTCGCTCCATGTCCCCCACTCCCTCAATTGACTCCGTCCCTATGCGCAGATCTCCTCCCATGGTTGCAACTTGATGGGGGAGTCTGCACCTCCGCCTGTTGCCATCCCCAGGTTGCAGTTGGCAGAGAGGATGCTCCGCACGTATAAATGCAGATCGTCCCAGCGCTTAGGACATCCTTAGGAGTGCGGGGTGTGGTGCCAACGGCACTTACTTTCTGCGCAACCTCCGCCCAAATCTGCTTCTTGCGCTGAAGTGCAGGTCGGGACATGTCGGTGAAGAACACCACATCTGCATGTTCTTGCAGTGTCTCCGCCAGCATGGTCAACTCCTCTCGGGAGAAGCGCACCTTGCGCAGGCAATCTGTGCTTTTTTTTAACTGCTTTCGGCATGGTAAGATGCATCAGGTAGTGGTGGAGGTGTGGTAGAGTTCTGGGGGTCAGATGGCTCCTGGTTGTGGTGGATGGCAATGGATTGTGTTTTTAAAGATGGCCGCCGTGCTCTTTCCTGTTCCTGTGCGATGACGCTACTTCCGGTTCCGCTTATTAGCGGTGACCGCTATTAGAGATGACCTGGCTTGGATGCCGGTGGAGCTATTTGCACTTCGTACTATACCGGAAAGGGAGGTTTTTCGCCCTTTTAAGGCATTGCGGTGGGGTCTTTAACGGCATGGCGCAAAGCTTGTGCCCGCGTACTCATAATAGGCCGCTTTTAACGGTCTATTGCCAGCACGGACACGGTAGTTGCTCCATGCCGGTAATGATCGGTACTTACCGCCCAACTCGTAATGACCCCCATTGTTTGAGTTATTACCCAAAAGGCACTTTCTCAACATGCAACACATTTTCCACAAAACCTGGACATAAAAAGATAGGGCCCCCAATTCCAACCGTATTATAGCCATCGGTGTGCATTTTGGTAGTTTTAATACCTGTTTCCAGAATCGGCCCTCTAATATATCCCAACACTTTTGTTCTCTCAGGGTCTTCGTTTCCGAACCGTAAATCATGATAGGTACTACCTTCTGTTGATAAAATATCATGATATGACTACAAGTGAATTTGCCATGCTTAAAAGATTCTATTTTTGCCTGTGATATGAGATTTACTCATTTGCAATCAAAACTAAGCAAATACAGTTTATCATTTGTAGAACCATGATGGGGAAACACCCAAATATTTGTATTGGGCTACCACCATAAGCTTCGAGTTATGCAGTGACCACGAATCCTTGCTTAATTTCTGTCTTGGGTGTTTTCTACATACTACAATTTGAGGGTTTTTTCTGTATTTATCATTAGATTGTTTCTTCAAGCATAATCATCCAATTTGTCTAGAAGGTTTTGCAGGCCTTTCAGAGTTTGAGATAAAAGGACGAGGTCGTCCGCGTAAAGTAACCACGCTATCTATTGAGTGCCTAGCTTTGGGGCATCGGCTGTGGTTTCTAAACATGTTTCACGCATATATAGTATAAATAAATTAAAAAGGGTGGAGGCCAATATGCAACATTGCTTAAGACCTCGTTTTGTAGCAAAAGATGTGGAAAGTAGACCTTCAAGCTTAAGTCTGACCTGCATAGAGATGTTTGTATGAAGGAGATCGATTAGATTAAGGAGCGAGGCTGGGCATTCATATTGGCGTAGTTTCTCATAGAGTAGTTGGCAGTCTATGGAATCAAATGCTACACAGAAGTGCACTAAGGGTATATACAGTGGTTGCTTCTGAGTAGCCCAATGAAATTTAATCATATTCAACAAGATAATATTAATTGAAGTACCCAGATCGGAAACAAACCCTGTGAGAAACAGATCTCTTTTGTTTGCAGCCAATGACCAGGCATTCAAATCCTTAAGCATGATAAGACTAAAAATCTTGCTAGGGTCATCTAAAAGGGTGACCGGCCTGTAACTAGATGGATTATGCCGATCACCCTTTTTATAAATTGGCAGAATAATGGAGTGTCTCCACGACTGAGGAAGTTGCTGTTTAGTATTAATGTGACAAAATATATTAAACAGAATTGTAGCCCAAATTTCAGGATGCTGTTTAAATGTATGTTTGGATAGGCAGTCAGGCCCAGGGGCTCTTGATCGGCTTGCTTTATTTTATTTTTTTTATTTATGTTTTTTTTTTGCGTTTATAAATTTTATGATTTTGCAAAGTGGTTTACTTCATTCTCTTCACTTCTATGTACTTTAGTTTCAGTTTCAGTGTAGACGTTTTATGTCGTTTTTGTGCATTCATCCAGTGCAGCTTTTAAAATTTTTGTCGTTGCTATGGACCACAAAGTTCTTGACCCACTCATTAAGCGGGCCCACCACACTTCTTAGTCGTATTGGGAGGAAGGTTCAAGTAGGGGGCCGAGAAAAGCTTTTCTCCATTTGGTGGTCTCTGGGCATTTTAAGAGAAGGTGTTTCACTGACTCCTTTTCAGATTCGCTTTTGCACAAGCGACATTGATTTGTGGCAGAAAGGCCCCTTATCGCCCGGATTTCGTTGGTTGGGAGTAAGTTCAACCTTGCCCTAAGTAGGGTTGAACGTAGAGCTTTGTCCAGAAATCTTTTGAATATTTCGAGCGTGGCATCCAGTTTTTTAGGTTGAGGAGACAGGTGGTTTAGAAGTTTGTTTTTTTCAGCCATAGTGTGGGTTTCAATCCAGTCTTCTTGGTCCATTTTCTTTTTCACTTTGGTAGGGTTGCCGATCAGTGTCTCTTCTGAGCATGCAATGTTGTCCAGGGTGGCTCTTTGTTTAAATGTCCATGTGGTCAGCATCTTGCACGTACCGTTGAGCATTTCAGTATTTATCAAGTTGTAAAGTGGGGGGGGATTCCTGCATGAGTATTTTCCTGAAGAGTGACATTTCTCCTGCCTCTTTTGCTGCTTTCAAAGATCGGAGGCCTAGTTCGCGTCTAATGCCTGCGATTGGTGTTGAATCCGGTAATTGGAGGACCTTCCGCCAGAAGTATCCCTCCAGTTTGGCCCATATCGCAGTGGGGAGAGTGGGTTTTGCTTCTCCGCCGTAGACCACGCAGGGGACCACCTTTCCTTTGTAAAATTTCAGGACCGGTAACAGAGAAAACCGTCCATACTTTCTGTCGATGATCCGTGCCTGTGTTGTCAGTTTACGAGTTTTTTCCCACAGATGCTTTTGCGCTGCGACTTCTGATTTGGAGCTATCCATCATCACACCAAGATATTTAAAGTGTTTTACGACCTCTAATGCGGCTTTTTCCATGTGCCAGATCGGCCTCTTTTTTTGCCTCTTCCCGGATGGTTTTTCCAGTATCAGAATTTTCGTCTTTTCCTTATTAATCTCCAGGTTGTTTGTGGATATGTAGGAAGCCAGATTGTCTAGTTGTCTTTGTAGACCAATTTCTGTCTGGTCGAGGAGGATTATATCATCGGCATAAAGAAGTCGAGCTAGAGGCATTTGGCCGATTTTTGGAGGGAACGATCTTGTTTGGTTTGCGCTTTCTTTATAGTCCCCCAAAAAAGAGATGAACAAAGCAGGCGCCAGGGGGCATCCCTGCTTAACCCCTCTGAATGTTGGAATGACTTCAGAGAGTAGACCTTGATGGTTCAGTTTAACTCTTATGGAGGTTTTTGTATGGAGAGCTTTGATGGGCTCCAGTAGGGACCCCGGGCAGTTCCAGGCAGACAGTTTGGACCATAGTAACTCTCTGTCGACTTGGTCAAAGGCCTGGATCTGGTCTATGAAGGCTAAGAAGACTCTTCCAGGGCCTTCCATAAGTTTGCTCTTCAAGATGCTGAGGATCAGAATGTTGACTTGGGTTCTGCAGTTTTTCATGAAGCCCGCTTGAAAAGGGTTGTTGCATTCGGCCGATTTAGCCCAGGTTTGAAAGTTCCTTTGTATGAGCGAGCCACAGATCTTTCCAATGGTATCCAACAAAGCGATTGGGCGGTAGTTTGCCGGAGCCGACCTGTCACCTTTCTTGTAAATGGGGGCAACAACTGAGGTAGACCAAGAGACTGGGATTGATCTGGACAAGGTACAGTTTTGGAAGACTTGACTAATAAAGGTCGCCCATTCAGACGGGTGGTTTTTCAAGTCGATGTTTGTGATTCCGTCGGGACCCGGAGCTCTTGATGGTTTTAGCCTTTTTATTGCTGCCGTAATGTCTTCAATATCAGAGAAGTCTGCCCAAGGAGTAAGGTCTAATGGTGCAACTGTTTTGGGAGCAATTCCCTCGGGAAGTTTGAAAGTGGACGAGAAGTGAGCTATCCAGGCAGCCTCTGCGACACAGTTTGATGTCGAGGACGACGTCTTGTTGTCGTTCTTTTTTATCAGTTGCCAAAAAGCTCCGGAATTTTTGTCTGCTAGTTTCTTTAGTATTTCTTCTGCGTCTTTCTGGTATAAAGCTGATCGGTGGAATCTTAGCCAGGATTTGTAGTTTTTTGCTCTAGCAAGTAGATTTTATCTGCGTCGCTCGTTTTTAAATTTGCCGCTTGTCTCTTCAGTTTCCTGAGTTCTCGCCTTTTGAGTACTAGATCTAAGTTGTACTCGTGCAGCGGGTTTGTTGCAGCCTTCCTTTTTTTCTGTGCTTTTGAGTAATATGGAATCAGCAGCGGTTGGTAGTCTGCTACATAAATTGTACCTCCAGATTCTCTGCATTCCTGCCGTTCGTAATTTCTCGTCAGTTCTCTAATCCTTTCACTAGTGAATCTGAGTCGGTTTCCTTGGGCAGTGGGTTCTGGGACTTCAGACAGGAGAATTCTTGTGCTGTTCTCCGATGGCCAGCTGATTTTCAAGATGTTGTGATCGCTCTCAGTTGTTCGCAATGTTTCAAATGAACCCAACCGTGCTAGCATGGCCTCAGATGTGTAGATATAATCTATAGTCCCCTTTTGTGCACCTCTTTCCCAGGACGGGATGGGATTTTCTGGTAGGAGAGCTTCCTCAATGTTGTGGAGGTTTCTGGTATTCATAAGTGTCTGCCATTTTTCCCCACGGGACACGGCCTAGGTTTTTTCTCTCAGGTTGATGGTTTTTTGTACCTTTTTTGGACAGGTCGCACTCAGGTCGCCACTTATTATGATTTGTGCTTCTTCGTATGATGATAGGATTCCGTCAATCTCTGTTTCGATGATATTGAGGAATTTCTCATCGGTGATGGACTGTGGGTTCCAGTACGTGGTGATTATGGCCAGCAGTTTGGTCTCCTTTTGGTTTTCTTTTCCAATTTTATGTTTCTCTGACCTGGCTTCAGAAGGGGAAGCCCATTCCACAAGCACCGCTAGGTGGTTTTGACTTGCGGCCAGATGCTTCTTAATTGTGAGACCGGTTCCGTTCCGAACTGCCACCAAAAGTCCAGAGGACGGGCGACCCAGCCGACCCGTACTAGCTGCCGCGACCATGATGGAAAAAACGTCGATTCCAGGTTTGTCGAGGAGCCATGTTTCTTGAAGTGTAATGATGTCGTATTCGGCGAGGTTCTCTTCGCCTGGTCTGGTAAGGTGATTGAATCCTCTTGTATTCCTGTGATATCAGAGCAAACTTTAGACTTTGTGTGGTGTGAAGCTGCTAAAAGTGAGAGTTGCATTGTGTCTCTGGTTGGCAGGCTCACCTGGGTTGGTTGCTATTTTTTCGCTGAGGACTTTGGTGCTTTGGGCAGCCACGCTAATAATTGTTTTATGGGAGAAAATGAGGACGAAATATTTGATGATTGTGAGGGTGACTGTGAGCTTGTCTCTTCGTTTGTAGTGGCGCTCTTGAAGTTTCTTGGGGGTTTAGGTAGGCCTTTTGAAGTATGGCTTGTGGTGCATTCTTCTCTATCGCCGATGAGGTATGGCTTTCTTTTCTTTTTGTGCCTAAGCCCTCTTTGGCTGAGCCATGTGAAGGAGCAGTCTGTTGGCTTGTAGATTTGACAGGGTCGCGAGAATTCCAGTTTGTTTTTTTTGCAGACTGATTTATGGCATACTCCGTCTTCGTCGCGTGGTTATGATCCTTTTCCGCTGAGCTGGACCATTCTATGATGGTATACCCGCATTTTCGGAGGTCGCTAAAGTCGTCGCTTGAACCTCTCTTTACCGCATGCACTTTGACATGGAGGAATGCCTAAGCTCTGCGGTCTTTGTGGTAAGGTTCCACTGGCGTTAGATCTGACGTAGTCAAGTGTTTTAGGTTTTTGGAGTGTTTCAGAATTTTTGAAACCGTTCCTCTGTTTAATGTTATTGCTTCTGAATTTTGTGGGATCTGTTCGATCTTGAATATAATAGACGGAGGAAAGTTTTGCTGTGGTCTGTAGACTCGTGAAGAGAATTTTTGTCTGTTAGGACTGTTTGGCTTATTCCGTCTTCTTGAGCTGTCCGGACTTCTTCTGCTTGTTGGATTCCGGTAGTTGAAGTCCCTTACTTCCGCCTCTTTGTGATGGTCTTTTGTTCAAGATGGACGGTTTCACATTTCTTGTGGGCCTCTCGGAATTCTAAGGGAGTTAACTTGTGACTCTTCCTCCCGAAGTCCACTCTGACGCCTGCGTTTTTTTGAGAGTGGGGATTTAGGCATAATGCCTTTGGTAGACTTTTTTTGTTTTTCAAAGTGCCAGTTCTGTGGATCTGCTGCGTTCGACGGTGATGAGTGGGTAGTTAAATTCATAAAGTTATCATCTCTCAAGAAGTCTTCCATTGTAATTGGGGACTTACATGGATTTACCGGGATAGAAGTTACCGTCTGTTGAGCATCCAATGGTATAGGTCTCTGCGATGTGTTTACCTTGTGGGCTTTTGTTTTTGGCCTGACTGAAGGGCCTGTTTGGATCAACATAGGCTGTGAGTCTCTTTGTGTACGGGATTCTATGTCTTTGTCGGACTGCAGCAGCGCCTTTGCTGGATCGACCCTGTTTGAGGGCGATGGTACCTCTTCCCTGGTTTTCGAATGGTTCCTGAATTCCTCCAATTTTGCTGGTTGTCCTTTTGGTTGTTGGTGCTGGGTACTGGGACCCCAAGCTCCTTTTTCCGTCAAAGGTACGGTGGATGTGGCCGGGAGCACAGGCAAGAGCTGGATTATTTTTTGTTTGTTTTGAGGAGCAGATGAGTTGGTTCAAGACGACTTGTTTTCCAGCACTTGTTGATTAGATGTCAGCTGTTGCCCAAATAGGAAGGCAGTTTCTGTTTGGGATCCTTGATCGGTTGAGTCTCTGATCTCGATGGGTCTCTGCTTTGACAGCTTCGGTGTAGAGGGCGGTCTAGAAGACATGAGCAGAATCTTGTTGAAAAGTTCGGAGTCTTGCTGCGATATACCCTTCCAGATAAATCAGTTTCGTGTGGGTCATTGCGATAAAGGTTGTTTGGTCTTTTAGAGAGTCACTTATTGCCTCGTATAGCTTGCCAAACGGGGCTAAAGCGATGGTGATCGCGGACATGAGAGTTGTTATGTCTAATCGCTTGGGAGGTGATTCTTTCTGAGTTTCATCTTGATTAAGGTCTCCTAAGTTGCTGTTTCTTCTTGGTGTAGCTCGGGGCGGTGTCAGGGTGGGGGTCGGATTTTGCTCCCGTCTCTTCTCCCTTTCTCTCCAACTTAAATCCTTGTCAATTGGAGATAAGTTCGCTGATTGTGGAGGGAAGCTTATGGGAGAGCTTGACTGGTTTCCCGTTGCTTTGCCCTGATTAGGGGACGCGGAGAAAGGATCATTTTCAGCTAGAGGGGCGCTTGCTCTCTCTGCCTGGCCCTTGTTAGGCGAAAGGGGTTGCAGCAGCAACAGTGGAGTCGGGAAAGGCAATGATAAAGGAGACAGTCTAGGTAAATTCTGAGTGTCGGTCCCCACAGTTTTACACTTTATATGGTCCGTGGACTTCTTCAGAGTTGTTGGTATTTCCAGGACTGGTGGGGTTGTTTGTGACAAAAATGTCTTATTAACCTCTCCTTCGCACGGCAAAGTAGGCAAACTATTTGTTTTATTAGGCTGGTTGAAGCCTATTAGAACTAACGTATTTTGGGTTTGAGCTGTAGAATGCTCAAAGGTAACTTCAAGTATCTCAGCGTCCGTGAGTTCTTGTAGGACATCATATTTTCTTTTCCCTTGGCTGACAAAGTATTCCTTCAGGGAATTACATAGCACTGTTTTAGACAAGGACTTCAAGGCGGATGTTTTTTTTTCTTTTTTTTTTTATTGTTCTGGGTGTTTTGCTGGGTGGATTTTTATTTTTTTAACACTGCTGAGTGTGTCGCCTTAAACCCAGGTCTAGATTTGCAATTTTTTTTTTCTTTGGAGGCGAAGTCGCAGAAAGCGAGGTAGAAGACTCCATGGTCTCCAGTTCTTTGATATCGCCGTCTGTTTGGACATTTGATTCCAAAAATGAGGCTCGTGGCTTTGTCCTTTCTGACGTTTCCAGTTTGTTTTTTTCCAAGACCCTCTTGGCTCTGCGTTCGCCTGGGGGCAGAGCCGCGTTCTCGGAGGCGTGGAACATAACCGCCGTCCGCCTCTGTTCCGATGACGTTCCCAGTCTCACCACTCCTTCCTGCGCCGCTTGTGTGACGGCGAGGGGCAAGGTCGGGAGGTCGACGGGAGCTCTGCTTCGTCCGGTGTTGGGTCTCGAGCACCCATAGATGGCGAGGCGGACACGGTAAGTGACAGATGATTTGAGGGCTCCAGCCCATAGTCTTGAGACAGTTTGTTCGTCAACCCGGCCGGACAACTCGAACCGGCAGGCATAACCCTCGCAGTCCGCCCTTCGGCGGGCTGCACTGGGGACGAGCTGAGAGTTTGTGCCGCCGAGGGTTGTGCTTGTTTTGAAGGCATGACCTTTGCTGGGTTCATAATGTCTCTCGATGTAGCTTCCTGCTCGGGGTTTGTCGAGCTCCTCGGGGTGATAAAATCAGCCCTACTCGAGGTTGCTGGATCGGGGTGGTCTGAGGGGGAGGAGAGGGGGACCCCTGGGCCATAGAAGTATCCGCAGATAAGAGCCCGCAGTTTATTTTCCCTGGGATGCGTACATCTTTCGGTGCTTTGGGCTCCTTGGTGAGAGATAGAATCAGGGGGGGGGCAACCCCGAGACCCCGGAGTCAATCAGGGTGAGGAGGGCCTGGTTGAGTCAGGTCTGTTATTAGATACACTAGCGCTCCGCATCCAGCGCTGATCTTCCTCTCGGTCCTGGTCCCGCTGAGGTTTTCGAATCATAGTAGCCTGGCTGCTCGTCCTGCCCACGGACTGCCACAGACTGCAGCTACTCAACTCTGCTGCCAACTCTTCTGGCGGGAGAGAGACACTCAGTTAATAGGGAATATAAGGAGTTCTTAGTCTAAGCTTGAGTAAACTTGGGCATATCAGCGTAAAAAGAGTTCAAGTTTCATCAGCTTGATTGCAGAGTGGGCATACCCCAGAATGATGTGGTGGCCATTCACGAGTGTACCAAGCGGTGTGCAAGAATCCCAATCTCACCTCACCTTCCTGATGTGCCAATCATCAGGGGCAAGCGCGTTACCTCGCGTTGCCTCGCCTCCACGTTTCTCTAATAAGGGGACTGGATAGATGTTGTGCCGTGTCCCGTGTCCCGTACCGAGCCGGCTCCTGCTTCGCTTCACTCGCTTCACTTCCCCCGGTATCGGCGTCTGCAAAATCGGCTGTCTGGAAAGCTATAGGAAAGCACCTAGCGTCGTAATGGATGTCCTCTCTATCAAATGTAAGGTGAAATTGTTGAGCCTTTTGAACGTAGACTGCTCTCCGATGAACTCTGTGTTAGGGCATATAGCTGAGAAAAGTGGGTTATCCATTCATTTTCAGTTACTCCATTAGACTGCATTGCCACTTGAGGTCCAGCTGTGGCCTGATTCAATGCTGTCCAAATATGGGCCGTGTTTTTATTCTCCATTATGATTATCATCCTTTCCCCATCAAATTGATATATTTGGGATTCTTGGGCTCTCAGACAATTTTTGTAGTTTGTTTTGAGTGATATTAATGTTGGGCCCCTTGATGCAGGTGGAAGTTTCATCGACTGTCGTTTCAGATGGCGAAATATTGATTAATTTGCTTTTATGTCAGGATTAAAAACATGTATCGCTTTGTGTCTTTTTGGAGCATGAGAACTATCAATGCGATATAGCTGTAGCAGATCATAATAAAGAATATCATAGCTCAACGCACCCATAGAGGATATATGAAACTATGAGATCAAACATTCATTAAACTGTGTCAGAGATTTCTCAGACCCACGCATTCTATTAAGTCTGCTATTAATGATCATTGACCCTTGAAGTTGTGTGTGGAAGTTGTTACATTCGTGGCTGTTAGCAAACAATTTAACCATCAGCATTTCATAATCACTGTGTTCTGCTGGAATTATTCGAAATTGTTCTACAAGGGAAAACAGCTTTGAGTCCACATATATATATTATCAATTATCGCATTAGCATTTCCTCTCTGCCAAGTTTTTTGAGGTGGTATGTCATCAGGAAAGGCGTCATTCAGCATGATTAGGTTACGTGCTTTAATGGAATGGTTCCACTGTAACAATCTTTTTTGTGCTGAGTCAAACTGTTGTCTAGGCAGTGGAGATTTAAATCTCCTGCCAAAATAGTGTAAGTAATCGTAGGAGCAAGGTGAATCATGTCCATCAGTTCATTAAGGTCGTGAAAGAATCGGACATCAGTAATGCTCAGCGGATTCCAATATATATATATTGTATCGTATTGTATTGTATTTTATTTATATGGGGTGACTAGCCCTCAGATATCTGGTCAAATTTCTTGCGGTTACCTATTTACATAGTTGCATAAAGTGTATATATGCATATTTTTGCATGTGCATGGTACTGTTACATTTATGCACAAATAGGTAATTTGTAGGGCAAAACATAGTAAAATAAGAGCATATATACAAGGGGAAGCTGAGACAGTGAAGGAGGTTACTTTTCATATTCAATATAGTATAACTGCTGGTTTGGAAAAATGAAGTTTGGTTAGCTGCATAAAGGCATTCAGCGAAGCCCATGGTTCAGAGCTAATGATTCAACTGATTATAGTGGCAGTTAATAATCCTGAAGTGGGTCTTCCCCTAGTGACCCATTTGGCAGAAATCAGATGGATATCATGATTATTCTAAATGGTAACTGGGGATAACCAAGTTTCTGGGAGGATGGCCACATCTAAGTTTTCAAGACCATTCTTTTGGTTATTTATGAGATGGCCAATTCCTCTAGTATTCCAACTAACCAAGGAAATGTTCCTCTGGTCGGATTGCAGATCTAGTTACATTCTATTATTACCACATTTGCATGTCCCATTTTGTCATTTAGGGATGCAGGGATCATAACAGTATTAGTGAGGCCTGGTTGGTCAGGCCTGGTTTGTATTTTGTCACTCTTGGTGGAAACACCCACAGAGAGTACAAAGCCCATGTCAAAAATGTGTGTCTTTGCGAGCCAGATTGTGTTTAACCCCACCCGCGAATTCATTCGAAGTCTGACTACACCCAGATCTCTTTCGTGGATGAATTCTACCTGTTCAATGTCATTGGAACTAAAATCTTCTAAGGATGGAATATCTGAGAAGATATCCTTGACACTTCTTCGATTCATGTCATATTTTGGAAATGAAGCCGGTCTGCCTCCATTAGTAAGAGAATGCAGAGCAGATCGTTTGGGCAAAGTGCAAGATTGGTCCTTTGTATTGGATTTAAGGTCCTGAGTCTCAGATAACTTGAGAGCTTGTATACAACAGTTTAGATCTGAATTGCCTTTTATTAGGCTCTGAAGGAAATGGAGAAATTCTGGAGCAAAAGGCTGATCCTGTTTATCGCCATCAGGAAGTGAAGAAGGTTGATTTGCTTTAAGAAGGTGTGTGTCCATATGAAGTTCTGGTAAGGAGTTGGGAAGGTTATTACCTTTACGAACTTCATTATTATTAACTGCTGTTTTCTGTGGGTTTAACAAAGGACGCCGGGTCTCTGAGTGATCTTTTAGACATACAGATTGTATAGCCACTTTGCTTGCAGTTATCTGCAGTGTAGGATGTGTTATTAGAGTGCCCTGTACCTTCAACAGGAAAGGGAGCATTTTCTTATAATTTCTATGACCCGAAGAATGGGTACTAAGAGATATTTGAGGTTATTGAGTGCCACATAGGCATCAACTGCTTTTCTACTTTTCTGACGGCGAAGATCAATTGCTTCATATTCTTCTGCAGTATTGGGCGGTATAATCTTCACTGTTGTTTGCTCAGGTTGGGGAAGTGAAGTTGTTACATTTTCAGCAACTTGGAGATCATTAGCAGCCACAACTAGATCATCAAGCTGAGCATATGATGGAATACAAGTTGTAGAAATGTCAGGAGAATTCGACGTTCTCGTTTGAGCTAACAGAGTATACATTTTGGAAACGGCATTTGAGGCTAACATGGAGCCTTTTTTTTTGCCTTATTCATTGATTTGAAAAAATGTTTTGTAGCTGATGTTGTGGATGTTTTTTTTGTTTTAACATTTTGGATTTTTTCCCCTGTGGGATATTCAGTATTCTGGAGTTAATTTCGACATTGATATGTTTTTGATTTGCAATAGAGAATATTGTATATGCACGCTTTAAAGGTGAGGTGGATGAAAATTTAGATGTATTGTTTAGTGCCACCGGTACCTATTAGGGCTGTTCTAGGATATCAATAAGTATGATTTTTTGGTACCGGGAATCCAAAATCTCCTTGAGCACTAGGTAATTCTGATAAAGGGTGTGATTTCTGAGAGACCTTAAAGGAGGATCTTTGACCATTGATAGAGTCTGGTTTGTGGATAATATTCATACAATCGTAATCGGCCCCCGCCTTTTGGCAAGAAGACAAGTCAAAAGCTTTTTCCCAGGCCAAAATCATGGATATTTGGGCAGCTTTTTTGAGTCATCTTAGCGTTGAGGGTTTCAAATAATTTTGCTAAGGAATAAGCCATGTTCATTGCATTAAGCGTGATTTCTATTAGCTTATTAGGAGGTCTTGGGACACCTGGCAAATTGATAATGGAAGAAGGCACATTGGGTTATCGACGAGTCGGTGCAATTAATGATATAGCAATAGCTGACTCTACCTGGCTTTGGCATGCCTCACCATCCGTAGCTTTGTTCACATTTTTAGTGTGGCTCGAAGGTAAAGAAATGGCTTTCCATACCTTTTCCACAGTAGAGGTAAGGCTGACACCCTTTTTCAAAGCAAGAGTTGGATGTCAGTATTCATTACAGACGTATGCTTGTCACCATTGGGCATTCTACTTACACGAGAGACTGGCGTCAAGCATGAATTGTTTGCTTCATGCTTTCGTGTAATGCCATCAGAAAGCTTTTGCTTGATACTTTTGGCTTGTAAATGACCAGGAGAGGGCATGTCAGTTCGCAAAGTGTACACACCCTGCATGATGAACTGTGTAACTGCTTGGAAAGATACAAAGTTAAAATTATTACAAGGACCGTCAATTAGCACCGGCCGACCGCAACGCTGCGCCAAAGCGGTTCTTCTACGGTAGTTTGTGCTGGGTTTTGTAGAATTACACAAAAGGGGGTGGGGCTTAGCATCCGTAAGTGTTGTTTAAGTCCAAATTAGTCCAAATGGATCCGTAATCAGCAGTCAGTTTATCACAGAATCCACAGAGCAGTGGAGCAGGGAGAGCGCAAATCGGTACTTATACAGTACTTTACCTACATATACTGCCTATTTTCCCAACTAAAAGGGTCAGAAAATTGTCCTTTATATGTACCATTTTTTTCAACTGTTGTTCTACGTCTGGGGTGCATATTGCATTCTAGATTACTGCCAAACGCAATTACTCCTCACAGTCTGCATCAGACACGCCCCCACGCGCTTCCAATTCAGAAAAATAACTCAAGACCCCCCTCTTCAAGGAGTCTCTCCTCCTCAACACATAGGCCATCATGTCAAACCTTGTGTCACTGGACTTGCTAGACACCGCCCGCCCATCTGCTCTACTTTTTTCAGAATCCATCTACACTTTTCTGCAGATTAAGGGCCCAATTCATAGAATCAAGTGCAGAAGTAACGCAAACTCTGCATGCCGAGAAGGAGCACATAAAGCAGCGCCAGTAACACCCCTAACACGCCGCAGTGCGCAGGAAAAACACAGTGAAATGCCAAATACGGCTCAAGGCCCGTGCCACCCATGGCCCAGCACACAGTCCCCCCATTGTAATAACGTGAAAAATCTGTGCGTACCCCAGACGCACCAGCCAAATCGCGTGAAAAGTCCTGCACGTATCCTGTCCCGCACCCCAGCGTAATCGGGTACCCCGGTCGCACCAGCCAAATCTCATAGAAAGGGCAGCGCGTACCCTTACAGCACACCGGCGCAATCGCATACCCCGGTCGCACTGGCCAAATCGCGCAGAAAGGGCTGCACGTAACCATCCGCACTCCAGCGTAATCACGTGCCCCGGTCGCACCAGCCAAACTGCATGGAAAGGCCTGCGCGTACCCCGTCTGCACCCCAGCGCAATCCCATACCCCGTCACAACAGCCAAATCACGTGGAAAGGCCCGCGCGTACCCCTACCACACCCCAGCGTAATCGCATACCCCGGTGGCACCAGCCAAATTGCATGGAAAGGGCAGCGCGTACCCCATCCACAACCGAGCGTAATCGTGTAACCCGGTTGCACCAGCAAAACCACATGGAAAGGCCCATGTGTACTCCGTGCGTAGCCCGTCCGCACCCCAGTGTAATAGTGTACCACGGACATGATGGCAGTCGCGGGGTGCCACCCCCTCTGCGCGGTTGGCACCCACGATGTCCGTCCAGATCTTCTTCCATCCTTCATTGCCGACTTGCGATGGGCCGGGGAAGAGGGCATTATGATTCCCGAGGACTTGCTCCACCAGGATGCCAACTTCCCTGGGTGAGAAGCTGACAGCCCTCTGCCTCTCTGCCGGGGGGGTTGCCACTTGCCTCAAATGGTGTTTTGTCAGACATGGCAGCCCCCGAGCAGGTGTAGGTGGGCAAGGTGGTCCTAGGGCTGGGCTGTGGAGCGGAGGTAGGGCAGTCATTAGTCTTAAGGATCAGCAGAGGTGGTCATAATGACAGGATCACTGGCAATGGCTTCAGAGCAGGCACCAAAATACAGGGCACGTGAGCAACAGGCACATAGAGTGGGCTGGCAGCAGCAGATGGCTCATAGGAGGCAGCTTGGGGCAATTGGAGGCAGGTAAATTGGCTGGTAGGCAGGAGCGTGGGTCTTATGTGTTACTTGCGTGGCCAGCCGGAAACAGAGTGACTCCGCACGTGCGGAAACAGTGCGTAAGCGTGAAATCAGAGGAAAGGCGTAACTTACGTGACATGCGCTGAATGTTGGGCGTGGTATTCAGGGTCAGGATAAAGTTGAGCGTAGGAGAGCATCACACACTTGCTGAGTTATATAGTAAGGACGCGTGGACTTCGTTTCCACACAATCTCTTCACTGCATGCAAGCCTCTTCTTTTGGTGGGGGATTGCGACCTCGCACACACGTGTGTACTGTTACGGCTGATCTGTGAGTTGTGTATGCATTTTGCTATCTGTGGATGCCCTGTGTGTTGCGTAACTCCTTATTTAACATCACTGTAGCTTACGTGTCCTTTGCATATGTATTTTTTGTATTGCTGGGTGCTGCAGCGTACTGCGTTAGGTTTTTTCTTTACACGTGTGCTGCAGAGGGGTCACGTACACGTTCTTTTCATTTTTGGGCTGTCTGTGCGTTACGCGGCCCCTTTATTCTTTTACCAAGGGGTTACATTGAACCTTGCTGGAGCACACTGGCATGTTTGACATCACATACACTGCCCCCTCACTCAGATTGCCCAGGACAATCAATAGCTGCAGGGAGGCAAAGGTGGCCAGGGGGCAGAGGCGCCTGAGGTGGCGGAGGCACCTGAGGTGGCAGAGGTGTGTGAGGTGGCAGAGGCCCTGAGGTGGCGGAGGTGTCCAGCCCCGTGTAGGGGGAGCCATGCCCCCACCCAACAGGGTCAGGAAGCTGCAGGGGCAAATGTCGCAACCACCACCCAGCCTCCAAGTCAATCATCCATGCCAGTGGTGCTCCCCACCCCGCTCAACGGAGATGTTGGGGCAGATGCTATCCATGCATCGAGGGGGAAGGGAAATGCTGTGCAGCGTCATTGCACCGCCACCCAGGGTACAGACGCAGCAGTGTCACCTGCTGTACGCACACGCCAGGGTCTGGTAGCTGCAGGGGCAGCTGTAGCAATCACCACCCAGTCTTGGGGTTACTCATCCGTGCCTGTGGTGCTCCCGCCCCGGTCCACGGAGACACACGGGCAGATGCCAACCGTGCATCAAGGGGAAAGGGAAATGCTGTGCAGTGTCATGGCACCGGCACCCAGGTACAGCCACCTGCAAGGGCACCTACAGTAACACCATCAGTGTGTGATGCCACAGCCAAGGCCACCAGTGCTCCAGCCCCTACTGACCCAAGTGGTCCCAGCCACTCGGGGTGTGCATAGCCTCGTAAGAAGGCAAAGTGTGCAGTAGACAAACAGGCTCAGTCCCAAGGTAGGGCACAGGGGACCTGGACTTCGAGGAAGAGGAGCTTTAGTGATGAGGAGCTCCAGGTCCTCGTGGACTACGTGCAGCTACACCAACGCAACATGCTTGTGCAGGCAGGGAGCACACATACGCCTGCCCAGCATATGGCAGACTGGCAGTGTGTTGCTGTTACGCTCACCTGGTCTCTGTGGAGGCGTTGGGGCACAGTTGCAGCCCTCCCAGGGGTGAGGTTGCTCGAGTCCGACTTCGCCCTCTGCGCGTATGTGGTGACTGGTGGCAATAGGTGAATGTGCTCGGCACTGCTCCTGCATGGAGAATAGGGGGCGTGAGTATGCCAGCTTGTGTGTCTGATCCCCTTCCAGCCCCCTTCTCCCAAACTGTGGTACCCGTGGGATGCGCTGTCCCTGGAAAGCTGACCTGTTAATTCGTTTTGGCGAGCACTCCTTCCTGCTGATTCTGGCGGGGGCACTTGTATGTTCTGGACCGAGTTCCTTCACTGGTCCCTTGCACGTGGTAGTCCAGTCCTGCTGTGACTAAGCTACTATACTTCAGATAAGTGTTCCTGTTTGCCTTTGTCTTTCCTCATCTGTTTTGTTGTATTTTAAAGTTTGTTGTCTTGTATTGCTGTCCCTTCCACTATTGATGTTTGCTCTTTTGCTTTCTTCCCTTGCAGGTGATGTTGCCGGCCCGGCAGAAGCTGCAGAACTCGAGGTGACAGCCAGAGGGAATGAGGAACGAAGCTGCAGCAGTACAGTAGCTGGTAAATTGTTAACTTGGGTGCTCGCTGGGTTCAAATGCGGCACGGCCCTAGGACAGATGTTCTAACCTTGTCTTTCTTATTCTTCACAGGGTCCGAGTTCGTGGATGCGGAGTGTGGTGCTGCGGCACTGGGATCAAGATCACTGGATGTCAGGAGATGAGTCTGAAGATGAAGTGATGAAGCACTGGTTTCCTGGAGGTGAGTATGCAGGAGATCGCCTGGTTTCAAAGGTAAGTAAACAGGTACAAGCGGCGGTAAGCGTCCGGTTGCACGCGAGTTCACAGTAACGCGAAGCACTGGCCTTATGTATGGAGCAGCTTATATAGCTGAGCTTCTGTAGCCATGCCCACCAGGTTCAGCCTGCCTGCCACACCCTGCCATATCTGATGAGTCAGCATATGAAGACCAGGCCTAGGGAGCCACACTCAATGAGTCAGCACATGAGGATGTTCTCTGGAATAAAGGCTTTCAGCTCCTGGAAAGTTCTTGTAAAATAAAAGCACTCCTGTACTGAAATAAAGTAAAAGAACTCCTGCACTGAAATAAAGTGTTCCAGCTCACATCTATATATGAGCCTGGCTGTTTATAGGTCCCAAAGGGACATAAGTGAGTCAAGTGACCCATTTCCCCCATCACTAGATGGTGTGGTTATGTGTTCTGGGGCCTGTAGCCATGACAGCTCTCCCCCTCAAGGCCCCTCTCCTGGGTGGTTTCCCCCCTGGCCCTCATTTAGTGGGGTTATTGCATTGGAACTGCCTGATTAATCGTGGAGCGTGGACATGCTCACTGGGTTCCCAGGTCCGATCTTGGGGTCCATAAACATTCCAGTCTATAAGGTAGTATAACTTGGACCGGACAATCTTAGAATCTAGGATCCTTTTAACTTCGTATTCTGGTTCTCCTTCAACTATTTTGGGATCCGGTGGAGTATCGATCCCTGTACCTGGTCTCAATGGTTTTAGGAGGGAGACATAAAACACCGGGTGGATCCGCATGTGGGCCAGTAATTCTAATTTCATGGCCGCAAGGTTGATCACAGCCTTGATAGTTGTCACGACCCACATCCAAAAACCCCTCTGGCAAGCCCATGGGCCAGGAGAGGTCTTGGCTCGGGTCTCCAATAAACCTAGGCATCCACTGCCTAGGCCCTCTTGGAGCCAGTCCTGGCGCCAGGCTCATACACAGTGAAGACATGTGTTTGGGGAACTACTTTATTTTGAAGCTGCCAGCCAACATGGAGGCATCCACATAGCTTGGCTCCTAGGAACCAAGCTATGCGGTATAGTGTTTTGGGTGTGGTAGCCTAGGAACTACTTTACCTGGACTACTTTCTTGAAACTATTTAAACCACACCCGACTTGGATAACACGCTTCGCGTCACTTTGCAATCCAGCAACGTGACGTTCACCGTGTCCAGCTATACCCGTGAACCTCAGAGAAACAGCACCTGTAAGGAGACAAAAGGACCATTGTTAGCAGCAGCATCTTACCTGCAATTTTCAACTTTAGCTGCCCACACTCCTGCGAACAGCTTCCTAGGATCAGCACGTCTTCCGGACCGATGAAAAGGAAAGAAAAAAGGTATTAGAGACATTACAACATAACGAACTGTGCCGAAAAGCTTACCTTTCAGGTCGCCCCTCGACCAGCATTGCCTCGGAATTCCACACCCTGGGGGAACACTGCGATCTATGGGAAAAGAAAAGAAAACAGGTTAGCAAAGGCAAGGCATCACTGCGCTGCGCATAGCGCCTACTTACCGCATCATAGCGCTCATTACACACCATAATTTACCGGCGAGACCCAATTCAGCCAATGCACCATACTGGACTTCCGCAAATCTAAGGAAGAGAAAGAGACATTATTAAACCAAGAAAGGCATGCAGGAATAACAACAATATACAATAGCAATAAGACCTACCTGAAAGACTTCAAACGGGGCGGCATCAGTGAAGTAACTAGATCGCATCCGCCCACAAAGGACAACGCGCCCATGCCAAGAAGGCAGGACAGAGAGAACACCTGAATCAACAATAAGGTGAGGAGAGGCCCCAGAGTGGCTGAAGGCATACGGGGTGGTGGGAGGCTAATTACCCCAGTTGGCCAGTCTTGAACATAGCCCTCCTGTATTACAGGCAGAACCTCCCCCACTGGCCACATCTGGGAAGCGCATAGAAGGATACCAGTGTCCATACGGCTGGGTGGCGTCCCCGTGGATACAGGTGAGTGTAACAGAACGCAAAGCCTGCCAAACCAATCCAACTGGGCGCCATGGAGACATCAGAATTAGACCAATTGGCCCAATTGTTAGGGGAACTTCGTGCCGAAGTTCATTCTGCCCGACAAGAGACTAATGCCCTCCAGAGAGACCTATTAGTGACCAAAGAGCGCACTGAAGAGATTAGCAGGCAATACTTGCAATCACAGGCAGGACAGATGCCTCTACCTGGAAGCAATCCAACGATGCAAAACCCCACCATACCATCCACTACCTCCACTCCAGTACAGATCATGTTACCGGGAACAGTTCCTCTGGCACCACCGGAGAGGTTTGCAGGCGACCCACGGAAGTACGCAACTTTCATGAATCAGTGTCGCCTTCACTTTCTTTGCAGGCCTGAAGCATTCCCAAAATGACCAAGCTTGGGTAGCCTTTGTTTTATCATACCTGAGTGGTAGCGCAGCAGATTGGTCGGTGCCATTGGTGACCCATGATGATCCTTTGTTACATGACTTTGGGGGGTTTCAGAGGGAAATGGAAAAGCTTTTTGCTCGCCATACCTGAGAACAAGCAGTAGACAATGAACTCCTTTCCCTCCGACAAGGCAATCAGGACTTGTTAACGTACATTGCTACTTTCAACAGATTGGTTGCCGATGCTAGGTGGCTTGAAAACAAAAGAACCACGTTGTTTCATCGGGGCTTACGAGGTGAATTAAAAGACGTTCTAGCCCAAGTGGTTGATCCTCCCAGAGACTGTTCTGAATTCAGAAATTTGGTCATGCAACTAGACCACCGGTTGCAAGACCGAAAAGCAGACCATTCCAAAATGGACCCTCGGGCTGTGTATGTTCGACCAAGAGACAACGCAACTCGAGTGCAAGAAAACACTGTGGAGCCCATGCAAATCGGAAGGGTATGACCTCCACTAATAAAGCAAGAGCAAGATAAAAGAAGACAACAACAACTATGTCTGTATTGCAGAAAACCAGGGCATTTCCTGAAGGACTGCCTAGTAAAACCCCCAAGGAAGATCGGTGGGCCACAGAAAAAGATGAAGAGAAGGAATAGAAATCGGAAATCTACCCAGCTCAGCAAACGTAGAGGTCAGTTTGTCGAGTGAGAGGAAAGAGTCACTGACCTCACACTTTGCAATACCGGTGATCTTAATTAACAACCAACGGTCGTCAAGAATGCATGCCGTTGAAGCATACATCGACAGCGGAGCAGTTGGGAATTATATAGATCAAGACCTGGCAGCAGAGATGGTGCTTTCCCTACGTTCCAAGCCAACTACGGACAAGGTAACCAGGGTGGATGGGACTTAAATAGCTTCCGGACCCGTAACCCAATGCACAGCCGAGGTAATCTTGCTGTGCTAGGACGGGCATCGGGAACTTATTTCGTTCGATCTCATCAAGGCACCTCAATTCCGGCTAATAATAGGGATGCCATGGTTAGTTGCTCACAACCCTTTGATTGACTGGCGGGCACGGAAATTAACCTTCCCCAGCGCCTGCTCCCCAGCCTGTTATTATCAAGAACAGAAACCTGCCTTCAGTATCTCTACGACTCCTGGAGCGACGGCATCAACCCTGGGAGTAACTGATACCTTGCCTAAGGAATACCACGATTTCCAGGATGTATTCCAGAAGGACCAAGCAAACACGCTGCAGCCGCACAGGCCCTATGACTATCAGATTGACCTTGTTCCAGGTGCACAAGTCCCTTGAGGCAGAATCTATAATCTTACAGAACCTGAAAACCTTCATCTGAAGTCGTATTTAGACCAGTACCTTGCAAACGGATTCATCCGTCCATTGAAGTCCCCTGCCGCCAGTGCTTTGTTCTTTGTACCGAAAAAAGAAGGGGACTTAAGAACCTGTTTTGACTACCGAGCATTAAACCAGATCACAGTGAAGAACTGTTACCCCTTGCCACTTATCCCTGAAATGCTGGACCAGGTCAAAGATGCCCAGATTTACACCAAATTGGACCTTTGAGGAGCGTACCACCTGGTCCGAGTCAGAAGCGGAGATGGATGGGAAACTGCTTTCCGTACCAAATACGGTTTGTACGAATATCAAGTCATGCCCTTTGGGTTATGCAACGCTCCTGCAGCATTTCAATATTTCATGAATGACGTCTTGAGAGAATTAATTGATATCTGCGCCCTAGCATACATGGATGATATCTTAGTGTACGCAACCTCGAAACAAGATCATATCAAGCACGTTTGTTCAGTCCTCACCAAGCTCTGTGAACATCGTTTATATGCAAAGCTTGAAAAGTGTTTTTTTCACGTCACTGAAGTGGAGTTTCTTGGTTTTATCCTTACTCCAGGAGGCATCAGGATGGATGTGCATAAAGTAGACGCCATTTTGAAATGGCCACCAGCAACGTCATTGAAAGAGGTACAAAGCATGTTGGGCTTTGTGAACTTCTAACGTCGGCTCATACCATACTTCTCTCAGGTTGTACACCCGATCACCGTATTGTTATGAAAAAACAATAAAAAATTTACCTGGACCGAAGAAGCAGAAAAAGCTTTTCAGGAACTGAAGAAAAGGTTCACCTCTGCGCCGATCCTGCGACATCCTCGCCCAGATCGCCCTTATATCGTGGAAACTGATGCTTCCAGTATGGCAATAGGAGCTGTCCTCTCACAGAGAGATCCAGAAACTGGCCAGCTACACCCAGTGGCCTTCTGGAGGAAAAAATGCTCACCTCCAGAGATTAAGTACGCCATCACTGACAAAGAACTCTTGGCTATCAAATCCGCCTTTAAGGCCTGGCGGCACTACCTTCTGGGGGCCAGACACACCACCATCACTCAGCCTTTTAAAAAGGCCAAAGAACATATTATTCTCGCCAAGGAAAAGCAAAAGCAATTTGCTGATCAACACCGGAAGAAAGCCCCTGACTATCAGGTAGGAGACAAGGTTTGGTTGGCCGCTAGATTCGTACCCATCAAGGGAACCCAGACCTTTCAACCCAGGTACTTAGGGCCTTGTACCATCAAGGCAATTATCAATCCAGCGGCCGTCAAACTAGATGTACCACCTAACCTACAAATCCATCCGGTATTTCATGTGTCTCTTAAAGCCAATGTAACCCGGTACACAGATTGGGACACCACCAAGGCCCATACTTGTTGACGGAGAACCAGAATTCGAAGTCAGAGGTATCCTGGATTCCAAGTATTCTAGAGGCAAGCTATACTATATAATCAATTGGAAGGGATTTGGACCCCAAGATAGATCCTGGCAACCCTGTGAGAACATTCATGCACCACGTCTGATCAAAAAATATCATCGAAACTTCCCAACTAAACCTGAGCCGTACAGAAGAAACACCATGATGGGAGTGCTGTCATGACCCACATCCAAAACCCCTCTGGCAAGCCCATGGGCCAGGAGAGGTCTTGGCTCAGGTCTCCAATAAACCTAGGCATCCACTGCCTAGGCCCTCTTGGAGCCAGCCTTGAGCCTTTGGCGCCAGGCTCATACACAGTAAAGGCATGTTTGGGGAACTACTTTATTTTGAAGCTGCCAGCCAACATGGAGGCATCTACATAGCTTGGCTCCTAGGAACCAAGCTATGCGGTATAGTGTTTTGGGTGTGGTAGCCTAGGAACTAATTTACCTGGACTACTTTCTTGAAACTATTTAAACCACACCCGACTTGGACAACACGCTTTGCGTTACTTTGCAATCCAGCAACGTGACGATCACCGTGTCCAGCTATACCCGCGAACCTCGGAGAAACATCACCTGTAAGGAGACAAATGGAACATTGTTAGCAGCAGCATCTTACCTGCAATTTTCATCTTTAGCTGCCCACAGCTCCTGCGAACAGCTTCCTAGGATCAGCACGTCTCCCGGACCGACGGATCTGCAAAAAGGAAAGAAACAAGGTATTAGAGACATTACAACATAACAAACTGTGCCGAAAAGCTTACCTAGCAGGTAGCCCCTCGACCAGCATCGCCTCGGAATTCCACACCCTGGGTAAACACCGCGATCTATGGGAAAAGAAAAGAAAACAGGTTAGCAAAGGCAAGGCATCACTGCGCTGCGGATAGCGCCTACTTACCGCATTATAGCGCTCATTACACGCCCTCATTTACCGGCGAGACCCAATTCAGCCAATGCACCATACTGGACTTCCGCACATCTAAGGAAGAGAAAGAGATATTATTAATCCAAGAAATGTATGCAGCAATAACAACAATATACAACACCAATAAGACCTACTTGAAAGACTTCAAACTGGCCGGCATCAGTGAAGTAACTAGATCGCATCCGTCCAAAAAGGACAACGCGCCCCTGCCAAGAAGGCAGGACGGAGAGCACACCTGAATCAACAATAAGGTGAGGAGAGGCCCCGGAGGGGCTGAAGGGATACGGAGTGGTGGGAGGCTAATTACCCTAGTTGGCCAGTCTTGAACATAGCCCTCCTGTATTACAGGCAGAACCTTCCACAACTGGGAACCGCAGAGAAGGATACCAGTGTCCATACGACTGGGTCGTGTCCCCGTGGATACTAGGTGAGTGTAACAATAGTGTAGGGTCGCCTGTGGTCCTTTCAGGGGGATGTTTTTGGATGCTAACCAAACCTTGTCTCCCACTTGGTAGTTGGGAGCTTCCCTTTGGTGTCGATCCGCAAACTGCTTCTGTTTCTCTTTGGCTCTGGCAAGATGCTGCTTCCTTAAAACCCTGGTGATGGTTTTGTGTAAGGTCGTTACAGCTGGGATTTCTAATGATTCGAGTGGGTCGAAAACAGATGTCCGTGGATGTTAACCGTACACTATGTAGAATGGGCTTTGTCCCGTACTGGTGTTAATGGAGTTGTTATATGCGTATTCTGCTAACCAAAGTATGTCCTTCCAGGTATCCGGAGTTTGTTGCAGCATACACCTTATCTATTGCTCGAGGGTCTAGTTAGTCCGTTCGGTCTGGCCGTCGGTTTGGGGGTGATGGCTTGTAGATAACCAGAGGACGATTTTGGCAATTTTACAACACCTTTTCCAGAATGCAGAGACAAACTGAGTTCCTCGGTTTGATATCAATATTGATGGGAACCTGTGTAGCCGGACAATCTGTTCCAAAAACACGGTAGTCAGAGTAGAAGCAGTTGGGAGACCTTTCAGGGGAATGAAGTTGGCCATTTTGGAAAACAGATATACGACGACTAAGATGGTATTGTATCCATTACAGGAGGAAAGGTCTGTTATAAAAATCCATTGATAGCGTATGGCAAGGTGCTGGGGGTACTTCTATAGGACGTAGCAGACCTGCAGGACTTCGTTTTTGTGACTTGTGTTGTGCACAGGTGCCACCAGTAATTTTTCTTTATTTTAGCATGGGTTTTGATTATTACCGGATGCCCTCCTACTAATGAATCGTGATATTTTAAGATGATTTGATTCTGTAATTTCTTATCCAGGATGTACGATCGTCCTTGGTTGTATGGTAGGTTGTCCACGATCATATACCGGTCTCCCTTCCATAGCCATTCCTGTTGCACTAGTGGACTCATCAAGTGTTGCAGGTCAGATTTTAAGTTGTCTATAGTGGTGGTTGCAGCAATCATGCCTTGGATTCGTCCTTCAGGGATGATGGCCATGGGGTCTGGTGTAGTGAATGCCTCTTCTCCACACTCATGCAAGACAGGGGATCCGCTTTTCCATTGCGTACTCCGGGTCTATAGGTGATGATACAGTCGTACTCCGCAAAGAAGTGTGCCCAGCGGAGTTGGCGTGATGATTGCGCTTTAGCGGTCTTCAGATATTGTAGATTGCGATGATCCGTGATGGCGGTGACTGTATGTCTAGCTCCAAGAAGATAATGTCTCCAGGCTTTGAACGCTGCCTTAATTGCTAGCAGTTCTTTATCAGTGATTGCATAATTCAATTCAGGGGCTGAAAACTTGCTAAACCAGAATGCCACGGGATGCAACTGACCTGTTTCGGGGTCTTGTTGTGACAGGACTGCTCCCATTGCTATGTTGGAAGTATCCGTTTGGACTACATATGGTTGATCTGGTCGAGGATGCTGTAGAATTGGTGTTGTGTAAATGCTTGTTTTAGCTCCTGGAAGGCTTTCTCTGCCTTTACGGACCATTTAAATTGTTTATTTTTTCGTAATAAAGAGGTGATTGGGTGGACGATCTGGGAGAACCCGGGAATGAACCGGCGATAAAAGTTGGCGACCTTTATTGATGTCGTTGAGGACCAGTTAAGGATAGCGTCTACCTTGCGCATGTCCATACGAACGCCCCGTGGTGTGAGAATAAAGCCAAGGAATTCTACCTCTGTCACATGAAAGAAGCATTTCTCCAATTTGGCATATAGCCGGTGTTGCCGCAGTTTCTCCAAAACTGCCCGGACATGGTTGATGTGGTCCTCCTTGTTGGTCGACTAGAAAAGAATGTTATCGATATAGACAAGAGCGCAGACGTCCAACAGTTCGTGGAGCACGTCATTCATGAAAAATTGGTACGCCGCCGGGGAATTACATAGTCCAAGGGGCATAACGTGATATTCATAAAGGCCATATTTCGTGCGAAAGGCCGTCTTCCACTCGTCTCCTTTTTTGACTCTTACTAGATGGTAGGCCCCTCGTAAGTCTAGTTTAGTGTATATCTGAGCGGTTTTGACTTGATCCAAGAGCTCAGGGATAAGCCGTAACGGGTACCAGTTTTTAACTGTGATCTGGTTAAGTGCTCTGTAGTCAATGCAAGTTCTCAGGTCTCCCTCCTTTTTAGGCACAAAAAAGAGGGGCGAGGATGCAGAGGACTTGGACAGACAAATTTAGCCATTTGCCAGATACTGATCAAGGTAGGTTTTTAGATACTGGTTTTCCTTTTCTGTTAGGGCATGAATCCAGCTGCAGTGAACTTGAGCTCCAGGTACCAGATCAATTTGGCAGTCATATGGTCTGTGCGAAGGTAGGGTGTTTGCTTGCTCTTTTTGAAAGACATCTTGGTAATCCAGGTATTCAGGTGGTAGTGAGGCCCAGCATGGTTTCTTTCTTCGACAACCTGGGTTGGTAAGACCTTTTATTGAGAATCCCTTGCTGTAACAGGTATCGGCACAGTCTTGGGGAAAGGTCAGAACTCGTTTACGCCAGTCAATCTTGGGATTGTGGGTCTTCAGCCAGGGCTTTCCCAATATCACCTGGAACTGAGGAGCACCGATGAGATCGAAGGTGATGTCCTCTTGGTGACCGTCCTGACACAGAAGCGTGACCTTCTCGGTGTAATGCGTCACTGGGCCGGATGATAGCTGAGATCCATCAACTGCTGTGACGTTTTCTGAAACCTGCTTCTGTCGGAGAGGAAGGCCTATCCGGGTAGCCAGATTTTGAAGCATGTAATTTCCAACAGCCCCACTGTCAATGTTGCCTCCAAGACATGTTTTTTTGACGGTTGCTTGTGGTTTACTAGGAGCACAGATGTGAGATCTGTATAGGTTTTTTTTCACCGCTCGACAAGTGGACCCCTACGCTTGCCTGGCGTTGGAGTTTCCCGAGTCCTGCTCTTCTTCTTCACCCTTGTCAGTTGCTCCAACTGATTTCCTGGGTGGTTTCACTGGGCATTCTCGGAGATAGTGACCTGCCTTACCACAGTACAAACAAAGCTGCTGCTGTCTCCTTTTCTCCCTTTCTGCCTTGGTGAGTGGGCTCCGCAAGCCTCCGATTGCATTAGCTCGGACTGATCATGTGATTTGGTTTGATTCTCACGGGGTCGAACGTAGAGCGTCCACCCCTCGGCCTTGGACCGATCCATCTTCCTATCCTGCAATCTGTGATCGAACTGCACTGTCAGGTCAATGTATTCAACACATCTTTCCGGGGGATTTACTACTTGGGCTAATACGTCCTTAAATTCCCCTCGTAAGCTCTGTAAAAGAGCGTAGTTCTTTTCTCCTCTGGTCCGTTAGTTTGTGCTATCCGACGATTGAAAGAAGCGATACATGTTAGTAGGTCTTGAATACCCTGCCATAGTGATAAAAGTTAATTGTCCAGAGCTCGTCCTTGAGTATGCCGTGCAAATAGTTTCTCCATTTCACGCTGGAAACCTCTGAAGTCTCGAAGCAAAGGATCATCCTGGTTTACCAAAGGTGTTGACCAGTCCGCTGCACTACTTCCCAAATATGACAGTACAAATGCCCCTCTAGCTTGATCGTTGGGGAATGCCACAGGTCTGCACAAGAAATATAGGCGACATTGATTCATAAAGGTGGCGCACTTATTCAGATCGCCTGTGAAGCGTTCTGGTGGGGCCTGGGGAACCCCCCTGGACGAACCAAATGTACTGGTGTGGGCTGTGGAGGCGCAGCAGGAGGAGCATACCTCAGCATTGGGACTTGGCCTGCCTGTGCCTGGAGCATTTGCTTTGCTAGTTCATCTGTCCGCTCCCGGTTCACAACTAGATCCCTCCTTAGGGCATTGGTTTCCTGTCTTGAGGCATGAACTTCAGGCCGTAACTCTCCCAGTAATTGGGCCAACTGGTCCATTTCAGAAGTGTCCATAACGCCTAGGCAGAGATTCGAAGAGGCTTTGCGTTCTGTTACGCTCACCTGGCCTCTGCAGAGGCGTTGGGGCACGGTTGCAGCTCTCCCAAGGGTGAGGTTGCTCGGGTCCGACTTTGCCCTCTGCGCTTATGTGGTGACTGGTGGTAATAGGTGATGCTGCTCGGGACTGCTCCTGCATGGAGAATAGGGGGCATGAGTATGCCAGCTTGTGTGCCTGATCCCCTTCTAGCCCCCTTCTCCCAAATTGTGGTAACTGTGGGATGCGCTGTCCCTGGAAAGCTCACCTGTTGATTCGTTTTGGCGAGCACTCCCTCCTGCCGCTTCTGGCAGGGGCACTTGTATGATCTGGACCGAGTTTCTTCACTGGTCCCTTGCACATGGTAGTCCAGTCCTGCTGCGACTAACCCACTATACTTTAGGTAAGTGTTCGTGTTTGTCTTTGTCTTTCCTCGTCTGTCTTTGTTGTAATGTATAGTTTGTTGTCTTGTATTGTTGTCCATTCCACTTTTGATGTTTGCTCTTTTTTGCTTTCTTCCCTTGCAGGTGATTTTGCTAGCCCGGCAGAAGCTGCAGAGCTTGACGCGACAGCCGGAGGGAATGAGGAACGAAGCTGCAGCGATACAGTAGGTGGTAAGTTGTTAACTAGGGGGCGCGCAGGGTTCAAATGCGGCGCGGCCCTAGGACGGATGTTCTAACCTTGTCTGTCTTCTTCTTAACAGGGTCTGAGTTTGTGGATGCGGAGGGCAGTGCTGCACCGTCGGGTTCAAGATCACTGGATGTCAGGAGATGGGTCTGCAGTTGAAGTGATGAAGCACCGGTTTCCTGGGGATGAGTATGCAGGAGATTGCCTGGTTTCAAAGGTAAGTAAACTGGTCCAAGCGGCGGTGAGCACCACATTGCACGCGAGTGCACAGTAACGTGAAGCACCGGCCTTAAGGATGGAGCAGCTTATATAGCTGAGCTTCTGAAGCCACACCCACCAGATTCAGCCTGCCTGCCACACCCTGCCACACCCGATGAGTCAGCACATGAAGACCAGGCCTAGGGAGCCAGAACCGATGAGTCAACACATGAGGATGTTCTCTGGAATAAAGGCTTTCAGCTCCTGGAAAGTTCTTGTAAAATAAAAGCCGTCCTGAACTGAAATAAAGTAAAAATAGTCCTATACTGAAATAAAGTGTTCCTGCTCACATCTCTAAATGATCTTTGCGCCAAAGGCGCCAGGACTGAGTCCAGCCAGGGCCCCTGTGTTTTTAGGTCCCAAAGTGACATAAGTGAGTCAAGTGACCAATTGCCCCCATCACTAGATGGTGTGGTTTTTGTGTTCTGGGGCATGTGGCCATGACAGCCACTGACCTTATTAACGCGTTGGGTCATGAGAGGGTCTCAGCTGCTGACGCAATGAAGCACTGGTATGACCTGCAGCGCCAAGCCAAAGGTAAGATGGGTGCCAACTACGCCTCTACTCTGGTGACTGGAGGTGGGTCACCAGAAGAGGACGATGAACTCACTCCACAGGAGGAGATCATAGGTGCTATGATTGATGTGGAGCAGATCCTAAGCGTGGGAGACCTGCCAATCTATGAGGATAAGTCTGGTAAGTGGTGATGCATGTGGGTCCAGGTCATGTGTATTTTGCTTGTATGAAGTGTGTTGGTTGTCTGGCAGTTCTGGCTGCATTAGCATGACTGCAATGGGTGAACCATGTCATGGTGGATTGACACGTGCTTGTTGACCTGCAGACTGCATACACACCATGTGCTGCACACCGTGATGAACCCCATCACCACACCTGCTCACTCCTTCCATGTCACTCTGTCCAGGCTCTCTTGGCCCTCTTCCTGCTCCAACCGGTGATGGCAGATAGCCTGTCACAATCTTGCAGTCCACACTGGCCTTCACTCCGCACATCTGACGGGTCACCCTGCCAGCTACACCTCCTCAGGGGGATTCCTCCTTTCCTCTGATTCCCCCAGTAGATCAGTGCCTCCAGTGGACTGGTCATGCTTATGGTGGTGTACTGAAACACCCTATGGCCAGTTTCTGTGCCTCTACTCTCTACCCTATGCAACTCATCCTGACCTGGGCCATGGGCATTGTCCGTTTGTCTTGGTGCCAGGTATTGTGTCTCCCTATGGCTGTCATGATGGTGCTGGCTCCCAGTGGCTATGACTGTTCATTGTCAATCGCTCTGCATTGTCCACAGGGCCTTATGGCTCCTGGTGCCGCAGTTCCTTCACCTCCATCTTCCCGATTGGCTTCCTTCTCATGGTATTTGATCATCCCTTTCCTAGTCTCTCAGGGTCAGTACCTTCTTTGAGCAATTAGTTGGTGGTTTATGTCTATCTTCAGCTGGGGCCTCCCTCTGCTACAGCCTCCCTGCATCAATGCAACTGGAGGCGAACCTTCTCTCGACCGGGGGGCTCTTATGATCCTTCCTCATGTGTTCTGCTTTCTCTGCCCCCTCTCTCCTGCTGGAGTCCTGGATGACTGGGAGAATGCACTAGTCACCTGCCCACATGGGCCTCTGAGCCACCAGTTGTACCCATGCACTGCCTCCCTGCCATACACCACACTTGGTGGCTCTTAACTGTATCCCTACAGCCCTCTAGCAGCTATTGACAGCTCATGTCTGCACATACACTTCCACCAGCACACCGCATCTTTATTGATGATAATGTAATTGTATTTATTTGGTATGCCATTCCCATGTACTGCAGGGCCAACTCCCACTTCCAACCCCAGGTCTCACCTTCACCATGCCTATTCACTCGTGTGATGTCAATGTGAGCTGGCCTCATGGGATGGTCTGTCTGGCTTCACTCCATTCCCCCACCCTTGCATCGTTGAACTGTGTGACACCTGTGTGTATTGAGTTTGTGATTTACATGTCATGTCACCTCCATTGTACATGGCTCTTGGACAGTAGTCAGCAAGTCACATCTAATGCAGTATTGTAGATCAGGCATTGCTATGGTATGTGGCATATGTGTTTTACATCTGTGATGTTGGTGCATGAACTATGCCAGTCAGGTTCTCATGTGTGTTGCAGGTGCTATGCACCATGCACTACAGGTTGTATTTACCCCTTTCACATAGGTCCATGGCTGTTTCCATGCTAGCCTTCACTTGCATTGACACTGCGTAGGTGCGGGAGTTTGTGACATGGCAGGTTGATGTGTTAAATGACGACATTGTGATGCCTATGTGTGTGGTCTATGGTATTTACATGGCTCTTTCTTCCTGTCCATGTGCAGGTGATGAGGCACAGAATGCAGAGTAGGCGGTGGAGGAGGAACAGGATAGTGTGCCACAACCAATCACCAGTGGAGGACGTGGTGTGGTAGCCCATGAAGTTCCAATGGTGCTACAGGCCATCTGGCCCAGACTCAGAGGAAGGCTTAGGCTCTGCTGGTGAATCGGATATGGATACCTCAGTGATGTCGCAGGTGAGTGCATCAACTGTCGGTGATGTTGCATCCCAAATGTCTGGACGGGGGAACACCCCTCACAGGGCCAGTCAGAGTCGGGACGTCTGTCTATGGTGGTTACGGTTGGAGGGTCACGCTCCACAGTATTGACTTGGCCTAGGCAGGAGTGGGGTCCGCCAATACGGTGGCTGCGTATTAGCTGGCGATACTGTGTGGGAGCAGTCCATGTATGCTGTTGCATAACAACAGGCTGCTTCACATGAGATGTTGGCTCAGGGCTTGGATAGGGTTGCCAATCCCATGATACCCCCAGCAAGACAGGTGGAGCACCAGCATCAGGCATTGCGGTCCACATGCTGTTCACACAGGCTGAACATGGTGGCAGCAACAGGAGCTGATGGGCGGAACTGAGCGCTCTGCGTGCATCCTTGGCTGTAGACAGTCGGGCCAACAGGGAAGCCCTGAGATCAGAGTATAGGTCCCTCAGGACTACACTGGCTGCACTCGAGGCATCCAGCAGTAGACAGTCTGAACAGCAGATGCAACTGATGACTGGTACCATCATGGAGGAACTGCGTGCATCCAGTGAGGTGTTGCATGGAGACCTCCGGGCCATAGTGTTGCAGATGCAAGCATCTCACTCCTGCAAGGCAACTGCCATGGAGGACCAGACCAGGGCTATGCGTGGTTATCCTCCTTTCCATTACCACATTCTGATGCAGCACCAGAGGGTGGCGACAACAGTGAAGGGTCTCCAACTCCATAATAGCCGTGCAGCCCATTAACCCATGGAGGGTTCTTTTTTTACATCCACACATGCGGTTGTTGACGTGCAACCTTCACCTCCTCCCTCCTGGGTGGGGTCCCCTACGGGCATTCTTGTTTTTTTTTTATCGTTTTTTGTCTATTGTGCATTTATTTGCTTTGTGTGGCAGCCGAGGGCATCCACTGTAGGTTCCTGCTGGCATCCACTGTACGTTCCAGCTGGTCCCATAGAGGCTTGTCTCGTGTTGGTGTTTGTGCCCTGGGTCCAGACACATATGCCACTCCTGCTTCCCCTTTCCATGGACTTGCTAGGAGTGCAGCGTGTGAAAGTAACTTACACAGTGGCATTGGGCTTCCATTCTATCTGTGGGCAGGCTCAAGACCGATCTGTGTATACACCCCTAGTGGGATTCATGATTGTTTGTCCACTGCATGGTTGCCATCATTTTATGTTCTTCATGTATTGCCTTGACAGTCTCCATTGTTGTTAGCCTTCATTCTGTATGCCCTTCCCTGGCCCCC
The DNA here is from genome assembly GCF_040938575.1 of Ambystoma mexicanum. NCBI lineage: Eukaryota > Metazoa > Chordata > Amphibia > Caudata > Ambystomatidae > Ambystoma > Ambystoma mexicanum. The sequence goes on from NC_090926.1 coordinate 1,135,849,058, forward strand.
TTTGGTTAGCAGTGCCACACAAATTTGGAAGGGTGGAATTTAGAAGGCTAGCATGTGCAAGTCAACACACATTGAGGCACATGTGCATTTGGGTATGGTCACGGTCGGACAGATTGTCTCTTAGCTCCTGTGTTTCTGGTTTGTTGTACTGGCCAATTGATGTTCCTGTGTACATGATTATATTGATGTGTGAGTCATTTGTGGACTTTTTAGGTTGATAGTATCACGCTTTGTGACAGTAGTGTTATGTGTTGGCCATTTATTTCTCTGTTTTGACATTGCATGCCATGGTATGGTGTGTCAAGCAGATGCCATGAAATGTGGGAGGGTTTAGGTGACATACTTGCATTTAGATGTGTACTTTGTCATGTTGTTTCTGGCATACTCCATCTTCTATGTGTTCCTTTTGTGCACACCGAATTGAGATACTTTTAGTACTAAGGGATGCACACAATGTCGCACTTCCGAGGGCACATTTTCAAGGTGTTAAGGTTGGGACAGATGATTGTCCCTTTGTCATCATCGATTGTGGCCTGGAATGTGCCAGGCCTGTGTGCACTCCGCAGGGGTTGCATTTTATGTGAAAAAGTGTGCCACAAACTGGGTACAGCAGCCTCGCCACGTGCCCTTTCCCTTCCTATGCGCAGCCGCCATGCATGTGGTTGGGGATTTAGGGGCACCACCATGTCCACCGGTACACCATCCATCAACGTGCAGGTTGTATGTGATGCTTGCGATTGCGATGGATGTGCTCTGTGGCCCTAGGTGGACGTAGGGCCACATGGGTGCAATCAATGGCACTAAGCACTTTAGGGAAGTGCACCACCCCGTAAAAGTCCTGGACCACGGCTTGCCTATCTGCGGGTGTTCTGGGCATGTATATGTGCCTGCAGACTGAGGGGCATGCAGTCATGGTTGCCAACACCTGGTGTAGGCAGAGTGACTGCGTGGCCTGTGAAATGTCCCCAACAATGGCGGTTGTCTGCTGAAATGACCCAGTGGCCAAAAAATGCAGTAAATTGAGCAGCTTTTCCAAGGGGCTCAGTGCTTGGGAGCACAGCATGGGTGATGTGAGGTCATCTTCCCCCTCAGTGACCAGGTCTAATATGATATGGGGCGGGAACCTATACCTGCCATAGACCTGGTCATCAGGCATCCCAAAAAGGCTGGTCCTGGGTAGAAAATGCATGCTCTGGCTATCCTCCTCCTCCTGAGGTGTCCCGTGATCACTGCTGCGAAGAATGGGACATTCATTTTAGCAGTATACATGCATATGTGTTTGCGCGCTCTTTTTATGCATTGTTTTTTATGTGCTTTTCCTTGGCGGATGTGTTTCTGGATTAGCAAGTCTTTTTCCGTGCGCAGGGGAGCCTTGTTCAATTCCATGAATACGTGTTGTTAGCGTGGGTTTGGGCGTTGCAATTATTTTACTATGGTACTTCCCACATAACGGCCACATTTACGCTTGTTGTTCCCCATTCCACGCGTTCCACCCTCTTTTTTGGTGACTGTGCTGGACGGTATGTGTCTTCACTGGGCGTCTCGTAAAAGGCATTTGTGGTGTCGCAGTGACGTGTTGGACCTGCGCGTATTCAGCTCAAGTTTCCGAGAAGCCACGCGCTATGTGTTCCATGAAGCAACAAACGAGCGCTTGGCCTGTTTTTCAGCACTATTTAATTCTATGAATCATATAAAAAAAAAGCCAGTTTTAGTTTATTAACTAATTTTTTTTATGAATAACAAAGTGTTTCTAAATATTTTGTCTGGCTATATTTCAGCAAGTTAGTTGTTTTCATTCTTTTCAGCTTTCGGCACATCTCTATGAAGTACTGTTAGCATCATGAAGTTGATAAATGTAGTATATTTTGTTTAAGTACCACAGTTGCGCATAGACAAAATATTTATTATGTAGTGCTTTTTCAGAGTGTTGACTTTATTTAAGTGAAGGATAATTTAAGAGGATAGTGTTTTCTATTCTGAGCCCAGAGTCTCTTTAAAAGTCTACTTTATATTATGCTAATGCTTTTCTATTAATCAGTATAAGTATATTTTTGAGCATAGAATATTCTTTACATTTTAACATACTGCTACCTTATTTACTGGCACATGCCTGCAGATACATTGTTAAGGAAGAAATGCATGTAGACACTTGTAATGGCTTTCTTATTTTCTGTAAAACGCATGCTACAGTGAAAAGTAGGTGTCATTTTTTTCCTTGACATGGCTATGACAAATTGGAATCTGCTCTGCAGCAGCACAAGGATGAGTAGATGTAAAATGGCCCACTCAGCCATCACCCCTCCACACACCAAAACACAATGCAATAATAAAGGTAAAACAGGGACCATGCAGCAACCAACGCTGGCGACTTTCTTCATGTTCCAGGTGCAGTGAACACAGAGCGACTGGTTAGTGCAGTGAAAAGGGGGCTTTGGCTGGTCTGGTCCTCTGGTTGATGTGAGGCCTATTTATGGGGACTCGAGAGTAGCATGGTTCCATTCAGGGTCTGCTCTCCTAGCTCAGGAGATTCTGATGCAGAGTAGTAGGTCCTGATCCACAGCAGCGGGTACTCCCTCCCGCGGAAGTAGAGGGAGCAGGAAAGAGAACCAGAGATAGGAATAGAAACAGAGACAGAGAGAGTCAAGGTGGTGGAAGCCTCCTTCCCTTGACCAGAGCTCATCCTGGTGTGATGCTACTTCTTTTGAATGGATGTGCTCTCTTGATGCCCAGGCCCGAGACAGCTGCCTGCTGTGTGTGTGGCTGACTCAGGCAGAGGGTGTTACTTGCCCCCACAAAAAGATCAAACAGGAGGCCTGGCCCTCCTGGTTCTTGTCCTGCCATTTGGCGGGCTACACTTGGTTGACAAGAATACAAATCACCTTCCGTAGTGGAGCTGACTCACAGGAGCAAACACATGTGCAATATCAATTGGAATGTGGAGGTTGCGATCATAGGTAGCACCATATATTATGCCTAAACATAGGCATAGCTTTTATTTAGAGTTTACCCTGCCATCAGCATGGGTGACTCTTGATCGTCATAGGTTTGGGTACAGGGGAGGCATACCATAAATGCTGTCTCTGCGGCTGTCAAGTGGGCATCTTGTGGCCTTTTAACCTGCACTGTGTCACGGGTTAAGTGGGTGTCGCCGATCAGGCTACTGATGTGGCAGGGCCTGATTTCACTATGCCTTTGCCTTGGAGTTGACGAGAATGAGGGCATCTGGTTGGCAGACTACCCTTTTTGGGGCAGAATTACCTTCATCATTCTATTTGTTAATACAAACATTTAAAAAGCCAGGGCTTTGCACCGATGCCAGATGGCAACTCCTCACAATGGCTGAATATGCATACTGAATTGATTAAAAGGTCGTCTTGTAATTACATTCCAATGATTTCTTTTTTGTGCTAATTATTGTATTTTTCCAGTCAAAATACAATTTTCAACCCCAATAACCCTTTTTTCTAAGAAAAGAAAGTAACCCCACATTCAATTTGTTACCCCTTCTTTTTAACTTTGCTGTTTTAGGATTGTACCAAAAATCCTCATTCCAACTGACAGCAGAAGTGTCATTAATGACAAGATCAACCCACTGGGAAAGTACTATGTGAAGTTCTAGCATAGTCGGTAGCTGATTGGTGGAGAGGATTCAAATCCACTAGTCGGTAGCTGACTGATGGAGAGGATTAGAATCCACTAGTTGGTAGCTGATTGGTGGAGAGGATTCAAATCCACTAGTCGGTAGCTGACTGATGGAGAAGATTAGAATCCACTAGTCGGTAGCTGACTGATGGAGAGAATTAGAATCCACTAGTTGGTAGCTGATTGGTGGAGAGGATTAGAATCCATTAGTTGGTAGCTGATTGATGGGGAAGATTTGAATTCACTAGTCGGTAGCTGATTGATAGAGAGGATTAGAATCCACTAGATGGTAGCTGATTGATGGAGAGGATTAGAATCTACTAGTCAGTAGCTGATTGGTGTAGAGGTTTCAAATCCACTAGGCGGTAGCTGATTGGTAAAGAGGATTATAATCCACTAGTTGGTAGCTGATTGGTGAAGAGGATTAGAATTCACTAGTCGGTAGCTGATTGATAGACAGGATTAGAATCCACTAGATGGTAGCTGAGTGATGGAGACGATTAGAATCGACTAGTCAGTAGATGATTGGTGGAGAGGATTGGAATCCACTAGTCAGTAGCTGATTGGTAAAGAGAATTAGAATCCACTAGTTGGTAGCTGATTGGTGTAGAGGATTAGAATCCACTAGTGGGTAGCTGATTGATGGAGAGGATTAGAATTCACTAGTCGGTAGCTGATTGATAGACAGGATTAGAATCCACTAGATGGTAGCTGTGTGATGGAGAGGATTAGAATCCACTAGATGGTAGCTGATTGGTGTAGAGGATTAGAATCCACTAGTCAGTAGATGATTGGTGGAGAGGATTGGAATCCACTAGTCAGTAGCTGATTGGTAAAGAGGATTAGAATTCACTAGTTGGTAGTTGATTGGTGGAGAGGATTAGAATCCACTTGGTTTTCACTGAAATTGGTAACTGAAGTGGTGGTAAGGAAAGGCATGTTTCCACCATTAGATGCTCGCAAAAAAGTGGAGTTTTTTTCACTGCTTTGAGACATGACCCTTCCTCCATGACCTTGCAATTATACTAAACAGCCTCAGCTGGATTGCTGCAAACAAAATGTTTTTATACATTCAAGTACTGTTATCATGAGCCAAAAAGGAATTAAACATTATTGGTTATAACTATATAGGTTTTCCACTGTCACATTGTTACTTCGTAATGCATACCTTCTGCTTCGATTTAAAAGGGAATTAAAAAATAATGTGTGGTATGTATGCTTTATTTATGGTAAGTAGAAAGGAAAGGAAATTAGTACGCTGAATAAAATAATGAGATGTACATGCTTACGTATGAGGACGTCATACATTGATTTGCTGGATTCACACATTATAACCTGGTTATGCTCCTGTTCTTATCTGAGTGTAGAAACCAAAATGTTTAACATAGTTCTCACAATGTTTCCAACTTGTCTAAGAGACTTCAATCACACTGAGCACTGAAAATAATTCTCAACAAATAAAATAATTAATGCTGACGTCGAAGTCATTGAAGGCAGTTTCTGTATGAACAAGGAAGAATGTGTTCAAATAAACGGTCTCATCTATTATTCATGGAAGGAATGACGTGTGCCTGGGTGGCTGTCGAGAGGCTTCTAAAAGTTTGTAAAATATGAAGTACTCATTATTTTGTAATGCATAAGGTCCCCTTGTCGTCAGCCTTTTCCATCTTTTTTTGTGGGGCCCCTATTAATCTGTCACATAATCTCACTATATGGTTCTTGCTAGTTCTTTCCCCAGTATTTTTCCATGGTGCAACGCTTATAGTCCTCCGTTGTGCCACGCTCCCTGCCAGCTCCTTGCTTTGCCATGTCCTTGCTTTCTTCTTTCCATGCTTTCAGATATGACCGACTCTATGATTGATTCTGTAGTTCTCCACTAGTATGTGCAGGAAAACCCAAAACATAATTCCTTGTCTTGCATGTGTTGTGCCCCTTTTAGTGGACACATTGTTTTTTCATGGGAGAAAGGTGGTAATGTGAATGTGCTTTACAAAGTGTGGATCTAGCGGGGAAGCACAGGAGCGCTGTACCAAGGTCCACCGCTGTGGGATTACCAGTATGGTGCAGCGGCAGTAGGGGCGCTGGGATGGTTAGGGCGATCAGAGAGGGCAGGAAACTCCAGAGGGGAGAGAGTGGTCGGTGAGCTGTGTAATAGTGATAATTCTCTGTCAGACCGCCTGTATGGGTGTGTCTGCAGTTTGCTACTCCGGGTATTGGCCTTGCTTTCCTCCAGCCAATGCCTCATTGCGTTCTGCTGTTTCCATACAGTAGAGCCCACTTGGAAGCTATAAACAAATACAGGTTTTCTAAAGCATTCCAAGGTTGTTTCAGGTTGTTTTTAAATTGACTTTGATTTTGTGATGATTCCTTGTAAGGTTCTGCTGTAATGATTATTTGTATCAGAAGATGATTGCAGGAGTGCCTGCGTTTCAGGGAAATTATCGAGTATCAAGGTGTTTTGTGGCAACACCCGGATGTTCACACGGGAAACAAAAAAATATATGAATATGGGTTTAAATAACTTTTTTCCCTAGATAGAGCGCTGGTGCTGTCAAGGTAAAAGTATGGCACATGTCTCCTTCCGCGCCGT